>NC_088204.1:63189346-63800455 GCF_037126465.1 Ornithodoros turicata | reverse complement strand
ACATCATCAACCAATAGGAAGGGAGTTGCCTCAGGACAGAAGCCGCCGATATTTCGAACAGAGACTGTTCTTCTTCTGGGCACCGTCCTCATCATTGGCATGATGAGGACGGTGCCCAGAAGAAGAACAGTCTCTGTTCGAAATATCGGCGGCTTCTATCCTGAGGCAACTCCCTTCCTACATCTCTACCGGTTCGCTGGATTTCTACCCATCTATATCATCAACCAATGTTTTTCCATGGGCTGTTTTCCAAAGAAGCTTCAAATAGCTAAGGTGTCAATATTGCACAAAGGAGGAGACATAAAGGAGGTCTCAAACTACCGACCAGTGTCTGTGCTCCCCGTGTTTTCAAAGGGGTTCGAAAAACTGATACACACCAGGTTGTCCTCGTTCCTTAATGCACATGCAGTCATCACGGATTCACAGTTTGGTTTTCGTAAGCAGTGCTCGACTGAAATAGCACAACTTGAGCAGAAGCAACAACAACAACAACAACAATAAATGGAGAAGTGATGATGACATGGGATGTTTCCCCGTGGTAGCCACAGGACCCTACCCCACTTCACAGTGGTTAATATGAGAGGATGAATTATGATGAAAGTGAAGCGACGACAGACTGAAGCAGAAGCAAAAGATACTAAATAACCTAGAAAATAAATATTTAACTTCAGGAGTCTTTCTTGACCGCTCGAAGGCCTTCGACTCCATAGATAATAAAATTTTGGAGTACAAATTGCAATGTTGTGGTATAAGAGCTATTGCATTGTTTAGTTTGGTACTTAAATAATCGATACCAACGTGTTGTTCTCAATCATATTGTATCTTCGGCTATGAAAATTCATTGCGGTGTGCCGCAGGGGAGTATACACTGGGATCATTTCTGTTCAACATCTATATAAATGATATTGTCAACCTAAGCTCCGAAGCAGAATTCATTATTTATGCAGATGATACCAGTATACGTCAGTATACCTACCAGTATTACCAGTACCAGAGGTACCAGAGTATTACAAGTACCAGAGGTACCAGAGTATTACCAGTACCAGAGGTAATACCAGTATTACCTCACCGGCACTGACGGCGATCGTTTGGTTCACGAGGCAAACACGCTCCTTGGTAAATTATCGATGTGGGTACAGTCAAACCGTCTTAAAATAAATACCAAGAAAACTAAGGTAGTACTTTTTAGACCCCAAAATAGGAAAGTGGTTTTGACGCGTGATGTTAAAATTGGGGTGACGTGATAGAAATGTGTAGTAATGTAAAGACGCTAGGAGTGCACTTCGCAGATGTAATGGCTTGGTCCTGTCATATTGAATATGTCAGGCTGAAAATAGCGAGGGTTATTGGTGTGCTATATAGATGCAGACATTTATTGACACCAAGATTGATCAAAATAATTTATAATGCATTAGTCCAATCGCATCTGAACTATTGTCATTTAGTCTGGATTGTGAGAAGTGATCTTTGATGCCTATTAATAGCACAGAAAAAATAGGTCCGTATGCTTGAGAATCTTCCACGGTTCCACACAACGGAAGGGCTATTTTTAGTCCGTCCAACTCCAACAAGATAATTAATGTTCTTAAACTCTATGATTATAGGTTATCTACGCTGTATCGTACATCTGTTAAAAACACAAATAATTCGTTTCTTGAACTATTTCACATGACACGCACAGCACAATCTTGCCCATTTCGACCTAGGCCTAGATGGAATATCCCCAGGCTCCGAACCAACTACGGTAAACAACTTCTTGAGTACACTGTTCCTCGTGAATCGTGCGGAAAGTGCTAATATCGACGTAGTCTCTAGCAGTAAGGAAGATATGTTAGATTATTTTCTGTGTGCGTAGGGAGTATTGTTACGTTATGCATTCATGTGATATGGTGTGATATCATCGGTGTCACTAATGTGACTGTAATTTTGGCCTGATTTTTCGGACTGCATAGGGAGTATGTTGTGAATGATAGGATGTCATGTATGTGAATTGAGTCCTTTATACTTATGAATGTGATGTTCTTTCTTCCTTTTTTTTTCTTTTTTAGTGCGAGTTGCACTACATTTTCGCTGCTGCACTGTACTGAAGACGCGAGCCTCGTCAAGCCGCCTCCGCGGCTTTTTGCTTACCCCTTTTCACAGTAGTGTGAATAAACATTATTATTATTATTATAAAAAAAATCATTCATTATTCAAAAAAAGCATCCTGTGCCGGTGGTGGTATAATCTCAGGTTCGTTTGTTTCTTGTGTTTATTTTATGTTATTTATTTATTTATTTATTTTTTAAAGGGGGAGAGAACGTCACAGGGCATGTTACAAAATAGAACTTAGAAAGACGCTTCCGGAGCATTGAAGCATCTCGCAAGTTTGCTTACTATACAGACGCCTTATCGTCGTTATCTGCAGTTGAAAACGCTATTTTATATGCGGTACATAAACGTAAGAGCAGGCAGCCACAAAGTGCTCGGAAGCACGTCTTTGAGCCAAGTTGCAGAACGGTCCGTAGGGACAAAGGTGGCGCAACCTCAGATTTACAGCCGGTGATAAACTGGTTGAACTGCGATGATCAACGTGTGTACGATGCCTTTACACATTACACTATGAAATACGGCACCGTCTGTCATTACTGCCAGGGGAATATTTCCGTTCACACCACTGGAGAGAGTGCTGTGTCACCCGTCTGGAGGGGGGGGGGCGATATGTTTATTAAGAAAAAGAAAGCAAAGACTTGCTATTCCAAACAAAAAAGGCAAAGAAGGGAAGAAGGAAAGAAAAGGGAACGAAAAGAAAAATAAGAAATGAAAATGGGAAGAAAGAAGGAGAAAAGGGGAAGAAAAGAAAAATAAGAAAAGAAAAGGGAAGAAAGTAGAAAAGGGGAAGAAAAGAATAATAAGAAAAGGGAAGAAAAGGAAAAGTCTGGAGTTCCCCATTTCACAAACGCTTTATAAGCACGGTTTCGTAAGGAACCCTACCGTCTGTGGACTACCAGACAACAGGAGTAGCATAAAATAGCAAATGACTTGTCTTGTTGGTAGATAGTATTACGAATAATAAACGAGGGCAACGAAGACAGGACAACACGACCTAGAAGACGAACACGTATACATCTTCTGTGTCGTGTGGTCCTGTCTCCCTTGCACTCGTTTATCCCGCAGGAGTAGCATGTTTCTGAGCATACGTTTCACGACAAGTCATTAAGTCTTCCTGAGAGCTTCTGCGATCGAGGGTGGCCGTGTTGCGAAAACGTTTGATCAATGATGAGCACACCATCACCCCGTATTCGATTTCAGACAGACGTGTTGAGGGACACCCTATTGGAAAAAGGTCTGAGGTAACCTCAGAAGATATTGACGTCACCCCAGAAATCTTGAGGTTCTGCTGGGGTAACCCCAGCAACTACTAGGGTTACCTCTCGATACCCATAGGTTAACACGAAGACGCTCTATAGTGCTATTCCAAGACTCCCTGGGGATACCCTTTGAAACCACATGATTACCCTAAAATGTTCTTTGGTTTACCCAGGACTTTCTGGGGTTACCATAGGGATCCTTGGTGTCTTCCAGGTAAGGTACCTGCCCTATTTAAAATTTGTTTCTGCGGGCTTCGTCTTAGGAACACGTTATCGGTGCTCGCCAGGCGCCCCATTTCGGAGTGGCGGACCAACTGATGAGTTAGGGCCAGTTCTTTGTGATTTTCCTTCCTAACCAACCGACGAAACGATACCCGATGTGGTTCCGATTTGCTGAGATTGTCTGCAGAACGCGTCGTTCACGAAGCTATTCACGGGGATAATGCGGAGTTGAGCTCCCATTGGTTTCATCAAACGACCTGTCCAATCATCGCGGAGGTCGCCTAAGGAGACACACACACATACACACATAAAGTGACTATGATGAGATGGGGCTGATGCCGGCCAGTAGGCTGGGCGCTGCCCCAGTGCCAGTGATGATGATGATGATAATGATGATGAGGATTCGGGCTATCACAGCAAGGCGGAGAGGCCTGTTGACGACAGGAAATCTCAAAGGTGACGGAGAGCTTGGTGCATATGAACGCTACTGGACCATGGGCCCAGCACCCTGCCTATGGTAAAGGGGTGGCGGTCGATTGAATGCATTTCGTGCTGCAAGATCTCGCGCTCCCGCGGAGACGGTGGGTTTCTTTCGCTCATCAGTCACGAAGGACGCAACTGATGGATCTCCGTTTCTTTTGTGTTGGTGTCAAGGAGATTTTTTGCACTTATATTTATTTATCTTTACAGTGCCCGACGTAGTAACGAAACTACAAACAAAAGTCAACTGAAATTGCCTTATGAAGGCCTCAGTTCCGAAAGCCCTTCAGCGCCCATTTAAGCGCATGTTCTTTAGAAGCCTCTCGCGTTATTATCTGCTGATGAAGAATTTATTTCCATCGTACGAAAATGTGTTTCGTAAGTACCCAGAAGTATTTGCCTCTTTTGTAACATATGCATAACGTCATACATAAATAACAATTAAGTACATTTCGTGAATAGGTTCCGGCAAGACCGGTTCATCAGAGAGACCTGGCACGTCACTTGGGAGTCACTACGAAAGGAATTACAGTACAACGAGAGGGTAGTTTCATTATAAATGAATCACTGGATCAATACTGCCAGTGCTGGCAGCAAAGGAAATGGCGAATTGATTAAGAAGGGCAGTCATCAGTTATTTAAGTCGCTGTCAGAACTGACTCTTTTGTCAGCGCTGAGCACTTAGAAGTCCCAAAGGGAGCGTTCTTCTGTGAAGACAACGTGTAGGATGTAGGATCAGGATGTAGGAACATGTAGGATCAGTTGTTGCAAACTGTTGTGTTGGATACAAGCAAAGGACGAAAATGCGACAGATGAATAATATAAATCAGAAAGGGATGTAGAAAGACAAAAGGAACCGAAAGGGTTGTAGCCATGACTACAGCAGGAGATACATGATGATGCCAGGGGCTTTTTTCTGCTATGCGCCGTCCAGATGTAAGCACTGACGTACGCCTTATGAGACACTTTGAATTCGTGTTAAAAGGACACTAAAGTCGAAAAATTTCTCAGTCAAGAAGCGCGATAATACGGAACGGCCTGCCATTGATCCCCTCAATCTGTATCTTGCCATCATTGGGCAAATTGTTTGAAGGTACCCAATGACAGTAAAAATCAAACTGAACAGGTGTCAAGATGGCGTATATGCAGGCCAACTGGTGGGTGAACTCCATAATGTAAAAGCCTGAGCCTCTGGGCCCACAGGCTTTTACATTATGGGACTGAACTGGTGTCTCCCCATATATCCAGTCACCATCACCTTTTGCCCAGCGCTACGAGATATTCCCATCATCTAATGCATATACAGGGTGTCCCAGAAAACGTGTCATTGAATTATAATAAAAAAACTACACCACCTACAGTCATGCGGTCAATGGCATTTGTTCCTACTGGGTTTTTGCCACCTCCTCATGTGAGTGTCGTGTAGCGTAAGTTTAATTATGTAAATTTTTGCGAGCTTAAGTCGGAAATTTGCCTAGTAAAGGTCACTTTTTTAGCCCACCAATGTGAAGAGCGTGTCTAATTTAGTCAAGTTAATGATAATTTACAGGGATATTCAGGAGCTATCCCACCGGAAAAAATAGCCGAACATCATGCTCTACGGAGGTCGCACAGAATAGAGCACGATGAAGTTTTCAGCGCAATCTTTGTCAGTCCGACGAAAGGAGGTTGGAAACCCAGCCCTCCCCGACGTCGCAGAAAGAGATAAAACAGGCATGGCTTATCATGTCCGACTTTCGCTGGGATAATGCTTTCCCTTTCTCAATTTTAGGAACTGTTACTTTTTCTACTATCACTCTGTGGGCTGGCTTCGGAACCACCTTTCGTCGCACTGAGAGCGATTGCGCTCAAAAAGTCATCGCGCGCTATGGTCCGGTGCTCCGAAAAGCATGATATTCGGCTATTTTTTCCGATGGGATAGCTCGTGAATATCACTGTGAATTATCATGAATTTGAGTGAATTCGGCCCGCTCTTCATATTGGTGGGGTAAAAAAGTGACCTTTACTTGGAAAATTTCCGAGTTCAGTTCGGAAATATTTACATAATTAAACTTGGAGTACATGACATTCACATTAGGAGGTGGCAAAAACCTAATAAGCACAAATGCTGTTGACCGCAGGATTGTAGGTGGCGTGGTTTTTTTATTATAATTCAATGACACGTTTTCTGGGACACCCTGTATATGCGTGTGTGTCCCGAAATCTGCAGTCAGAACATGTGCGTTACCAGGGTTTTTACCAAGGCGTGGGAACAAAGCGTACAACCCCCTCACCTCCTTTCCTTGCCACCGGCCACTGTGCACTGTGCCGCTGTTCAGAGACATCTGAGAAATATAATGACGGAACTATAAAGAAACAGTGCAGACTATTCACAAGTGACGTTGAGGCTCCAGGGGGGGAAGGCACGATCCCTTGCTCTCCTCTCGGTCATGATCAGGAGTGGAGAAATGCGTCTCAAACACTTCCTCTTCTGTCGTCACCGCTCACATTTCTTCGTAACGCTCTCTTCCTAACAATCGGGTCTACGGAATATGCAACATATGTATGAACAAATACGCACCGTTGTACCCGCAACCAAAATAACGTAGCATGAGTCTGACACTCACAACTTAAAGGGTCGGGTCACCCAGGTTATCCCAGATAAACGTAAAAGACTGTTCTTTGCACCGAGGTGAACCTCCATTGAAAGTTTCACAGCGAAGAGGGTAATAGAAGCGGAGAAAATGGGCACTGCGAATACGGAAACTCATGCGGCTCTGACATCACAGCCCCCGCCGCCTCCAGTGAGGCAGCACAAGAGAAGTCACGTGCTTCCGGCTCTCAATGGGAATGAACGCAGCTCTGAACCCTGTCGTCTGCGACTTGCTCGGGAGTGTGTCCGAGGGCTTGTATCTCGCTATAAGGACAACATGTACACTCTTAGAAATGAACTTCACCACGTAGCACGCTCCTACCCAACCATAATCGCGAACGATATCGTTATCTTCCCTGATTTGCTGAAAGCGGGAGGCGTACGCCTTTTTTGTGACAATTATGAACAGCATAAGTGTCACAAGGGGGGGGGGGGGGGTGATGGCAGGATAGGCTCGCCGTTGTTGGCCACACAGAAGTGGGCGTCGTCACCACTATAGCAAAAAAAAAAAAAAAAAAAGAGACAGAAAAAGAACGCAAAGCAAAACAAAACAAAACACAAAGGCAGGACGGACGGATGGAGGATAGAGGAGGTTGAAGGATGGGGTGAGGTGCACGAGTTCATCGGGGAGAGTAGAGTATTAGATGGGTCAATGAGCAAGGCCTGTCTTCATCAGGAAGAGAATGAGGTTTCTTGCTTTGGCGGAACGTTCGGCAGAAGAACCAGCGGGGTAGAGGATGTCCGCTAGCGTGCCCGAGGTGGAGCGACGGAGATGTGTTTCGCGCGCAGAATGGTATAAGAGATAAACTGATGTTCTGAGGCTGGAACAACATAGAAGGGACAGATACAAACAAAGCCTCAAATTGCCTAAGAAATCAACGATGAAAGATGAAAGTCACTGAAAAGGTTAGCCAGCTGTAGGGATCGAACCCACATCTTCTGGATTGCCGGTCCAGGGCTCTACCAATTGAGCTAAGCTAACTTTTTTTTTCCTTTTCCACCTTTTATTAACAAAACACACAAGTGCACACAACTACAGGTACGTCACACGGTCGCAACGCCGTGGGCCATTACAAAATGTCTAAAGAGGAAACTGAAGACCTTTGAATTTGTACATACGATTTTACAAGTACGTAAGGGCATCAGACAATGTTTCTAACCAATCTGGCAGCTCGAAACATCGCATAAGGCACAGCTTAAGTTGAGATATTTCTATCTCAAAGCCAAAGGTTAGCCAGCTGTAGGGATCGAACCCATATCTTCTGGATTGCCGGTCCAGGGCTCTACCAATTGAGCTAAGCTAACACTTTTTTTTTTCTTTTCCACCTTTTATTAACAAAACACACAAGTGCACACTACTACAGGTACGTCATACGGTCGCAACGCCGTGGGTCATTACAAAACGTCTAAAGAGGAAACTGAAGACCTTTTGAATTTGTACATACGATTTTACAAGTACGTAAGGGCATCAGACAATGTTTCTAACCAATCTGGCAGCTCTAAACATCGCATAAGGCACAGCTTAAGTTGAGATATTTCTATCTTAAAGTATTTCATAGGAGGCATTAACGGTTCTTCGTTCCTGTCAGCCATACGAAGTTTCCACAGACAGTACAAGGCTATAAGCATGACAATATCGTACCTGACTGTTTCCCTCGGGTGTAATGGGAGAAACCGTATGGTGTGTAGGTTAAGCCGAAGTCGAGTTTTGAAAACTTTATACTGGAGATCGTCCCAGAAGAACTGGGCTTCTGTGCAGTCTAAGAAAAGGTGATCATGCGTTTCAGGAACTTTGCAGAACCTGCAGTCTGCCGACCACGGGCACGTATATGCACCAGGGCACGTATATGCCCTTCTGCGCGAGCCATGCCTTGACAGGTAGTGTTGACGTATGAAGTTTGTAAAAGAATGTCTTCATGTTTGGTTTGATTGGCATCCTTTGGACTCGAACCAAAACATCCCTGCCTGGCCAAGTGGGTGGAATATCTCGATAGACAGGCACAGGGAACAATGTATCGATCAAGTGGGCCGCCAGCGTTTTCTTGTTGACAGACAAGAGGTATTCAAGGGTAAACCTGGCTTTCAAAAACAGCATGCACTCAACGACCTCCTTGAAAAAGCCTGTTAACCGCATCGTTCCCTCTGTGAACGTGACGTGTAACTCCGGGATGTAATTATGTGTAAGGATGCGTTTTACTCCCTCGAGAACTGGATGCAGCTCCTCACGAATGAACCAGAGTCTCATGACCAATTGTTTGACAAAGAGGTGCTGTAGGCCGAGGCCTCCATCACGAAGTTTTCGAAAAAGATAGTCGCGACGCATCCTCTCAAATGTAGAGCACCAGATTGTGGTGGCAAAAATCCTGTGACAGGCGTGCACTACTTTGCGCGGGCATTGCAAGACTTGCAAAAGGTAAACCATTTTAGCAGCTAGAAACACGTTGCATACTGTCGCTCGCTGAAAAATTGAAAGGTCTTTCTTCCTCCAGATGAAAGCGTGTTTCCTTATGTTGTCGAGCCTCTGGGACCACATTCTACTCGGGTTCCTGGTTTCTTGCAACGGGACACCAAGATAACGAGGGTTTTGTTCCTGCCACGGAATTCCGCAAAAAGCTTCAGGTGTTGTCGCCCAGTGGCCGCACCAAACACCTAAGGACTTGTCTTTGTTTACACGCGCTCCAGACGCTTGGCCAAACAAATCAACTTGTTCCATGACATTCACTACGCTAGGTTTGTCCTTGACAAGGAATGCAAGATCATCAGCATATGCGGCCACCTTGATCACAGTACCGGCCAGTTCGAACCCGTGGATATCATTCAGACGGATGACTCGCCGACACAGCGGCTCCAGGTACAAGTCAAAGAGCAGTGGTGACAGGGGACAGCCCTGTCGAACCGAGGATCGCAGCATTATCGGTGCGGCAAGAGTGTTGTTAATGATGAGGCTCGTGGCAACTTGCTCGTAACAAAGCTTGATGCGGCCGACAAAGCGAGCTCCCACGTTGACGTATTCCAGCAACGCAAACAAATATGTGTGACATACGCGGTCAAAAGCCTTACATTTTTTGCTCACTCATACACACATTGTCGTCCCATATACCACATACACCATTTGTCGTCCTTTCAGATGACGCACCCCGAAAGTCGCTGGAGAGGCGTGTTAGCTTAGCTCAATTGGTAGAGGCCTGGACCGGCAATCCAGAAGATGTGGGTTCGATCCCTACAGCTGGCTAACCTTTTCAGTGACTTTCATCTTTCATCGTTGATTTCTTAGGCAATTTGAGGCTTTGTTTGTATCTCTCCCTTCTATGTTGTTCCAGCCTCAGAACATCAGTTTATCTCTTGTTCAACAGGTGCCGCTTGCGTCGTTTTCCGTCGTATGCATGTGTGTATAAGTGAGCAAAAAATGTAAGAGTGAAAGGAGGGTGAGTGAGAGTGAGTGGTTGGTTTGTCGTCCCCTCAGATGACGCACCCCGAAAGTCGCTGGAGAGGCGTGTTAGCTTAGCTCAATTGGTAGAGCCCTGGACCGGCAATCCAGAAGATGTGGGTTCGATCCCTACAGCTGGCTAACCTTTTCAGTGACTTTCATCCTTCATCAGAATGGTATGCTCGGCAGTCTCGCAGGATGTGTTCGATTGTTTCGGGTTGTTGACATAAGTGTCACAAAACAGGCTCCGCCCCACGTTTTCAACAAATCACGGACGAGAACGTTGTCTTTCGGAATGATGGTTGGCTAGGAGCGTGCTATGCGGCGAAACTCATTCTTAAGAGTGTAGAAAGAATAATTCTCAGTATTCCGGCGTGCAGTACAATGCGTCCATGACGTAATGAACCACATCTATGAAAGTGTCCGAATCCCTTTAAAGGAGCTGTGAACTCTACCAAGCTAGCCCGCCGACTGTGTCGGCTCTAAACGGCGATTTTAAGTTGTTGCCTGTGACACCTTTTGTATAGATGAATGTTATAGGTCCGTATCTTCACTGCATATAGCACGCTGCTAGCCAACCATCATCCCCAATGACAACGTACTCGCTCCTAATTTGTTGATAACGGGAGGCGGAGCCTATTATGTGGCGCTATTATGTACTGTATTATGACTACACTCTTAAAAATGAACTTCTCCACATAGCACGCTCCTAGCCAACCATCATCCCGAGTGACATCGTTCTCTACCCTGATTTGTTGAAAACGGGAGGCGTCCGCCTTTTTGTGACAATTAACATTTCTACATAAGTGTCACAAAAAGGCGTACGCCTCCCGTTTTCAACAAATCAGGGGAGAGAACGATGTCACTCGGGATGATTGTTGGCTAGGAGCGTGCTATGTGGTGAAGTTCATTTTTAAGAGTGTACAAAATAAGCTCTGCCTCCCGTTGTCAACAAATCAGGGTCGAAAACGTTGTCATTCGGGATGATGGTTGGCTAGGAGCGTGCCATGTGGTGAAGTTCATTTTTAGAGTGTAAAGCAGAACGTTGTGTGTACCTTGGCGTTGGCGTCTGATAGGGTGCTGCAGTTCTTCACGTGACGTAACAATGGATAGGGGTATCTGGATAGGGGTGCGTCTACTCGCCCGTATCCTAAACCAATTACCCCCTATTACACCCGTAACTAAATACTTGCAGATCGGAATTCTTACCTCCTTTAAAGGTACTATCGCATCCGGAAACATATGTGTAAGTTGGATACGGTAACGTTAGGCACCGTTTCGGAGGTTACTTGGTCATATTTCTCTTTCGAAAACAGCTTACATGTTAAATAAACGAGTTTGCAAGATTCGCACTGCCCCTGCAGCTAACGAAGCCCTAGCGACAGTAACATCATGATGACGTAGGCCAAGCACACGAATGGGAGCGCAGCGCAGGCGATTGTGCCCGAGCTCGTCTGGTTCGCGTTCGTACCGCAATATGCTAAGTGAAAAGTCATCGGTAAATACACCGACTTTTCTCATGAGTGTCAGTCCTGACGCGACCATGTCACGTGGAATACAGTGTTACGTTCCTGCATGTACGAACACGCCCGGCGGTAGCTCAGAAGTGACATTCCATCACATATACTATCTGCGACCTGCAGACCACTGCAGACTCCCGCCCCCTCCGCCGGTCGCCAGAGGGCGCTCCCTGGTTAGACTTTTGGATTTTCACCGACATGCATCCAGTAACGGGAACTCGGCGTACTCTCAACATCCTACGTCTGCTCTCGCCATACGTTATATCAAATTGCGCAGAGTGTATTCCAATAATTGGTGTCCATTTTCGGTGTTACTTTCTGAGGGGGGGATATATTTATTAGACGAAAAGGAACGAACAAGAAAGAAGGAAAGGTCAGCCAAACGGGACGTCGGCTTGCTATTCCAGAAATAAATAAAGAAAGAAAGAGGGAAAATTAAGAAATACGAAATAAATAAAAAGAAAAGAAAGAAAGAAATAGGACGGAATAATAAATAAATAAATAAATAAAATGAAGAAATAAGAAATCAAAAAGAAAAGGAATTAGGAAATAAATGATAAACTAACAAATGATGGAAGAAGGATGAGGTAGATTAAAGACAAAGATGACAAAAAAAAGATGACTAACAAACGGCGAAAGGATGATGAGATGGATCACAGAAGATGACTTTAAAAGGAAAGCATGAGGTTAATGCGTTGAGGGTGAGAGTGGGGCACAAAAGAATGAGATTGCGCGACTGAGTTCACAGGCTGTTCATAAGACCTGAATCTCTAAAGAAAGTCAGAACTGCTTTGGTCACAGACCGCTGTGTGTGATCTCGTACTGGGCCGAGCAGAGTGGCCAGAGAAAAGTCCGTGCACCGCAGCTAGAGTAGGCGTCGTCTCAGCGTGGCTCGAGGGGTGTCGAAGCTGTGACAGTGGCTGTACGCCGAAATAAATCTTTTAAAATAAAACATTAAAAAATCCACGCTTAAAATTCCACCCTTCGAAATCCATTTTCTGAAATAAACCGTTTAAAAATACACGTCCTCAAAATAAACGCTGTTAAAATAAATCATGGTTAGGCTTAGGAAGGTAATGCTCCGTATCATAGTAGTGATAGCCGTATGGGCGGCACGATGTTCTTTCCGGCGAAACATGCTATTGTGATGTTTCTCACTCATGTTTGTATTGCTATCAATTACATAACAACTTAGGATTTCGAAATATCCAGCTTAAAACTGATGACGACGATGCGCGTATGAATACAGGACACGCACACTTGATCATACCTGGGTAGTAATAGCATTACTGTAATGAAATTACAGTAATGAATTACTTTTTCTGGTAATTTGTAATGTAACGCATTACTTTTGACATTAGGTAATTTGTAATGTAATTTAATTACATTTGGGCTGTAATTTTAATGACATTACTCATCACTTTTTACAAAAGAATCGAGTGTGTGTTCTGTGCTGGCACTTGGCAGAAAGAGAGTTGGGGGACTGGCAAATGAAAAGAATTCCAACGGCACTATGAACGGTGACGCACTCAATCGGCACGTGGAATGTCAATTCCCTTCTACGAGCCAGTTGCCTTAGGCAGGCAGGGCACTCACAAACAAACGTTGTTAGTTCAACGGTTTGTAGCCCTGGAGAATCATTGTTTGCGGGCCCCATCCTCCTGACAATCTTCGTGTTGTCGTGATACATTGTGTCTCCTTCGTCTCTACATTGTGGAACGATACGTCATACGTGGCACACTAGCATGACATGTAGAAGAGACAAATAGAAGAGTACAAGCTAAGTGTTGATACATTGTAAGCATACATTTTTCTCCTCGAATTTCGGGGAAGGCAAGTTTCGTCAACGTGTGTGTCCCTTGTGCCTTCCACAAACTCGGGAACATGTATGCCAATAATGGTAAAGTAACGACTTCGTAATGTCATTACTTTTTTGTAGTAATTGTAATGTAATTTTATTGCGTTTCAATTGCAGTAATGAGTAATGTAATTTAATTAAATTCTAACTGAAGTAATGTAATTTAATTACATTTTAGAAGTAATTTACTCAGGTATGCTCTTGATCCTTGAGCCAGCTGAGCGCTGTGGACGGATTGCGCGGCGACGGTCATCCGCACTGGTAAAAGAAAGGCCAAGAAAGCGCGCACGCACACGAAAAAGAGAAACGCAAAATCAGAAAACATACCAAAGAATGGCCAAACTCTCCTGATAGTCGGCTCTATATTAGACTATATTACACCGATGTCGTGCGTTACTCGCACTGCTAAAACAGAATTTCACCGAATAATACGCTCCCGGGCATCCGTCATTCCGAATGATATCAGCCCCCCGCCCCCCTACTAAGTTGGCAAAACTTGTCACGGATCACATACAGACAGACAACCTACTTCCGGTGTACCGAAATCCTCGTTCACAGTTATAGCCCTGGCTAGCGCCAAGCGCGAGGAGGGCACTATTTTCCGCAGCGGACGTAGAGCCGTCGGCTGTCCACCAATCAGGGACGATGGATGTTAAAAGATTTATTTCGAAGCGTTTATTCTTCAAAGTTTATTTTTCGGAGTTTATTTCGACAGCGTGGATTTTCTCATGATTTATATTGAAGAGTTTATTTTGCAAATTTGATATTTAAGAGATTTATTTTTGAACGTTTTATTTTTACATGATTTATTTCGGCGTCATCCCGTGACAGTCGAGGAGAAGGTGTGGAACATCAGCTTCAACAGCGCAAGTGGGGCATTTTGGCGACTGGAGAAGACCCATTTTACAGAGAAGTAGAGGTGTCTTGGTGGCATTAAGGCGTAGTCGGTGTAGAATGGACGCTCCTTGACGCGAGCAGTGGTGTGTGGCAACGAAATTCATCGACGGGTCGATAGATCGGAGATGGTAGTTCAGTCGGACAGCGTCATCTTGAAACTGCCGAGTGCCGTTACGACGCAGTCGCGGTGTCTGTAACCGACACGATGAGGCTGAAAGTGGTAAGAGACAGTTATTGGAGGTGCCGTCCCCATGTGCCCGACGTGCTAAAGCGTCTGCGCGGGTGTTTCCGTGCAGGCCGGTGTGACTGGGTACCCATTGAAAACACAGGCTATGACCAAAGGATAGAAGTCTGTTGTATATTGCGACTACTACATGGTGTCTAGGCCGCCGATTGTTCTGGAACAATAATTTGTTAGCCCTTCTAGCGCCACCTTACTGTCCGTGAACACAACCCAAGGGCCTGGCGGTGACACCGCTATGTGGTTCAACGCGGTCAGTATGGCGAAGAGCTCGGACTCATTAGATGACGTTTCGATAACGAGTTACTTCCAAGTTACTTCGGACACAAAATAGCATTACGGAGGTGCAGCGCGCGTGAGCAGTTGACTTAGACCTTGAGTTGCTTGCGGAGGACTGCAACACGCTTAGATCGTTTTCGTTTATGTCCAACAATAGGCCTCTCCCTGTTTGTAAACAAATGACGTCATAGTGTTCGACAGCGCCAATATTTGGTAGAATTGAACTACGCTCGAAGATAGAGGTGAACAAGGTCGCGCCCAAGAGCCACGGTCTTGAGGGGATTACGATATGGTCCCTTAAAGTGACGCGACCCTCGGTCCTACTTTTCTTTCAATGGGAGGCAGCGAACAAGTGCCCGTTCGTGGAACCCAGCCCTCTCCTTCCGATTTGTTTCGGTTTCAGTCTGTCTATGTCATGATGACGTTTCTCTGGTAGAGGTCTATTCGAACGCTTTGCATCTTACTCCCCGTGTGGGCGCACAATGGTTCAGCTTCATTTCAATGGCAGCGGTTCTTACTTCCTGAATAAAATATTGTAATTGATTGAATATCACGTTTTATGGCAAAAAATGCCATGAAGGAACCGGAGAGAAAGCAAGAAAATCGAGTTAAAAGTAACTTGGATCTTAACTTAAGTTATTTTGGCAAAGTTACCTAAAAGAGGAACGAGTTCCTCTGAAAGTTACCATGTCGCAAAAGTACCGAGTTAAGTTACAAGTTACCAAAAAAAGGAACTTAGTTACAGTAACGAGTTAATTGTAACGAGTTACCTCGAACTCTGCTCTTATCTGACGCGATTTCGCGTGAGCGTGCCATACTTCTCCTGCGACGCTGCACGTCGTAGTAAATGTGCACATCGCGCCAATCGCGTCCTTCGACCCAGTCGGACTTCCGTGGAATTCCGTGCAAAACGCCACGAAATTTCGAGTAAAATAAGGGATTCCGCAAGACTCCGTACCAAACGACAGATTCCGGATTCCGCGAAATTTCGCGCAATCGCGGAAAACCCGGGGCCTTGGTGACGGCGTCTGCGGTCGCGGAGAGGCCTGAAGTCGGCTCGTGGAATGCTGCTTCTTGTTAGCGTCATAGGCGTTTGTACAGCCAGGAGCGTAACATCGTGTTCCACTGAAAATTGTCATGTCAGCACTCACACTGGTAAGCGAAGGTCGGCGTATTTACCGAAGTCTTTTCACTTAGTATATTGCTGAGCGAACGCGAAGCAGACTGCCTCGGACACAATCACATGCGCTGTGCTCCCATTCGTGTGCAAGGCTTACGTCTTTGTGGCTCAGCTGCAGAGGGAGTTAAAGCTCGTTTATTTAATAAGTAAGCTGTTTTCGGAAAAGAAACTTGGCCAACTAGACCGTGAAACCATGCCCGTTATCGTATCGGTGTCATACCCACCTTTCCGGATGCGATAGTTCCTATAAGCAAAACGTAGCGAAATGTCGATGCCGATACATGTTTTTCCAACTAGTGAACTATACCGCTACCGTTACTGATGAAAGTAGTGCGGCGGTTTATCCGATACTGTTGCTGAAATTAGAAAGAGCGCACGACAACGTGTTAACACTCCATTCGCGTAACCGAGAAATGGGCGTCAACAGTGTTGCGATATACAAGAAGAGAAATGTTTATACATAGATAGTTATCGAAACAGCGAGCAACGTTTAGCAATCAGCACTGCGCTACGGAAAGGTGGCGGTTACAGTACCACCGTTACGTGCAACACTGCATACATGCTTCTGCACGTGCATATTCCCAGGATTTTCGTGTCGCGGGGTGTTGGTGTAAAGTAAGGGTGGGTAATACCCATATTTGTAGATTTACTGGCTTTTTTGGCCTTTCTTGCAGACATTTTGTGGGTGTAGCAATATTTTTTTGGGTATTATATAGGCGTGTAGGAGGATGCTGGGAAAACGCCTGGGTATAGTGGTGGCACTGTGTCGCTGAGCGCCCTCGCTTTCACAGGAAGATAGCAGCTAAAAACGGCGTATTTGTCAGTGTAGGCGTACGGGTATCGAAGGAGTTTCGGAAGACAGAAAAGGCGAAAAGGGTTCCCTCCAATCATGTCGAAGCAGATAACCTAATCTGTTGTGTAATCACGACCACAAAATAGTTCCAGCAGCCTTTTCAGCACCCGTATCATTCACATGGAACTCGCTTTTCGATCCTACAGCGTCTCCTTTTAGAAAGTGTCAACATCCAACGAGGGAGGATCATCAACTTCTCTTAAAGTGCTATTGACAACGTCAACAGTTGAGCTGTGTCGGAAATGAGGTTTCGTCGTACCTGGGAAGTAGATTGCCTGTTTGTTCCAGCTTCATGTACCCTGGACAAGTGGGTGTATCATCTTTGCACAAGCGGGCGTCGCCATGGAGCCTTTCCACTAGTACGCATTCGACACGCTGAAAAACTTGTATACGTGTACTTTCTTCGCGTTTGATTAGTGGAACGATGATACAGGAACTTCCTGGTGCACGAACGGCCTTGTTTGGTGTCCGTCTTTGTCTTGTTTTTGCGTCTGTGTGTGTGTGTGGCATGTCAAAGTCATCATTTTTTTTATTGATACTATACTGGCCTCCTTCTGGGGTCCCAACGGTATACATCGAGACAAGAAGAACAAAATACAAACGTGAAACAATGTAAATTATTGAAATATTGCAGGTGACACAGTAACTACAAATGACAAATGATGAGAATACATTAATTATATACAATGATGAAAAATGACACAATGCACACGTGTAGCAAGCAAAATAATAATGATATTACAATGACATAACGGCTTACAATGATTCTAGGTGGTCCTGAACCCTTGAAACAGATTCATCAACGCTTTTAACCGACCATTGTCCGGTAGGCTATTCCAATCCTTGATTGTACGTGAAAAAAAAAAGAAAGAAAGAAAGAACTAAGCGAGCTAAGCGAGTCTACCCTGCACCTGTAAGGCACAATATAGAACTTATTAAGATTACGTGTGGGACGTCTGTCACGCATAGAAATATAAGGGCTTGTGTCTACGTTGAATTTGTAATTTAACATCTTGTACAACGTTTTTAATCTAGTCACTCTGCGCCTTTTCCCCAATGTTTAAACACCTGCTTTTTTTTATAAAGATCAGAGACAAGACCTAAGACGCGTATAGCTATTATAAATAAAACGGAGATACTACGTTTTGTGACACTTATGCTGTTCATAATTGTCACAGAAAAGGCGTACGCCTCCCGTTTTCATCAAATCAGGGCAGATAGCGATATCACTCGAGACGATGGTTGGCTAGGAGCGTGCTATGCGGTGAAGTTCATTTTTAAGAGTGTACCATCTACAATCTTCTATAAATAGAATGCTCATTACATTCCGTACGTCAGGAAAAGGGCTGACACTTATGTTATCAAGTGTCACTTCTAAGGGAAGGTGTCCATTTGCCCCCGTGCTTTGATTTGCCCTCTGAAGACAGGCGTGCCGCCAATATAGGTCCATATACGCTCTGCGTTCACGTGTCAATGTTGCTGTCGAAGGACCGTCGACTGACGTTCATTGTCGCTAGGAGTGCTATCCTACAGTGTGCACCCTGCCCAATCACTGACACCTGTCCAAATGATCGGAGGGCACAGGAGGTACATCGATTTTCTATCAGGAGAGAAACTATAAGAGTGGTATAGTGCTGCTTCTCAGATGAGGTAAGAGAAACGTAATAGCTAAGGTGCATTCTGGCGAGATTTTCAATGAGTAGTGCCTATGCAAGAAGTGGTTCTAGGTAAAGCACGAGTTGCCTTGCCTGCAGGGCACGCTGCACTTATGAGTATAGAATGCAGCTCTTCAAGTACGAGTAATATGCATTGCACCGTTGATCGTATCAGCGGCATGGCCGAGCAGGTTAAGGCGTCCTGCTCGTTGGTGGAAGCCAAGGTGTAGGTTCGAATCCTACCACCGGCTGTGCTGTCTGAGGTTTCCCCTGGATTTTCCCAAGACTTTCCAGCCGAAAGTAGGCACAGTTCCCCCTGAAGTCGATCCAGGACACATACTAACCGCCAATGATGGCCAGTAGTTAACTACATGTAGTTAAACTACCTGATTGTAGTTAAAAAGTAGTTATCAACTACTTGCAGAAATGTAGTGGTAACTACTAGTTAAACGAGTAGTTAACTACAGTAATTAACTAACAGTAGTTAACTACAGTAAAGTTGTTAAAGAAGTAGTACAGTAGTTAGGTTACTGCAGGCGCAAACTACTTCCGATTTTGCCGCAAGCTTTACGACACGATTGTGCTTCCGACTTTTACCTTGAGCTAGTTGTTTGATGAGAACGGAGGTGTAGAGCAATTGTGCCGTGCATGTGTACTAAATCTTCACTTTTAATGCTTGTCTAGTGAAGCCTCATTTGTTGTGAAATAGTTCTGAAACTTAGTCTCTCACGTAAGCGCAGAAAGAATCGCACCGGAAGTTTTGTATTTGACGATCGTAGCGGCCTGCGTAATACCTTGGTTACCGTCCTGCCACTGTTAGAAAAATTTAGACCCTTTAGGGTATAAACGGCTTGTCCCATACCTTTTGAGCGCATACCTTTTCAGGTATAAACGCTATACCTCCTTCGATGTAATGACTTTATACCTCCCTGAAGGTATATTATTTGCACCTCATGGTATAAACATATATCCCCTTGAAGGTATATTTTCAAACTCAGGGTGTAGCCTTGGAAAACTGGAATATTCGATTTATTTCAGCGCGGTATAAGAGTGGCACTTTCCTGATCCAGGTCGTAAGAAAATTAGAACAAAGTAATATTGAGCGACGAGTGCTTTAATAATAACAGCTACCGCGAGAAGGAAATAGAGAAAGAAAATACCTGGACACGCACGCAAACAAACGTACCCACAAACTCATATTCACAAAGTGCAGGCGTAAAACGTAGAGTAGAGCTCATGCAGATTATACTCGCCACGCAAGAAGCAACGTGGGAGGATTTGGTGGAAGACAGATGTAGGGTACCAGGGGAGACAATAAAGAAGCCGAGGAACGGGGCATGAGCCTCACTCCGTTCGTAACCAGGGAACAGTGTACTTGCTGTATTCCTACATTGGCGCAGCCGACACCCGAATGTGGGTTGAATTTGTAGTAGAGGGACCGAAGATACGTCGTTGGGGACAGCATTGATTTAACCTCTCACCCCGTCCAGCAGGCCCTTCACCAGTACGTCGCCTCGAAGCTAAACATGGACATCGCCTCGACTTCTATGCCTGGAACTTTCAAGGTTAACATGAAAGTGGCCGATTTTAATCGACTCATTCATATTCCCTCAGAACTGCAACCCTTCTGCTCGGCTGGACCACAAGGAAATTCGGGCACAACGATGCTTCTTGCGCTCTTCGAGCGTCAACAAGGTTGGTTCGCTGAACAACAACAAGTCCTCGTCGAATTGGTCCGTAACATATCCGGCCGAGACACTCTGTGTCTCCCTTCGGTGAGGCCTGATGAGTACGATGGTAGCGGTAGCGCAGAGTCATGGATGACCTCCTATGAATGTGCTTGCCAACACAACTCGTGGTCCACAGATAACGCAAAAGTTGACAGTTTAAGGCCGTTCCCCATTACCGCCAGGAAATGGTACGACTTACGCCTACTTAATCACCGCCAGGCGCCGTGGAAGTCGTCGAAACAAAGCTTCCTTCTGTCATTCCGTGAGGACAAGGTTGCTCGCTGGGATGACGCAATAACGTATAGGTATATTTGTGGCTCGTTCATCGATTATCACTTCGAAAAGCTACGCCTCCTACAACTTGCTGAGCCTCGTCTCCCCGACGCTTCCGTTGTCGCATTGCTCATACACGGTCTTCCTACGCATATACGGCAAATGGTGAAAATTAGAGGACCAACAGAGTCAGGCGCTCTCCTACAGTGTCTGCGGGATATCGGCGGAAGCGAACGGGGCGAACAACAAGCGCAACCTGCGCGTTATAACCCCGCCAGCTTTCCATCCCGCCGCACCTCTCCATTGCACGTACCGCAAACGCAACACGGTAAACCAAGAACCGCGAGAACATCAGCCACAGTGGAGGACTACGTCGAAGATGTAACTACAAAAAGCGAGTAAAAGAGGGTGTCGGTTTCTACCCACAGAAAGAATGTGAAACTGTCTATCTTGTATCTAACAAACTGATCTACATTGATGTCATTCTAAACAACTCGCCTACCCGCGCACTAGTAGACAGCGGATCGTCAGTTACTTTCGTGAACAGACGACTTCTGAGTCCAGCGGCCATCCGCAGGGGAAAGCCTATACAAGTCAAGGGATTTGACGGTAGCTCGAAAAGTTTCGATCAGTGGACTCAAGGCACAGTAAGTGTATCAAATGAAACAATCACCACCAATGATTTAGTGATAAGTGAAGTAGATTACGATGTTCTACTATCAAGGCCAGACATGAGGCGTCTGAAGCTCAACATCTATTGGGACGATACCGTGTCTGTCGCCGACGACCGCCTTGAGACTTCGCTGCCAAAGGTACCAGCTACCGCTCCTTGTTTCGGTACGGCCAGTGACACACCCAAACTGTACCCGGAATTGATCTCCTCGTCTGGATTTCCTTCCCAAACCTCCGCGCTGGAAGTCCCCTTTACTCTTCGGGACACTACACCTATCAGACGAAAGCCTTACAGTTTGTCTCTTGGAAAAAAGAACTGGTTAAGACAGGAGCTCCAATCTATGCTAGACGCCGGTACCATTCGTCCGTCAACATCACCATTTGCCTGGCCCATCACAATCGCCCCCAAGGCTGACGGTTCCTTTCGTCTGTGTACCGACTACAGACTCCTCAATCGCCAGACAGATATATTCCCATTTCCCATGCCCAATGTTGATGACATCATCAACAAAACTGGTGGGAGCACCGTATTTTCGTGCATAGATCTGTGCAAGGGATTTTGGCAAATACCATTTACGGAGGACACAAAAAAATATACGGCGTTTGTCACACCATTCGACTTATATGAATACAATCGTCTTCCATTCGGTTGGAAAAACTCGTCTGCCTGAATTCAAAAGATGATGACAGCCGTACTCCAACCGTCCATTGGGAAATTTGTACATGTCTACATTGATGACATCCTCATCTACTCTAGGTCCATGGAAGAACACTGTCAACATCTTTACCTAGTCCTACAAGCGCTACGCGAGGCAAACCTCAAGATCAACGTAAAAAAAAGCGTTTGTTTCCAGTCTTCCGTTGTCTTCCTATAGGACGGCGCATTAACGGGAAGACAAAAACTACAAAGGAGGAGTCAGTAGACAAAATCAAACATATGAAGACTCCGCACGATGTCCACTCACTGAGGGTAATTCTAGGACTCGCAGGCACTTCCGTGCCTTTATACAAGGTTATGCTGCGAGAACAAAATGTTTAACAGCCCTACTTCGGAAAGAAACTCAATTCATTTGGACACCAGAGTGTGAAAGTGCTTATCAAGACATCTTGAACAGAATTTCCTCCAACCCTGTTTTGGACCTGCCAGACTTCCGCTTACCCTTTGAGTTACACACTGATGCCTCCCAGTACGGCACGGGTGCTGTCCTCTACCAGCGCGACATCACGAGACCAACACCCCAACAACTCACCGTTATTGGGTACCACTCGTATACCTTCAAGGATACCGAGCTTAATTACAGCACTACGGAAAAAGAACTACTTGCCGTAATCAAGGCAACTAGATATTTCTGCACCTTCCTGGATGGAAGAACATTCAAGCGGTTCACAGACCATCAGCCTATCACTCACATACTCGGATCTGCTGACCTCAAGGGCCGCCTTGCTAGATGGACTTCTGAATTACAGCACTTCGATATGCAAGTACATTACAAGCCAGGAACAGCTCTCACGGACGCAGACGCCATGTCCCGACTGGGTCTCGAAGACCTCGCTGCTGCTTCCTTTTGTGACTCGCAGTTATGGGAAGGTACCCAACCCCTAACACAGGAAGGCAGCAGATACAAAGTACCTCCTACCATGACACGAAGAATCCTCCAGCTCTACCACGACAGCCCGGAGTCAGGTGGGCATGATGGCATATTAAGAACATACTGCAAGCTATGTAAGCGCTTCACGTGGCCACACATGAAACAACATGTCAAAGATTACATCAATTCCTGTGAAGTGTGTCGAAGAACCAAGCTCATGTATCGTCAAACGGCAGACCCAATGATATTGCCACAACACTCCTCAGTGCCCTTCGAGGTTATTCACCTCGACTTCGCTGAACTTCGAAAGAAGTCTGAAGGAATACGGAAAACTCAGTCATTTCTATTAGCTATCGACGAGCACACACGCATGGTCAACACTCGCCGAAGTGGCGAAGATGCCACAAGCATAATTGCAATGATGGAGCGGAATATCTTTAAAAATACCAAGACGATCGTGTGCGATAATGGCCCTGGATTTACCAGCAAGCGCTTAGCCATATGAACCCAGAGCAAGAACATACAACTTAAAGGAGCAGTCTAGAGGCCCACAACTTTGTTTCTGTTTTTCGTCAGTATGGAATGTTAGGCGGCCGAAAACAGTTTTCCCACAATTAGTACAACCGTAGCGAAATTGGGACGCCTGCAATAGCTCCCCGAACCTCCCGTGCGAGAAACACCCTCCTTCGCCTTCACGATAGGCACGTGATGAGCGCCACCACACGCGTCACTATGTGACGCAAGTGGTGAGGACGCTCCTCATTGGACCTCGGATCACATGATCGAGGTGAGCAACATCGCGCAGGCCGGAACGTCTGCTACCGCTTCGGAGACGCCATGCGTTCTCCGGCTACGTGATGTCCGAAATGGAGGGTTTGATGGCTGTCCACGACACAACCACGACTTTTTGGGACCGCAGACACCACGAGAAGAACGAGTGGTGCAGCCTGAAATTAACTGCGCTTGTACAGCGAAAATCCCGTGCTTCTCGACAGTGTGCAGCCTGTCCAACAGTTTTCACCGCGCAGTTGGTTCAGTGGCTAACAGGTGGCGCCACAATACCGCCGCCATCGCTTGCTCTCTGCTACTGTGAATTCTGAGATTGCACAGAAGCCACGGATATATTACTCTTATGATCGTAATCTTATTTTCTCAGGCTGCGTATATGCTTCGTTTTTTTTAGAAAACGTGATATAAATCATATAAAGAATAGAAGTCAACAAGAAACAGCTCGCAATGTTCGTAGCAGACGGTTTTTCCTGCTAACGAATGAGGGGCTCTCTACCACCAACGTCACCGTAGAGTGGGTGTGGTCTACTGTTGGAGCGCTCCGGCTTGTCACCGCGGCAGCAATTTTCCAAATTAATTGCGCCGTGGTGAAACAAATTTGGACAGAAATATTTTGTGGGAATGCTTTTCACATACTGCTTTACAAAATGACAGCAGTTTTTGGCCATGTTAGATACCACTTTAATGATCCTTTAAGTTTACAGCCCCATATCATCCCGCGGTAAACAGAATGGCTGAACGTGCTATTCGCGACATTAAACAATACATACACATGTACCCGGACTTCTCTGGAGGCTGGAAATCATGCTTAGAAGCAGCCACACACCATCACAACCGTTCCCACAACAAAGCCATAGGATGTACACCATACTTTTCTCTGCATGGTACACCACCCATTCTCCATGCCGACCACTACCTCAACATTGCTGATCACATCACCTTACAAGAACAACGCAAGGCCACTGTTGAAACAGAAACGTATAGGATGGCCATGAAGAAAGACTTTGACCGCCGTCACAGTCGGCAGATCCCAGCCATCGCCATCGAGATCTTATTCTCGTGCAGAAACCTCTGCCCTCTACGCCAGGATTACCACAAGGTCCTTACACCGTCGTACAAACGGCATCAAAGAACGGTATCTTAAAGACTGTCGGGTACCTTACACCAGACAATCATATGCACATAGCCGCTATAAGGAATGTCTCAAGATATCATCCCAGGAGGGATGAGCTTCAAGACCCGAGGCCTATGTAGGGCACCAGGGGAGACAATAAAGAACCCGATGAACGGGGCATGAGCCTCACTCGGTTCGTAACCAGGGAACAGTGTGTATTGTCATCAAGCAAGATAACTACCTATGGAGGTAGCCTCTTTTACACAAACTCTATCTTACATACCAGATAACAACGCTCCAAAGGGAGATTGCTTTTTGTACGTGCCATACCCTGCGAACAATCCTGAAACTCCGGAAGAGTCGCTACGGGGGAGCAGTACAGTCCTAGTGGCTTACTAGAACTTGATATGCCACTCACCTTGATCATGATCAAAGAGCCGAGTCGCTGTAAGCCAGCGGCGACAGCACTCCACAGACCCAAATAATAACTGCTCACGGATGACATGTGCACGCAGCCCGGCTCTCACTGCCTGAAAAATAGCCATGCTCCCAACATCTGGACCACCAAAGGACAGCCGGCACCGGCGAATCCAAATTTGGAAGTTAATTTCCGAAATCAGCAATGCTAGTTGCTTCCGCTCTGCGCGTGCGACCGGCAACGGCTCCAGGTACCTTACGGTGGCCCAATCAACTGCTGGGAGCCCAAATATTTGCGCCGCCCTACTCCACAGTAAAAGTGGAATATGGCATCGCAAAAAACAATGTATTGTATGTAACAGGGAACAGTGTATTTGCTGTATTCTTACAACAAATACTGGTATAATACATCGTGTCTTCGCAAAATGGGGAGCACCTTCGCCCGGCGAGCAACTATATGAGTGAGGACGCGTATATTTGGTCATTTCAGGAACAAATAGCACGCTGATATAAACGATTTCCCCTACTAATTACGATGCAACTGTATTACTGACTGTCTTTCTTAATTAAATTACTGTTTAACTGAGGTGGTACTGTCTCCACCACAAATTAATGTGGTACCACAGGTTCATATGTAAAGGTATACAAAATACCGAAGGGATAAACGCAAGAAGGAAGTACCTTATTATACCCTCAACTGGCGTGGAAGGTGTAGCCTCGGCGACTTATACCTTCCGTATGGTTTAAACGGGGTTTAGACGTTGGTGATGAGGTATAAATATGGTAGTGTAGTCCTGGTTTATACCTTCGTTATACCTCTTCTATTCCTCTTCTTCTAACAGTGATGGTGTGCACATAACCGAATAGAATGGCAACGTGATCGATCATCGTGGCTAAGCGAAAACATTTTACGGTTCACAGTGGCGCAATCCGCAGCCACCACAATATTTGTACGTGGCGCATTGATCTGTGACGAAGGAGCCTGAGTGTAAATCTCTCGAACATGGTTCCGTCGTATGTTATACGTACCTTTATAGCGGAAGCTTTCACTCCATGGAAAATATTTCCGCAACAAGCTGTTTTGTCAGCGCATAATATACAAGGGACAGGCAGTGGATTTTACGACAGTGTGTGAATTAAGCGACGTAGGCACAAGAGCATATTTTAAATATTATCACTGCTTGGGATTCATATTTAGGTGCCCATCAACACTACTAGGGATTGGTGTTGATGGACAACGCTAACTAGTTATAGATGTAGTTAAAATACATTGCAGTAGTTGTTAAAGAAGTAGTTTTAACTACTCACCTGAAAAGTAGTTAAACTACTAGTTAGACTACTCCATCGCAAAGTAGTTAGTAGTTATAGTTAAACAACTGTGGAAGTAGCTAGTGGCCATCACTGCTAACCCCTCTGCTCCTCAATCTCCTTCCTGCTGTCCTCTCTCAACCTGTCCACATCCGTACGTCGCTCATAGTCACAGTTGCTTCGCGGCGCCAACACAGAATTAAAAAAAGTATTGATCGTAGTATGGGCTACGGAAGCTATGGGCACCTTGTCCTGCTAAGTTGTTCCATTTGGTGCAATATCACTGCGTGACACCATTCACGCTGACAGGTCCCTGGTCAAATATCAAGCAGCACCGTCACCCGCTGCTTTTCTTCGTATGCACTACCAAAGGAACAGTGGTCTCGTTTACACTGTTCAATACGGCTGGACTCGGACTGGGGTTTTTATGACTTTGTGCACTATCCTGCCACGAGGGCTTCATGCTACACAAAGGACAAGGATATAATATCATTATTGGATAATCGTCCTATATTACCTCATCGTGTTATATACAGGGTTTCAAGTTTTCGGCAGTTTGCTTTGCTGAAATTCGTCCGGTGTTTTTCGGCATTTACGTCCTTTCGCAAATTTCGGATATTTCCGGCAGTTTTCCACAGACCAGAAAATAAATGCCCGAATCCGGGTATTTATAATTAATTACAAATTAAGTGTAACAGAGTCGTAATACGAACAGTGGAACGTGAGGAAGCTTGGATAACGTCATTTATTTTCATAGAAAAGACGTCAAAAATGAAGGTAACATCTAGACCTTGTTGTACTTGTAATAAATGCATACTCTTGTCTGTCAAAACAGCACGCTCTTTGCGGTTAACCACGCGCAGTTTTGAGAATGCACGTTCAATGTTTGCGCTCGGAACCGGCATTGTGAAAATGCCCAATGCACATTTTGATAACAATGGCCATGATTGAGAGCGGGATGTCCAGAACTTGATAGGGGACAGCTCATGTGGTGGACAAACAGAAGCATTAGTGACTCATTTCGCAGAGCATTTGAGGAGAGCTCCTCGTACAAAATGAAATGTGTGGAGAGTTCCAACTTAAGATGCGGGTTGAAAATTTGCACGCGGTACCAGAACGACTTGTCAACAAATTGCAGGTCGGTGCACATTTCGCTCTACAGATGCGATCCATTCGTTGTGCAAAACCTGGTATAGTATTGCGAAAAAGTTTTCAGATCGTCCGCCAGGTCACCCTCTTGTAGTACGTCCAAAAGATAGGCTATCTCCACGCCATAATCACAGAACACCGGGTCTGACCACAGCGGAAAGAGTACAGGAAGCCGAACAGCCAAAATGGCATGTCCGTCACATACTAACATCTTCTCTGATTCCAGTTCTTTGATTATGTTATGGACTCCAGTTGACGAGATTCTAAGAAATTCCATCGTGACCAAAAGGCGTTGCACCTAAAGCCAAGAACTACGCTGAAGAAAACGGAGCATTCCCCTAGGAGCTTGCTTTCTGTTCCCATTTAGAGGAGGCAATTTCCGCGGCTCCCCACATTCTAAATTAGTGCGTGGCCAGTAGAACATATTCGGATTTTTTCGGAATATGCTGATTCCGCAAAAATTCAACCGGGGGGTGTTTTCCGGCATTTTTCGGCAAATGGCGGAAACCGGAAACCCTAAAGTATCTCCTATCAACCAGTGTGCCCTGTGGCCATAGTGAGCCGCAAATGTTCTCACTCATCGTCACGATAGGTAGTTGTTGCAGTTCCTTCCATTTTGTCCAGTATTTGTTTGGCGCTGTAATTTTTGCAGCGATGGAATTTGTCGCGTTTGGTCACGTAACTCCGGAAAACATAGCCACAGTAGCTGGAGGGCATGCCGTTAGTTGTTGCGGTATGCGTGCAATTATGCGGCGATATTGTAAAAACACACGGTGTTGCCTCATTAGGCCAGCAGTATACGACACCTGTACGTATCCCCATGTTTCCCCGAGTCACGTGGCTCAAAGGCGCTCAAAGGCTGCGCGTGACGTCATGTGCACAATCCTCATTCGGGCAGAACAGGAATCCAATCAATGAAATACTCGATTCAATTCTCGGACCAGTAGAATTTGTCGGGTGACGAATTCGATCTATCACTTCTTTTCCGTAACAGACGAATCAGCTCAAATCGGTACATGGTAATCTATGGCATTGCGAGTGAAGTGAGCTTGACGGCCAAACGCTCAGCAACGAATCGCGGGTCACAGAAGGCTGCTTTACTGGTAATAACTACGCCGCCATTTTGCACCTTTGTTTTAATGTTGGATGAGTTGTATTAATATTCCCCGAGAAAAAGAAGTCTACTAAGCAAGGAAGGGTTCCCCGGGGGGGTTAGATTTAATCACACCCCGGAGGAGCGATATTACGACCTGACTTAATTTGAGTCTCCGATCATTTTTCTGCTCGAGCGAGCGATGTGCATTAATAGCAGGCGGGACCTTGATTATCCTATGTAATTCTCCCAGGGGATTATTACACATAAGTGTAATCTAAGCGGTTTTCTTTATCTTTTCGGGCGCCGTTCGCGCGTCAAATATTAGTATGGCTCGTGACGGGCGACGGCTTGATGGAGAGCCCCGGCGAAGAGGTTCGGGAGGAGGGGAATACAAGAAACCGGACCTTGATGCGAATGATAACGTAGTCAATAAATTGATGCGAATGCAGTTCATTAGTGCAGTTGAATGAGAACCTGAGAAAGTAATGTGTAGGTGAAGTATCTGCTGAGCGCTGACATGCTACACAGTACATGTCCAGTCACATCCTATATTCAGCCGGTTCACTCTCCACTCGCACAGCGTTGCGTCGGTATAGCTAACGCTGTTCCGAAAGAGATCCCTCACCCACCACCACAAGAGTCATGTCAAGAAGTCCCACTGCCATCGTATTGTCCGACGTCAGGGCCTCAGCATAAGCCCAGATGGGTGCAGTGGGTAATTTCCGACAATAGCAACAAGTAAATGATGACTGACGGGACATCATGGGTGAATAATGTTACCCCTGTATGAGTTACCATCAACACATTATGGTATAAACTGGAATATAGGTCAATTTTCTTTTTCAATGCACTGGAGGAGGCAGACCCTTCTCTTAGGTGTGGATGATTGGCGGAAAATCCAGGAATTCAACGACATGACTGATGTTGTCGTCTTGTGTCCAGCGCGGTTTTCGCTTGTGCTGTGTTGCCTTGATATGCTTTTTGTCTTATTATCAATACAATTTATTATCGAGGTAAACTTGACGTTTTGTTGTTGTTTCCTTTCTTTTTTGACAATTTATAAGTCGAGGTCGACATATATTCCTGTTCGGTCTATACTTCTGTTGATAACGATATGTATGTGTGTAACGCAGTGTTGTACGTAGCGGAGATACAATAAACAACGTCGCTACCATATGCGTTACCACTTTGAGTAGCGTATAGTGGCGATCTCTCTACAAGTTCGGGTAGTGCTGCCGCTGCTGAGGATGATGGTAAGGTGAGTGTTTGTCCAGTTCCGCCACTTTCTATAAAATGGAAACCAGAAAAAAAAAAAAGCGACACACCGACAATACATACTTCTGTACAAATACAATACACTCCTACATTAGTGCCCATTAAGCCTCTCTTACTCTAACGCAAAATAACGGACTTTTGCTCTAAGATCTTTTGCATGCATCCACGTACCCTGGTATCCCGTTACAAGTTCGAATTTGTAGCGACGTTAGTATTAAGCTACTTATGAGTGCAATGGCGGGCAGCGGCGGTAGTCCGCTGTTTACTTTCAGTAGAGGAAACATCACTAAACTGGTCCGATATAGGTTTGCAAAGTCAATAGGCCATTTGCCAAAGTTCTAGGGACCAGAGCGCGCCGTGGTAGGGCATGCCGGGAAACGCTGTGCAAAACGACAGCGACGGTGCTTGCACCAGTACGACGACGACGACGGCGATCCGAGACGATAGCAAATCGCTGTCGTTTAGCGCAGCATTTCCCAGCACGCCCTAGAACTTTTTCAAATGGCCTATTGTCTCACCTTGCTCATTCATCTTCACCATCCCTCACCATCTTCTACTCCACAAGCAATGGGATAGGGTGCTGCCTCAGCGGCGAAACATCCCACTACATCATGATTACTTATTTGTTGTTGTTGTTGTAGCTCATTGCCTGTTGTCATTTTTCTTTCTTGTGACAACATATTGCCCAAGATGATTTATATCATGCGAGCTGGAATGCTAAGAAAACGGACCCACCCTCCCCCTTTACAATCATTAGTTCAGCATTTTCATTAGACAATGCTGGGCCACTTTCTAAGGCAAGAAAGCTGGCGACAAGTCGTGGCGCAGGTGGCATACGAAAGTTCAGATATCCCAGGGCTTATCCTCTCGCAGGGGTTCTCGCGGGGGGAAAGCGACTACTGTCACCTACAGGATTTAACGCGGAGACTTTGCCGGGATTATTGGATCCGTGTCGGACTTCCAATACCGTGATTAAGAGAGATCGCCCTGTCGCAGGAGGTTGCAATTCCCCTGGAACATGCGACCTATTTATACACACGGATTCCAATGACGCTGCAGCTACGGACGAATTGCTTCTTGCATGAAATGTGGAAGGCCAATAAGTTTAGGATTCTTACGAGAAGACACTGGAATACTTGCTAGCGAACGCGGTGGAAACAAACAAACAAACAAACATTTCTCCGCGAAACCTGACGGAGCGAAAAATCTTTCACGAAACTCTCGGCTACGTCTGCGTCTATGTCCTCGCCTGCTAACAACGTCGACAGCTATAAAGGTTCGTCCGCAAAAGTTACGGGGAGAGAAGGGGGGGGGGAAAGCAAGGGAAGAAGAAGAAGGAAGAGAGAGAGGAGGAGAAGAGAAAGGAGCAGAAGGAAGAACAAAGCTGGATTGGATTGGATTGGAAAAGAAAGAAAAATATGGAGAGGTTAGTCCCGACCCAGTCAGAACTGGCTACTCCAAAACGCGTTTGTTGGTAAACAAAAAGAAAGAAAAAGATCAGCTACGAAAAATAGGACAAACAAACAAACAACCAAGCAGGATAAAGCATAAAGGAAGACGGGGGAAAGGAAAGGGGGAGACGTTCGACGCCGAGAATCACTCACTGCACAATGTCAGATATAGTGCGAACACAATGTCACCGAAGTTTTCACAGAGTGTCCAGCAAGTCCGAAGCGATAAGAAAGTCCACAAGAGCGCGCAATGGCGGCACCTGGTGTTGGGCGGGCCAGCAGCCTAGAACCTTCCCAACGGAGAAAGGGCGATTGTCGAGGCGGGCTAGTGCCGCCTCAAGGGAAAGACGAGGCTCTCTGTATCGAGGGCAGGCTTCTATAACATGCTCTGTGTCCTCCAATACCCGCACTCGGAACAATTTGGTGTGGAAACCTTCCCAAGTTTAAAGAGGAGGCGGCCGGTATATGGCACATTGAGACGTAGCCGGTGAATGATGGAGGTAACGGCCCGGGGGAGCGCTGGGGGCATTAAAAACTGCAGGTCTGGATCCACTTTGTGCAGCAGTGAGTTAACTGGGACGCATCGACGCCAGTGTTCCCGCTCAGACGTTTCACTACTGCGTTTATCGTGCTCTTTGCATCCCCTCTTGTCAAGTAGACGGGGTGCGTGCGAACGCCACGCGCTAGATGGGCACGCCTGGCAGCTGCATCCGCAGCCTCATTTCCGGGGACACCGCAATGGCCAGGGACCCACTGCAACTGGATGTCATGTCCCCGGGATACGGCAGAAGTGTACACTTCAAGGACGTCATGCACCATTGGAGACAGACATCCCGATCCTGTAGAGTGGAGAAGGACTTGTAAGGCGGCTTTGGAGTCGGTGTAGATGGACCACTGAGCTGGGGATGGAGAGGATGCAATGAAGACAAGCGCCATACAAATCGCGTGCGGTTCCGCCGCCGCCGCCGACGTGCGGTGTGAGAGTCTTGCACATCCTTCAGCTGACAACTGCGGGATCACATAGGCGCAAGCAGAGCCGGAACGCGTCGTTGATGCGTCGGTGAAAACCTGAATCTTCCCTCTATCGCTGTCAAGTACGGCCAAGGTGAGCTGCCGTAGAACTACCGTCGACGCAGCTTTCTTCGAGGACACTCCAGGTACCTCGACATGGACAGGGGGTGTGGGCAGGGCCCATAGTGGGTCAGGGTGCTTCGGCAGAGATTTGTGCTTGGGGATGATGCTTCGGTGGGCAAGAACGGCTTGGCTGTACCCAGACGCTGGACGACGAATCAAAGCGCGCACTAAGGGGTGTCGATGGTGGCGAGTTGCCAGCCTCAGATAGTGGCTAAGAGACTGATCGAGCCTCATGATGGGTACAGGTGGCTCCTTGGCTTCCGCGAAGACTAGAGCAGTTGATGTGGACTTGTGGACGCCGAGGCACGTCTTGATGCTCTTCGCAAGAATGGTCTCCAGCAGTTGCTCAGATGTGGGGCAGAGATGATGCAGTACTGGAAGGTGGTAAGTCAATACCTGACGTACAAGGGACAGGTGAAGACCGAAAAGAGCCCTAGAAGTGAGCCCCCACCGGGTACCACAGAGGTAGCGCAGAACATTCAGTCGGGACTCTGCTCTGTCTTTCAAGCAGCGAACTTCTGCTCTCCACGATAAGCTGCGGTCGAGGATGAGACCAAGGAACCAAGAACAAAGCTATTTTCCTACAACCGGGCGAGAGCCCATAATAGCGTCCGTAACGGCCGAAAGGTCGACTGAAGGTCACCGGAAGCCCGCTTTCCGGCGTTGATGAATCAGACCCTCCGTGCTCGACTGGTGCTGGTGGTGGCGACGAGATTGGCTTGCCATTGTGGGCTTGCTCGACTGACGGCCGCCGGACGGCAGTAACCAACCAATGAGAGCACAGAAGACGACGAGGGTCCGTTTTGAAAGCGTTGTGTACATTGTGCCGCGTTACGCACGTGCTAGCCATCGCGCAGCGCGTGCTATGCGGTGAAGTTCTGTTTCAAGCAACAACAACAACGATAAATGATGACGATGAGATGTGGTACTCTACCCCATTGCACGTGGAACATTACGTGAAGATGATGAAGGAAGGATGGAAATACAACAAAGAACTAAAGCGTCTGGAGCAATCCAGTGGTTGACAGGAAGTTCATGAACAGGTGAAGAACCCGATGATGGAGCATAGGATCTTCATAGTGGCCAACGAATGCAGCTAAATTGAGCGGCCTCTTGCTGATATGGGGAAGCTTATCACAGTGTATCCGCCTTTGAGGGCAGTAGAGTGCACATTCCATAAGAATGTGCTGGGTGGTCGCCACGACACCGCAGGTGGAACAGAGGCTTCTCTCATAGCATCTGGTCATGCTCTTGAATTGCCGGGTGAAAGCCACATTGAGACGGAGTCTACGCAGGAGAGAGATAAATTGCCGTAATAGACTGGCAGGGAAAGAAAACGACAAATTTATCGAATAGATGGGAGATTCAGTCGTGATGTCCCGGCGCCATTGCTGTAGAACCAAGGATTGAATCCACGCAGTTAGTAGGGACCTTCTGTCACCTCTCGACAGCACAATGGGAACGGCTGTCGGGGACTCATGGGCAGCCGTTGCTACTCTGTCAGCCTCCTCATTGCCTCTTAGACCGCAGTGACCAGTGTTTAAAGCGTGTATGAAGCTATCGAAACGCGTTTGACAGAATTTCCAAAGACGCAGGCAGTTTACTCTGTGTGCTACTTGATGCGTCCTATTCAAGAAGCGCCCGAATAAACCAACAGAATTAATTATAATCTGCGCATGCTTAATACCTGTTTCAGATTTTATTGCTACATCCACGCAGAAAACTGCGCTCCTATCCTCTTCGCAATGCAGTTGCAATTTGGATCGTAATATTTGCCGAGCCGACGCGAAAACCTCAATGATGCGCCCTGTGGACCCGAAGTGACCTGGACGGAGAAAGTTCACTGATGTATTCACCCTCGAAAACCCGTGGTTGCTAACACCATGAAACGTCAGTTCCTCCACTCTTAAAAATGAACTTCACCGCATAGCACGCTCCTAGCCAACCATCACCTTTTTGTGACACTTATGCTGTTCATAATTGTCACAGAAAAGGCGTACGCCTCCCGTTTTCAACAAATCAGGGCAGATAACGATATCACTCGAGATGATGGTTGGCTAGGAGCGTGCTATGCGGTGAAGTTCATTTTTAAGAGTGTACAAGATTTTAGCCACAAAGCGATATCACGGTATAATATTCTGTATGATGTCGAGCCAAGCGAACTTCGGTAGACAACATTCTTCCACTACATTCTTAAAAGAGAACTTGAAGAACTCTCCTAGCTGAAAAAAAAAAAAAAAAAAGAAGCGCCCGTACTTGACGGGTAATGCGATGTTTACAGCTATCACACCACAAACTGAATGTCATTCTCAGCGAATGACATTCGTTCCGCGTCACACGGTGAAATCTAATGGCAATATATAGCCTACATGCGAATGAGTTCGAGGAGCTCGTTCTCCCTCTCGCACCGACCGCGTATTGCCGTCAGTAGCGAGGTAGCAAAAGCAACAACGATAAACAGTTTGGAGAAATTAAACAAGAATGAAAAGTTGTACTTCAATATGTTATTACGACTTTAATAACCTTTGACACGAAGGAAGGAAGGGTTAACACTGTTTTTCAGAGAGCTACCCCCTCTCCCAGTCGCCATGCTGCCAAGCATAGTCCGGATAGGCTTCTCAGTTTCCTTGGCTTGTGATACTTAGCAAACTCAACGTCGTCAAAAACGCAATAATCTGGCGAAATAATGTAGTGGTTCGCTAGTTTCGAAAAAATTAAGTAAAAATACAACTAATATACCTGTATATACTTCATATGGTCGGCCCTGGTGTCTTAAGCATGGATAGTGACTGTCAGATTCTTTTTCTCCGTGTATAGCTCGATGCAAAACAAAGTAATGCCGGGAATGCCATTCAATTTGCCGCGTAGCAGGGGACGGGGGGACGGGGTATATGTTTATTAAGAAACAAAGAAAGGAAAGGTTAGCCACGCAAAGAGCCGGCTTGCTATTCTAAAAAAAAAACGAAAAAAAAGGGGGGAAGGAACAACCGGGAAAGAAAAAGAAGCAGGCGCGTGGCAGGGTATTATTGTCTACTTTGAACTGTGAACTACTTTGGCACTGTGTTGGCCGCCGCACTTCTCAAGTTGGAGTTTCATTTGAAAAAGCTATGAGTGTGACTGGAGGTAGAATTGTGACGTTAGAGACATGAGGGTTAACACTATTTAAAGAACTCAATTGATGACACTGTGCCTCAACTGCTCAAGGGTATCCAAGAAATTTCATGCAACTGCAACGTTGTCGCGTTGTGGAGCGCATCGGCCGGTCACCGTACAACGGCCGTCAGCGTCGTCTGCCAGAGGTCTTCAGCTGTCTCAAAACTGCCAACTGGTGCCGCAACTTACCAGTCAATGTCATCCGCTCATTAACACAAATCACCTAAATAAACCATCATCACCATCACCGAAATAAATTCTACGTCCAAAACGCCGCGGAGCTCTGCAACGGAAAGAGCCATTCCCCCCACACTTTTAAAAAAAAATTTGTCCAGTTCCATTCCATTTCACGCTTCCCTAGGTTCTCGAGTCTCGGGGATTTTTTTGTTCTTCATTGAAGTATTGTCTTTCATTTTCCAATTCCCAGAACTAGAGCAGTTGTCCCTCTTCGCGAGCGACACGGCCTCTGTGTGTGTGTGTTTTTTTTTTTTTTTTTCTGCTTCAACGATATCTGTCCAGTCGTTTATAACAGGTTGCTTTGGAACTTTCCTTCACGAAGACAGTGTTTAACAGGTACGATAATACAGCCGCTGTTTTCATGCCTTTCTGTTTTCGCATAATCTCTTCCCTCCACAAAATTTCTCAGCGAAACGAGCGCCGTAATGCGCCGTAATGCTGGTAACGGTGAAGTTCGTTCGTGTGGTTCCTGTCCTTGTCCCTGGCTGCTATTCCTTTTTCATTTTATGACACTGCCCATCAACGCCGCGCCACGATGAAATCACGTCTGCGCTGACACGATTCCTTCGGAATCTAAACTTTTGGGCACTCTCTGATACCTCCTATATGACTGTATGCACGACGATTACTGAAGTAGCTGTCTTTTCCTGTATGTCTTCGTAATTTTCTGTGTCTCTGCTTCATCTTCCTTTTGTTTGTGTTTGTATTTGGGAATAGCAAGCCTACATTATGACTAACAATTCCCCTCTTTTTTTCTTTCAGTATTAAACATATACCCCCCCCCCCCCCCCGTTTTGTTTTCAATTATGTTCTCAGCAAAAGCTCCGCTATTGTTTACTGGAAACTCCCATAGATGACACCAGGGTGTGCTGTCTGTAGTAACTTACCGCCTCTATAGTGATAAATACAGCCTGGTGAGAACGTTTAAGGGGGTCTTCTCCGCTGCTTGTTTGCGCGCTACCATCGAGGGATGGCAGCACCGCCGCGAAATTGTTTTCTTCATATTTTTTTCCCCTCGGCGCTGGGGGCGCCGCTTGCGCATGTGTCGCAGATCCCAGTGGCTTTGGAGGAAATCGTCTTCTGTCTCTCGCGCGGCGGTCTTTCCGAAACCTTCGCTCGGAGGAAACGTGGCAACGAGGCCGGTTTCACACAAGTTCTCATAGGCCGAGCACGGGCATATTTATGTGTATGGGGCTGTTCACACAACTGCTGCTCTCAATTCCATATGTTTCAATGGGATCCCTGTTGCGTCTGTGAGACGTACAGACGAGAAACTCTCCTGACGCCGCTATTGTATCGATTTCGTTTTCTGCAATATGCAGTCCAAGTTTGCGGACTTTGTTTTCGTCGGCCATCAAGTCGTGCATGCGTCCGGCGTGTTACATCAACCCTGGGCTCGTAACTCAAGTTTCTGCTCTGCGTATCACATTTTCATCATGATTATCATTACAGATCTCATAACCCCCCTGTGAGCCATGGGGTAGTGGTCCAATACTGTAGTGGGGAATTTCCTCAGTCATCATCATCACGTATGTGTTGTTGTTGTGGCTGTTTGCAGGTTTGAAACTGTGGAGTTTGAATGATTCGGGAAAATTCTGATTTTTAGAGAGTGGAATGAAATGGTGACAGTATAAAGAGAGGGGGAATATACGCATACCGCTGCTTCAACAAAATGAGTCAGTGAACTATTAGGGATCCCCTAGGCTTGAGATGTAAGGCTGCATGTAGATGAAAAAAATCAACCGGTGAGCTAATTTTTTTTATGCTTCGCTTTTTTTCACCCTTCTTTCTCTCCTTTATGTAAGTGACGGTTTCCTCCTCGTAAGCGCTGAACCGTCGAGAGCAAGCGGGTTGCGGCTTGACCTTGAGCTATGATTCACGTATCGTTTGCTCCTACATTTGTCGATGCTTTTTAGTGGCGGCGCGTGTTCGAGATGTGGCGTGTATGGCTCAACTGCTCCGATCGTCCGCGAACGGCTTGAAGTGATAATGCATTTGGACTTGCTTACAGAATGAGGGACGCTAATTGGGGAGATGGAACTGAGCAAAACCGAGCGACCAACTTGTGTCTGATTTTTCGTTCTTCGCAATTTGGGTGATAACATTGTGCACATTTACAGCATGCGGATTAGGCGATACAAATCTATCAAGTAGCTATGCGTGGCGTATTACAGAGAAAGCACAGTATTCTGTGTCTGTCTGCTGCAGTCCCAGCTGGAATCACACCTATATGGCTTTATGAGCCAGTCCATGCTGCACAGCGGCGCACTATCGCTATGATTTCACGTGCCATGCCTCACCTCATTCTGAGTGTGCGTGCCTGTTTAAGAATAGTGGATCACAAAACAAATAAATAAAAAATAAAATGATGGAACGAAGCGGTCTTCTTGCATGACACATACACTCACGCGCACACGTAATAATGGAATGACGATGGAATGGGAAGTTCACGGAATGTGTGAACGTTTTCAAGTGCACTGGAAAATGAGTCAACACGAAGTAATCTTGTTCTTCCGTACTGTTTTTGCACTAATGAAAGGCATCAATTATTGATATGCGGAGGTTGAGGAGGTTGAAAAAAATAAGCCCACTTCGCATATGTAACCATAAAGGTCAGAATGGAAAAATAACAGGCGCCTGCGACACATTTGTATCTGTTCCCGCGGACAGCTTGTGCTTTCAACAATGCATTTTGGAACAATGTACAGGGTGACCTCTTCTATTCCATACATATTTTTATATTATTAACTAATGCTAATCGTTTGTTTTTCTTTATTTATTTATTTGCCTTGAACCACTAGCAAAACTGTCTATACAGTGAGAATACAGTTGTACAAAGAAGTCGGGGTTGGACTTATCGCCACTCCGGAGTATCGTTGTTCGAAGTCACCTCTGTGTAGTTTCACTCACTTCGTGCGGACGGAAAAAATGACTGCCACAAACGACAGCATAAATCTTGATTTTTTTTAGAGGATGCCTTTTCATCGGGATCGGGTACACGCAGGCTCAAGAGCTAACAGCATCAGTCGGCCTCCCATTCCTTTCGCATAAGCTCTACCAGAAATGTGAGAACAAAGCTGGGGAAAACCTTTAATCAGCGACATGAGACTCCATGAAGAGAGCCGCGGCCGAAGAAGTTGAGCTTGCCAAACAACGGAAGGAGTGTCGCGATCCCGACGGCTTTTGGAACATCCCAGTCATTGTAGATGGAGAATAGAGCAAGCGATCTTTCGGCCATGGGTACAATGCGAATAGCGGGGTGGCTGTTATTGTCGGTCGTTACACGCGCAAGATTCTCTACATCGGAGTACGCAACAAGTTCTGCACAACTTGTCGACGCGCTGAGTCGGAGCATAAGGAGCCTCTACCCCACTCGTGTTCTTGCAACTGGAAATCGTCTTCAACGTCCATGGAGCGAGACATTATTGTACAGCGATTCAAAGAAAGTGAAGAAATGTACGGCCTTAGGTACACTACATTGATTGGAAACGGAGATAGCAGTGTTTTCGTTGCAGTCCAGGAACAGGTTCCTTACGGTCGTTCAGTGAGAAAGGTAGAATGCGTCAATCACGTTGTAAAAAACTATACCAAATAGCTGTACAGCCTAGCAAAGGATACTAAAACATCCGCCACAGCTGAAGGCAAAGACGCCAGGAAGCTATTGTCTACCGCTAACATCAAAACCCTAAAAGGTCTTTCAAGATCCACAATAAGACGGCATGCACAAAAGAACACTGCACTGCAGCATCGCCTGCTGCGGTCAGTAGCCTGAGCCATCAACTGAAGAACGGCCCATACCACGTATTTGGTATCCACAGCGGCTGTCCAAGCGAGCACTGCTCCGTCAAGAGAGGCGATGCAGTGGAACTTGAAAGCAGAACGGAAAAGGGCAATCTTCTTCTGAGATCCAACATGATGACTGAAATCCAGAAAGCAATAGACGTACTCGCAGACGGATCCGATATGCTGCTCCTCGACGCAACAAGTCGCTGAGACCTACATGAGCATAGTGGCGCGTACAATCGCTGGCAAGCGCGTTGACTATGCAAAGGGTAAAAGTTAGGTAACAGATGTCGCGTCGCAGCACTTGCATACAACGTGAGAGGTGCAAGATGGCACGACTTCTATCTGCGCAAGTTCGTCGCGAAAAGTCCATCATCCGCTCTGAAGAAACTAATAACATCAAGACAAAAGCGCAACGAACGAAAATGCAAAAGAGCGTTGCGGTTCGACAAGGCTCCAATATCGAGAACACCCAAATTCGCACCGTTGGAGACAAGGACTATGGAGGACAGTCTCAAAGACCAGATCTGGGCAGGACAATTTTTATTGAGAAAGCCAAAGACTTTGTGCGTGGCATACAGTTGACCAGCCAGGAAGCTGACAGTCTGCAGAAGTGTACACTAGAACAGAACAAGTCTGACCTATGGCACTCTCAAAGAAAGATGAGGATACCATCAACCTCAATACATAGTATATGTCGCCCACATAGAAAAAACATTCAAGCACTCTCCTTTAGTGAAGGCCATAATGTATCCAAAGTCGTTCCGCAGCAAAGATTGTCAGTACGGCATCGACCACGAGGAAGACGCAGCATCAGCATTCCAAGCGAGATTCCCGAACGTTGAAGTGAAAAAATGTGGCCTTTTCGTCGACCCTGATATACCCTACGTATGCGCCACTCCTGACCGCCTTATCGACAACGCCGGAATCCTCGAAATAAAATGCCCTGCAACAGCACAGAATTACATAACCATCGCAGAAACCGCTCGCAACCATTCCATCGGCATAAAAATATCGAAAGACGGCAGCTTATATCTTCCAGAATCACACAAGTACTTCTATCAAATAGAAGCTCAGCGAAACATTGCGAAGAAGAGCTACTGCAAACTCGCAGTGTGGTCGCCGACGGACCTGCAAGTTGTAACCATCAAGAGGAACCTTGCGTTCTGGCAAAAAATATTGCCTGACATTAAGAACTTTTATGTAGGATATATGATTCCTGAGCTAGTTGATCCACGAGTCACGAGACACATGGGGGGGGGGGATATGTTTATTAAGAAAAAAAAAAGAAAGGAAGAGACACATGGAACTACGGGATAAAGCAGTGGACATAAGCGAACTGGATGAACTTTTTAATTCTGTGGCAACTTCATCATCCTGGCAAGCTGCATAAGAATGCTATACGCGTATTGCATTGCATTGGTATTGCTGTTGACCGCCTGAAAGTGCACCTCCCCACCACGCCATCAGTGCTTTCCTATGCCCCGCCGATGTGGACTCTTCGCAGGCCTCCTGTATGTGATCACATTCCTGGTCTTCTGAAGAAAAACGCTGTACCTCCCGTTGTTGCTCACCAACTTACACTGGAGCACCTTAACTTAGCGTACTCTCAACGACTCCCTGTGTACACTGACGGATCAGTGTCTCAAGGCGGATCTACTGCAGCCTTTTATATGCCAAATGAAAACCTTGAAGTGGCGCACAAGCTCCCCTACGAAACGTCATCTACAGAGTCCGAGCTCTTCGCCATACTGACAGCGTTGAACCACATAGCGGTATCACCGCCTGGCGCTTGGGTTGTGTTCACGGACAGTAAGGTGGCGCTAGAAGTTCTAGCAAATTATTGTTCCAGAACAATCGGCGGCCTAGATACCATGATAGTCGCAATATACAACCGACTTCTATCCTTTGGTCATAGCCTGTGTTTCCAATGGGTACCCAGTCACACCGGCCTGCACGGAAACACCCGCGCAGACGCCTTAGCACGTCGGGCACATGGGGACGGCACCTCCAGTAACTGTCTCCTACCACTTTCAGCCTCATCGTGTCGGTTACAGACACAGCGACTCCGTTATAACGGCACTCGGCAGTTTCAAGAGGACGCTGTCCGACTGAACGACCATCTCCGATCTATCGACCCGTCGATGGATTTCGTTGCCACACACCACTGCTCGCGTCAAGAAGCGTCCATTCTACACCGACTACGCCTTAATGTCGCCAGGACACCTCTACTCCTCTGTAAAATGGGTCTTCTCCAGTCGCCCAAATGCCCCACTTGCGCTGTTGAAGCTGATGTGCCACACCTTCTCCTCGACTGTCACAGATTCGACACCTCTCGAGCCACGCTGAGACGACGCCTACTCGAGCTGCGGTGCACGGACTTTTCTCTGGCCACTCTGCTCGGCCCAGTACGAGATCACACACAGCAGTCTGTGACCAAAGCAGTGCTGACTTTCTTGAGTGACTCAGGTCTGATGAACAGCCTGTGAACTCAGTCGTGAAATCTCATTCTTCTTCTGTGCCCCACTCTCACCTTCAACGCATTAACCTCATGCTTTCTCTTTAAAGTCATCCTCTGTGATTCATCTCATCATTCCTTCACCGTTTGTTAGTCATCTTTTTTGTCATCTTTGTCTTTAATCTACCTCATCCTTCTTTCATCATCTGGTAGGTTTTCGTTTCTTCCTACTTCTTTTTCTTTTTCTTTATTTCTTATTTCGTAATTTTCTTTCTTTATTTATTTATTTCTTTTTCTTACTTCTTTTTCCTTTTCTTTATTTCTTATTTCTTTATTTTCTTTATTTATTTATTTCTTTCTTATTCCTTCTTCTTTCTTCCTTTCTTTCTTTAATTATTCCCTTTTCTTTTTATTTATTTATTATTATTTCTTATTTCTGGAATAGCAAGCCGACGTCCCGTTTGGCTGACCTTTCCCCGTTTTTTTTCCCTTTTTGTCTAATAAACATATCCCCCCCCCCTATACGCGTGCAGTGAGTGTAGATATCATGTGTGTATACAGTCAGTCCAGACTTGTACGTATTTGGAGTACTGTTTAACTGTTTAAAATACTGTCTTTTAAATACAATTAGCAGTATTTTGGCACTCTACTTAATACGTTTTGTTTTGTGTATTTGTACGCTATTTAAAATGCATTTTATGGTATTTTCTATTCAATACCCTAATTACATATTTTGGATCTCCCTCTCAAACTCTCTGTCTCGTCTTTCCATTATCTTGCTTGTTCAGTTTCCTGAGTCCCTAGGACTTGACCCGGATAGTGACTCTAGACCCGGACATTGGCCCTTCTTGGAAGTCTCCATGTAGAGATCTTGAATGTTGTGCAAATCACACCATAGGGATAGGGTGACGGCACGAATATCCCCATGACTTGCCTGCGTCTGTTATTTCACGGCCGTGCTGCACCATCGGTGCAAGCACGCGAGTAACTGTGGATGAAGCGGTGGGGTTGTTCTCACACAAATCCTGTAGCTAGACCTGGAAAAACTCAACGGACATCCGTAACGAGCAAGACGCAAGCAAGATCAACCGTCATCTCATATGCTTTAATAACAGTAGCTGGATATTTTGTACCTCTTGTACTTACGGTCACCTGCATACATGTTACTTATGGTCACCTGTGTGTCCTTGCTGCAACTAATCAGAACTGAATAACACTTGTCTATGCAGATGAGCAGTCCAGTTGATTGACTTTTATTTTGTCCTCTTGACAACTCGTACACACCCCCACACTTAGGGATGACTCAGAGCACATAGAAATGACACTAAGGAACGAAGAGAAACAGATGCATGATAAAATTTCATAAACAGATGGTCTGACTTATGACGGACAGAACCTGCTGTTGCATATGAGGACAGCCGCACACGGCGTTCGAAAAGACCTCTTGAGTGGAATGGTACACGATTCGCGCGTCTTTCCGACAAACTTGTTCAAAATCAAGACACGCGTTCTCGTTCTCAAGCCACATTTCGCGGGGGCTCTGCCCGTAGCGGCCACCTAGTAACATCTTCGACATCTCAACATGCACACCTCATGTTATCGTGCACTTGTGTTGGTTGCATGACATGTCAGCACATCTTGACCAAGCCAGATTCAGGTATATGAATACTGAAAAATATCTGTCCTTCGCTTCATATTTGGGCTGAAGCCTACACTGGGTCGTGAACCAGTGTAATCAAACACGTGCACCCCCGAAAACAACACGCACCTGACACACAGAGGGCACAAGACGTACCTTTTCTTAAACACCTATTTGTATTGTGCACGGAAAGTGATTACGCCAATTTATGTCCTACTGATTGCAGCCGAGGTCGCAGTAACAGGCCATGCGTGAGGAATATCGATGCACGACGCTGACCCTGCATAGAGCAGGCAAAGTCATGACTTGGATCCCCTTCGAATTTGGACGAACGAATTTGGGCGCATACGACTCACTTCGTTCGGCAGAAAGTGGGCGGACCTGCTGTTCGGTCTTGGTTATTAATCATCTTTCACCATGATAAGAAATGTGTCGGTTTTTCCAGTCGCCGAGGCAGGTTGAAACGACAACCTCGCGCAATGCTCCTAGCCGTTTGCCTTCCCTCTCGCTCTCGCTCCTCCCATCTCGATGTATCCCTCTCTCCCAGAGCGGAAGCCCATTGCGGTGGCAACACAATGCAATCCAGGCTAGCAGAAGACAAATGTCCACACTTTTGTCCAGTTCATCTCTAATAATACGAAGGTTAACGCTGCAACTTAGCTTCTACTGTCATCAGAGGACACAGATGCACGTCCTGACATATTTTTCAGGCGTTTATTTCGTCGCTGAGAGATCTGAGGAAGTGTTTTCTGCTGCTCCCATAGGACTCCATGTATTCACATTCACAGAAACAAAAAATCGTATAAATTCGCCTATTTGCTGTATTTCGATAAAAAATATGTCACGATGTGCAGAATTTACCCATGTATTACGAGCTCGGCGTACTGCTTCATTACTGCAGTGGTTTTCGAGATGAACTGGTCAAAGGAATGCCCATAGAAAATACATTGGGGTGAATCCGCCTTAAATGACAAACAAACAAAGCAGTAAGCGCACTACACTTCGATATCATCTTCCAGATACCACCATGATATTAACCACGATGGCGTGCTATGTTTTTGACAAGCAAGTGGTGGTGGTGGCGTAACTGTTTGTCATAGTCGGCCATAAGCGACAAGCGAGTATGGCGGAGGGCTACGCACTGTCAAATACAGCGATAACCGTACGTCATAGTAACAAAAGAAAACCCGTTATCGCCACTTCGATCGTGGCTTGGGATAAAATTGAGTTCAAGGCCGTTTTCTTTCTACAGGCAGCTTGATATATCTTTTAGGAGAGGAACTCGTTCGCAATTCGATACTAATCAATTGTTCCCGTGCATTTAATTGAAATTAGCATTTCCTTGGGTCCCGAACGACCTTTGACGGCGGCGAAACACTCGCTCTTCTTCTTCTTCTTCTTCCTCCTCACACACGCAGTGGACGTGATGCACGAAGGGAGATTTGACAGGGCTACACAGAACTATCTCATCTTGGCACCGTCACCATCCCTTTCATTTTTTTTCGCTCTCTCTCTCTTTTAAGGAATAGCGAGCCGAAAATAGTCTCTCTACCCTTTTCCTCCCACATAATAATAAACGTATCACCCCAGCTTATGTGTATACTTACAGTTATTTGATCCGCTTCGTAAAATAATATTGGACTGAGATCTGAAACGCCCCAGTTCTGTTTTTTTTAAATTACAACTCGAAGGCTCGCCGAGAATGACATGTGCTCCATATACTTGATAACCGGCGGTATTATTGGAACTCCTGCGGCATTGCGGGCATCCTTTACGGAGAGATAAAACATTCGAGACGAGAAGAGTGCGCAACACTTATCGGCATATATTTATTTGTTATCATTGCTCCACTACACTACGCAGGTTGGTTTATGTAGAGGAGAGGCTACATAATTGTTTCAAACAAGAAGAATACTGGGCATGCAAACACACTTAAGCGTTTCCTAATCCTTATGCATTCAGATAATCCGATAAATTACCATTTCCCCTTTTATCTCTCCTTTTCCTTTTTTTGTTTCTTTTTCTGTCAATAAATTCCCCTCTCCCCGATAAATTACCAGCATAAGAAACGTAAAGATAGGAGAGGATGAGGTCACATATGGGAGGCTATTCCATTGGCTTATTGTTGTTAAAGGGAGGATCCGCAACGGTTGTGCCCAAAATTAAGTGAAAGTTGATTTCACCAGAGACCACCCCCCAGATGCTGACAACAGCCTCCGTTTCGTATAAACGTGCGCGTATAATTTATAAACAGCGAAAACGATAAAGCGAAACCGAAACTCTGAGAGCAGGCGGTGGCATCGGAATCGAGGAGCGCCACGCCGTGACGTCAGTCGCGAGATTCGTCTGCCGTGATTCCCAGGTGTTGTATTGCATTGAAGACGCAAGGAAGCAAGTTACGCTCAACGTGCAATCATGGAAACCGACTCCGCATCAGAATAGAACTCCACGGGACTTCAGCCCGATTCAGACGTCTATTCTAATGAGGAGAATGACTTGACCGTCACCATAAACCACAACGACTCGCCGTATTCGACGGACCCTGTACCAGTGCGCGCGTCGCTTGAAACCGAGGCCTCGGACCCATACACTGAAGGCTGTCGAACTCGTAGTAACTAATGATGAGTTTCTAATAGGTTGTCACACATTCTTATACAGGGTGTCCCAGAAAACGTGTCATTGAATTATAGTAAAAAAAACTACACCAACTAGAGCCATGCGGTCAACGGCATTTGTTCTTACTGGGTTTTTGCCACCTCCTCATGTGAATGTCGTGTAACGTAAGTTTAATTATGTAAATTTTTGCAAATTTACGGAAATTTGCCTATTAAAGGTAACTTTGTTACCCCACCAATGTGAAGAGCGTGTCTAATTTAGTCAAATTAATGATAATTGACGGGGATATTCAGGAGCTATCCCATCGGAGAAAATAGCCGAACATCATACTCTACGGAGGTCGCACAGAATAGCGCACGATGAATTTTTCAGCGCAATCTTTGTCAGTCCGACGAAAGGACGTTGGAAACCCAGCCCTCCCCGACATCGCAGAAAGAGATAAAACAGGCACGGCTTATCATGTCCGCCCAAGCGGCACAATGTACTGAAAGTCAAGTGCAATAGGGGTGGACGGTATGTTTCTTATCAATGTTCTGTAGAATCACGAGTCTGTTCAAGGCTTTTCACCTACCCGTCCACCCCTATTGCACTCGACTTTCAGTACATTGTGCTGCTTGGGCGACTTTCGCTGGGATTTTGCTTTCCCTCTCCCAATTTTAGGAACTGTTACTTTTTCTACTATCACTCTGTGGGCTGGCTTCGGAACCTCCTTTCGTCGCACTGAGAGCGATTGCGCTCAAAAAGTCATCGCGCGCTATTGTCCGGTGCTCCGAAAAGCATGATATTCGGCTATTTTTTCCGATGGAATAGCTCGTGGATATCACTGCAAATTATCATGAATTTGAGTGTATTCGGCACGCTCTTCATATTGGTGGGGTAAAAAAGTGACCTTTACTTGGCAAATTTCCGAGCTCAGTTCGCAAATATTTACATAATTAAACTTGGAGTACATGACATTCACATTAGGAGGTGGCAAAAACTAATAAAAACAAATGCTGTTGACCGCATGATTCTAGGTGGCGTAGTTTTTTTATTATAATTCAATGACACGTTTTCTGGGACACCCTGTATATGTGCCACGGGTGCACGCGTAATATGAAACATGTTGCAGGTGCACGTGCGGTCGGTGCCTCCGGCACGTGCCCGCAGGTGACGTTGTTTGGCCGTCGGAAACTGGAAATATGCTACGTCCCTTGTTGTATCCGACCTGTTGCCACAACTGATTATACAGCATGTCTTACCGGCCATCGTGGTGGGCGTAAGATCAGTGTGCGACGTAACGAACACAATTGCTACGGAAAATTTCCTTCGTCAAAACTGCCAAAACACACAGCAAAGCAAGGCGGACGGCGCGGGATATCTCGCGACTTACATCACGCTCGGTGTTGCTTGCAGAAAAGCGCTCGTGGCTCGCACTACCCTGTCACCGAGCGTCATAGAAGAAAATCATTTTTATCAAGTTTGAATCAGTTTTCGAAGGCGATATTTTACAGGCATGGTCGTTGATGGCTAAAGGTGACGAATATTCGAAAAGCACGGAAGGGACCTTATGCGGATTCTCCCTTTAAAGGAATTGAAGCAGAACGAAGGGACTTGCGTACCGGCCAGCTCCCGTGGCTCAGTGATATTAGCGTGCTGGCCATGTCGCGTCGAGACTGGGAGGTACGCGGGTTCGAATCCCGGTGCCGGCTGTGCTGCCTGGGTTTTTTCCTGAGTTTTCCTCTGACGCTTTCATACATATGTCGGCACAGTTCCCTTAGAAGTCGGCACGGGGCGTCAGTCGCGACGGCGAACCCTTTCGCCACCACCACCATTTGCGTACCTTGGTGGAAAGAAAAATGAATAACAGTGGCGGTTGCACTGACCTCTACTAGTATAGTATAGCTGGATCGCGCATAGGGTGCGCCAGAGCGTGGTCACAGGCCGCCATATTGGTGGGCCCGACGCATCCTGTCCTCTGCATTTAGTTCAAGCGGGGCTGCCCGCGTTTTTTTCAAATTTCCTTAATATTAAAGGGCATGTCATGCCAGTTTGTTGCAGTTTTGAGTACACTTCACTCACGACACAGAAAGGGGGATAATTTTTCACAGGTAAGCTTTCCATTTTGAGCAAAAAATAGTGTTTGTTCGTAACGCATGCATCTGACGCATGACTACGAAAGAAGCTCTCACGGATCATAGTATCCAAAAATCAATGACGATGACTCCTGGACGTAAAAGTCGTGTGTTTCAATACTTTTAATTTCTACGTGTCATGTTTACAGTGAAGTACTGTGCCGTTTATCCAATTTTATCTTGGTATCACTTGCAGCAATGCGAGGCTAAATATGCCAGTTTGTTCCACTTTTCTTGTAATTTGTGAGGTGGAAGTAAATAAACTGCTGTGTTAACTTCGTAAGTGCAGTCGCTCCAACAGAATGTGTAATAAGTCATGCATGTGCATGCTCTTCGTGGCAAGCGCTTCGAATCTCTGTAATGACCTGCGCAGGCAGCTGAACAACTGCAACACACTCGTAACAACAACGCTATTTTAACATGAGGAATGGGGAGTTTCATCGCCAGGGGCGACACTCCACCCCATTGCTGGTGGTGATGTGGTGAATAAAATAATGATCCCCTTCACAATAAGGAACGAGGTCTTATTGTACAACACGCACACACAGTCGTAGAACATAATGCGATAATGGAAAAAGCCAAACGAGAACCATACAACAACAGACCACACAATAACGAACGAACACCGCGGAACACCACAGGAGAACCAAACACAACACGAAAACCGAACAACAAACGCAAACCACACACACACAAACACGGAACTACATTACAATAGCAAAGTTTTTTTATTGCGTGTTAGCGCCGCGAAGCAACTGTGGCTATGAGCGACGTACAGATGTGGACAGACGGAGAGAGGACAGCAGGAAGGAGTGGGGGACAGGGGGACTTGGGCCGACTTCAAGGGGAACTGTGCCGACATTCGTCTGGAAAGTCTTCGGAAAACCCAGGGAAAACCTCAGACAGCACAGCCGGTGGTAGGATTCGAACCCACCACCTCCCAGTCTACAGCACAACCTTGGTTATCACCAACGAGCGGACGCCTTAGCCCACTCGGCCATGCCGCTGGTCAATAGCAAACAGTGTGAACCCTTTCTGAGCAAAAATAATTAATTTTATAGGTTGACATTCACAGAATTTCTTCATGCGTATGCTCCCCGTGCACGACACCTACGACCCCATTATTCGGAGTACATGCAGCGGAGGAGAAGCAAAAGAAGGCAGTTACCATTAAAAACTACAGGAACACCGCTGAAGCACGTTTGGAATACATCAGCACACTGATGAAAGATGCGTGCTAATCAGCAATGAGGAGCGTGTATAGCGCAACAAATACTCCAAATCAAATCGCTTCGCATTGTTTCCTATGGGAGCAGCCTGCGCCATTGGGCCCTCCAACATGGCGGCCGGGTGCCGCACCTCTGTCCCACGACGTTTGACGTTTCGAGCTCTTCCTCTTCATCGGAAAAGAGGAAAAGTAAATCATAGAAAGGTCGTGCTGAAGACTGGGAGGTGACGCAAGTTCGAATCCTACCACCGGCTGTGCCGTCTGAGGTTTTCCCTGGGTTTTCCTAAGATTTTCCAGACGAATGTCGACACAGTTCCCCATGAAGTCGGCCCAGGACCCATCCTGCCCCCCCTGACCCCCACTCCTTCCTGCTAGCCTCTCTCCATCTATCCACATCTGTACGCCGCCCACAGCCACAACAGTGCCGTGTATGCCAAAGGGAGTCTGGCCATTAATGGGACCTGCCTATACCTGAGGCTCCACCCACTTTTTGAAGTATCTAGCCAATCACAGGTCGAAATACAATTGTCTATTGTTACATCCATTCAGTACTTATACCTTACCCTTATTTACTGGGCGCTACCATTTTGGAGAAAATTGATGGATTTGGATTGAAACGGATAACACTGGTGACAGACCAAAACGACGGATTTTGCGCCCACTTTTATCAACGCCATCTGCACGGAGAGAGGCATGTTGGGAAGGCTCAGAAATGCAGAAATGGTTGCTGGCAGAAGTGATTGGCCAGGATGGCGGTACAACCGCTTCTTCGTAGCAGACGACAGCCGGTATGAAGTTTTATATCACGTAATGTAAGTACATTGAATCAAAAAAGCAGCAAAGATGTATGTATAAATAAAATGCAATTATATAATGTAAAATCCTACGTATAAAAGTCGTCCTTCTTGCTATTTTCTTGGTATCACGATCTTAACTAGGCCTAACGTTAGCGACGAAACATCCCATTTTCACGTAAATAATGACGGCGGAGCGAAAGTTGAAGCTGATTTGCCGATGCGTACATGAGGATATATACTCACAGTATGAAATTAAAGTAGTCCGTGAAAATTCTTTGTCACGAAATCTCCGCTTCGCCGTTCCAAGCACCATCCTCCATCTTGGAGAAAATTTGGTGTCATGGCAGCTCCCATGGAAAACGGTAACCAATGAAATGCGCCTAAGTCTGATTGACAGGTCGAGCCTCTTTTTTAGGCTCCTCCTAATGGCCAGACTCCCTTTGGCATACACGGCACTGAGCCACAGTTGCTTGTAGCGCTAACACGGAATAAAAAAGAATCATATAGAAGGCCAAGAACTAGCCAAAACTCCACTCCTCTATCCACACACACACACACACACACACACACACGCACACGCACACGCACACACACACACACACCGGGGAGAAATGCGGGAATGATACATCTTAACCTTGCGAGGGTGGTCCAGGTGCTGCGAGGCAAAGTTACGTGGTAGTAAATAATCGCTGCGGGGGGATGCCTGGTTGGTTCAAATAAATACCTCGAAGAAGGTGCAATCGAGAGACTCCATGCTTCGCCTTTGGAGTGGAGGCCATCCCAGCATGACTCTTAAATCAGCAGATGGTGCGCACGGTGAATTGTTATCGAGATAAAACGTCGGTCTTGGTTTTGTACGCTTTAAATTTTTCCTGGCAGACCTATTTCAGAAGAGTCCCCTACTAGGGTTCGGTACCCAAGTTCCTGGGATCCCGAAATTCCGGGGTTTCGTCATAATTTCATGTCCCGAAATCCCGGGATTTCGGGATAATAGATTTCGGCTTTCTTGACAGCAAATAGTCGGTGGTACGAGTGAAAAAGACAGAACGGTCTTCTACAGACTTTCTGTTTCAAGCGTCCCTTCCCCGAAAATATCATTTGCGATCCGAAAGCGAATCAACCTTGTCGTCCACGACACATGGCAATGACGTTAGCTGTTGACTCATGCGAACCACGTAAACCATGGCGGAGAACAGCCAATCAAGTAGTAATTAAAACTCCTATGAAACCAGCAGGAGAGTTCCAATCCACACGACTACATAAAACATTGCAGAATCTCTCTGTTTGCTGTTTTGATCCTCACAAATACGTATACTTGAAAGTGAAAAGAGAAAAATAGGGACATCCTTCTTGAGAAAACTAGACTCGGCCGTTCCAGACCTGAACACCACAGCTATTGTGGGTGAATAAAACGGGAAAAGAGCAAACTGCACCGTATTCCATGTATTCACACGAGAGACATATCCCAAATAAGAAGACGGAAGACGCGAGGACGTAATTGATTTTAGCGGCCGCGTAAGTACCATTACTGAACGTCATACCATCTCGTGCGCAGTCACAAGATACTATTCATAGCACACGACAAGAAGAGACGCATTTCAATGCAAGGTCGATATTCCGGCACGGTGGGAATGCTCAATATAACACGCAGCTTTTGCCCCATTAGTAGTTTTTTTTTTCTCTCTGGTTGTGCAGGTGTGTACAGTCGTATACGACATCCTGGGGATACTTGCGAAAAAATCCCAATCCCGTCCCGTGATCCCGGCATCCAGATTTCGAAATCCCGAAATCCCGGGATTGCGAAAACGGCTCGGGATTCCGAACCCTAGGTCCCGCACTGGACTAGCATATTCTAAGATAGGCCGAACATACCTCAATTACAGGCATGCCAGGGGCGTGGGCAGGGAGGTGGGGCTACCCCCTAATGACAGACTGTGGGGTCACGTCCCCTTTTTCATGCATGGAGGTCGTGCATAAGTCTGATATTTATTTTTTGCAGGACTGGCACGTTCGCTCGTATGAAGTTTGTTAACGCAGGTAAAGTTTCCTTTTAAGTAGTGTAAGGGGAATCCGTTACTCGCATAATCACATTTATAGGTACTGTCGATATACACTCCTGACAAACACATACATACGCTTTTTCACAAGCCCTTGCCCTTTCCACGAACTGCAGATGCGCTGGAAAACTTTGTCTGGGCTCAACTGACTTTCGCACAGCTGACGTGCAGCGAATAGGAGTCGTCTAGAAGACAGTGATAGCAGCAACCGGATATGCTAGCGCTTGCATGCAGCGAAAGTGCTGTGGTTCAATATAAGACACGCGTAGCGAATCAGTATGGGCAAATACGCTTGCTTTGCTAACATTTACCAGCAACGAAAACAGTCCATGAGTACTCCTTATACACTGCTACTCAGATGGCTCTCAGCGCATCCACATTGTTTCCTAATCGGCTTCGTGAATGTGTTCTTTAGTTAGCATGCAGCGATTTCTACCGATCGCCGATGACCCTCTAAGCAAGCTTCTACGAACAGGTGTTTTACCAAAATACCAACTTAGTATAGCTACCTCTTTACCCTGGAAGCTGAGATGCACAGGAAATGCTAATGCATGACATTTATCGGGAGAGTAACTTCTAATGGCATTACATTTTGGCCGAGTAATGGCATTTACTCATTTTTTCGCGTTACTCCTTACTTGGGTTCAAGGCCTAAACCCTGTAGTTAGGAATTGTCCCTGGTACAGGGAAGGAAAATCTCCAAGCTGGTTCGTCCCAATTAATACTGGGTTCGGCTGATTATGGGCACGTAAAAATAAAATAATAAATAAATGAATAAATAAATAAAATAAAATAAATAAATAAATAAACAACACAACCGCTGACCAGGTTAGCAGGAAGGAGGACACAGCCCGAGTGGAGTCTTTGAACACCAGCAGTCATGGGCAGTATCGAAGATACATCTATCTTCGATATGTATCTTTCGATACATTTTGTGTATCGATATTAGGTATCGCGTGCAAAAAATGAGAGTATCGGAGTATCGGTGTCGAAAATACATTTTTAATGTATCGTGTATTTTAACGATACTCGATACTAAAAAATGACGCAAATATTGAGGCTGTTGTGAGACTTAGGGTCGGCGGCGCCCGCTTAGGCGGTAGCACAAGCCAGGCCGCAGCGGCGTAGTCATATCGACCATAAATCCCTGTTTGTAAAGAAATGACGTCATAGTGTTTGGCAGCGCCACCAGCTTGGTAGAGTTGAAGTACGCTCTAAGCTAGAGGCGAACAAGGTCGCGCCCGAAAGGCACGGTCTTGAGGGGATTACGATGGTCTCTGAAAGGGACGCGACCTTCGGGCCTACTTGTCTCTCAATAGGAGGCAGCGAACAATTAAATGTCCATTCGTGGAACCTTGCCCTCCCATTGTGGTTTGTTTCAGTTTCAGTATGTCTACCAACGTCATAATGACGTTTCTCTGGTAGAGGTTTACTTGCTGGAAGCTTACGTCCGCGCGCGTGCTCCATCGTCAAGATCTCCGGGAGAGGAGGCCCTGGGCCGTGCTCCGGGACGCGCTCGCGTGCGCGCGCGGCTTCTAGCTGGTTCCAGAAAAATCTTAATCGTCTCAGTGGACCAACCTCACGGCTTCTGGAACTGCGCTGCCCGATGTCCCCCTGCTCAGCGCGCAAGAGCGCGTCCACTTAACTTCAAGTGTGGATTCCACGTGCGCTATAGTCCAAAAAGAGTGCGCTATAAAAATACACTAAAGGTTCCAGAAATAACGGATATTTTTTTTTTACTTCCCTAATCATATTACCAGTTTTATTATATTGGGATTTCAGTGATGTAAACTTCGCTAATCATAACACCAGCATTATTATATTCGGGATTTCAGTGATGTATCGAAGTATCGACGATACAGTATCGAGCATCTGTACCGAAAATCAATTTCGGTTCTGTATCTTGTATCGGTATCGGAAATACAATTATTTGACGGTATCGAATATCGGCATCGAAGATACCTTTTTGAAGTGTCTTGCACAGTCGTGAACACCAACTACTTCTGCTCAGAGCGCTACGATCTACTGTACTGAGTATGGCAATGCATTGTGAAATAAAGATAACTTCCACTACCTCTGCCTCGAAGCAACAACGGCATCGTTATGGGTTACCTTGCAGCGTTAATTGTAACGCGTTTCACACTGTGACTCTCTCTATCTCCCGCTGCCTCCAAGCCATCAACTACCGAGAATCCCAACGTCTTCCTCTAACGCAGCAGGCGCTGTGAATATGCACCTGCCCTTGAATGGGTTTTCCCACAGGTCCCATACCATTATATTCCCTCCTTTTGCTCCCGCTGCATGTATTAGTATCGCCAGACTCATCCCAAAGTTTCCCTTCCGTTTGCATAGAAATAAGGACGACATTAGTTGCACGCAGTATTCAATGAGACGACGTAGAAACCTTCTCGTCAGTTTCCCCCTTTTGGCCTGGCAGCTTTATTTCCGGAAGGCATCCCTCCTTCATGTATGCCGACAACGACACGAGACGAATTTCCGGAGCTCGTCGGTGAACGAATGGGCAGGACGACAGATATGGGGCTTGTTCCGGAATTTTCCTGCCTATTTTTGCCCATTTCAAAGTACGTTAAGCTCTCTCCGTTGCTGAATCGTCTACGCGGATCATGTACGTTTTCTTTAACACGTTCGATGTGCTATATTTCGGGAATAGGAGGGGCTATCGAATGTGCATGTGATGCTAAACGGTCGTGCTCGGGAAAATCATATTGGTCGCGGAGAATGTATACAAAGCGAGGAAGTCTGTGTTTCCTGTGTGCAGACGGTAGCAGTAAAAAACGTGTCGATAACGCCTTGGTGTCAACACCGTGGCTCTAAAGAAAGAAAAAGTAATATCTCGGAGGGAATTGTAGGTCTGCCTTTAGTTGTGAGCACAGCATGAGGGAAGGAAGCCGGAGCTTTCGCAGCAAAGATTGCGCACGCAGCAATAGCAGCAAATTGATAGAGGCACGACAACAAGGATAGCGAAGTCGGTGCGGTGTATACAAGTCATGCTATAACCTTGTGGTGCTTGGGTCACAGTTGACGGAAATGGTGTTTACATCGCTAGTCCACGTTTTCTTCTAAAGTAATTTAATATAGTTCGTGTTTCGGACGTATGTAACTGATACCATGTCGAGAGAATTCGATGAAAGAAATACCGACAATCGAATTTTACAAACACTAACTGGCTATACCACTAGATATAAAGTGGACACCAACAAGGAACACGTGATGGCAGGTGTTCGATAAAGGCAAGGAAAAAATTTGACAGGCGTGTTGTTCCACTACACAGTGCACGGGCTAACCTGTATAAATTATTGTCAAATAATGTACCCTTCTGGCATAACATAGCCATTTGTATCTATACGGCAGCAAGTCCTGTGTAACCTATGCGCAAATAAATTACGTTATACAACCACCTTAGTTCCTTGTCAGACTACTCCTAGTCTGCACGTTATTTGGTTGCCAAATTAGCTAACTATTCCGGTTATACTATTATGACTACTACTATTGATTTGACGGTAAAGTTGGTGAAGTAGTTTCACATCATTAGTTTAAGTCAAATGTCGGCACAGTTCCCTATGAAGTCTGCCCAGGACGCAGGATCCACCCCACGCCCCTGTGATAGTCGTGAAGCCTGAGCGTGGAGGACAACAGCAAGCAGCTTCATCACCACCACCACCGCATCATCATCATCGGCATTAAGCTACACGACCTGCATGAAGATGATAGGCTATCTACGTCAACGAATATTGTAGCTTGCTGCAAGATCTATAGGGTGGCACTATAGCAGAGCTCTTGGTCGACTGGCCGTATTGCACCGTGACCGTATTCTCATCCACACCTTCCCTGGGCCACTAAGTGCCCGCCGTGCCCGCCGTGGCTCGAGCCAATACCCCGCGCATCCGTTTCTACACCAGGCCTAAAAAAGAGGAGAATATGCAGCCCACTCGAAGCCAAAGCTGCTGCGGAGGACCTTATTAGCGACGTGTACTCCCGGCACACGCTGGTGTTCACCGATGGCTCCGATGACCACCGCACCAAAAGCACCACCTGCGGCTACTTCGTTCCAAGCCGTAACATATTCGCGCACGAGAAATTATCTGCAGTATGCAATATTCTCCACCACTGCAGAACTCCTTGCAATACTGCATGTAGCCACTGCCATCCAGAGCCATCAACAAGGCAGTCATATTCACTGACCCTTAGCAGCGCAATTCAAAAAGTTACGAGCCCTGTATGTGACAACGGCACGCTGCGTCAGAAAACTGTGTGCTCAATTACCGTCGTGTGGCACTGGCATCTTTCTGCTGTGGTTCTCCCCACCTCCTCGCATGATAGTATTAGCGGACACGAACATGCTGACCGTCTAGCGTCTCGAGTCCACGTCCGCTGCAACCCATATCTGCCAATACCCGATGACAGCGACCGACATATGCTCGTCACGAACCAACCCCTTGCAGAGCACCCTGGAATCTGTGGTGTCATGGTAAATCGTCGATAAGAACTCTCGAAGACCAGGGAATCCCAGGGAAACTCCAAACAACGATCCACAGGCTCCGAACCGGGTCTTACTAACTCGTTGCTACAAATTGCCCGTACTGCAATTGTGTCGAGACGAACTACCACGTGCTTTTTGACTGTCGGATTGCAAGAATTTTTTGGCAATTGGCTCGGCGGCATACGAACATCATATGCCCAGTGCCCTTACATCGTCGACAGTCCTGCCACCGGATTAGCTCACTTTTAACGACTTGCGGGGCACAGGTTCTGTGGGCAGCGCGCTGCAAAGCTGTGGCACAGCGTCTGCGCAACATCCCTGTTTTCCTATTGGTGCGGAAATTGAGAGTTAGCGTTATCGTCATCCTGCAGCAGGAGCTCTTCGCGCTGGGAGAGGAAGGCTTCCGGCGTCGATGGCGTGATCACCCTTCCTTTGTCATTCAGGATGCGTATGTTAGCATCGTTGGTGCAGCTCCATAAATGTATAAAGGCCATCTCATATGTACATAGCCACAGTGACGAATATGGTCGTCATGTGTACATAGTCACAGTTGTGTAGTCATATGTACAGTCCCATAGTCATGCAACCATATATACATTGTACCCTGTGCATTATAACTAATTCCAACTAGTGTATTAGTGTGTATTAATATTAGTATTAGTACTCGTAGTGTGCTCTATAGTATGAGTCGTCTAATAAATTTTCTCAAACAACTCGCTGCTTCTCAAAGTTGGCGCTGTGGATGATGCGATTTGCAGGCACTGCCAAAAGCTTGACACTATCGAGCACGCCCAAAAATTTCTTGCGGACTGCAAGAACGGTATCCTGCAACCCATTTTACACCCCAGCGGCACCCTCTCCGAGAGACGCATGAGGGCCCAGAATATGGGGTGCTTACTTTGCGTAACCAGGATGGCTTGGAGTCCTCTATAATGACTCAGAAGACCTGTATAATGACCTCTAGAAGGCCTCTATAATGACTAATCGGAAGGCGCAGAAAACCACCGAGCCTGCCTATACTTCACTCCCCCATCTTCTTTTTGTGATCATCATGTCATCATCCTCTTCGGCTACACTCGTAACGGTGCCCTCAGCTGTGAGGCCAACAACGGCAAGCTGTTACCATCAGCCCCACCACCAGAACCACCGCCTGCACTTGTAAGGTTTAAGATTCTTTTGAGGAAGAACCTATGGATGTATATACGTTCTTGGCCTGGATGGCTGAATGTGTCGAGTGACAGGATTTATTTCAATTATGATCTGCATCAGAGGAACTGGGAGCCCCCCGGGAAAGCTATACGAACAAGTCGACTGAAAAGCATTACCATTTATCTGGGTGAAGACAAATAGGTGAATGCTGCATCCTCTCGGCTATATATACCGCCGCTATGTGTCATTTACTAGAACCATTTCCCCTTGATAGATAAATGTGATTTACCATACTGAATGCTTTCGATAGCTCTAATGGTAATGCTGTCGCAACAAGGTTCGTTGGCCTTCAGTAGAACCTTTTAGCGAAATCATTATCTGAGCAGCAGACTTATCGAAAGCATTCGACACGATAAATCATGCCTGCCTATTAAACAAACTCCGCTCTGTTGGCTTTAGGGCTCCGTTTCGTAATTGGTTCCAGTGCTGTTCGGAAAACCGATCTCGAAAGAGTGACTTTTGATGACACGCTCAGCATCCGTTTTCACGGGAATTACCCAGGGTTCTTGTCAACGAGACGCGGTAAAGAGCCGTTTCATAATCCACAACGAGGACGACACACACACACACACACACACACACACACACACACACACACACACATATATATATATATATATATATATATATATATTCCTTTTCTCGACTGACTTTCTCTACTAGGAAATTCCAAAGTCTCTATGAACAGATCCTAGTTTGGTATGAACTGTCTTTATAAAAATGCCATTATTGCTATTCCTGCCGACCCGAAACTTATATGTTGTCACAGAGCTGTAAATGTGCCCTGCGATGTGCCTTTTTATGTGCATACCTCCAACATTCGTTACTGTTTCTCTATTCCTTGTTGCGCTGTATTCGGGTGTGGAAGAAAAAGACGTAGCGCACTCTAACGGTACTTGGTACTCAATACAAAAGGCTACAAGGGATGAAGCATTTCAAAACAATTTTAATGAGTGACGGGTGACGGCCTTTCGCGAAGACTGGAGTGCAGACTCTGTAAGAAACCTCCACATTCATTAAAATTTAAATTTCTAATGAGTGCGGAGATTTCTCTTTCACCACCCGCAATGGGGTAGAGCATCGTGTTAGGGTGTACGCGGGACCTCAACGATGAAAAGGACCAAGCAAGACGTGGCTGACGGTAATGCTCACACAGCTTTAACGAGAATGAGAACAAGTGTCACGAGACACGCGGCTGGTTCGGCACTCAGCTGATAAAGATGAGGATGTAAAACACGCATGTGCTGCCCCCATGAACGACACATTGTCAATATTATTAACACACCGCCATTGGCCACGAGGCTCCCCATTCACCATCATTAAATAAAGTTGCTTAATTTTAACAACGAACAATGAAGCACCTCAGGACTGTTTTAAGTAGATTCATTCTTTTGGTTCGATTTCAGTATGTGTCTACCATAAAGTATATCGTTTTTCATTCAGTCATTGATACGAAGTGGCGCCATGTGACTCATATTTGAAGGAAACGGCGTGAGACCGTGTGCTTACACACTATACAATATAGGAGGTGGCAAAAACCTAGTAAGAACAAATCCCGTTGACCACACGATTCTAGATGGTGTAGCTTTTTTAATTATAATTCAATGACACGTTTTCGGGGACACCGCGTGTATTTCTATATAGAGGGTGTTTCACTTGACGTGCCATAAATTACTATAAAAAATATGCTTGTGCGAGAAAGATGCGTTCAACGGGACTCACTTTTCGGGGATTCACTTTCACCAAGGCTCAGGGTTACTTTAATTATCTTTCATTCTCCGGAAGTTGAGTTTTCTTAATTGGACTCGAAATTTTGACAAGCCAAGGTCGTTTTTTGCAGGAAATAGAGAGCAAATGTAGGACATGGCCCAAACTATTGCAAGACACAACTCCGTTTGAATTTGTACTAGCTGAAAAATAAAATACAAAAGTGCGAAAATTGTCGGTTGAAGACGCGCAAATTGCCGCTCGCCCTCATTTCGCAGTCGAAGAAGGGACCCGTGCATACTATGCGTAACACATCTACGCATACTAAATCCTGCTGTAGAAATAACTGTTCGGCACTCTTGTATTCAAAAAAGCAAAAAGAATGCAAGAAAACTAACCGAGAACTAGCATAATAACTGTAGCACGTATAGTTTGTGCCTTTGTCGCGCTCATACGCAGAAACTTATTGTACTTCGGTGAACTGCACGTTTGATTAATTAATTGGTGGGAAAAACTTGTACGTGTGATCGAGTCCCGAAAAAGTCGACAACTTGGGGGCTGCGGAAACATGCGAGAGGTCCAATAGGTTGTTTAACGCGGTAAAGCTAGCTTTCTCTCAATATGGGTGTACGCGCAGTGAAGTACCCTTTACAGGTGATATGCGCGCTTTGGCATCTGTTGTGTTCGAATCGGTGATCCTCCCCCTGTTATTGATTGTTGATGTCGAGAGGTAGTCCCTTTCCGCTTTTTCTCTCTGCTTGTTCATATCTCATCGTCCGCTGACGACGACATGTCTGTGCGCTCAACGATTCATGTGTAAGCTTTCTGTCTAAATGCTTTCCGTGTTAACGCCGCTCATGCTTCGCGGCGCTACAGATGTCGACAGACGGAGAGAGAGACTCTGGGCTTCTTCAGGTGTGCATACAGAAATATGAGTAGTACTTATAACAACTTGATTGCGAGAATGTTTGAATGGGGAGTTTCATCACCAGGGGCGATGCTCTACCCCATTGCTGGTGGTGATCTGGTGAATGAAATAATGAGCCCCTTCACAATAAGGATCGAAGTCGTACGGTGTCCAAAAAAGTCAAAAGAGCTTTGATGGCAGAGCGTTGGTGGGCTGGATTTGGCCAGGTGCCAAGGAATTTTGAGAGAGAGAGAGAGAGAGGGACGGAGGGGGGCGAGACTTCAGCTGATTAAGAGACCCGGAGAGTGTGGTTCGGGAAGTAGCACTTACATAAACATTAGTGGGAAGGGAAAAGTGAGAACAAAAAGGTATTTAGTCAAAGAATGTTCGGAGCAGTTAGGAGGCGGCTAAGGAGGTTGCGTTCAAAAACCCGATGGCACTTGACACTGATTTCACAGTTTCTTAATTTTCTAAATGTAAAGCAGTAATAATGTGTGCAATGCTCACAAACTCATTATTCGGGTAATTTAAGCCGGATGACTAATGCTAATTGCTAGATAAGGTTCATAGTTAATATGACTACAACGACAACTACTACTACATAAATGACGATGGGATGAGGTGATTCACCGCAACAATTACAGTACTATACCTCAGTGCATGTGGGTTAACATATGAGTGCGATGACGATGAAACAGATGAGGCATACACACTCGCACACACATATGACACACGCAAATGAGATATCACACACGCGGGTGCGTCGTAACTGATGGGGGTAGTAGTTCATTAATATGACTACGTTTATTACCTTATATCGCATTTCCAGGAAAAAAAAAGACTTCTACGCATTATTACTATTATTATACATTACAAAGGCTTCGCTGTTCACTGGCCACTCAAAGTGAATACTGGATACAGAATACAACGCAATGCGGTGATGAAATCATGTTAAGGATTGCTCTGTGAATTCATTAATAAGTACTGATAACGAAACAACTGAATATCGAACCACCGCTTTCCAGTTGCCTAATTCCCCCCCCTATGCGAACAGCAAATTGAAATGAAAAAACACTGCCCTTTGTCATGGAGCGGTATAAAAGATATCTGTTGAAACAGAGCTGCTGCCTGTCGGCACATTAACCATGCAACTGAACACGCACTAAAACCTGGTTCGCGCTATTGCGTTTCAATCAGCGTCCGTCAGTGCACTGACGCAAGCGTCTTCGCAAGCGACGAACGCATGGATTCGCCGAGTTAAATTTTTGCGCGGAGCCATGCAAGGAGGAGATATATGGTGGTTATATTAAACAAAAGGAGGGAAATGTCAGCTTTCGCTACGGCGGCTTGCTATTCTCATCAGAAACGAGAAAAAGGAAAAAACGAAAAGCAAAAATAACGAAGCACGGAATAGACGAGTTGAGAAAATCCCAGTGCTCTTTTCGCACGCATTGCATCCTGGGCGCTTGCTGAGCGGGGGAACGAAGAATAATCCTTCACATTTCGCTTTCGCTGACCTTGACACGTCGTGGACAATGGACCGGTAGGGGAAAAAATCGGAACATTTTGGAGGCCGTCCGTTTCTTTCGTATTAATAAACTCCCACAGTTCAAAGCGACGCTAAGCACTCTGGGATTTTCTGAACTCGTCTATTGGTCACATTTCACCCATAAGGCTACAGACCCGCAGGAACGGAAGAAGTGCCTTGGTCAACTCACAATGCTGTGTTAGTCCTAGCAGCGTAGCTATAGAAAAGTCCGAGATACTAAGGTGAGCGATACGCGTATTGTTTTTTTTTTCTTTGTATTTGCATTTTTTCATAACTTTCTGTGTGTATCTGCTGCGTTTATCTACTTTTGCTTGTTTGTTAGCTTTTGGGAATAGCCCGCCTACATCATGGCTAACATTTCCCCTCTCTTTTTTTTTCTTTGCATTAAAGATGTCCCCTTCGCCTTCTGATCCCGAGATTGCGGGTTCGAACCCGGCCGAGGACGCCAGCAACTTGGTGGCAGGGTACAAGTTGCTTAGACACGCCGTCTTCCGCGAGGGACGTTAAATACGGGGTGCCGTGTGATGAGCTTTCATCGCACGTTAAAGAACCCTCAGGTGGGCAAAAGCAATCCACAGACCGACCGCTGTGGCGTCGCTCATGATCTCAGTTGTCTCGCGACGTAAACACCCAATTATTAATTATTATTATTATTAAAGATGTCCCCCCCCCCCCCCTCGATACGCGACCGCAAGAGAAGACGATGTTGGCGGTAACGGGTGCAGTGGAGGCAGCACGTGCGGGACAACCTTCAAAGTTCTTGGAGCAAGGAAGTGCTGCAAGGAAGCAAGGAAGGAGTTGTTGGACCGAGCAAGGAATCTCGGTCGTTGTCCCGACAACCGTGCCGCGTGCGTTTTTAACCAATTTTATTTGTCTTCACATTGTTAAAGTTAATGTGTGGGTTAGTCGGTAAGAAATCCATTCTGCTAGATCTGCCGAGAGTCGCTAATTGAGCGTGTTTTCAAAATGTGATAAAGGTTGCCGCTTGTTTTGATAGGGTGTTCTGAGAATGTGATCCGCCTTCTGGTTGCAAGTAGGCTTTTCTAGAATTTGAAGCGTTGAATGTTTGCTGTGCGCTTCCCGTAAACCGTCGTGAGTGATTAGTGAGTGAGTCGGTGCGCGTGTTGTGTCGCTGTGTCCTCGTTTCCTACAGCTCTAGCAGAACCGATTTCTTTTTACTCCGCGTTAGCAACGCGAAGCAGCTGTGGCTATGAGCGGCGTACAGATGTGGACAGATGGAGAGAGTACAGCAGGAAGGAGTTCGGGACAGTGGGGGGGGGGAGGGGTAGCAAATAAGGTGTGGACGTGAATTGAAAATCCATCCGTCCGTCACAGGAAGACGCTGTCAGCTGGCTGGCCATCATATGATACAACGTGGCGCGGAATGTGTTGCTTTAAGCAGCAATCCTTTCCAGCGCAATGCATTCGCGTGGATTATTATTTCATTGATTTCATTCTGTTATTTAATTCCAATCAATGTGACGCCACTACAGCAATATGACGCATAACAATGACATGTTTGTTAACGTGGTTGCTAACGACGCGGACAATCACTGATCAGAAGGCGAAGATTTCAATTGCCCGCGGCAATCTCTAGAACAGACTGGAACCATGCGTAGATAAGAAATATTCACGCGTAAAAGTCAGCGCCCGTTCGAAGCGGAGCACCAGTTCTCACACGGGCACCCCCGTGACGCGGGTAGGACAGCCCTCAACGCCCTCCCCCGTTAATTCCAGTTAGAGTCGCTAGGGTGTCGTCCCTTTTGCTCCGCAGGCCGATGCCGTGTTCGAGTTAAGGTTGGACCAAGTTGTACATTCCCTTGCGGATACATGACCAGCGTCCAGGGTTGAAAAAAATCTGGCTATTTTTAAAAAGATCCTCTCCGGTGGGCTTTTTTGGGATAAAACCGGGATATTTTTGGAGAATATAGGCAAGCCTAGAAATGTGACACAGTAAAAACAAATGTGTTTAGCTGTTTTTCTTGATTTCGGGTGACCTCTCATAGTTTCGGTGTATGTACAGGCTGTTCCATTGACATACATTGAATGAGTTTTCATTGTTTTCCGAAAACTGGAGTCCCATGCACGCGTGGGTGAATGGAGTTTACGGTAGACGCCTGTATTAGCTGTCGTACTTCAGTTACAATGCCTCCAGGAAGCAGAAGAAAGCCTCTCCCTGAATTGGCAGAAGTAGAAGAAAACAGGAAAAAGTGAAATCCGAAAACTTAAAAAGTCAAGTGAAAAAGTTACAAAGTTAAAAAAGTCTGAAGTTGGAGTTGGACGGACTAAAAATAATACGGATAGGTTGAACGTGTCACCTGACAAGTTCTGCTACTCCGAGAAAACAAAACAAAAAGCAAAATAAAAATAAAATAAGTCCGAAGTTAATGTTGCGCGTACCTGTGCTTTTGTAAACAGCCAACACTAAAATAAAATAAAAGTTGGAGTTTTTGCGTGTAACGTTGAATTTAGATTGTCTTTCACATCACATATCTGGACAAGATCTCGAAAAAATCCGGATTACATTGTATGGATAAAATTCCCCAAAAAAATCCACCAAATAAAATCCATGTGGATTAAATCCAAACAACCCTGCCACGTGTCGTCTATATACGTGTCCCCAATTTCTCGTTCAGGAGTCGTGTTCCCCCGTGCGGCCACCCTAAGATGGTCGACCGCTTTAACTGTAACACCAAAGTAATTCTCGAAAGCACTTTTTTCTTCCGCTGCTGTACAGCTCTCAGTTGGAATGACCTTCCCAAATGCTTGCACTCATTCAGAATCATGAGGCATTCCACAAACAAGTATCCGATCTCTTTTCATACCACACCTAATTGCAGCACTTTTTTTTGTGTGTGTGTGTGTGATAATACTGATGTACAGCTCCCGTCGAGCTTAAAATCACACTGAAAAAAAAAAAAAGAAAAAGAAATTCGATATCGTTTCCGAGCGCGATAACAGCCACCCTGGGGGCACTGGGCGAATGTCAAGTGAACGAAATCCTTGTGTTAAACTAACACAATAATTTCGTTGAATTAGAATTTCCTCATGTCCCGAATGGTTGCTGTAATCGCGCCCGGGAACGAGACCATATGTTTTCCGGTGTTATTATTAAGCTCGATGGGAGCTGTACATCATTTACATATAGTGTATACATTCGTTTCTATATATGTTTCCTTTTTTCTTTTCATTATCTGTTGCTCTGAATTATTGCCGCTTATTGCTGTCTATTACTGACCCAAGACCAAGACCAAGTTGATGCCACTCGGGAGCTTTTCTCCGTATTAATCACTGCCTTTCCAGTTCAGCGCGTCACTAAAAATACTGGGCATTGTGTTCGACTGCCGCGGCCCAAAGGTCGATAACCGGTTCAGGGCGCTGGAGGAGCTCCAGACGAAGTGTGATGCGACACAGGCATTTGACCTGTCGTACTGTGAACGATCGTTCCTCGCACGTACTGTCTTACCGGGACGCTTGTGGCATCTTAGTCACGTTTCTATTGCCCCACGTGCAGTCGTCGTTCGGGTGCACTCTTGCCTCTTGTCATTGTTCTGGAGAAAGCGGAGAGGCCCTGTCCTACGGACCATGCTGGCATTTACGAATTCTAAGGGCGGGATGAGCCTTCCAGATATCGGGCTTATGAATCGGGGCATCGCTCTCAGCACCACGTTGCGAATTGTGCACGCTGAGGAAGACTCGCCGGCGAAAGTGCTGCTCACCTACTGGGTGGAACTCCTCGGGCCAAACCCTGTCAGTGGTTCACGGGCGGTAGCACCATTGGGGTTTCACGCCGCGGTTCATACGTACTACCAACAGCTCTCGCCCCTTGTTCCTGATGGCAGCCTCGTTGCGGCTTCCCCCTCTTCGATGGCTGGTGCGCTGTTGTTGGACTCCGTGTCAGCGAGCGAGAGCCTTCGAGTGCGTGTTGAGCAGGCGTCAAACATAGCATGGACGGTGTTTACATGGCTCCCTGGATTTCTGCGGGACACCATGTGGTCTTTCGCGTGGGGCGTGCAACCCACACGGGACCGCCTGTACTCGTGGCACGTAACAGCGACAGATTTGTGCCCTTACTGCAGTGAACGTGAGACAAACATGCACGTGTTGTTTGCCTGCCGCATTGCTCGCGTCTTTTGGAACCTTGTCCGACGAAGCACGAACATAGTATGCCCAGTGCGCTTTAACCAACGTCACCCACACCGCCTTAGTGTACTTCTCACAGCTTGCGGCGCGGTTGTGCTTTGGGAGGCTCGTTGTAAGGCAGTCGCGCAACGTCGTCGAGATGTGCCCATTTTTTGCTTGGTGCGGAGAGCGCGCATACTGCTCACTACTGAGTTGCAGCGGGAACTGTTCGCTATTGGAGATGACAGGTTTCTTCGTCGATGGCGCTTCCATCCGTCGCTTTCAGCCCGAGGTGGCTGCGTTACGATCAAGGGCACGCCGCCGTGAACTATATCATATCATTTCATCGATCACCATGTTGTAAATAACCGTTGTACATAATCGTTGCGTCATCCTGCAGCCCCTGAACATGTGACCATACCTGTCTCATACCTGTCTCATACCTGTCTCATTAAATTTTCCTATAACAACTAATAATCGATTATCGTTGATATGTTATATGTGTTTATATGTCATGCTTTTTTTTACTCGGTACGTATGTTGACGTATGCTGTATTCTCACCACCATGTAATGTCTGTAAGGACCCTAGGTTATTTAAAAATAACTTACTAACACGTGAATGATGGTGTTGTGCATTGGGGTGCGTGACACAAAGTGGACACTTCTGCTTACATTTTGCTAACAGCTAATAACACATGAATGCAGAGTAACAGGGTGTTCATGGCAAACCAGTCTGCATAACCTTCTTTGTATATACCTCTTCCTCCGAGCTTGAGTTCCCCTTCCTAGTTTTCTTCATTTCGGTGCGCGGCATATACAAGATTCCGTAGGACATCACCACCCATCTTCTTTCCAAAGAAACGAAAAGCAAATAAAATAAAATAAAGAACATCAATGGTAAAGTACCTACACGCAGTGATCTCCTGCTGGGCGCAAGGCTTACCCAACAATTAATGGCCGCGCCGGGAATATTTTCAGGGGAAGGACAGGCTCAGAAGGGCAGCAGAACTATGGTGCTGCAGAAGTGATGGCTCCTATTCGCTTACCTGTCACGTCGACTTTGTTCCGTTGTCTGCCTCGGCTGATATCGCCAGACTGCGGTCGTTATGCACTCTAAAGACATAACACACGCACATGACCAACTAGCGCTCAGAATGACAACAACAACAACAGCTACATGCATGACGACGGATTGAGCTGTTTCACCGCAGCAATTGCGATACCCAACCTCAGTTCACGTGCCGAATGGCAACGTTCTGTATTCTGATTGCGGAAAACGATATACTATTTCCTGTGACACTTTCTACATGCCTAGGACGCCGTGTAGTACATCGGGCCTGGAAACTGTGCCGAACTTAGTTTACTGGCTTACCGCGATGAAGCTCGCTACATGGCCCACGGTGGTGGCGACGTCGTAGGATGGCAATAAGGGTGAAATGTGATAATATTGAGAATTCAATTCCAGGGATAACCGGAACAACGTGAATGTTCATGCGTACATGTAACAGAAAAAGTGTGAGGACGATGGTGAGCATCGTCTGCTATGATCATCCGCTCTCACAGAACTTTCCGGGCCACGGCTAGCATATAAATTACTTCAAATTAGCATTCTGTTCATTAATATTCACTCCGATTATTCATACATATGTGGCGGCCCGTGTGTGATGACGAAGACGTGCCTCTGCTGCCACGCGCTACGGCTCTGGCACGGCAGTTCTACCGGCACCGTCCTAGCGTGAGGCCACGACCATCTGCCCGCTGGGACATTCCACCATCGCTGGTCAGGACTCATGTAGAGGAACACCACCTCCTCTACATTTGGTGACCACCTCCTCTACACATATATACAACCAGCGTCGCGACGATGAAAATACCACTAGACCTTTCCCAGTTACACTTTCGAAGAAATATGGCCAAACTCTGCCTGTTTCACAAGCTCTATCATAACCGTGATCTTCGGAAACAATAGATCACCCCCGTTCGCATTATATTCTTTCGTATTGATGACACGAAAGAACTTGAAAGACGTACCTGTCGCTCATCTATCTTGATATACTGTTTCTCTCCTCACGCATCCATCATATGGAATCGTCTACCTTTCCCAGTTGCTCAGACGACTAACCTGCTCGAGTTCCACAACGCTTTGTGTGCTTTGGCGTCGCGGTGACCGTGCATTATGTACTGTTCACCGTTGATATCCTTGTCTCTCTGTTCTTAAATGACTTTGATTTCTAGTATTATCTTTCGCATTTATTTACAGTCGTGTGAGCAATGCTATTTGTATTGCGCTAGTGCATATAAAACTTCCTTCCATGTGCCACCTTCCATATAATGCGCTTTTGGGGTCCTTGGCATATTTAAATATACAAACAAACAATGATAGTACTAATCATAATGACGATGTCGCTCCGTCATCACAAAAATAACACATTTTTAGCGACTTGTGTTCTCTATGTGCATAGAACGCTTCTTTTAGCATGCCACTCGGTCGTGTAAATTACCCTCTGGGGTCATGAACGTAAGTAAATATTACTCCGATAATTTCGGATTATTAAATAAATTATATACGCTGGTCGGCGTCGAGCGTTTTGTGCGGTAATGTTTTGTATTGAGATTAAGAGTGTAGATTATCCGCTTTTCTTTCTCTCTCCTGTCACACGGGATGATTTAGTCTCATTTTCGTGTAGTGCACTCCAACCAGTGGATGTCACTTTCACTACGTTTCTCCTACACGGCTTAAGTAGGTGTCACTTACGCACTGATGACAATTACGATAGATAAGAAAATACGTCGGCTAATGTTTTAGGCGTGCGCTACAATACCTTCTTCAGAATGTTTTTCTTTGATTTAGAAACACATTCTGCAAATCTTCTTCAAACCTTAAAAAAAATAGTCTCACAAGCTGTTAACGAGAGTAATGACATGTTTTGTTGTTTTTTTTTCACCTTTTCACACTGTACTTAAATAAAATAAACACGCAGCTGAAGACACTTGTTTAAAAATATTGTGGTGTCGGGGCCCCTCAATTTTTCTGAATATTTTTACCTCCTCTGCCACAATGCCTGCCGTCGAGGCTACACACTTTGTCTGCCGAAGAGAAGTAAAGGAGTTTGGAGAATTCACTAAATCATTAGTGCACTTTGTGCCAAGTACCACTAAATGACGTCGTGTGACAGCACACGAATGACACTGAGCGCAAGTGTCACTCGCTGCAAGTGACTGATCGGAGCTCCGCCAAAAAGAGTTTTCGGGAACCGGAGTGGAACAACCGCTACGACACACGTGGTGCCATCTCTCGTCAAGAATCGAAGAGAAACCTTTTCCGGGGTGCCGTATAAGGGTTATTTCACGGGAGTTTCAGGAAATCGTAAGCGCGCTCCGATTTTGACCCCGTGTCGCTGTCAGCCAATCAGGTATCAGCAAGCAACGTGATGTCAGCCACTCCAAAGGAATCAGGCGATTGGCTTATCATGTTATCAGAAACGTAATCGTAAAACTTCTACGTTCGCCAAAACTCCTTACTTAAAAGTACCCCCATACGTATATTCGACATTAGACATTGTAAAACTTACGACGTGGCACGTTTCGACTGTTATAAATCCCCCCCATGGCATGGTATTCAAACTGGCGGAAGCTGTCCCTTCGGATGAAATCCATTGCGTCGATCGGCGTCGGCCATGTTTCAGTTTCGCTCAGGAGTCCCCAAAAGAGAAGGATCCGAAACGAACCGATCGTTACCTCGAAGCGGCCAGAAGGACACCGCGGCATGTGTAAGGAAGATATTCCCCACGAGGTAAAGCGCATGCGCGTAGCTCTATGTTAAACGTTTAAACGTTTTCTTAAGAAATGCATTTTGTAACACGTTTCACAGATTAAACGTTTTCTTAAAACACGTTTGAACGTGTTCTGTTAGATATACGTTCAACAGCACGTATACGTATTTAAACGTTTTCCCAGGATACGTTTAAACGTTTTCGTTCGCATAAACGTATACAGCGGTTATACAGCGTACATAATATGGCTGCGACAAACCGCCAAACACACGTACGAAGTTCTTTCTATGTGTAAGATAGTCTAAGAAAAATGAGCGAAGAGATCACTAATATCATAACAATTGAACTTCGACACAAAACTATAGGCTAGATCGAAAGCAAAAGGAAACCAAGGAGGAATTCAAAAAGGAAACCAAGTTAGATTCAGTGGACCTGCCTTTCATAAAACCATGTTGATGTGGTACCATTTTCCGTTCAAAATAATGCGTGATGCGGTTACACATGCAGAGTGATTTCAAAACCTTGGCAGATGCAGATAATAGTGATACATACTGGAGTTTTTAACATCGCATTTGTTCCCAGAGTTATATACGGGACTAACAGTGGCATTCTTCCAAAGTGTAGGGAATCGACATGACGATAACGATAAGTTAATTATATGTGTCAGGGGAATAACAAAAAGCACAGCACAGCTCTTGATAATAAAAGAAGGTACATTGTCAAAGGCTAAGGACATTTTCGGCTTAAGCATCTGGATTGCAGTAAGCACTTCAGAGGAATCAATAAAAGGTACATGAAAATAATCATCAGTTGTTATTGAAATAGGCGTGCATAGGTAACTTGCCCCTTGTGAGGCGTAAACCGAAGAAAAATGATCCGCAAAAGCGTTGGAAATGTCGGAAGGCAAATCAATCCTCTTTCCCCAAGGATCATTAACATGTGTGATACTTTCGCGATTGGAACATAGTTCCTTCCTATAGCGCCAAAACTCACGCGGGTTACGAATTAAGTTTCTTGAACAAAATCTAAGCAACGCATTTGATCACGACGGTACGAAACCTTGGCTCGTTTTCTATGTGTACTATGTATTGAATATGAATCAACTTCTCGTAACGTTCTGAAATGACGATTGAACTTCAGTTTTTTTACGTAGCGCACGCCGAACTTCGGCAGAAAACTGAAAGGGATAATTTTGTTTCCTCGCACAACTCCTAGGGACATAGAGATTAATACCTTTTTTTTTAACAGCAGAGGTAAACAATTCGAGAGCAATGTCCGCATCAGATGCGTCAAGAACTGCAGACCAGTCCAGACACTCAAAGTATTCATACATGCCAAGGTAATCGCCCTTGGCGAACTTGTAAGTGATTTTTTTTTTTTTTCAAATCTATTGGACGGCGTTGAAGAAAGGCGCAAGGATAACAAAAAGGGTACATGCCACACGTCCTCTCTCACCAAAGGTTCTCTGACAGTTTCGATGCTTTCCACGTCACAGTTTGTGAGAGCCAGATCTAATACGTGTCCTGCATCATTTTGGAATATATTCAACTGTCTTAAAGACAGGAAAGACATCATAAAAAGAACAGCGTCCGCCTTAGACGCAGATCTATTATCTGGTTGGCCTAGAGAAATGTTGTCTGCTACTCCTCTATCGTCTACTACTCGGCTATTCGGGGTTCTGAAAAAGCCTTTGTGGTCGTGGAAAAAGGCTTTATTTCTCCTTGCTCGGTAATGATTCGGCCGCTCCTTCTATCCCCAATTCTCCGGGAGAATTGGCAAAACTGGCTTATGGCGGCAAAGGGACAAGGCGCTGACCCCCACTGACCGACGTCCTGTTTGGCTGACCTTTCTTCGCTTTTTTTATTTTCTTTTCGTCTAATAAATATATCCCCCCCCCCCCCCCCCCACTGACCGGCGAACCAAAAAGAGTTCTCCTTATAACGTCATCGGTGACGTGGTATCATACCTCCTCCTCCTCGTAATACCCGGAATGGCGAGTTAAGGGTGAAGGCACGGACCCATGTTTATGCGAGTTTTTTTCTCTGGGAAACAAATTGCACGCATCAAAACATTTAGCGCCATTCGGTAAAATGACACACCCACACTTTCATCAGACGTCTTAATCTGAAATTTTTTTGGACAGCCCCACGTACTCCTTTAAACGTGTCTAGGCATTTGCTCAGACCCTCATATGACATACAAACTCATGGCTATTTATATTTCGTGCAATTTGGTGCAACATATTTGGTGCATCGACCTACTATCAGATATGGTACTATATATGTCTCTTGTACAGATTTCAACCCACACGCTTTCTTTACGAACTTCAAGGTCGTTACGACGAAAAACGGAGATAGTTTGCTTGACAGTAGTAAGAACAACCGCCCCCAAAATTTGCGCCCATAGGATCATACTGACGATACTGTCGAAAAACGTTACAACTTGATGGAAAATATTCTCCAGAGTTGAAATCCGGATTCAGCCAAGTCTCCGTAAGACAAATCACACCGTAATTCTTTAAAGAGGCGTTTGCTAAAAATTCAGTCGATTTCGCGCGGAGACCACGCATGATTTGTTTGTTTGTTTGTTTGTTTGTTTGAATGCGTGTTAGCGCCGCGAAGCAACTGTGGCTATGAGCGGCGTACAGATGTGGACAGACGGAGAGAGGACAGCAGGAAGGAGTGGGGGACAGGGGGATTAGTATGCGTCCTGGCCGACTTCAGGGGGAACTGTGCCGACATTCGTCGCATGATTTGGTAAAACACAGAAAAAGTTGTATCTCCTCTCATGTGCTTTGCTCACTACGATTGTCAGCAGAGACAGTGATTAGCTTTTCCATTTCAGGAATTTTACCACCAAATGGGCGGAACGAACATCCTTCTGGCCACACTTCTTGATTGTTAATGAGGTGGAACGTAGCACTGTCTCGCAGATAGCGCGTCACTGTCCCTCTGAGGGACTAAGTACCCGAATGTCCACGAGAGGCTTAGGGAGCATTTGCAGTGCATGCGAGTAAATGTCAGGGTAATGGCACAAAAAATCTAGAATCCAAAAAATCGATCTATAGGGGAATAAAGCTGTAATTGCTTCCCAATAGACCCCTCACTGTTCAGAAACAAGCGACGTCAAATGGTATGACAGCGCCGCAGACTTAGTTGGCTGGAAATAAGTAACAAGAATGCCACGTTAAAGTACGCCATGTCATGTTTTAAGCATCGATGTAATTCCTTCCATTCTTAGTCGCATTTGCCTTGCCCTGTTCCAGGTCCACAGATAGCCTTACCTTTCCGGAAGCTCTTTCTAAAAATAGCTACCAGTCTATTCGAATTTCATGAGCCTGAGCAGAAGGTGCATGGTTCCTCTGGGAGTACACGTATGTGTTGTCCACAAAGCGCGAACTAGGTCGTTCCAACAAGCTACATTCCGCACGTAATTGCGACATAGACTTCGGAGACGATGCAGACCCTTAATGCAGGAGCCTTCCTTACTTTCCGTGGTGGACCGAGAGCAATAAGCTCATGCTCCTAAAGACACCAAAGCGACGAAAAACGTGTACTGTTTTCCGTGTACCATTAATACAAAGAACGACTCGTGGAGCTACGTGAAGGAACTCGGCTTCATGAAACGGCGACATTCGCGACAACAACAGTTCAAACAGTTAAAAAAAGATTAAACCCATGACGATTCAAAGCCCCCGACCCCGGGGACCCCGACATTCACACGCTGCTTTTATGTAGAAGGGTGTGTGTGCGGGGCGGGGGGGGGGGAGCGTAACGTTATATTTTTAATTTGTTTTTAACTGTTGCAGGTTCTGCCGTTGCGTTACCGATACTGGTAATTACGAGTGCGCACCCCGGGCATTTGGACTTTTTTTTAGTTGTACCACGTCTGCAACGTCACGATTACGTCATGGTGACGCTTGAGTAGAGGTCAATTTACTCCGGCCCTCCTTAGACTGTGGACGTTCGCTTTAAAAGGGTTGGCGCACGCGTCTAATAACCATTACGAGCGCAGCCTTGTCTTGTCGTCTCTGTGTCAGTTTTTTGTGTTTATTTTTCCTTGCTTTAGTGGCACGCCTTCTCATCTCCGAAGCGTTTAACACAATTGCTGCAACACGGAGACTGAATTTTGCTGGAGCCTCCTCTTCAATTTCCCCAATGTTTCCCCAACAGTGATGCCACTCGTCCTTCTTCTGTTTCTAAGAGAGCATCGAATGGGTGACGAGGTCATCCCGAAACAGCTCAGCAGCGCAAGGAATGACGAAACAACAACGCACGCTGCGCTGCATTCAAGAACTTGCAGGCCCATATTCCTCCTTTATTCTTACGAGTGAAGAAAAAAGCGGGCATCATAGCGCGTCCGAAATACGCGGAGCCATCAAAAGTTTTACGAGTAGACGCGAAGAATAATCGCTGCGCATTGCACTGGGGCAGTGTGGGGGATATGAAGGTTTATTAAAGAAAAAAAAAAAGGAAAGGCATTGCACTGGCCGGAGCCCAGAAACCATAAAGTGCACACCAGCACCAAATCCAACTTTTCTCGGCGGCATTGGGGGTTGAGTGTCACTCTTAAAATGTGGGAGAAGCTGCGGCTGCTGTGCACAGTTTACATTTCTGCTGCCGAAAGGATGGTAAACAGCGCGCAGAATAAGTTCATCGCAGCGGAGGAAGCCGCTTGTGAAACCAAGCCTAGAGGGTGAAGCTGATAAAAAAAAAGCTTCGTGTAATACCTCTGACACACGGAGGGACGAGGGTTCTCTTGAAGTAGGGGTCCTTTACAGCTTTGGAGGACTCCACTCCATATTGAAAGGAGATTGCTGTGGCGACACACATCACTTCCGATTTCCCACAAGTGTTTGTCTAAGCGTGCACCACGAGAGATGTAGCGCTGTAGCTGTTCAGAGAAACACTGGAGAGTCACGCAAGATATTTCTAAGCAGAAATCTGTAAATTTCTAAAGGGTGTTTACATATACGGTTGGTTAATATATTACCGAGCAAATTTGTAGCACTACACGCGCATTTTATTCAAGTACCTTCGTAATTGTATCTGATAGTGAAGTTCGTAATCCAGTTAAGCCTCCTGCGTCTTGGGGGAAATGACCTCTTTCACCCTCTCACATTAGGGGTGAAGGAAAGGAAAAAAATTGTTCTTTCAAGATTTTTCTTTTTTCCCGGACGATATATCGAACGGATTTTTGTTCTGAAAGCAATAACGGTATCAGGTTACGGAATGGGCCGCATGTTCTCATTGGGACGACCTTGTAGCTTTTATAAATCAAAAGTTAAATAATGATTTTTAGGTAATTAGTCATCTGACGGTTGAGCAACAGATGGCCAAGAACGTCCGGCGGCCCAGAGACGATAGAAGTGAAAACAGGATGTCTATAGCCCTTATAGTTTTTGATGAAAAATCTGTATTATAAAAAGACACCCTGTATATATGCCAGGTGTTTTAGTTAAATCCCCTGGCTAAATAATTCGAGAACTGGTGCACCAATCGACGAACTTTCTTTTTTACAAGTATCTGTCCGATACCACCTACAAGCTGTGCACCGTGTGAATGAGTGGGAGGCGCTCATTATTTGAATAAAAATTCAATTGAGTTTTGTAAAAAAACGTAACTTCTAAAGCAGGGCATTGTCGCCATTAAAATGGGTACTACCCCTTTGGGGACCTTCAGTGGACACCTTTTAGAAAAAAAAATCTGCCACCAAAATGGGTCATTTGTTGCTGTAATTAATTGGTTTCGGTTTACATGTTTCGTCGCGACTGGTCGCGGTGAAGCGCAAAAGGACATCATTGGTGTAATTCATTGTTGTAAGGACATAATTCATTAGTGGATAAGGGAGTGGAAGAGCGTCCTTTTGCGCTTCACTGCGACGAGCCGCGACAAAAATATGCAAACCAAAACCAATTAATTACTGCAACAAATGACCCGCTTCGGAGGCAGATTTTTTTTCTAAAAGGTGTCCACTGAAGGTCCCAAAAGGGGTACTACCCATTTGCCGACAGCGCCCTGCTTTAGGAGTTACGTTTTTTTTACGAAACTCATTTGAATTCGTATTTAAATAATGAGCGCCTCCCACTCATTCGCACGCTGCGCAGCTTGTAGGTGGTACCGGAGAGACACTTGCAAAAAAGAGAGTTTGTCGATTGGTGCACCCGTTGGCAAATTATTTAGCCCGCGAACTCGACCCCCCCCCCCCCCCCCGCCCGGGGACTTAACTGAAACACCAGGTATTTATTTATTTTTTTTATTTATGTAAATACCTCAAAGAGCCCTTAGGGCGATACATGAGTACATGAGTACATGAGTACATCGGTATATACATATACATATGTGTTCACTTGCAAAACGGCCTCGGCTACTGAATGCGCAACTCGCATTGTTTACGGAAGGAGACTAGGTCAGTTTGGAACTTCTTGAGGAAGAGCATTCCAGTCTGAAATAGCAGACAGCAAAGGGGAAAAACGAAAACGGTTAGTGGTCGCCCTGGGAAGATGGAGCTGTGTAACATGACGTGTCTGATAATATGGTGTATTTATGCTCATAAAGGAGTGATACCTTGGGTTATTATTTGCTTGGAGAAATTTAAAGAAAAAAAATTCACAAAGCCTGTCTATCTTCCTTCGTAGGTTAGCGTTAACAAGATTTAATTGGCTGCAGTATAAGAGAGAGGAGAATCACCGACCAAATTAAAACACAGTGTAGTCCCCTGTTCAATGTAGTCCCCCGCCCTTCAATGATAGACAAATGCGAAAATTACTCCGGATCTCGGAGAGGGCGAACGCTAAGAGCTCGCTTCCCTCCCCACTATTTATTGTCGTTTGCCGCTTATTTTCTTATTTCGATTTCGTCGCTTATTGCACTCTTCTACGAGTCAGTCCAATCTCGAAAACCAATCATCGCAATCCAAGCCCATCAAATCTTCCTCCTATAGAGCTTTCAACGGGAGAGACATATCAGTTCTCTCTCACTATCATGTAACTTCGGCACATTTTCCCAGTGACTCGTGGAACTCTGCAAACAGTACACGACAAACACAGATAGGGCACAAATGGCGATTTGGCGGCCGGTCTCTTTGTTGAAAGTGCCAAGCAGGACAGTACACAAAAGCAAGTGCAACGCAGGTCTTTCCAAGAGTTATAACCATTCGTTATATCGCCTCCTGCAGCTGCAGTCTGTACAGCGCTAACGTCACACGAGAAATTACCCCATTTGTCTAGAAACTCAAATTGCTTATTGCTCAATGCAGCAGTCGCCGCTAGTGTCATACTCCCTCGCAGTCCACGCTGGAACTATTTCACGGGCTGCCGCGCTGCGACAGAAATTCTGTCTACGCATTCATCGTTTCAAAGGCAGGTAATTCTGCTCCTGACTCAACATTTCAATGAAGTGTCGTACACTTGGAGAGAGTTTCTTTTTTCTTTTTATTTATTTATTTATTTATTTTTTAGCGCAGAAGACAGTGCAGTTCACGCGCACACCTACGGTGGACAGGAATCAAATTGTGGAGCATTTTTACTCTCCATTTTACTCCGCTAATCCAAAAATGTACTCCCTAACGGGCCGTCCCTTTAAGGAATAAGTTTCTGGGTTATGCTTATTGAAAAAAGAAATTGTTACAGGTCGCCGTGTCCTGATGCGCAGAACAGCCCAGATGCAATATCCAGATCCAATGAGCAATGTGAAGATTCGGACTCAGCGAAATAGCACGAAGGGTGGTGGCTGACGAAACGAGAACACTTGCTTCAACAAACAAGAAACTAAAATTTACTCGCGTAGGAGAAGACGAACCACACGTGCATCACAGGCTCCTATACTTTGCGCTCAATGCACAAGATACATCCAAAATCTACCGCACAGGCGGAGGAGGAGCAAGGAGTAGCAAGCCGGCACTTGCCTGGCTGACATCTCTTTTTGTGTGAATAAACATATACTCCCCCCCCCCCCTACCGCACAGGCGACCATAGAGAAAATATAATGTCCTCCGAACTCTGCACGTGTATAGGCTACTGTCACAAACAGAACCTTAATGCAAAACAGTGAAATTCTTAAAATAATAGAAACATAGCTCGCAGCGAAAAAAGAAATGGAGGAAAGGTGTGTCAGGCGTAGGCCCGACCTGCTATTCTTAAAAAAAAGAAAGAAAGAAAGAAAGGAGAAGAAGAAGGGGAAAGGAGAAAAAAAAGAAAAGAAAGTGAAACAACGAACAAGAATCCGCACTTCTGCGCATGAGCTGTGGATGGGTGGATGAATAGTCGATTTTATGGATTGCAGCGCCATGGATAGCGCTGGAATTAGGGATCGAAGCGCCATAGGATGCGGCTCTTTTCGCCGCGCGCATTATGCGCGGATTAGTTTATGACACGCGTTCGGTTTCTTTTTCATTTCAACTTCATGATCATTGTTCTTACGAATGAAATTCCGAATTGTTTAGTCAGTTAAGGTCACTTTTATTTTTGTCACCATAAGAATTGTGTGTAAAAGAACGGGAGTTACAGGTGGTTGGTAAATACAGCCAGGGGTGCAACGTCTCCCCGCGTCTTTCAAAACGATACCAGACTCAGAAACTTCCAAAGCTGGCAGGTTGGACGGTTGCATTTTCACAGTGAAGAACGTGACACTGCGACCATATGAGGCACACACCGGGTATTGTGGAAGTGTGTGCGGAAGTGTGTGCGGTAACTCGCAATGTGCAGCTCACAGAAGCATACAAGGCGGCTGTCTGGGTAGCGTTCTGTATTCTTTCCCCATTGTCTACGTCTGATCCAAGCGAACTCGCTCGCATCGGTGCTTTTGCAGCTTTCGTTTTCTTTCCGTCGCAGAAATGCTGGTGCAGACGTTTATACGTGCATCCTTTATCTACTTATTTATTTCAAAGATAACAGAAACTACTTGAATGGGATACAAAAATCAACTGCCTGTTTACAGGGAACGTGTTGCGTGTAGCAGCATTAATGTAACACTGTCGTCCCATGACGCATACTAACCCCCGGTCCCCCACTCCTCCCTGCTGACCTCTTTTCAACTGTCCCCATCTGTATGCCAGTCATAGCCACAGCTGCTTCGCGGTGGAACCACTCAAATGACAGATATTTGTGGTTTTCTTCCGCTCTACTATGCGTACTTTGCATGACCGTATGTAGTAGATGCATGGGACAGCGCCGCCGAAGCAGCTCTCTCGTCTCGGACACGGACGCGTATTGCACTGCTGAGAGGCGATCGGCGGTCCATGCTTCGAAGCCTTGTGACTCCTCTGGCTACCCGCCAACTGAATGCTGAGCAGAGTTGACCCATCGCTCGCTTTCCGCATGCCAGCACATATCTCTCGTCAAGACGCCGCATTAGTTCATCGAATGCGCCTCGACGTGGCCTTCACAGCACAGTGGCGCTACCACTTGAGACAAGTGAACTCTCCCCACTGCAGTCACTGCGGTGCTGTTGAAGATCTCGAGCACACTCTTCTCAATTGCCCACACTACCACCCTTCCCACTCCGTACTCTCCGCCTCCCTCTCGAGCTAGACTCCCGGCCCCTCTCCCTCACAAAATTGCTTGGCCCCCTGGCCGCATACACCTCACCAACGCTCTGTCCTCAAGGCTCTGTTCGCCTTTTTGGACGCCACAGGACTTCGCTCCTCCTTGTAACGGGACCCATTACTTTATTCCCCGCTTCTCCTCCAGCACTGGGATAGAGAATCGCCCCCCGCGATAAAACTCCCCACCCATCATCCTGAAATAAAGTTGATTGTTCCGCATGGGCTCCGTCACGGGGGCGGCACTGGGGGCCGTTGCCCCCCCCCCCCCCGGGCTTCCAGAAACGTAGGGTTTCTGAGGCAAGATAATGTAGTCGCCGGCGCAAGTATTCTGCTCTTCCCCCCACCACCCCTGGAAAACGTCCTGGCGGCACCCATGAGTACAGTGCTGTACAAGAGTTTACGGAACCCGTTCCGGCGCATTCATTCCCCAGAGTGACACGCTAGCAGCGAATAGTACCGTATCGACTTACAAACACGTGACTGGGTTACCTAGGCACAAGTCTCTAAGTCCATACAGTCCCATTTGCTGCTATAGCGCGTAACTCGGAAGAAGGAATGCGCCGGAGCGTGTTTTGTAAACTTTTGTACAGCACCGTACATGCTTTCGTAGATCTTGCGCCCATGCAGCAGCCTCCGAACTATAGAAAACCGACATCACAACATTAAGGAGCCTCCATGTGCGTCACCTTTTCACCGAGAAAGCGGAGAAGCCGCAGCAACCCATGGAGGCTCCCTATAACAACCATAGTGTCATTTCAATCCTCGCGGACAACTGACCACGGTACACAAAATCACACAGGAAAGAGTGGCGTAGTTTGACTGTTATTCGACGGAATATATGGCAAGAGCAGACGCTGTATGTTAGAGCATGCCGGAATTACCTATAAAAAAAAAAAGAAGGAAACGAGAAAACGTCACTCCTTGAGAACCGAAGAGGGTCCCACAGAGTTACGAGGCGTCTTGACGTCCCTTTCACTTCTGAGCGCCGCCCTCTCACTCCTCCGTTTAGGGAGTGACGTCAGGCCGCCGGAGTCATTGCAGCTGCGGAATCAGTGCTGATCTTTACAGTTCGTTCATTTAACATCTAAGCACTTTACGAACGAAAAAAATAGACAAGTAGATTGTTGGCCGATGCCGAACATATGACATCGGTTTCATAGATAGGTTTCCGGATGCCACCGCCCCCTTAAGATCGCGAAAAGCCACTAAGCTTCGCTAAAAGTCTGCGCATTTAGTGCCCAAAGCGACTAATGATTGTAATAAGGGCTGATATTGATATAACTATGGTCATGAGCAACGCCACTAATGGTCGGTCTGTGGTTACATTGTAGAGATGCCGGAATGCTTCTAATCCCTGAAAGGTCGGTCGGTTGGTCGATCGGTCGGTTTAAAAAGAAAACTGGAAATGTTGTCAACTGTACGTTTGAGCATCTTCGATTGGAGGCAGTAGATGCGGTTGGGGTCGATTCGCGCGAGGAACAAGTGATTCATGAGGTCGCCTGTCCGCATGGTTTTAGAGAGGAGATTACGTAAGGTCGTTAGAGTCCGTCGTCCATCGCCTGCGGCTCAATGTCCCGTTCGCAGCAGCATTCCATCATAAGATCGGTGTCGTTGGATCGCCGAAATGTTGAACTTGCGGAACAGTAGAGGACACGGAGCACGAGCTGGTCACCTGCCAACGCTTCGACTCTAGTTGACGAACACTGACGAACGCCCTTGCCGAACTCAGCAACCGACCTTTTTCTATTGAGAAGGCACTGGGTAGCTTGCCAAAGCAGCACCAACAACCTGCGCTGTATGCCCTGGCGAACTACGTCAAGGACATACGTGCAGAAATGATATTTTAAATCATTCAGTGCTTGCACACATCAAGCGTCATAAAACAGATGTTCGCACCAGTGCACGTTTCCATGTTTTTTTTCTTCTTCTCTTCTATTCTACATTTGTTCCAGTTACTCCAGCACGCTTAGAGTGGCGAGGTCTCGATACCAAGGATTCTAAAACAATTTATCTTCCACGAAAGACCCGTAAGGAAGGATATCGCAGAGGAGAACACATGTCGATATGCAGCTGCCCAGTCACCGAGTACTTTGTTGAGGTCAAGAGGGCCGCTGTCTGTCCCATGCATCCCGGAGCACTTCACGACTTGGTGCGACACTAGCTGTGACTAGCTCGTAGCTGAGCAGTACATGCTCACTGCTCTCTGACACTCTGCATCGAATGCAGCCTGGTGGGGGAGCAATCCGGATACCATGTAGGCACGCACGGCTGTGTGGAACGTTCAGCCGGAATGGACTTTTCCGAGTAAACGTATGCGCTTGCGCAGCTACCTACAGGTAGCTGACTTGTTAGTTTGGGGAAGATAATCGGTTTCAAGGTTGCGTGGACCTTTAGGCCGAGACTCGGCGACACTTTGCACTCGCAATTACCAAAATGTGCTTTCACTCTTCCCTCATACTTTCCTCATCGCTTCTGTGCTTACCCCGTCTGTCTGCCGGCTAGCCATTCGCAGATACTGCACAAATAGGTCTCAGGTCTCTTTCCAAGACGCTGTCAGGACGAACTCTTTTCTGCGCTCGGTTGACCCTACGATGGCCCACACACTGGTAGGCCTCTACCCCATGGGGGAAGAGTCCTTGCTCCACAGGCTTCAACGGAATGTAGAGCGGACTACACTGCTCCTCTTTAAGTACCTGATGATGATGATGATAGGGCAAAAAATTGAGATGGGAACCTGCTCACTGCGGGATAAGCTACCCCAGGTCTAGTAAAGAAACAAAAAATGTCTAAAAAGACGAGAGCTCTGCTATGCTCTTAACGAAGGTGCAGTTCGAAACCGCGCACATTTGAGAATAATATGTTCCGAATCTTCACGCACACCAGACGTAGCCTTAAGTACCTTTCTTGACCCAACTGCCCCACCTGTCATGTTGAAGGAGACACTCCTCACCTGCTGCTCCACTGCACCCGTTACTGCCAACAGAGTCTTCTCCTACGGTCTCGCAGCGCTCGCCTCAAGATTTCGGACGTTTCCCTAGCTATACGCTGCTAGGTCCCGCACAACATAGTCAGGAGACAGGGGCACTTGTTCAGTTCCTGCGGGTCTGCGGCCTTCTGGGCGAACTGTTGCCAATTTCGTGTTTGCTTTCCTCATTTGTTTCTCTCTTCTGCTTGTTTCTTTGCTGGGAATAACAAGCCACCATAGCGCAGGCTACCCTTTCCCTTCTTTTTTTTTTAGTAAGCATATCTCCCCGCCCCCGTTGCTACTTTCGCACGCGACGTGCCAGTCCGAAAAGCGTGGCTAGGTTTATTTGGGGGGGGGGGGGGTAAAATACGACCTTCGACGCTAGGGGCGACGTCAACATAGAAGTGGTCCATTAGGGGAGTAATGATTCTAGTGGTCTGGGCGCCCTTGATGGTATTCAGTATTTGAGGTAGAGGATCCGTCCTGTGGAGCCGTGACGTCGTCGGTTCCCTCACGTTCCACGAATTACGTTTTATGAATCGTGCTCGCAGAAGACCGAGAACGCATTTCTAATCGGAACCGACGAAATAGACTTTCTGCGTGGGCGCGAAGCACCAAAGATCACTAGATTGTTGTTAAGGGAAACTTTATTATGAACGTAATACACAAGCTGTACAGCACTGTGCGTTCTTAACAGTAACACGACCTCCCTACAATCGGTGGCCCCAGCAGAAAGTGCACAAGGGTTCGCCACAATGCGAGCAGTAAACATGTAAGTCAAAACCTGACCTTCATGTTTGCAACTCGCATTATTTGAAACCCTTGCACACTTTCTACTGGGGCCACAGATTGTACGGAGGTCGTGTTACTGTTAAGAGTGCACAGTGCTGTACTCAACACAACAACACCAACGAATCAGGGGTATCTCAGGTACCAAGCTCAGAGCTATAGACACCCCCGTAAATCAAACGGTGACATGTTATCTCTCTTTCCTTTTCAACGCATCGATAAAATAGAGAAACTTGCTCCTCAAAGGGAGTGTAGCGGGTTGCCGAACGGTTTTCGTTTCAAACGAAGCCCAATGCATTTCTTAGATGGCTCCTTTTCCCTCCTTTCAAAAGCCGCATTCAAGGTGACGTCTTATTTTTATTTGAAGAACTGGATACCTTACAAACGCATTAAGCCAGCCAATGTCCGACTATCTTATCTGTAAAAATAGTGCTCAGCGAACTGTGCTCCGTTTCTTCTTTCGACCCCATGAATAATATATCGGGTGTCGGAATACGCATTTTTCCATTATTTTTACTTTGAGAAAAATAAAAATCAGCCTAAACATTGCCATTTCTGTCTCGAGTAGATGATGGAAGAACGGCGACTATCCACGGTGAATATTTCAACAGCGTATTTGTTACTGGCTATATAGAAAATAGCCCCTGAAATGGAGATTGGTTCATTTGGGATTGAAGAAAAATTGGGCGAGAATGTATGCGTTCAGCGCGTTCTTCGGATGGCTGCACACAGACACTTTTTGGAATAGCCATCACGAATTTATGAGTGATCGTGCACAATGATGCATTTTCTTCATCGTGGGCAATATACACTCGACATTCAAAATGATTCGTCCGTTTTCGTTTGTCTTGCAGGACACTGGAATGGGCGCCGATTCAAGTCGTCCGCCGTGGTGCTCTTGCGGCCTATCAACAGTCCCTGGAAGCGCTGTAAGATATACCAACTTTTCCTTACTATTTTGCAGTGATGGCCAGTAGTTAACTACATGTAGTTAAACTACCTGATTGTAGTTAAAAAGTAGTTTTCAACTACTTGCAGAAATGTAGTGGCAACTACTAGTTAAAGTACTATTTCGAGTAGTTAACTACAGTAGTTAGGTTACTGCAGGCGCCAACTACTTCCGGTTTTGCCGCAAGCTTTACGGCACGATTGTGCTTCCGACTTTTACCTCGAGCTACTTGTTTGATGAGAACGGAGGTGCAGAGCAATTGTGCCGTGCATGTGTACTAAGCCTTCACTTTTAATACTTGTCTAGTCAAGCCTCATTTGCATGAATTTGCATTGAAACCGCATAGGATGGCTACGTGATCGATCGCCGTGGCTAAGCGAAAATATTTCACGGTCCACAGTGACGCAATCGGCGCCCACCACAATATTTGCGCGTGGCGCATTGATCTGTGACGAAGGAGCCTGAGTGTAAATCTCGTACATAGACCGTCGTATGTTGTACGTACCTTTATAGCGGAAGCTTTCACTCCATAGAAAATATTTCCGCAGCAAGCTCTTTTGTCAGCGCATAATATACAAGACACAGGCAGTGGATTTTACGACAGTATGTGAATTAGGCGACGTAGGCACAAGAGTATATTTTAAATATCATTATCACTGCTTGTGATTCATATTGAGGTGTCCAAGAACACTACAAGGGATTGGTGTTGATGGACAACGTTAAGTAGTTATAGATGTAGTTAAAATACATTGTGGTGGTTAAAGAAGTAGTTCTAACTGCTCCCACGAAAAGTAGTCGAACTGCTAGTTAAACTACTCCATCGCGAAGTAGTTAGTAGTTATAGTTAAACTACTGTAGAAGTAGTCAGTGGCCATCACTGCTATTGTGATACCGGTCACGTGCTCAACGAGCATCCTTTAAAGTGCGATTTTATGTCTACAGTGCCGATAAAGAGTTCGCGCAGATGTTCGATTTAGAGAAGAAGGCTTATCGTATTATAACGGAATCGAACAATCCTCGGAAGTGTCGCTTTAATTTGCTTCCATCTTCGACCTGTTGGCGAGGGTGAAATCCTTTCTACGCTGTAAAATTTCCGTGGAATCTTTCCCAAAATATTTTTATGGCTGCGCTGCTGCCAGAGATAACTCGGAAAATGCATGATTTTTTTTATTCCGTGTTAGCGCCGCGAAGCAACTGTGGCTATGAGCGGCGTACAGATGTGAACAGATGGAGAGAGAACAGCTGGAAGGAGTGGGGGACAGCGGGGTTGTATGCGTCCTGGGCCGACTTCAGGGGGAACTGTGCCGACATATGCGTCTAGAAAGTCACCGGAAAAGCAAGAGTAAACCGCAGACAGCCCATCCGGTGGTAGGATTCGAACCCACAACCTCCCAGTCCTCAGCACGACCTTGGCTACCACCCGCTCGGCCATGCTGCTGGTAAAAATGCACATGAAGAAGTTTCTCCAAACAGAACAGAGTAGGTTCAGTGCCAAGTTCAGTAACTACTCTCAGTGCATGCCAAATTCTGTTCGCAACATGTTTAATGTACATCTCCGTTTCCACACACGCTTCTAACCTCCCACAATCCCGTGAAAGCATTCAGGCGTGTGGGTAATCTCGTCCCACATACAAAATACGATTACCATGTAAGTTGCATGATCGAATTTACCTTCTTTTTCTTCTTCTTGCTTATATGGGAACGGCTCAGCCATAATCTAATTTGTGCGACGGAAGTTTTCACGGTGTGACACAGCCTTCGGCTCCCATTGGGGCCTCGCTGTAGGCAGCTGTCTGGGTTATCTGGAATACATGTGAGCTCGTCGCGACACAACGGCTGTGTCATCCTGTCTTCTGTTTTTCCTCCGCTTCTAGTGGGGAAAGGTTTTCTCCTCCGACAACGGTGGGTTGTTGATCGATAAGTATTAGGGCGCTGATCAACAGCATTCTCGTCGCGCAGGAGGTTCCGCTCGCTGGGGATCCAAAGCGAAACGAGATAGCTAACTTTTGAATTGACGGACGTAGACAAAATATGAGCATTGAAAAAAAAAAAAAAAAAGAAGACGACGAAGAAAAGAAAGTAAAAGAAACGGATGTTGGGCCTGGATCCTACCACCGCCTGGGTTATCTGAAGTTTTCCCCGAGTTTTCCTGCAGGCCTTCCAGAGGAATGTCGGCACAGTTCCCTTTGAAGTCGGCACAAAACGCATATTTACACCCTGTCCCCGTCCCCCTCTCCTTCTAAGCAGTGCGGCAATTTTGGCTTGATTATCATTTTATAAGAGCAACTTAACAAAGACCAAGAGGAGACTGTCCACGTCTGTACGCAGTTACTTTGCGGGTGCTAACACGCAACCTAAAAAAACAAAAAAGGAACGAATGCCAATGGGTGCACAGCATGCATTTGGTTGTTAAAGGGGCACTAAGGTGAAACTTTCTCCTGGTGGAATGACGTTGACACAACGCAAAAGGAACGCGATTCTTCCGTTGCGTCTTCCGTCGCTTATGAGCGAAAGAAACCGCAATTTACACTTTCCCTCTCCTCTGCTTCTCAAGAGGCGGGACTATGCGGGGCGCGCTCTTATTGGTCTATGCCTCGAACGATTTGTCCAATCACCGCGGCAGATCGCATGAGGGGACAAATCCCAGGCCTTTCCGCACAGTCGCACTTCCTAAGAAGGATAGGGAAAAGGTATGCGTATGTTGCCCTTTCCCGTTCCATTTGTCTTGATGTCAGGGTAAGGGCATCTTATGTTGTGCCAGGAGAAATGTTTACACTTTATTGGCCCTTTATCGGAGCCATTGTGGACGATTGTTTCGCTCTGATTGGGGGGCTCTTCAGCAGAGGGAAATAGCGAGGTTAGCGTGCTGGCCGCGCCATGTGACGTCCAGACTGGGAGGTACCCGGGCTCGAATCCAGGTGCCGGCTGTGCAGTCTGGGTTTCTTTTCTGGGTTTTCCTCAGACACTTTCATACATATGTCAGCATCTCGGCACAATCCCCTTTGAAGTCTGCCCAGGTGGCACATTTGAGCGTTAATCGTGACGTTGCCCACCTCTGTGAGGCTGACAACGGCAAGATCTTTTAGAAGCACCACCACCACCACCTTTAGCCTCCTCACAGCTGCTGGAGGTTGGGATTCGAGCTCTGCACGGGCCGACTTTTCCGGGCCCGACCCGGCCCGGGAGCATTGAAAAATGGCCCGGCTCGAGCCCGGAACTTCACGTTATTATGCGGCCCGGCGCGGCCGGCCCTGTGGCCCAGTGCGTACAGCCCGATCCGGCCCGGCGATTCAGCGATTCCCGGCCTAGTATTCCCAGCCGTGACGTACGCCTTTCTAGCGCTTATCAAACAAATTAATAAGTAAATTTATAAGAAGAGAAGGCACCGCCACAAACATACAAGAACTGGGGCCTATTCCGATCTAAGTCGGTAGCGCGAACGTGTCGTTTGGGAGCGAGAACACGTGGTATGTGACGCAACGTAACGCTATCGAAGAGAATTTGGTATTCCCTGCGCTTCAAACTCGTCGCCCATAAGCGACGGTGTCGCTCACGGGAACGACAGCCTCCATCCCTGTCGATATGGTGGATGATACTGTCGTTAAGCGGAGCGAGAGCTGTCAAGACAGCTGCAAGTTACTTCGCGTGGCTAAACACAACCACGGTTGGCGCCGGAGTTTAGATCGGGCGACAACGGGTTTGTATCAGATGAAACGTCTTTATTGAAACCACTTTGCTACAGAGACAATTCTCCACACCCCCCCCCCCCCCCCGCCCCACCTCTATAATATATATCAAACAATACACAAAGGTCTGCCTAAAGCTTACATTTATCCACTTGTTAACTGTCCTGCGGAGCTCCTTCTCTGGGAATTTAATATCGCGTCTAATTCTGTCCACTGATTCTAATTGCGTGCAGGTCGCCAGCAAAACGTCCGTGACTAAACTGCGGTGCTCTATCACGAACAGCAACACAATTTCATATTATTCGTGCGTTGAGCGAGAAGCGCGAGACTTCTCCATCGTCAACGCGTCGCCGTCTGCTTCCAAAATAAGGCATTCTGCGTGATTCTCCTCTTGCTACACTATTGACTCAGAGTGCGACGTCTCGTTCTCAGAAGTCTTAACCTCTAAAGACAGCCAACAAACTAAGCGCACTGTCGTTAAAAGCTACATGGGAATGCCCAAAGTGGCAGGTGTCGTTCCCGGTGCTCGTTATCGTCTTCTACAGATGCTCCTCTATCGACACCGTCGCCGCCGCTCGACAGCAGCTCGGAATAGGGCCCCTGTCCGTTCAACACCAAAACAGCACGAGACCAAATTAAATCCAGAACGCACGCGGGCAAGCGCGTTATCGTTACACTACCAAGTTTTTGTGGAGGTAGAGGATGTCGACAAAGTCATTCCCGCGATCCCTACCCCTCTCACCAAGCTTTGCAAACGTGTTTGCGAATTACGTGAAGAGTCAGGAGCAGTGTGAAGTGGCTTTGATAATGTTATGGAGGGTCGAATCATACGCATAATAGTCCCCCATTTTGTGAAATTATAACTGCGTGACGCAGTCGAGCATGACTCTCGGAAGCATGTTTGTCGGCCCGTGTCCGGCACAGCCCGGAGCACACAGCCAATAACAAGTCCGGCCCGGCCCGCGGCTCGGGCCGCGGGCCTGGGCCCGTGCGGGGATCTAGTTGGGATAGTATGGCATCCTTAATAAGCAATAGCCTGTATCTACGACTACGAATGGTCATGAAATGACCGGGGGTCGAAACCGGAGCTGAACACGAATCGTCATTTTTCTGTGTTCCAGCTTCAGGACATCACTAGTAGTAGTAGTAGCCATGTCCTATCCCTTTTGAGTCAGGGTGGGCTATGCTCGACTTCTGGTAGAAGGTTCGCCATAGCCTCTGGGACTAAATAAAATACACTAAACATACACTCATAAAATACACACCAGATAACAGAAAGAAAAGTCTAGTTTAAAATGTTCGTTGCTTCTTCACGGTTTGCGTCTCCTCCATGTCACCAGGCGGCGCTTGGTGGCTTCCACTTCCGCTCTTTCAAAAGCTTCATGCTCTGCTCTGTGGTTCACGTCAGTAGTCACGGTTTGTGGGCCTGTTTCTCGTTCTGTCTTGTCTTTATTCCGCCTGGCTGTCTTTCTTTGCATGGTAAAACCGAGAGCCTGGAATAGGTCGCAACTTCTTGCGCCACCGGGTAATCCTGGACACGATATGACGACGTGCTCAACATCTTCCAAATGGGCGCCACAAACTGTGCATTTGGTGTCCGGTTCGTCGAAAAGGTCTTGCCTCCTCTTCTGGGTCAAGAGGGACCCTGTTCGTGCTTGGAACACTTTCCATCATATTCAACAGGTGCCGCTTGCGTCGCCCCGTCATATGAATATGTGTGTGAATGAGAAATCATGTAAGAGTGAAAGTGGGAATCGAGTGAGTGAGCGGATGTGTTTGTCCCTTCAAATGAAGCACCCTTGGAAGTTGTTTCAGACTTGTGTTAGCTTAGCTCAAATGGTAGAGCACTGGACCGGCACTCCAGAAGATATGGGTCCGAGTCCAAGAACTGGATAACCTTTTCAGTGACTTCCCTCTTTCATGGTTCTTTATTTTGTCAGCTCTAAACCCGCACCTCAGCCGATATGCTTGAACCCGAACCGAATCCCAGAAAGTGACGGTTCCTATCTCTGGAAGTGACAACTGAAACTCAAAAAAATGAATGAATGAATGAGCCCCAGGAAGCCAGAGTAGGGAAGGTGACAAGCACACCAACTATTTCCATCTAATCAGCACTATTTCAAACCAACATGGGTTTCCAATCCTACCACCTGGATTTTCCGAAGACTCTCCAGACGAATGTCGGCATAGTTCCCCTTGAAGTCGGCCCAGGACGCATACTAACCCCCCTATGTACTCCCACCCCTTTCTGCTGTCATCTCTCCATCTGTCCACGTCTGTACGGCGTTCAAAGCAACAGTTGCTTCGCTGCGCTAACACGGAATAATAAAAAAAGATTCGAGCGCGTGCCTCCTTCCAGTCTCGACGTGGAAAGCGATCATCCTAACCACTATGACTATGCCACAGGAGCTGGCGAAATTGTTAGAAAACTGCAAATTAAATATCGTAACAAAGTCTAAGCTGCCACAAGACTAAGCGCATACACACGAGGCTTAGCAGACTGTGCTACAGACACCTGTAAATGTTAAGAGGGCGTTTTTTTTTTATAATTTCCACAGAAAGAAACTTAAAGGATTTCCATCCGGAAATTACAGCATGCGTCTATTTAAGATGTGTGCGACGAATACTAGAATACGCAGCACCAGTCTGGAACTCTGCTACTCAGCTCCTAATCGAGAGACCAGAAAGAAATTTAAAAAGACACAGCAAAATTTAATTATTTATAACCAATATTCACCACCAGTTCGTTCCACTCATCTCATCTAACTGTACTGGGCGCCTCTACTTTCACGAAGAAGGAAAGCCCGCATGAATTTACTCTATGATATTTACTATCAGAAAAATGGAAATAGCTCGCGAGAAATACTCGCTTAAACTGCAGTATATTTCAAATAGACCCGACCGTCTGCACAAAATAAAGCTGCAAGGAGACTGTTTTGAAATATTTTCGTTACTGGAGCAAACGAAGACTGGAATAAATTCATTAGTCAAATTGCCTCTGTCTCCGACCATGAAGATTTTCCTGACAGTCTCACCTCACTTGGCCTTGAATAGTAATTGGGGGAACCTGCCCTACAAGCTTCGAGATCGTCCGAATATTCTCTGGCGTTGTTATCTTCCAAACGTCAGTTCTAGGGCTGTCCTGTGCGAATGGTAATTTTGAAACCGAAACGGCAAGCTAGCACTCAAAGCAAATGAACACATGTGCCGAGAATATACGGATATGAAGCAAACATAAGTGGCACACTTTCGCAGATCCTAGTATGAATTAGTACCCGCTTGGTTCTGTGCGCTCGCTTCTGGCCTTTTTAGGCGTACGAGTGGCCTTTCCAAACTATTCGAGTATTGATCGAAATATGGCATTCGTCGAAAAAGTCAGACAGAGACTTTAATCGGAACAGTTGCTTTCCATCATGCATACTCGAGTATATTCCAGTTGGAAGAGTCATGGCTACGATTCGAAATTCTTTTCCAATATGCAATTAGTCGTTTCAGTATTCGAAAAATCCCAACATTCACACAGCCCTATAGTCAGTATACAGTCGTGCCTTTCCTTTCAGATGTATGTAATCAGTTCTTATCGTATTTTATTGTGGTGCTCCAAGGGCCTAGCGGCATTACATGGAGAACGCATAACAGAAATGAAAATGATTACAGAACAGTAAAAAAAAAAGAAAAAGACAGGAAATGTATTAACACTGGAAAAATAATACAAGGTCACAAACAACTAGTTGCATGATGAAAGATGAAAGTCACTGAAAAGGTTAGCCAGCTCTAGGACTCGAACCCACATCTTCTGGATTGCCGGTCCAGGGCTATACCAATTGAGCTAAGCTAACACGCCTTCTCAGTGATTTCCATGGTGCGTCATGTGAAGGGACAAACCAGCCACTCTTTCTCACTCATCCTCCTTTCATTCTTACATTTTTGCACACTCATACACGCATTCATACGACGGGATCGACGCAGGCGGCAACTGATTGAACAAGAAAGAACTGATGTTCTGAGGCTAGAACAACATAGAAGGAACAAAGGCCTCAAATGAGGCCTGAGGCCTTGTATGTATTTGTCCCTTCTATGTTGTTCCGGCCTCAGAACATCAGTTCTTTCTTGTTCAACTAGTTGCATAACAAGAATAGCATTGATTGGTAATACTACAAAGGAAAAAAAAAGAGTGGAGAACGGTTTTGAATGATGAATGATTTACAACTGAGGTGATGGATGAGGGCAAACAATTCCATAGTCGAATGGCACGTGGAAAGAAGGAAAAGAAAAAAAAGGAGTTGCTGTGGGAGAGGAACAGTTCACATTTCCTAGCGTTATTCAAGCGTTGGCTTGTGTAACGCGCTGGACGGATGTAAGGGAGAGTAAGCGGACGACGAGTGAAAATGTTTATGAAACAAATGGAGTGCTTGGAGATTACGGCGGTGATCGAAAGGCTCGTATGTGAGGATCTTACGTTAGTGATATTTCGTGGGCTTACGTCGCGCGACCGCTATGACCAGTGATGGCTAGTAGTTAACTACATGTAGTTAAACTACTATTTCGAGTAGTTAACTACAGTATATAGTTAGGATACTGCAGACGCCAACTACTTCCGATTTTGCCGCAAGCTTTACGGCACGATTGTGCTTTCGAGTTTAGTTGAGTTGATTAGAAAAGAAAAAAATTGAGAAATAGGCACTCATTACGAGAGCCGGCTACTCCAGATCACTTAGGAAAGCACAAATGGCTATCTACAATAAAACCAACTCACACTGTCCACACATGCTGTCCACATACACTGTCAGTCACACTGTGTCCACCAAGTTGGAGTCTGCGCAAAATCGCACGAACGCTTGCATGGCGTGAAACTGATGGTCGGGTGTCCAAGGGCCCAGAACCTTAACGACATCAAATGGTCTGCCATCCAGCCGAGCTAAGGAAGCTTGTAGAGATTTGTCTGTGCTGCTGATACCGTGGACAGGATAATAAGATATGTTCAGTGTCCTCAACAGTCCGACAGGTGCCACAGTTGGGTGAATCCGCCTTTCCAAGCTTGTGAAGACGTCAGCTGTAGGGCACGTTGAGGCGGAGCCGGTGGTAAAGTGACGCAAACGGATGTCGGGAAAGTAGAGGCAAGCTCCGGGTCAACGAGGTGTAGCAGCCAGGCGCGAGCCCTGCCAGAGAGCCACTGTGCCTCAGCCAGTTGGGTTGGCGACACAAAGCAGTCAACATGGCCCTAGCGTCGGACGTGGTGAAATATATGAGTTGTGACGCACGCTTCTGATGTGCTCTGCGTGCCGCCGCATCAGCCGCATCACGCACAGGTATGCCGCAATGTCCTGGAATCCATTGAAAGGACATTTACAGTTGTAGTTTTACGACATCAGCAATTACAGGGTTGCCAGCACTGGTAGTTCCTGCAGAAACAAGGGACTGCAGAGCAGCCTGCGAATCCGAGATAATAACCCAGTTGGTCCGTGAATTAGCCGACACTATATATTCCATAGCCATGAACAGAGCGTACAGTTCAGCTGCTGTCGACGATGTCGCATAGGACAAACGCACTCCACTTTCAACACCATAGGCAGGTATGATACAGGCACTCGTCGATCCAGTCGTTGTAGTGGAGCCATCTGTGTATACTACCATTCGGTTTCGGATGTTATATATTAAGTCGGCAGTTGGCTGCCGCTGGAAACAGATAGGTACATATTCCTTCACAGAGAGATTCGGAACCGTCAGCCTTACCCTCGGGATCGCCATACTCCAGACAGGAAGCGGTGACTTGAGCCGCCTATGTCGGGGTATGGTACCACGGTATGGTTGGAGAGCTTGTGAGGAGGAGGAGGAGCACGACCTCTGATGCATGGCATGAACTAGGTAGTGGCGATTATGCCGCGTAGACCAACGGGCGAAATGCCGAAGTGACTCTTGCATCTGAAGGGCTGCCAGCGGTGGTTCCCTGGCCTCAGCAATCGCCAGCTTGTTTGATGTGGATGCGTGGACACCTAAGCATACTTTGACGCTTTTGACCAGTACACTCTCGAGGACAGACTCTGTAGTGCTACACAAGCCATGTAAAATCGGGACATGATACGCCAATAGTCGGCGAATCACGGAGCGATGTAGAGTCATGATAGCTTTGGACGACGCTCCCCACCGCATGCCGCGGATGTATCGCATTACATTAACAGTAGAGTCAGTCTTCTCATTGATGTGCCGTACTTCTGCAGACCAGGACAGCGATCTGTCAACGACGATCCCTAGAAAGCGATGATGAGTGACTCTACGCAGGTGTTGCCCGTTGACTTGAAGATGAATGTCCTGAAGACGTTTTCTAGTGAAAGGTAACCACACCGTCTTTTGGTGCGAGATGTCCATTCCCCTCTGAGTCAGAAAGTCAGCAACTATGTCGAGAGCATTCTGCAGACGCACGCACAGCGCTGGCCACTGCTTACCGGATGACCATAGACATATATCATCCGCATAGCTGCTAATGTGCACTCCTCGCGGTAAGAGAGATGGGAGGGCAGTCAACAAGGCGTTGAAAAGTGTGGGGCAAAGCACACCCCCTTGAGGAACGCCAGAAACCACTCTGAACTTCTGTGTGTCTCCTTCGCTGGTACGCATGAAGACCGCTCGTCCACTGAGGTAGCTGGCAATCCATCTTAGCGCTCTGCCCATTATTCCCAGCGAGAACAACCCATGCAAGACATGAGCGTGACTAGCAGTGTCATATGCCCTCTTGATATCAAGAAACACGGCCGCAGTAATCTTTCCTTGCTCACGCTCTTCCTCAACTGATGAGACGAGGTCAACAACACAGTCCATCGTGCATCGTGCTCTCCTAAAACCGGCCATAGCCCGGGGAAGGCAGTTGCGAGACTCCAAGAACCACTCAATTCGATTAAGAACAATTAAGGCGCTCCATAATCTTGCATAAGCAGCTGGTGAGACTTATGGGACGAAAAGAGTCAACCGCATGCGGAGGCTTCCCAGGCTTCTGAACAGGCACAGCTTGAGACACCTTCCAAGACTCAGGCGCAAAGCCAAGGCTCCAGAGGTTGTTAATTATTTGCAAAAGGACACAAAAGGCTACTGGGCCAAGACGTGCCACCGTATGGTATGTTATTCCGTCCGGCCCTGGCGTTGTCCCCCGGCGAGACGACCGGATCGCTGTTTGTAACTCCTGAGCGTTGATATCAGTGTCCAGGATGGGATAAGCTGCACTTCTCGTAAGGTCTACGGCCTGGAGAGCTGCCTCGGTTGCGAGCTGGTACCGGCGAGAGGAAGCAGCTGCTGACGGCTTGAGCAGCATCTGGCAGAATTCTTCGCCGGCAGCGATTTCAGAGATGCCCTGATGTAAGGACAACGTCCGAAACAGGAAAGACTGAGACACGTGCGATCCTAAGGACTTTACTAGATGCCAGACACGCCCCGTACGTGGTTGCGTGCGGATCAAGGGATTCGCAAAAAGACTTCCAAGTTCTGCGTGATAACATGGCTAAGTGTCGACGAATGACAGTTTTCATCCTGCAGGCCTCACGGTAGTCTTGAAGGTTTCCAGATCTGCGGAACCGCCTCTCTGCGCGTCGACGGAGAGCACGAAGACGCTCATACTCCGCATCAACCGACGAGTGAAGTTTCGGAGCAGAGATAAGTTTCGATGAGTGGTGAAGAGTTGCTGACATCTGTGCCCGAAAGCTTTTCACGTCGGTACCTCCAACAGTAATCTCTGAATGTGCACTGAACATATTCCAGTCCACTACTCGCACCCTACGGTGTCGTCTAACTGTGAGCGAATGAGATATCAAAACTGGCAAGTGGTCGCTGCCTATGGCATCAGGGTTCGTCATCAAGTGCATGTAACGCGCTTGACTGTAAACTTGACCGGAATAGAAGGTGACATCAAGACAGCTTTGATATGATGGGCCACGGAAAAAAGTAGGGGACCCATCGTTTAGACTTATTGCCCCGGCTTCCTCGAGACAACTCTCAATGCACCGACCTCTTGAATCTTTCTGGGTACTTCCCCACAACACATTATGGGAATTGAAGTCTCCGCAAACGATGAAAGGTGAAGGCAGGGACATGAAAAAGGCTTGCATTTGACGCTCCGGGATATGAACGCTTGGTGCAACATACACACTCACAACAGTCAGACGCTGATTCCCTAGTTTGACACGGCAAGTAACAAACTCGAAGTCATCATCGGTAGAAACACGCCAAACGTCAGAGACGATGTCCTTCCGCACAGCCAACAGAGCCCAACTGAACCCAGCAGTCCTCTGCGAAGTATACAGTACGTAATTAGACAGCCGAAGCGTCGGGCTCACACGAGGCTCACTAAGCGCAAGGATTGGGAGCTGGTGTCTGTACACAAAATTCCGAAAGTCTCCTAATTTCCGCATCAAACCGTTGCAGTTCCATTGAAAGACTGTGGTTCTCTCATATTCACTTCCTATCACAAGCAGTGGGGCAGGACACTGGTGAAACAAGACCTAGCGACGGTTCAAGTGAAAGCAGGGCTTCCACCTCCGGTAGGCGCTGTGACTTTGGTTGAGAACGGATAATGGCACGAAGGGCAGCAAATATTAAAGGAACAATTACAGCCAACACTGGCTCAGAGCTACCATCCTTGGACCCAGGTCAACCGCCTTGTCAGGTGCACGCAGAGGAGGGCTTGCAGAGGAGGAACGTTGCACTTGCACCTGAGCATCAGGCGGACGATTGACATATTGGTCATTGATTGGTCTGGACCTTCCAGCAACCACCGAAGCATAAGGCCTCTGATTCCTAGAGCAAGACTCTTGCGTGTGGCACTTCCGAGAAGCGGGCCTCTGCTGCTACCCGGGCCCAACAGGCTTCACATAGTCAGGGTTCGCAACCGAGGTTTCTTTAACCGGGCGGCAGTTGCAGCCCTGGCGACCTCGCAAGCTCCATAGGAGGCAGTGTGAGAGCCACCACAATTAGCGCACCTCGGTTCCCTACGAGATGTACACGCCTTAAAATATGCGGCCCGGAGCATATCTTGCATCGTTGACTTCCACGACATTCGCGAGCGTAGAGGTCGAAACGCTGGCAATCGAAACATTGCACGCCAGGTGCAGTATACTCCATGACAGGATGACAAGTAAAGCCCAGGGGCACATCCCTAGGGAGGGGACGGCCCGGTGCGAAAGTTAGAATTACGCTGGGCTTCTGGCGCGCAATGGAAGAGCCGTCCTCTTCTCTTGAGTACCCAACTTCACGCCTCACGTGGATGACCCAAAAGGACGGAGATAGTCCAAGAGCTGGGCTTCGGAATACTACTTGGAAACGTTGGTAATTCACCCCATTGACTTGAGATAGGAAGCCGGTATATACGCTTGGACATCAACCCCGGCAACAGAGGATGAGCCTAAAAGGCTATTAGCAGGGCCTTCCGAGGGGACTTTAATAACCAGTACCCGGTCATTGGTTATGCGGTGAGACAGCACGTTCTCTTGAGTTCGCTGAACGATGTCACTTGCAACGAGGTTTGGATTAACCTGCAAAAACGAGAAATCAGGGCTGGTAGGCTTGAACAAAACTGGTATCCCCGAGGGACGATTCCGCTTATAGGTGACGACTTCAAATGGACGGGGATTGTCATCTTCAACAATTTCAACATCTTCAGCAATTTCAGTGTCCTCTGAAGCGGGACTTTCCACTGGAGGAAGGATCCCTTCAGGTGGGTTTTCGTCCTCTTGTCGTGGCCGCTTGACCGGTAGGCTCACCCTTGTAGTGTTGCGGGGGGATGACAGAGTCATCTCTTCATTAGTGGTAGAAACAGGTCCATAATGGGGCGACCGCCGCCTGACGCGTCGCCCATCGCATCTTGGGGCTCTGAGAGCAACCCTGAGAATATATACTCACAGCCTATCTGACAGAAGAAGCTACTTGTTTGGTGAGAACGGAGGTGCAGAGCAATTGTGCCGTGCATGTGTACTAATCTTTTAACACTTTTATCACTGCTTGTCTAGTGAAGCCTCATTTGCATGAATTTGCATTGAAACCGCATAGGATGGCTACGTGATCAATCATCGTGGCTAAGCGAAAATATTTTACGGTCCACAGTGGCGAAATCGGCACCCACCGCAGTATTTGTGCGTGGAACATTGATCTGTGACGAAGGAGCCTGAGTGTAAATCTCGTACATGGTCCGTCGTATGTTGTACGTACGTTTATAGCAAGCTCACCTTTACCTTTATGCCATGCTTTATACCTTTATGGCGGAAACTTTCACTCCATAGAAAATATTTCCGCAGCAAGCTCTTTTGTCAGCGCATAATATACAAGAGACAGGCAGTGGATTTTACGAGAGTATGTGAATTAAGCGACGTAAGCACAAGAGTATATTTTAAATATCATTATCAATGCTTGTGATTCGTACAACCCCCTGTACAGCAGGCAACACTGAAAATTGGTATTACACACTATTACATCGGAACTTCGTTATTTTAGTAACCATATTATTAGTTTTCCTGTTTACCTATGCGTTCTGAAACCCCTGTTAACAGTTTAACCTGTTAACCCCTGTATTTGCGAAGTAACCCAGCGCTGGCCGCTGTTCGATGGAGGCTCTCCCTACTTCTCTGCTGCGCCTGCACGCTCCTTCTGTTCGCGGCCTCTTTCGAACGAACAAACTCTCTGTGAACCTCTGTGAACAAACAAGTGCCGACGCTGTCTGGCTTCTTGGACGTCTGACACATTTTTTTCGACGGCTCAGCATTTCATTTCAGTTCGCTTATCCGTTTATCCTCAGATGTGGATCGTTGTGTGGATTGCAGGGGCGGATTTCATAGTGGATTGTGGTGGATTGTTATGTCGGGGCCAGCGTTATACGCATGCAATGTGGTTGCCGCCGTATGTGTCAGGAGTACGGATTCATTTCGAATACCTAGTACAGTGTTGCCCGTAATCTTTAATTGTAATTTTCTAATTGATTGCGCCGTCGATTGGAATGAAACTTGCGCAGTTTTTGTCCTGGTGGCTTGGACTATCGAATAGTCACACTAAATGACATTTGATCGGTTCTGCTTTACAGTACCTTTAAGAAAAAATAAAATGGAGATTTTGGCTTCACTAGTGTGAGGCCCGCAACCCCACATCACTTGCACCAGTTACTTTAGTGGAAAACACCAGTAATAATGATGCCAATGAAGAGGAGGAGGAGGAGGGCGAAACAACCTTGTCTTTGTGCTTTTTTCCGTGCTGGGTAATGTCAATCTCTTCTATAGCACTGCTGGGCTGGCTAGTACGGTTACCGGTCCTAATTCTTTCGTTGGTGGAATTAAAGGAATGGAATGGGGTTACCAAGCCATTCCAGGAGTGGGAATTGACCATATCTTTTCATTCCGAAGAATTGAAAGGAATTGAATTATCACAAATCTTCATTCCTCGGAATGGAATTGGAATGGAATGGGTGATCCCATTCCGCAACCCTGTTGTCAGTCGTTTACTTGTTTGTAGGTCTTGTACAATTAGCTGTGAGACTCAAACCCAAACTGCATTTTATCCGTTTACATCTTTCCCTAATCTTGCTTTCTGCATTTCTGTGATCACATTCATTTCCTGCTAACAAGTTAAAGGAAAAAGAAAAATGTCTTCTCTTCTTACAATTAATTCCCCGGGTTCGTGATTCTTTTTTCTTTCTTTTCCTTTTCCCGTGGGAGAGTCGCGCAGCTTTTAGCAACACCTTCTGCTTCGAAACAAAGCGCACGGGCACCAGACTTGTTATGCCATTTTCCACGCTTACCTCGAGCGTTAACAGTTGAAACGCGCCCCTTCAGTCAGTCTTGTTGTTTGTTACACTCCATAATCCTCCTTCCTTTATCGTTTCAGTCACCTGTACGCCGTCATGCTGCTACAACAGTTGGAACCAGGATGTTTCGACAATCTCACTCTTCTGCGTGAAATGTATGTTTGCACTCTGTCATCGAACTTTTATGGCGTTGTTTCGCTTTTATGGCAGCTGGCTTTGTGTACTTGCTCTTGATGCTTGGTCTTTTTTTTTTTTTCGTTGTTGTTTTGGCGCGACAACATCGGAGGTACAGGTTGGGACAAAAGGTTACGGAACAAGCAAGCAGAGTACTTTTTCTTCGGTGTGACACCCTAGCAGCCGCCGGAAGCGGGTGAGTTCACTCTTTCGGAGGGGTGGACGGATGCAATGTTGGCGACACACAGCGGTATCTTCCACTTACCAGGCACACCTAAGGGACACCGGAACTATCACTGTGCGTCGCTAACAGTGCACCCTTCCATCCCGCCAAAGCGGTGAACTCACCCACTTCCGGCAGCCGCTAGGGTGTCGCACTCTCCCGCCGTAAAAACCCGTACGGACCTTTCTTCCCTCCGGGCTGTTGACCCACAATTCGCATGAACCTTTAAACACGTCACACCTAACCCTTTAAATACCATGCCAATGATGAGGACGGTGCCCAGAAGAAGAACAGTCTCTGTTCGAAATATCGGCGGCTTCTGTCCTGAGGCAACTCCCTTCCTAAGGCGCTGTTTAGTTTTTCACGCTAAGTCGTGTCGGCAGTTTAAAAAAAAAATCCTAGTTCTGACGGAATTCTCTGATGGAATGGAGTGTTGCGAGAGAGAAAATGACGCTCGATTGCACTGCGGAAGTTCGATTCTCGATGGACCTACAGAATGTCTCAACCAAAATCAGTAAGAAACACAGACGACCCCAAGCCATTCCTCACTTTAATGTTGCTTGTGTGAGTAAATTAAATAAATTTGGATACCTCACCCCTTCTATTTAACCGCGGCAGCAAAACAGGGCTCTGGGATTCGCCAAATCACGGAAGACAAGCTAGAAGTATAATAGTTGTGCTATCTACATCCACTTCCACTTTGATGTCAATGCATCAAAGGGAATGAACCCTGCCATCGTTTTGGGCCTTCAGTTCTGGAGAGCGCTTTCTCTTTTCCTTTTTTTTTTTACTTTTTCTGTTTACTTCTTGAAGCGCTGCGCACATTGTATATTTTGAAAGCCTTGGAAACAAAAAAAAGAACGGTAGCAAGAGAGATCAAATTGTGTCATGATGGGACTCTGAAAAAAGAGAAATTTTAATTATTTTCATGTTTTTACTTTTGTGGAGCCTCCCATCAAGCCATTAGACCCTTAGGTTCTAATGGTCCCATCAAACCGCTAAACCCTCTTGGTCCTATTGGAGATGTCCGAAATTATGATAATAATAATAATAATAATAATAATAATAATAATAATAATAATAATGTTTATTGAGTAAGGTGCCTGCAAACAGAAATGCCTACGCAGCAGTGCACCTGTCAATGGCCCAATGCAACGTGAGACGTCGTGTCTATAAACACTAAAAGATGGATGAAACAAATCGAGTTCATGTGACACAGAAGAATTGAAATACATCTGAATACGCCTTGAGGGAGATCGACGTGCCAATATATCGTTCACATAAAACAAGGAGTTGCGGCGAACAGCACGTTGTGGTACGTTGAAGTCCAATAGGCTAATTACAGCATCAACATCTAAGAGATTGTGAAGACACTTATACAAAAAAGTGACGTCGCGCATGTTTTTATTATGGAGCAAGAAAGACGAAAAGTAGTGTGTGATGCGCTCATCACCAGGATGTCTCGTTGCAGCAATTTTCAAGTAACGTTAAACACAGAGTTCAAGCGCGTGACATTGGTGGCACCGATGCAATTCCATGCAACCGAGCCAAACTCAAGCACGGGCAGTAGGAGAGACTTAAAAAGAGCGTGGTAACAATCAGGATCACACAGATCTCTAGTCACTCTACATATAAGCCCAAGAAGACGATACGCCTTCCCAACAATATAATCAACTCAACAATATAATCAATGTGAGTATTAAACGAGATCCCTAGTGGATGTCACCCTACATAACTCACTGGCGAATAATTTGTACACGTAGGTTATAGAGTTGATCTTGTTCGTAAAAGATAGGACTTTCGTCCTGTTGACTTTCCATTAGGATTGGCTCTGATGGATTTTTTTCGATCGGTGAAGTTCTGTTTTCAGAGTGTAGATAAAGCAAGAAGAGTGCGGAATCAAATGCTCGACTATTGGTTGAGGGCGCGTAGCATTTGACTCTGCGGCCATCGAGGGCGTTTAGTGGCCGCTCCGGAGCGCGAGTGTTTAGCTCTCCTGCCGTTAAAGGAGCAGTCTAGAGGTACACAACTTTGTTCTAAACAGAAAACTATACTAAACAAACAAACTAAACTAAAAAGAGAAACAAAGTTGTGTGCCTCTAGACTGCTCCTCTCTCGAAATACTTTGTTTTACAATAAACGGCTTGAATCCGATAAGGAATCAACGGCGCGAAAACCCCGCCCAAAAGACAATCATTAAAGAATCCGCTATGAAAGAAATATTGCTGCAAAATATATGGTTAAAAATAAACTGCTTCAAAACTCCGCAAGAAACTCCGCTGTCGTATTGGATTACAGGATGTAGTATAACCTGTAATCCAATACGACAGCGGTGTTTCTTTCCTTACAAACCAATAAACGAACGACGGCGGAGGAATACATATGCATCTTTACTCAGAGGATAGAAGTACGATGTAGCTTACATTGGAGATTTTGCCTTTGTTCGCACTCACCCCCTACCTAGTAGACGGTCATGGCTGCCATATTTTTCTGTGTGTGTGTGAGGCGGTGCGTGACCCAGCACATCATCGTCCCATTTATGTGTGTGTGTGTGTGTGTGTGCTGCGTTTTATTTTCTATAGTGTAGAAAGGGGGATATATTTATTAGACCAAAGGAAAAAAAACGGCTATGCATTATACGCATGTCTCGCGTTATTTCGCTTGTCAAAGCATCGATAGGAAGAGTGACAGTTCTCGCTTTTCTTTCTTTCGCTCGTTCTTTCGTGCATGTGTCCTGGGTTCGCTTTACACTGACGTTCAAGCGGAGCGCGATTGCTTCATTGCCAACCGCACACAGCTCTTTCAGCAAGAAGCTATACGAACCAATGCCTTCCTTAAATCCATTGGGCTTTTAATGATATATGCTGTGACTAGCCGCATCCCGCCCATCGAGGAATCGTTGCTTCATCGGCTGCGGCTGAATGTGGCACGAACTCCACTCCTCCTATTTAAGATGAGTCAGAATCCATTGCCTCTTTAGCCCCACGTGCCACATAGAAGCTGACGTGCCACACATACTCCTTGCCTGCCAGCGGCATACCAAGATCACCGGTCGAGTCTCCGGCGCCGTCTCGCTCATCTAGGCCAGTGTTTCCCAAAGTGTGGTCCGCGACCGTCTCTCACATTTCAGTGAGGATTTCCGTCCCCACAAACACGCTGTCGTACATGCTGCCCGATTTCCAAACATCCTGAACTTCCAAAATTGCTACAAGCATGCTTCAACGGCTAGCTTCTAATTTCAGATGGAAAAGTCCAGCAATGCACGTTTGTCCGCGTCATACACATACAAACAAGAAGAAGAAACCAGTACGGAATCGTTTCTGAAGCTGTATCGAAAGCACGCAGCAGCTGACGAGGTTGCTGGTTATGCACTGGCTGTGACGGTGTGTTGTGTGTGTGGGGGGTCCGTGAATTGGTTCTCATCGCTTCAGGTGGTCCGTCACCGCCAAAAGTTTGGAAAACACTGATCTAGGCTGCCGAGAGCTTTCCCTCGCGGTGCTACTTGGCCCTACCCAGCACGCTGAAGTCACGTCTGCGCTGACACGATTCCTTCGGGAATCTACACTCCTGGGCATTCTCTGATACGTCCTATGCACAACGATTAGTGAAGGAGCTGTTTATTCTGTTTTTTTTTTCCATAATTTTCTGTGTCTCAGCTGCTTGCATATGCTTGTGTTTGCTTGATAGCTTTTGGGAATAGCAAGCCTACACCGTGGCTAACCTTTCCCTTCTCTTTATTTTTTACTTTGCATTAAACATATCTCCCACGGTTGTTTCGCGTGCGAAGTATCGAAATACAAGGAGCCCAAAGGAATTCGCCGACTTCGGGACTATTTCTCGACGCTGATTGTCCATTTCAGTCGCGGCAATACCACGTCACTATAGCAACCGTAGGGTGGATTTGGGGTATTCTAAAACGATTTATTTTTAACGATATATAACTAGACGTGGATTCCGTAGCATTTTTATTTACGCGATGATAATTCAGTGATTAGTCTTGTGCGTTGATTTTTAAGACTATATTCTGGGAAATTTATTATAAACGATGGCTACTTACGCGTTTGTTTTTGAAAGGTTATTTTTCATGGTTGCAAACGGGATACACCCTACTCCACGCATTTTGTTTGGTTCCATCAAAGTATTGTTAACGCTATTGGTGGTTGTCCTAATCGTAGAATGCAAGGATGAAACCCGACACTGATAGAAAATTATTCGACGACCAAAGACCCCACAGAACAAAACAAGTGTCCGACGCACGCGTGCTGTATACCGTTCCACCTTTAGACTCTTACCCCCGAATTCACAGCCGCACCTTGACTTGCGCAACTCTGCGCCAAGATCTGTCTCTATGGCGGGCTACTGTCTCTGCTCAAGACGGTACGAGTGTTTCTTCTTCTTCATTAGGGGGTAGGGAATGTTAGCCCTCCCGCTGGCTTGCTTTGTCGAGTTGCAGCCGTTTAACTTTAGCTGCGTCTGGGGGCGAGATTTCAGTACAATTTTGCGCTTCAAATTTGCTTAGAAGCATGAAAACACAGCAGCAACACTTGAGCAAAGACCCCGTAAGAAGATCAATGATGTATCAGCTCATATAAAACGAAGACAAGATTCTGAATGCCAAGTGGCTTTCCGAAGCTACCTATGAGGTGCCCGTACTGGAGCGTTATTCAAGTCGGGTTCAAGGTAGCTCGAGCGCCGACTTGGTGATGGTGATGGATAAAAGAAAAAAATGGGGTGGTGAGTCGCGACTAAATGGAACTGGCTTCCCTAGTACACCTATGCACGTACGTAGAGCAAAAAAGACAAAAATGAAAAGAGGAACGACAGTAAGAAGAGCAGTTCCATCGGTGAAAGGAAACGAAAACACAGTCAGAGCAGAGAGACAAAACACCGTGTGAGTCACAACATAGTGTCACGGTTGTCGCTAACAATCAACGCAATGGTCCCGTAGTCGTAATGTAGAGAAGTCACAAGTTACAAAGCACTGATAAATTTGGTTGACTCAAACTGAAGCAGAACCTGCAGTGCGACTGTTTGGTGGTGTGCTGGCCAAGGACCTAAAATTTTCGCGGCGTCAAAAGGGCGGGAGTCCAGACGTGCGAAACTTGCTCTGGGACCCTAGGACTGTCGGCGTATTTCGAACAATCAAGGAGGATGTGTTCCGAGTGTTCTGGGAAACCGCATTGGCCGTAGTTATGGGAAGCACAGTTGCCCAGTTTATGGTGCAAGCGAGCGATACACAACTTCTCGATAAGTTGTGTATATACATGTGACTGTAGAAAGTATATAGAAATACATATGGTCCGTTTATTGCGAGTAAGAGAGGAAAACCCGCGATTGTGTGGCACTGCGTATGCTTGATTTTCTATGGACATAGTGAGTGTCTCAAACCAAAATAAGTAAGAAACACAGATATTATGGTGATGCTACTCCTCACCTCACCGTTGTTTGTGTGTATAATTGAATTAATCTTAGACACGTCACACTTTGATTTGACTTAAAGGCGAGCAAGACTCTCGGATTCGCGGAAGCTCTCAAAACAAACACTATATAGTATCTGTTCTTTATTGATTGATTTAAAAAAAAAATATGGAGAAAGCGTCACTTCCTTTCTATGTGCGCTTTTTCACTTGGGAGCCCTGGTATCTTTTTCTTTTTTCATATCTTTTCTTTTTCATTGTTTGTTTGTTTTTCGATTTTAAACTTATTGTCCGTTAGTGGAAGTCCGGGAAACCAACAAAGAAAAGGGGCGGCAGAAAATGAAACGTGTGGTGGCAGAGGTTGCCAAAAAAAAAAAAAGAAAAAAGAATGTATGTCAGAAGGAAAAATTCTGACTTGTACAGAAAACCTGTGGTTTAAGTAGTAATTCTTTTGGAAGTAGTTAGGATCTCTATCACGTTCTATAGAAAGTGTATAGACAGTAGATAAGTATTTTTTTGTCAGAAATCCTTGCGATTTTTAATACAGGCTGCGTGCCTACTATGTATAAAGAGCCTAAAATACGCGTGTATAGACTGTCCACTGGTGAAATAAATAGGCGTTCTATAGAATGTGATGTGCCAATTATCAGTTCGTTGCCTATTCAAATGTGTTAACAACGTGTATAGGATCTCTATAGACAGACTAAAGGTTCGTAGGTATCTTGTTTATAGAATGTCTATAGACAGCAGACAACTGAACGTAAGGCGCTATACGGGACGTTCAGTCGAAGCCTACGCGCAAGGGACGCAACAGGTCCAGGTAGGGATGGAGACGCTCGGAATCGGAGCTTACTGTCAACCCTGTATAACGATGAAGACTGTGCAGGTGTAGACGCCCAGGAGGTGTAGAACCACAGACTTGAAATTATCACCACACGTGTCAAGTCTAGCTCGCCGCGTACATGGCTTGAAGCCGAGGAGGGTTTCTGAAGCGCGTTGACGCTCTTCCAAGGCAGCTCTAAGTCAAGTCCAAGTTACATACATGAATTCGGTGCTTATCAGCATTTACTGGGTCTTATAAATATACTTTCGATTCCCCTTTTCGTTTTGCCGTGTGTTAGTGTAATTTAGTTTCATTTCTTGGTTGATGTAAACCTAAATGCAAAAGCATCAATCAGTGCTTTCATTGTTGGCAATAAACAGTTATAATTTCTCTCTCTCTCTCGCTCTCTCTCAAAGCAGGATAGATACACGTTCAGGTAGAAAACATCAAAGCTAGTTGGCTAGCTGTACTCTGCTACCAGTTCTAAGCGACGTACAGTGGAGCTTATTTCCTTTCATTCTTCGTCTGTTACAGATCAATCCAGAAGGCACCCTGCCTGGCATACATAGCCGCGGGGGTCCTCAGCGGGCTCCCCAATCTTCGTGTGCTGTAAGTCTCGCTGCTTTTCTTCAGTCAATCCCCAAGAATGAATGGCGTCATGACAATCACATGCCTAAGACGAATCACACAGAAGGACAAAGCGGAAAGTTTTGCGAAGCGAGAACACGACGCAAAGAGTAGAGATATTACATATGTCAAACAATTTCATGAGAACACACAGCGGGTCCAACAGACCTTTGTGCATGATTACACGTGGCAAATAAAACTTGCTTAACTAAGTTCTTACGCATACACAAAACTATCCTCGTCTCGACGGACCTCTTCGACACTTTGTGACGCTCTTCGTTTTTTGTGCATTGAGATTTCGCACGTGGACTCTCCTACACTGTTGCTTTTGGTGCCATGTTTTGTGGGGATGTTTTCATCTATTCCGTTTCAAAGTGTATAGATTTGTGTGTAGTTCCCCTTCCTTCTTTTCTGAATAACGCGTGCTGGAGTAGCCAGTCCCGAGTGGCTCGGGACTAACATACGCCGGAGGAGGAGGCGTACGTCTTTTTTTTTTGTGACAATTATGCATAACATAATTGTAATAGAAAGGACGTTCGCCACCTGTTTTCAATAAATCAGGGGAGACAACGGTGTCATTCGTGATGATGGTTGGTTAGGAAGTAAAGTAAATGCTATTCCGTTTAATGCATTAAGTTTGCTGTGTGGCTAGCGTACCATTGCGCAAAGCGCCGCAGAAAAATAATTTCGAATGTCATCGGGCCTTGGAGATTTCCGGTCATCAAGTAAACAAAGACAAGATACTTTGCTGAGTGATTATCAAGTCGGGTAATGGTCGGGTATTTAGCGTTCTGAGACTGGGGCGTACCCTGGGTATTGTCCGTGAAGGCAGCCTATAGAAGCAGACCTGTACGTATTTGGAGTATTGTATTTATAATACTGTATTTCAAATACAATATGCGGTATTTTGGTACTCTTCTCAATACTTTTTGTTTTGTGTATTTCTACTCTATATAAAATACATTTTATGATATTTTCTAATCAATACTCTAATTACATATTTTGGATCTCCTCCTCCTCCTTGGCGAGTGAGGGTTCTATTATGTGTGCCCTGACGCGGTGACGCCGAATTCTAAACTCGCCGAGCAGGGACCTTCTAGAAGTTTGCTTGTTCCGGGTCACATATGATATACTTAGTGGAGTTATGTGGTATCTCTTTGTCATCTTTTTGGGACTTCTGTTTAGATGGGAAAGATGTCAAACTGTACAGCCTTATTTGCGAGAGGTAGAGTCGCTCTAGCGAGAGGTACTCGAGTATTTCATATATTTATACTCTATCTTAATTACATTCTAACGTTAGTATTTATTATCTTATCTTCAATACAATTTTGAGTACCTTGTACATGTCTGCCTAGGTTGTGTAGAGGAACGTGAGGCACAGTGAGAAGAAAAAGTTAGTCGATTTTTTGTATTTTTGTAAAGGAAAGAAAAGTTTGCATCTGTAACTCCACTGGCTGGAACAAGTCTTGTTATATACTGATCATACAAAATAAATGTTATTTTTGAATAGATACTCCGACAAACTGTGCCGTAGGCTCGTGCAAAATGTTACGTTCAGAGGGGGGAGTGTGATACCGAGGGCATAAAACGAATTGAATTATGCAAAGTCAACTTCGAACGTGTAGCAGGGAGCGAGGCGTCTGCTTGCGGGAGCGCACCGCGGGGTAAGCAAGACGCCAAGAATATCGCTCCCATTTAGCAGTGCCATATCAGGAACGTTGTTATCGAGAAACGAATTCGGTCTTTTCTTGCTCTGCCTCAGAAATCTAGCTTCGTATTGCTCCGCGGCATTCTCTCCTGTTAGAAACCCGACTTTATGCAGAAGCTGTTCTATTCACCACCCTGGAGCGGCGGTGGTAGTGCTAATGAAAAAGCTCGCAGTTGTACACTGCTTCAGTGTGCCCCATGTGCTCCCGTCACACCGCGCCCCGACATGCGCATATCAGCCCGTGGCTAAGCACGAGCAAACAGCATGCCACCTTTTGATTCTAATGGACCATTTCCATGTACGCCTATAGCTCCTGGCGGCGAAATGATGAAGTAACACGACATGGACTTAGGTTGCGTTTTTTGAGGCTGTAGCAGCATAACATTTGTTTAGAATGGCATTGCCTGCTCCTATGGGAGCAAACAACACGTAAGGCACCCGAAAAAAACCACACGATAATTTGTTGAGGCATGTTCATAACATTCCATGTTTTCATGCGAACGATCATGGCTCGTACAGTTTGACGCAACGCATTACAGGCATTGCGAAAAGCTTCAAATGACATGCGCAAACACCAGCAAAGAGAGCGAGGTCGGGGTCGGAGAGTGCGACATGAGAGTTCTTCGTCAGCATCCACAAGGAACCATCTCTGTTGATGCGCCCAACGTGGCGCGAATCCAAAGCTCCCGCTTCTCTCGGTGATGCTTTTCCGGTGGAAAGCGGAAGAATCGTGCACCGACATTTATGCTTTGAATGTTTTGGCAGTTGACGATGCAACACATTACAAGCCATTGCGTGAAAAAGCTTCCGCAAGTCGCATCACAGCCGACAGCATGTTTATATCAACATATATGGCTGCCGCCGCCAGAAGTGGATGGGCATGCGCGTACGCGTGTGCCCCGAAAAGGTCCATTCTCAGTGATTCTGCTTTCATCTACCACAGTCGCGTACGCGTAGGATTCGTATACCACAAAGAAATGTCATCGAAATATTTTTTCCCCTCTTCGAAATACGTCCACCAATACGATTTGCCTACCTGACAAGGCTCCGCCCCCTTGTAGCATGAGCTGACGACGAGGTCTCACTGTTTGGCGGACACCAGTTACAGTAATCGCTTTTCTATGGTTCCCGAACGAGGCAGATATCGGCAACGTAAAACTCTGCCTCATGCCTCACTGTGCCTCACGTTCCCCTACCTAAAGGCGTCGTCCAAGTTATGGCCAAGATAAATACTGGACAAGGGTACGCACAATCACGATGCGCTGCGAGCCTGTCCCACATGGCTGACAGCTCTTACCCCCAACAGAGCGAAAGAGAGAGAGAGATGAGTAAATCGGAAGTAACGTTAACAGTGCCCTGTCCGAATTAAACGTCGTTGACGTTAGAGTTTGCCGCACATCAAGTATTGTTACATAGAAAAGCGCGCTGACAAAAATAACCTAGTTCATCATTCAAGTTATTTGCAGTAGCTTTTCTCGAACAGTCATTACAGCAAACGCCGATGTGGATTCTCTTCTGTACAACCTAAATGATGGTCATAGTGAGCTTTTCAAAGAAGGAACGTGAGCTCCACGACCAACACATGTTTGATATAAAAAAGGATATGTTGACACAGAAGCTCGTATCGCAGGACTCCACGAAGCAAGAATGAGGAGGTAGCACTTATCCGAATACGTTCTACGTTCTTTCTCTTGTGCTGCTTTATGTTCTGGATCTTCAAGCGTGGGCACTCTCAGAGCAACTACATACCTCCTTTTATAGTGCCTTTTAAAGTCCTTGTGTGACATCACTACGTTGTGAGAGAGAAACATGCGTCATGACTGCTACATATCATCGAGAAACCGTTTCCGCTATCCAGTACCTGTCCTCTATGTTACCCTAACGAGAACCAAATCGAACTACCTGCCATCATTCAAAGCTATCGTTGCCACATGCGCTCTCACGCAAAACCTCATCTTCAGCTTGACCGTCATCATCACCTGCTTCATAAATATCATCATCATCTTTACCCAGCATCATATTTTCCTTGTTCTCGCAAGGGAACCCCTCTGCATTCCTCTCCGCTCCTACCTTCCTTTTCTGAGCTCTATGCAGACGTCCCTACGTAGCTCCCTCGGTCTTTTACGGTAATGTAAAAAAAAAAAAAAAAGATGCGAAGAAATAGCGGGATACATGAAGCTGTAATAACATACCGGGGGACTCGGACGCTCTCAGAACGTCCTAAAAGTCTATGCACCCCTTCAGCGAACTTGAACAACAAAAACTGTGAGACCGATTGTTTCCCCACTTCCTCCTACATTCTTTCCTCGTTCGAGTCTGTGTGGTGGAGAGACATCGGACGCGGGGTGGATTTGAAACTGTTATCCTTGGCTGCATTCTCAGATGCGCTTGGTTGCGCACGGAAGAAGTAGAAAAGAGGGACCAAATGTCGAAGGGGTCACGAAGCAAAGGCGGCCGTTGAACCCCTTCGGCTATGCAAATCCCATCTTCCCAGTCGGTCACAAGAGAAACTGCTTTCCGTTTCTCCCGTTTTCTTCGTGCACTTTGTTTTTTTTTTAATACTCTCGCCTTCTTTTAAAATAAGCCCCGAGACAGTCATTTCCGAAGCGCATCTTGGCTCCCAGATTCGATGCGACCCCATTCAGTGGAAATTTTATTTTTATTTTTTTATTTTTTTGTCGTGAACGACCGTAGCCAGAATGTTGCATAACTCGCAGATGCGCGCTAGAGGGAAGACAGCGCCCCACCTGCTATTCCTTAGATAACCCGGTTGATGGAATGGATTCGATTAACTTGAATTGGAAAACACAAAATAGGGACAGATTGACTCCGCCAAAGGAAGAATGAATGTATGTACGAGTACAAAGGGAAAAATTTGGAGATGGTAGTAGTTCGCAAATGTAGATCCGCGTTCAACGGGCAGTGTTCAACGACAGCTTGACATATTGCAGGAGAAACGAAGAAGAAAACTAGTGGTTTCTTATAGTTTCTTTGCTATATTATGGCTGTGTTTCAATACTCGGCGCAGGAGAAGCTGTCTGAGTGGACAGCTAGATAGTCGCCTTATCGGCGGAGATTTGGAACAGACTTGCGGACTTGGCGCCGCTGTCGCCATCTGTCATGGCCCGTAGGAACATCAATTCCGCACTTTGTTTAAACGCCGCGTAATTCATTAATAAACGCTGAAATAATTCAGCTCACATGTTGATGCATTCTCCCTGCGTATCGTTATATTGCAGAACATCTAGTGACCTCAGTATCATTATAGTTAACAATGATCGGCAAAAATGCCGGCACGGCTCATTCATATTACGGCCTTTCAAGAAATAGCGTTTCTTGTACTTTCTTGATGTGTTCATATCATTCGTATATGTCTCCATTCCCTCAGTGTTCCTTGCATTTCGTTGTTCTTCACCTTTTGCAAAACTTCACTCCGCCATGTATTAACCATGGGTCCTTATGGCACTACAATAAATAAATTCAATAAAATACCACTTTTTGGACTTATTGTTGAACGCCGTAAACACGTCAGACCTAATCGCATCTACGTCGCAGACAAGTGTATTACTTTTCAAGGCTGCTGTCAATGACGACCACTTAGACGCATAGCTAGTCTGCATCGATGCAGACTAGGCGAAAGACGCCTGAATAGCAGTCTAGGCGGGAATTGGAACGAAACTTAACATGGCGGCACTTCCGGTTAGACCGCCAAGTAGTCGACTTACCGGAGTATTGAAACACAGCCTATATATCTGCAGATGCAGCAAGGCGCAATGCGATAACGTTGCTGCTGACTCGCTGAACTCCTATCATAACGCGAATAATTAAAAATTCTGGAAACGCGTCACTGAGCGCAGATGCCCACTCAACTCCAGCCCTCTCAACCGGGGTTGCGGAATGGGGTCAACCTATCCATTCCAATTCCTTTCCGAGGAATGGACATTTGTGACAATTCCATTCCTTTCAATTCCTCGGAATGAAGGAAAGGTATGGTCAGTTCCTCTCCTGTAATGGTTTGGTAACCATATCCCATTCCTTCAATTCCATCAAAAAACAAAAAAGGACCGGTGACCGTGCTGGCCAGCCCTGCAGTGCTAGAGGAGACTGACATTACCCAGCACGGAAAAAGCACAAAGACAAGGTTATTTCAGGGCAGGCGGGGACAGAAACAATCGGGTCGAAACCAAGACTACCACCTGGGCACCCAGACCATTCCATCCCAATTATATTCCTGCCAAAAAATGCCTAATTCCATTCCCATTCCATCCCAACGACAGTTTCCGCCATTCCGTTCCAATTCCATTCCAGGCTTTGATAAATCTGGAATGATTCCGGAATCATTCCAACTTCGGAGTGGCAACTCCGCAACCCTGCTCTTGACGTCATTAGCGAAGAGCACACGATCACGTACACAGTACGGTGTTCCCATTCCCAATCTCTAGCAGTTCTCCGCTTTCGCTCTGCCGCAATAGGCTTGACGGTTGGGGCCTCCTTCATCCTTTTGTCGTTGTCGATAGGCCCGCAACGAAGCAAGACGATTCTGCAGTCTCTCTTGCACATTTCCTCTTCTGCTCGATCGTCTGCTCTTCAGTGAAAGGCCGTTTCCTTGAGTGTCACGTTATAACCTTTCGCATTAAAACGAAACCCACGGCCACGTGGTCTGATACTGCCATCCGATACTGAGCCAGTCAGTCAGTGGATTCGCAGAGTGCACTCCGCGCCCAGACGCGCAGCGCACGGGCTGCTCCAGTACGGTAACTGTGGTGCGACCTATTGCCGCTCAGCGCTACTAGGGAGTTTTCGCTCAGATCGCACAGAGATTCCTCGGGGTGCCACAACACTGCTGTCGCATTAACATTCAAATGTGAACAAGTAGGATAAAAGAAAACGTAAAGAGATAGTGAAATTCCTGCCGCACGGGTGTGCAAAAATGTGAAGCGAGTGTGTAACATTGTGGATTAGTTCCGCTGAGTTTCACCGGCAATGCATCCTTGTTCATTCCTCTTCCAAGCGCAAGTATTCGTATCTGTGGTTATTTATTTGTGTTCCCCGTGCACATACCAATGTCATCTCATTGGTCTCATTGTGATTAATATGCGGTATTGCAACAGCGAAACGAAAGCGGATAGTGGGCATTTTTATCGTAGACAAGGAGCTTGAAGAGGTCGGAAGGTGTTTCCTATAATCGTTCCGCTTTGTTCCTTTGAAATGAACACCGTCGCTGGTCTGTGATTCGACGACTTATCCCTTTATCGTACTGTTTTCGTAGAGGGATTCTGACGCAGTAAAACTCCCTGATGACGGTTGCGAAAACATGATAAGCCACTCGCGCCAGTTTTCCCCACTCACTGACGTCACATTGTTAATCTGAGATTTAACAGAGCCCTTTATAGTAACATTTTTGCAAAGTGCTTCCTCTATACTAAAGCTCGCTATACTTCCTCTTGCTCCTTACTAAAGCGACAGAAAGAGGCGAGGACAACTGATCCACTCAGGCGATTCTGACTTAACCTCATAAAAACCAACAATCCGACAGAATGTGGTGGTGGTGGTGGTGACCGTAGATACAGAGTGTGTATTGCCGTGAAGCTGGAGAACAGGTCGGGAATCGGTTCTCGATCATCATTCATTTATCGGGCATCAGTTGCTCAGAACAGATAGGCAAATGAGCTTCGCCTGAGAAAACACGCAAGAGTGAGCGGAAAGGAGTGTATGATCTGTCCGTCGTGTACAAGAGACCTGTCCGTCCCGATTACTTGAGGCTCCCCTATCAAGGCCTCCAGCCGGTTTGGGTTGCCATTCAGCTTCCGTTAAAGCCAAACTCTGCTAGTGGGTCTGTGTTTGGTGAAAGGATGGCTAAGCAGCAAGCGAGCTGATCATAAGTAAGGCCCCTGGTTTTCTGCTGCGGCAAATTCAAAATTCTGCGGCACAGTCTTTTAAATTCTGCGATTTTCTGCAGCAAGCAGTCAAGGGCTGCTTGAAACGGGAAACACTTTAGTTTCTTGATTAATGTGGGAACGAAAAATATTTTATAAAACAGATTCAAAGCGCTGTTGTGGCTCAGCATTACGTACATGACATTTTGTGTTCACCTCTGATGAAGACAAAGGTCGTACGTTACGACGATACAAGCAGAAAACGGGAAGTACAAGATGGTAATATGAATGTAACGATGACAACGTTTTCGAGACATTTGTCCACGTCGTCGCCTGATGGCTTCGTGGCATTTTTAGTCCTTGTACTCTGGGTGAAATTTGAGGAAGAGCAGATGGTACAGCTCCTTGTAATTCGATTCATCCATCTTCCGTGACAAAACTGTAGAAACAGTCTTATCTTCCCCTTGTATAGCTCTACCGCTAAAGCGGCACTGCTTTTGTAAGGCGCGTTGCATATTTAACTGTCTGTGGCTTGGTTCGTAAATATAGGTTGGTTCACCGCATAAAGTTGTTATGAGGAGATGCAAAAGTACCGGTAATTTTAGCATGCCGCCGTAGTGCAGGCTAACCTTTCCCTCCTTTTTATTTTCATAGTAAATATATATCCCGCCGTAATTTTTTATTTGCTGAAATAGAATAAAGGATTTCTCAGGTTTTTTTAGAAATAAATAAACTGACTTTTTGTTCTTAACTGACTTTGATTTATCAGCGTACGACCGTTTACCACATCAATAAAAAGCGGAATTGCTTCGGCAAACTAAAAAATGCGGATCTTTTGTCAATGCTTTGACGTCGTTGACGTTATGATTGTCAGAGCCTGATATCCCCATCCTCCAACGGAGTGTTTTGGTCTTTTTGTTTGCGATGTCGAGCAAACAAATGACAACAAACCGTCTGTTTTTTTTTTTTTTTTAAATATAACACGTTTTTTTTTTTTTTCACGAGGCATGGCACCTCTATTCCTAATAGACTCCCCTACTCTCCTCTGTATGCCCACAAGCGCTTTCCCTCTCCTTCTCAAGACGTCCGACAATGCATAGCGCACCCCCATTGGTCTCAGCAAACGATTCGTGCAATCGCCGCGCAAGACGATGACGAGGAGTGGTGACGATGCCCACTCGTACGTGGCCAGCAACGGCAAGCTATTTCGGCAACCCCCCGCATCGTTTCAGGAGACCATTCAGTGGCCTCTCCGCATTGTTGTGCTTCTTGAGAAAGAGAGGGAAATCGTGTACATTGTTTTTTCCTCTCATAATTAAATCACGAACGACGCTATGAACGAATCCCGTTCCTTTTGCGTTGTTGTCACTGTAACGCCATCATTAATACCAGCGAGCTAGGACTTTTTCACTTTTTCACCCGGAATCACCTCATCTTTTTTCAGGAGTCCTTCTCATTTTACCCCCTGAAGGTATCGGTGCAAACTAACTGTTCTAACTGTTGGACACTTGCAGACGAATCACCCACTCCAGTCTGGAGAGCGTTCCTAGCATGCACCAGTTGAAGTCTCATAATTACGTCAGCATGCTGTGAGTTCCTTTGCTGTTCCTTCATTCTCTGTATACAGAGGCTTTTTTGCTTTATTCGTTACAGAAAGTTTATAAAAAAACTAGGGGATGGAAATAGGTGCCGTTTTAGCAGGTGGGTTATACGACCGTATATATCCTGTAGTACAGCGTAGACCAGTGTAGACCAGGCGAATATCCTGTAGTACAGCGTATGCAACTACTGGTGAGTTAATTAGCTAAAATTCATTAATGAATTTATTAATTAGGTGATTTCTGGGAAATGCGAGATAGCAGAGTTGGAGCCCGTCATTATCCAAATTCGTCGTCCTTATTAAACGCCCTGAGAAGCGAACGTACTTCGAAATATAAATTGCGAAATTTCGCTATGCAAATGAGCCGAAACAGTCGTGCGCAGAAAGAGCGACAGGCAACGTATATAAGACAGTCACATGCTTTGCAGCGATGGAGCTGATTGGAGTAGACGCTAACCTGTTGGCCAGATAGACCGCTATCCGGCTCGGATAAGGCAGCGAAGCTCGCGTCATTTCTGCGCTCGGAAGTGTGTAGTTCTGGTTTTGGCTCATTTACATAGCGAAATTTGACAACTTATATCTCAAAGTACGTTCGCTTCACAGGGCGATGTTCGCCTGACAGTATAACCCAATTCCTATAAAGGAGCATCTATTTTGCTGTGCCAGATTTTTAAAATAAAAATTCTGTAACGAACGAAGGAGTAGAAACTCCTTGTATAACCGTGACAACGCGGTCAGTAACACTAGAGTGTCTTTCATACGGTTTTCAGCGCTACACAAGTGTCTCGTTTTTATTCCAGGGATTTTGACAGCAACAGAATCAACGTGCTGGAAACCGGATGCATGGCGGTGAAAGCTGGTACGGTGTACGTAGCCATTTTTCACTTTGCAAAATATGCCTTCTTTTTCTTCTTTTTCTTCTTTTTTGTTCGTGTGCAGTATACCGAATTGCTGTCCGGATATTTATGTTGCTACGCATGCCGTGAGCGTCACCCGGAATCACTTCATCTTTTTTCATGAGTCCTTCTCGCTTTGTAACGCTTCAATTGTAATGTCCATCAAACATTCGTATTGAATATTATCATTCTTAATATTACTAATTTCTTGACCACGTTCGTTTACTTTGGACGTGAGACGTAGGAGTACCATGCCATACGGTTATCTTGGGAAACTTGTATTATCATCAAGTAAGGAGAACCACCTACGGAGGCAGATTTTAAGAAAAAAATCTTTCCAGGAACAGCACTGCTAGCAAGGCAGCCCACGTTACAAAAGTGCTCACACGAGAGACCAGAGGAGGTAGTAGATTAAGCAAAAATAATGATGACCACGAGAGTAGCGAACGTCTCGAGGCGCTGAATTTTCGACGAGTTATACCCAGACTTGTGCCCGTTACCAAAAAAAGGAACTAAATACCGTTACCCGTTACTTCAGAAAAAAGTAACTAAATACGTTACTCGTTAACAACATACAAAAGTAACGAGTTCTCGTTACTCACAGGTAACGAATTACTTTTACGTTACCGGCCGCATATTTAAAGGAGCCAACAAACATGCCGTCACTTGCCTTCAACTCTTTATTAATGAGGAATTACACTTCAGAAAAAGCTGATACTCGAAATTTGTCGTCCGTCCTTCATTTTCCGTGTCTCTCGGCCCCTTACCATGAGTCTATATCAGTTTGCATGGACCCTCTCCCTTTTTTCCGAAGTGGGGGTGATCGGAGATTATGAAAACACAAGAAAAAAAAGCACCATTTTCGTGCCACCGATCACCAACGGTTCCCAAAAACAGACGAAGGACTGCGTCATAATTAGGGCGCTCAGAAGCTTAGCAAAGACAAGAAAAGACGAAGTCGAAACGCGTTTTTTTGTACCCATAGCACAATTGGTGCCCATTCTTGGGAAGGAGTGATGGTCGGAAATTACAGAAACAAGAGAAAAGACAACAACACATCCAGAGAGGCACTGCAATAATACGTGGTCGTGGGTCACGCAGGTCAAATCAGCACGCATTGTGTCACACGGAGTGCCGAAATGCGCTCCTCCGCGCTGAAGAAAAGGAACGAGTAACGTCATTAACGAGTTACCAATTTTTGTAACTGACTCCGTTACTATTACCATTTTTTAAAAAGTAACGGAATCGTTACTTCGTTACCAAAAAAAGTAACCGTTACCAAGTAACGAGTTACTTGTAACGAGTTAGGCACAACTCTGGTTATACCCTAGTCAGGCAGCATTTCAAATGTCAATTGCGAGAAATGGCCTTCGGCCGCTCAAATGACCTTTGTTCGGGGGCGCCTGCCACACAGGCGGGAAAGGAGTGCTCCTCAACTGACTGCCCTCACCGGCTCCCTTTTTCGGTTTCATTGGCCCTGTATGCTGTGGAAATTTGAAGTTGGTCTGTGCGCCACAAATCAAGATGCAGAAGCCATATGCACTTCTCTAAATACGTTTACACAGTTTCACTCCATTATCCGCATTTTATAGGTTTTCCTACATTCAGCTGCGAAGGTAGCGAGGGTACAATGGCATAACACTGTTGTCGAGATTGCTCCTTTCTGCTCCTCAAATGTCGTTGGGGGCCTCCTTTCGCGACGATGGTCATTTCTTAGAAAGGTCCTTTGAGATGCCGTCTGACACGGCTGTCAGAGGTCATTTTTTGCAAATGAACATTCCCCGAAGTCCTTCGAGCATGCCGTCTGACAGGGGTATTAGTCGCCATCAACTCCAGCTTTCCCTTTGGTGAGGCAGCATCCCCGTTGGTGCCAGTGTGAGTAGGGGGCTGACGATCATGTGCCTGGTCTAAAGTCTGCGGAAACGGGGGACATGGGCCTGCGCGTAGGTTCCACTGTTTGCCAGTCAATGCGGTCGCATATGAACCAGTGGGCGGAGAAGGTGAAACTGCAGAAGAAGGTTCTGACGCGTTAGATTTGATCACTTTCTCAGCCTTCTCTGTGCAGGGTTGTACTGATGGCTGTGGCTGTGTCAAAGTATGCTTAGCATTTCTCTGGCGCGTTATCTTCTTGGCCTCCTTGATCGATACTTCATTGCAGCGGTTGAGCCTGTGTGCCGCTGGCTCGAGCTTTTGTACGGGCCGTGTCCTGTCGGTTATCAAGTGTTGTCCACCACAGTTCACGCACTTCATACGGCTTTCATTTGCGCAATTGCGAGCCTCGTGATTCCCTGCACACTTTGCGCACACTTGGTCTCGATGACAGGCAGCGCTAAGATGGCAAAAACGTCCACATATCAGGCGCTGCATATATAGGGTGGATTCCAAAGGGAGTCACCGGGAAGTTTACTACCCCAATGTGTACGTTGTCAAGAAGTGGGCTGTGGGAGAAAGCCACATTCACCGGCTCTCCTTCTGTCCTAAATCGGTGAACACTGATTATTGGTACGTCAGAACGTATGCGTGACGCAATTACGCAGTTGTCGCTCACGGCTGTCTCGGATACACGAATTAATCCCATGACTGACCCTGGTGGGACATCCGTAATTGAGGGACTGAAGCTTGTTCGCACCTTCAGGGGTCTTGATGTTACTCGGACGTGAGCAACAAAACGCGTAGGACGCGGTTAATGCGTATGCTTAGGTTATCTCATTTGGCGCCTCCGATTCGGGAAATTGCTCGAGCTTGATTACACGAAGAGATGATAAGTTGTTCCCGGTACCGATTCGTCTGAATAGTACTGTACGTGTTTCCGCCGACCAAATACCTCTTACGCCTACGCTCTTCACTGTCTCATCGCTGGAGCTGCTGTGGCGCCGGTCCTGCTGCTGCCGTGGGCTCTTCCGTTGTTGACGTGGTAACCGGAAACAGGCATCGGAGTGCGCAGAGTCGTCTTACGTGTTGTACAGATGACGGTCAATGTCATGACCTCGGGTAGCAGATTGCGAGCCAGAACTTACCGGATCTGCGTTGACGAGAAAATCGCCGAGGTATTCTGGAGGTATATACTATGTCTGGTGGGAGTGCTGCAAGGGCGTTCAGGCCTCCGGTGGTTGTGCCACTAAGCTCAAAAATTCGAATTCATACATGACGTTTGGTGTTTTGGTGCTTTATGGCAAAAAAGTGACTATAATTCATACATTAGATACGCTTACATGCGCATACGCCTACATGAGATATGTTACTGGAAGTATACGACTGCATGAAGGAGAAACATGCGAAAAACGACAATACTTCAGGAACGATGTTGTTTATGAACATATTTCCAATGTATTTATACTCTGAATTTGGAGACAGCCATAAAGTTACCAGCTCGAACAAGATAATACCTTTATGTTCTTTCGCGGGAGGGAGAAGAGAGGCCCGAAAAATCCTCGAAAAATCAGTCCAAATAAAATGTGAAATTGCCCCCGTGACGAACAGGTAACATAGAGCCCAAGCGATATAATTAAGCATCTTCAATTACTACTAAAATGTATTAGCAAAGTACAAATAACCAACTAGTGTAGACGCAGCGGCATTCATTAATTAGCTTCATTAGGCTATTTCATTGGTCACGCTTTGGATGTAGTACTATAGCGTTCACAAGTCATGTGTTCTTAGCCATGCAAATACAGCACTTTCCGGCCTTGCCTTTCTTCTTGTATCTTTCAGTATCCTGAATCACAACGCTATACGGGTAATTCGTGCGTACGCTTTCAACGGCTCAGCGATAGCTGAATTGTGAGTATCTTTACTGTCATCCTGTTCCTGTGATACTAGAAATAGACATGTCACGTCAAATATTTTGTGCGGAATCTATCATGTGTTTCAGTAGCTTTTCTCTACCCCGATGAGAAACGAGGAGGTGTCGTGTCATCTTGGAATTAGAAATATATATATATATATATAAAGGTAGACATATGGCTGGCTCTCTTGAACTCAAATAATTGACGTTGGGACACCTGTCCCATTGACAAGACAGCCAAATCAATGACCATATAAAAATATTACCAGGGTTGTCAGCGCCGCTCTAGGGGCCAGTGAAGTTCTTCACTAAGCCCTTATTTGCTAGACGTTTCAACGAAATTCACCCGCTCTCTTCTTATGTGAACGCTGTTTTATGTTCCTTTTCTTTTGTGCAGGCAGCTGCGCGGAAATCGTCGTCTGACGAACATAGAGGAGGAAGCTTTCGTCGGTCTTTCGAATCTCATCAGGCTGTAAGTGCATGATCGCATATTGATCGCTATATTCCCTTAACGCTTGTGAGTTCGTACGCAGCTGTTTCACCCTGGTCGGATTTGCCCTATACGTTTTCCAGGGGCTCAATGCGTTTACTTTCAAGCCATTAATCCAGCATTTTTCCTGGGCTGACTACTCTTAATATATTAAACAAACGTGGTGGTGGTGGTGGTGGTGGTGGTTGGTAAAATAACAAGGGGAGGTTGAATTCGCGCAAGCGAATTCTGCTACCCCAAAAAAAAGAAAGACGGTACACCCCAAAGCAGAAAAGAAAAAAGAAAGGAAACGGTACGATTGCACCACAGAATGTGCGAGCGCACCGCAAAAGCTCACCGGGGTGAGCGTCTCGACCGCGACAACGCAGGACCGAGCGCGCCGTTCACATCCGCCGTAATGTCCACGCTCCGTCTAGTATAGAGTTTCTAGTCCACATTTCACAATGAAATTGACAAGAGCATTGAAGGCCGCGTCCCTGTGGTTAGCGTCCCATACGCCTAAGACTTTCTCTATGCTGAAGTCCCTGCTGTCGAGATGGCCAAGGGTCAGCCTCAAGATGCCTCTTTGTGCAGCATGTTTTGGACAATGCATGATGATATGTTCAGTGTTTTCCACTGTCCCGCACAGTAGACAGTTGGGCGAGTCCACCTTGCCCACTTTATGAAGAAATGGCGACCAAGGGCACATTCAGGCGTAGACGATGCAGGAGAGTTTCTATGTGTGTGGGCGTTTTTGAAGGTATCGTAAAATTCAGCTCCGGGTCCAGCGTGCGCAGCAGTGACGGACCACTGTCGGTTTGGTGCCATTTTGTCCTGCGGATGTCATCAGTCATAGATTTTAAGAAAGATTTGATGTCCTGCTTTGAAAACGTGACAAGATATTCTGTCGATGACAGGTGTGCGATGTTCGCCATTTCGTCCGCCTTCTCGTTACCACTTATGCCAATATGGCCAGGTATCCACTGAAGAATGACGTCGTGACCGATGTCTGTGCACTTGCGATACCCTAACAGGAGGTCTCGTACTGTTGAAGCCGTACGGCCTTTTTCCAAGAACGATGAGATAGCTTAAACAAACGTCTCGAGAATTATAATGATTGCATGACCAACGGAAGCACTCCATATACGAGGTGTTTCACCGAAGGTGATAAGAAATTATAACTGGCGACGTACTCGCCGGAGGATTGTCGGACTTTCGGCATTCGCCTTCTGGAAACTTTTGCCATCATTGAGGAAGGCTTTGGACAATTTTTAATAGCGGTAATTTTTGTTTTTTCAATTGAACTTCGAAAATTGCCAAGCGAACCTCACATTTTTTCACAGAAATATGATGTCCTCCGCGGATAACCGCAGACCCAACAAAAACTATGCACAGTATCGAAACAGAAGTAGTCGAAAAAAAAATTAGTAAAAATTACGCTTTAGCCCCGCCTGCTCGATTTTCGCACAGAAGTGCGCGCGAAATCTGCGTCTAGACGACAAAGTGTCCCCGCCTTCATTTGTCTTGGCTTCTTTGTGATAAGATGGTTGTTTTCTTTTCTTTGTGATAAGTCGGTTGTCACCAGCATCAAGGTGAACGCGGCACAAAGAAAGGTAAAAGAAGAGGCGGGAACACTTCCTCCTCTCCCCGCAAATACTGTGCGCTTTTCAACGAGAGACAAAAAAGGGCAACACGGAATAGGGACATAAGGCTTCCCGGTCGCTAAAGAAAAGAAGGATGCAGCCGTCTGCTGGGAAGTCCATGGGGACTATCTTCTGGGACATGCGGGATGTCATCCGTGTGGACTTCTTGGAGCAAAGGGTCACAACTAATACCCAGTCCACGTCGATAAAGTCCTGCAAGGCACGCAAGAAAAAGCCTGCGGGATGTTGTCTGGAAATAATGGTCATTCTTCCTCATGCACGACCATCTCTATAATACACGACCATCACACTCGCACCTAGCCCCAGCGCCACTAATGTAGTTTCGCCAAGCGGCCGCCTCGCGTTTGTGGCGCTGAATACCCTGGACCCTCGGAAGACGACGCATGCTATGCGGATACCGTTGCTGCCGTCATTCGCGTTTGGTTTTTGCTATTTTTCACGCGGTGGACAGTGTTTGTCTCCAGTGCATGGTCTCTGCATGGTGCAGACGTGATGGTGTACTGCACCGTCCCGCTTTGCAAGCCGACGAAAGCAGTGTCGAACACAAGTATTTCATTCCACGAGTTCCGCTCAAATTCTGTCTTACGGGAGAAGTGGCTCGAAATATATCGCGGCGTCTTGACACAAGTAACTCCATTGCGAATCCGCCATTTCAAAAAGAGCTGGCGCCACCGCGTGGCTAACCGGCAAAATAAAGTGGTAGGCAAGAGTGCAGCGCGTGAGCGTGCTCTCTTCGTATCCACGATGGACATGGAAGGCTATTTTCATTCTGATATCAAGACTGCTGAGCCCCAGGAATCAACATAGACTACTCTGTGGCTCATCTCATAGAGTCAACAATACAACAATAGACTACTTAGGAGACTCACTGTTTCAATACAAGCTGGAGGAAGATCGTAAGAAGTTTGCTGTGGCGCAGCAGCGAGCAAATACAGGACCTCTTTCGTACACAGGATCTGCTACGCGCACGTCAAGCGAAAAAGCGATTTCCACTTACGAAGGGAGGAACATATAGTTGCAACATTGATGTCAGTAAACTGCGAGATAAGTTTTGTGCAACGTTTTAAAGCACGTCACTCTCTGTATTGGCATCGGAGCGGAAGACCAGCCACACAGACTGGCTCCCTCTAACGTTTCACACGGGCTAAACTAAGGCTACGTAGATGCCAACTCTAGAGCAATATGATCTCTAGATTAATATGTGTGCTGGACGTCACGACGCAACGAACGCACGTCACTTTTTATGCCTGTCACTGCTGAGGAAATGCATGAACTGTACGTTGCCATTAAGACATGAAGAAATGACGTTGACCGTGCACTACGATTTTTATGGTGCTGCGCTGCTAGGATATACAATTATCTTTACAGTTTATTAGCGTTGGGGGAGAAGAAGCGTTGTTCGACCTGCTGCAGTTTTGCATGATTAGTGAGTTTTAGTGTATCGTACGCTGTCGCCTTTGCGTACGTAAGAGATAGCGTTGCTGGTTCTGCGCACGCGCAAAACATAGAGAGCTTCGCGCATTGAACAGAACCATAGCCACGGAGTAAGAAGACTAGGAGATGAAACTTCACTCTCTCCCGCGACCAGAGAATGTACGAGGAGCGCGCGCTCCGCGGCCCGGCCCGCAGTGCCATCTGTTGCACGAGGACGCATAATTTTCGAAACATGCGGTCACGTGATACTGTCCCTTGTCTGGCGGCGTGACTAAAACACGTGAAAGCACGTGAATTAAACGCTAGAAAAGAAGAAGAAGATGAAACGCTTACTCGACCATCGTGCTCCTGTCGTCTGCTCAACAGAACCGAGAGGCAAGAGAATGAAATTGTTTTCCGTTGTTTTCGCTAAACAGGAAGCGCTATGTAGTTGACAAGTGCGACCTTTATTGCCAAGACAAACATCGTTCACGTTCATCAGTTTGTCTTCGTTCGTAGAGGCTGCCGTATGACTCGCGAAAAGCATCGTTTCCCCATAGCCTTCCATGTATAAGCGCAAAATGGAAGACAGTGCCACCGTGCCATCTGTCGCGTAAAGTCAGCAACTGCCTTTTTTTCTCTTCCCCAACGTGACACTCTCTGGTCGCGCGCCGGCGCTTGCTTCTATGGGCAGTGTCATCTCCTAGTCTTCTTACTCCGTGACCATAGCGCTATCTCCAGCGTACGTATAGGCGATAGCGTACGATGCACTAAAACTCTCTATTGTTGTTGTGTGCCGGGAGGTTTTCAATCCCGAAAGAAAAAAAAAGGGGGAGGACAGAGCACAGGGTAATCAAAGGTGCGTATGTTTCGTGTCAGTAGGCGAGAAAATGTTATTTTGTCTATTTTCACGTGTTGTCGTCTGATATATCATAATATAATATGTGTATGTATCGCCAGAAAATAAAAGTTAAAGTCCGTACTGCCTTTGTGTTGCTGAGTTAGTGCTGCTGAGTAAGATACCGCAGCAGTTGAAAAAGCTGCTTCACGCGTAAAATTTGTGTACCAAACCGCGAAACAAAAATTGCAACAAAGAGTTGCGGCGAAAATTGAGAATAAGTGTCGTGGGGCTAGAGCGCACAGTCCGCGCCCAAAGGCAAAAGAACTAGGATCATGCATAATCCAGTCTGCAGATTCCGGGTTTTCTGGTGTGAGGCACGTTCCCCAGACTTAACAAGAAAAAAAAAATAATAATAATAATAAGCGCGTGACCTTGATCTTTGTACCAGTTCTGTCCGTTGCAGCGCCCTATTGGCACTACATGGATTGCTGGTTCACTTGCCTTCGTGCTTCGGCAAGCTACCTCGACACCCCCCCCCCCCCCCTTTCGTGCTTCGCTACACCGGCAAAACAGAGCCGCGAGCTGCCCCGTGACTACCAGATCGTTTCGGCATTCTGCCGCGCGGTGCGCAGCGGTCTTGCGCATGCGCTGTACACATTTTTTGAAAAGGCGGATTGCGATTGTTTCATTTCATATAGGGTGCACTTTTTGGATGGCAGTGTGTACCATAAATAGTTTTATCTAATATAGCTGAGTACCTTTTACGCATCTCTCTCTGAAAAAAACGAATAATGAACCGTGGCCTCCGACCAGGGGTGGACATAAATGCATTTTTTGAGTATTTAAATATACATACAAAATGCTTTGTTGAAAGGGGTGTTTAAATATTCTTCATAAATACTTTCCGATAGGAGTATATTTAAATATAAAATATACAGTATTTAAATGCCACAACTAGTACCATAAATACAATGACGAAGATGTCATCTGGAATTACAGAAATAACGATGAACATAACAACAAGTCCGCAAGGAAAAATAGCATTTATTTGTTAGATTATCACGGTAATTTTAATATTAGAATTTTTTGACTGTATCACATAGGATTCTTGTGTTCAGCCGTACAATCAGATTCGCAAAGGAGAACAGCATCTTCACTGGTGCCGATGAGCAAAGGCTTGCATTAGATTTGATGAAGATACTTCGTACAACAAAGTAATCAGCCGCGACCCATTGTCTGCAACAACAGCGAAAAACTCTCCATCTAAAATCGTTTTTCGCCTGCATGCTAGCTCGAACTCTGCGTGTTCTCGGCATTTCAAGGCCGAAGACTTTAGCATCGGCGCAAAGCGCAAAATTCTCAGACGTGGCGCCGTGGCTACGGTACCTACTTTTAGTGATCACGAAGTTTACACAGCCTTGCATCTCCCAGGAGTCCAAAACGAACAAAAAAAAGACACCAAAAGGTAGCATCGCAGAAAAGTCGCCATCAAGAAAAATTCTCAGAGTGGCTTTTATCCGAACAGCATAATAAAGGTTAGCAGAGCATTGTAGTGGCAAACCGCAAAAGAAGAAAAAAAAAGTGTAAAAGTAAAATAAAAAGGGACCAATAAGTAGGAAAACAAAACAAGCAACTGCTGATTTAAAACTGAAGTGCTTGCTTATACAGCAAATTCTGTTGGACGTCGTAACAGGTGTCAGTCATCTCTTTGCCAGGAACAGATTTGCATTCGGATTCGCAGATACGCATTCGCATTCGGTCGCATTCACCCATTCTCTGTAACTGCCCTGTATGTTAACACGGAACGCCTCTCACATGAAACGTAAAGCTTGAACGCGCTTGCGTCTGACAATCAGAAACGCATGATAACTGGCCCAACACACAAGGTGCTGCTGCCAAGTTTATGTGTACGATGTACGGCACATAGTGCGCGAGTTTCACAGTTTTACATGGCACCTACGCTTCGGAGAACAGCCTATTTCTGAGTATTTAGTTTCAGAACTCTTAGCTCTACATGAACAGAGAACCTGCGACAGTACACAAACATGTACGCACGAAGAATTGACCACAAGGACCACTCATATTGCACACAGCTGAGCTACAACAGGCGCTCTTCTGGGTCCCGCAAGTGGCGCCCCTGGCGGGCGCTCCGCGCGTAAATACGGCACTTCCGCTCCTCGAGGCGCGGACGGAAGTCCCATAGGCGAAAGGGCGAGTGTTATGGTCGTGTATTATAGAGATGGTCGTGTCCTCATGACTAGACCCCAGATTCCTATAGATAAATGCCTTTTTTTTTTTCTTTCTTGCGGTTGTAATAGTGCCTTTTCAATACAGGAGCGCGTACTCGGTGCTAGGAAACCTCCTTATCGATTTGATAGTGCCTGTAAATGCATATTCCGGTGTTAGTGCCAATTTTTGGCGTACATGCCTAAACTCAGATTAAACATCAAAAAGTGCCTCGAATGGCCCTAAAGCGGGACTCCGTTATCCAGGCGAAATCGACCTCGGTTACGTCATACGTCCTTTTGAAACTATCGATCGCTTCAAAGAAGCGAGTATCTTAAAGGTGCTGGAATGTAAGCTGAGAATTGAAAATCGGTTAATCGTGTTTCCAATGGTGGTAGCCAATCACGAACGTGCTTTTAGCGGACGTTGCCATGGAGACGAACCACCGCCGTCAGCGAGCAGTGATTGACCGTCCCAGCGTGCTAAATGGGAAAACGGTCAAATAAAGCGCAAAACATGTTGCACTTTTCGTCTACAGGTTCGGTCCTACAGGTTCCAAGTTAGCTGCAATCATTTGTGAGTTTTTGAATACGCAGAATGGCGCATTGCAGTAGCGGGCGAATAGACCCTTTTCAAAAGTCAGTCTGGCCACCTTCTAGCAGACGACATTCGGCCATATCTTTAGCACGCGTGTGGTGCCGTGTATGGCAAGCGAACGCGCGATGGCGAACGAGAATATTCGTGGTAGAGAGACTTGACGAACATACCAGATGGGTTTTCCCAAAGACGTGTGGACGCGTTTTGTGTGCATCTGGCACGACTGGCCGCGCTAGCGAGAACAGTTATTATGCGTGTCATATACGGATTCTACTTCCTTCCGTGTCGCCTTGTCGCCTTTCAGATACGGTACACCATATTTTTGAATGCTGACTTGTGTTTCCTATGCACATTTTAAGACCAGTCGTGTATTTTGAATGTGGGATCTTAATGTTTTGCATGCTTTCGCCAATGCTTCCTACTATCCTACTATATGTTCAGCGCTTTCGCCTGCGAGGTATTTATAGTTCGTCCATTTAGAATGGCAACAGAACGCTTCTCACGATAGTTACTTGGAAAGCCATGTATCATGTGAACATTAACCGGCAAACAGTTTGTGCACACGCCTTGTTTCCTTTGGCGTCTCTCACGCCACGCTGGCTGCGGAAGGGCCCGCAACAACAGACTGACATTACAAATGCAAATGGGCGATCCACTCATTAAAAGAGCGATGCTTCGATGAGGAAGCAGACCAAGTCCCAGGCGGCGGTCGACAAAAGATCTCCGCAGACGCGCGGTTCAAACAGAGCCATACTATCCGCGCGCGGGCAACGCTTCCATCGTTGCCCAAAATATGGCGGACGCGCGCGGCCAGAGTGTAGTTGGCTCGCCTCAAACCAGATGGCGCCGACTTATGAAAACCCCCTATTCTGACTTTATATGTCTACGTAGCGAAGGAGGGAGAGGAGTCATTAAGAAGGCCTTTTGTATCTAGGTGTCGTTTGCACCATATGCCACCCATTAGGGTGCATCAATACTAGCGCCCTCTAGCACTACCACCCATCCTCTCTGTTCCTCCGCTCCTCGTGAACACGGGATACACGCGAGTAAGAGGAGTGACGTCATGATGATTGCGGCGCTCGCTTTTCGATTTAGAATTGTGAACGCGCGGAGTGTACTTTCGACCCACGGTTTTGAACCCCGCATGCCTCCAATCTGTCGATGAACGTTGTCCCGGAAAGATTCGGAAGTATCATACACACAGCAGTTCATTTATTGTTTACATGCATAATAGCGCGCATGCCGACAACCAGATATCCTACACTCTAAAAACAGAACTTGACCGCATAGCACGCTGTGCGCCAACCATTGCCACGAATGAATGAGAGGAGGAGCCTTTTTGTAGCAATTTGGATATACGCTAATTGCCACAAGAAGGCGTACGCCCTCCTCTCTCCTCGTATCGGGAGCGATAACCCTATTATTCGTGGCGATGGTTGGCGCACAGCGTGCTATGCGGTGAAGTTCTGTTCTTGTGCGGAACGACTTTCAAAAACTCGCGGCCTCGTGCGCTTTCTCCAAGCAACGGGCCTAGCGGAGAGACCACTCTAGTGCACCTCTCACCTACAGTGTGCTTCCGTCCCATCAGTACCGGTCATCCTGCTTCTACATCACTTTGAAGTCCTCAACTCCCCTTTCTCCCACCTTCGTTTCCTTTTTTTTTGGCTATAGTCGTGACGATGCCCACTTGAGTGCGGCCAACAACGGCAAGCTACCTCGACCCCCCCCCCCCCCCTCTGTTTTTAGAGTGCACGTGCGGCACAATGGGAGGGCGCTGATGTGGAATATATAACTCCGAGATAATATATATATATATAATAAATATATAAAATAAATACTAGTATAAATTATACTAGTATTTATTTTATATATTTACTGTATTTATGTATACTGTATAATATAATAATGTAAATATAATATAAGATATAACTCCGAGAATAAAAGGGACTGTACTTGCCACTTGAAATACGTTTAATTTCGGCGACCAGCTCCAACCATTTCCCAGAACAGAGGTACAGCAAAACGGGTCAGCTCGCACAAAGCAGCACAAAGGTAACAAAAACAAAATCCCCCGAAAAGGCTCACACACACGCGCTTCCTACACGCGCTCTCAGCTTCCTGTAGTACTCTTACGATGCACACAAAGAAACTGCAACAGACGCCACGTATATGGAGCATGGTACTTCTTGCTGTCTTTCAAAAAGCAGTGCTGTACGGAACGGCGTTAGTAACTGTACGTACCGCCGTACGAGTTATTGAAATCACTACTTTGTTTGGTAATGAAGCAGTGATCGCGATACTGTTTTTTTTTTTTTTTCATTGGTAGTGGAACAAGTATTTCCGTTCCATATGTACGCTCGAGCGCGATCCTGCAACGTCACCGATACCAGTCACCGTCACCGATACCGATACCACCATAGCCAGCCGACGACTTTTTTCGCCGCTTGCGTTTATTTCTTTTGAACAGTGGCCATGCATTCTACAAAAAGGTCGTGCATGAGAGCACGCGTTCTGTACTTGAAAAATGCTTCATTCTTTTCTTGGGCCCTCAAGGGAATTACTATTCATCTTTGAGAGAGGACAATGGAACGCTCTTAACGCGGATAATGTATCGCGTTACTTTTTATGAGCAACGGCAGCGGTATTGTGTTACTTTAAAAGCGTGTATCGGAATGTCGCTACCTTTCGCTTCAGTAACGAGTACCGGTATCACGTTGCATTGTTTTCGTAACGAATGCAACACTGTTTTAAAGTCTCCCATTAATGTTAGCTCCGCGATTTGATTGCTCTCAATGTTGCTACAACAAGCGTGGAATGTATTGCGGGCACAGCCCAACGCCAGTACTTTGGACGCGAGGGATCTGTGAATGTGTTCCTGATTACACAAACGAACTGAGCCAACGCCACGCACACGCCTCAACTGCATTCGTCTTGGAAAGCCCGTCCCATTCCGCCAGCACCCAGCACCCGATGAAGACCACTCGCGCCATAAGCCCGCAAACATCTACTTACTGAGAGCCGCTTGTGTTCCGGACAGCCCACAATGCCACGCACCGTTCTGTCCCGCGTATTTTTCTTCGATTAAGACGGCTAATTCCGTCAGAGGGTAAACGCTCTTTCTCGTCAGTTGCTCCGGCCACTGCACCCACATGCACTAGAATCAGCGCTCGGACAGAGGGAACCGGTGTCATTATTTCTTCCCGAACGCAACCGAAAAAGGACGAAAGATAGATGATGAGACAAAGCGTACACTCGAGAATTGTGTCGTGTTCCAGTCACTTGGGGGCATTGCCATCGCCCCGGGGTGGTCACAGCGTAAGGATGACAGGCAGCACCATTAGGAAGTTTGACGAGCGTCCATTACACAGTGACTCGTATATTTTTTTTATGTGTGTGCGTTTTAAGGCGTTGTTTTTGTTTCTTGTCTGAGGAGTGCACGTCTGTCACTGTAAAAGCACGATGCTGCGAAGTGAAATATCTCTGGGAAGTGAAGGGGCAGTGGTGCCGTCGACTACGGACGAGTGTATACGAGCCCATATAGCACACATAGTGATTGCATTGTCCCTGGAGCTCTGCAGGTTTTCTGATCCAAGTAAATAAAACTTTTCTGGAATATCATATATCATTTGAACACTATTTCTTTAATGTCGTGTGCATCTTTTTTTTTTCTGAGAAGCGAATTTCTATCGAGTGCTTCAATACGGGAACGACTGAACCGTATACGGCTTTCAGGCAGGGGGTCGGCGACATGAACGATACGGCCCCTTGGTTGGGCTCACCCACATCCTCGTCATTGAACTGCGAAGAAGTGTGTGCAGGAACAAGAATCCGAGCTCTTGCTGCGCTATAACCCGCGAGAGCGCAGGTAATCTCAGGTAGTCTCAGGAGTAGTCGAAGACTTCTGGGTTCGGTGTTTAACGCTTTCATTGGCTTTAGACTTTCTTTGTCCTTAATTTTCTCAAATTGTGTACAAACTTCTCACTATTTTACTCGTCATGTTCTAAATACTACAAGACCATTCGAGAAATAGGCAACTGCAGTAAGAAAGCCGCGGTTGTCAACTTTATTTGAGGTAATACGAGACGAAATCATTTCCACGTATTTCAGGGAATCACACAACTCCTACTCTTCTTCCTTATTGGTGTCCCGTGGTCAGCACTTCCGTGCTGAGCGCCCAGGAATGCCCAGGAGAGGTGCGAATATCGTCATCAACTGAAGGAGCCTCTTCGGTGCACCTCCTCTTCGCTAACTGTTCCCGTAGAAAACGCTTCGTTCAGAATATAAATAGACGAATAAACAAAGCACGTAATGAAACGCATAACACTAATTTTCTGTTCGTCTACGGTTAACGCGGCTCGACCGGCTCCCGTAGCATAGTGGTTATAGGATGATCGCTTTCCACGCCGAGACTGGGAGGTGACACGGGGGTTCGAATCCTGGCACCGGCTGTGCTGTCTGAGGTTTTCCCTGGGTTTTCCGTAGACTTTCCAGACGAATGTCGGCACAGTTCCCCCTGAAGTCGGCCCAGGACGCATACTAACCCCCTGTCCCCCACTCCTTCCTGCTGTCCTTCTGTCCGTCTGTCCACGTCAGTACGATGCTCATGGCAACAGCCATTGCTTCGCGGAGCTAACACGGAATTAACAAAAATAATAATGAGGCTCGTGCACAAGACGTCATGCGCAGCCTTTGAGTCACGTGATGGGGGAAAGACATGGGCATGCGTCACAGGCGCGTCATACTGCTGGCCGAATGAGGAAATACCGTGTGTTTTTACAACGTCCTCTCGTAATTGCACGCATATAGAAACAACTCACGGTATGCCCTCCTAGTGTGACTCCAGTGCGGCAATATTCTTCTCCGAGTCACGTGACCATACGTGACGTATTTTTACTGCACGAGCCTCATTGTTGCTGCGTGCAAAGTCAGCACGCGCGCGCGCGCGCTCACAATTGGCACGTGACGAAAAAGTAACAATAATGCGAAAGAGACTGGACAGCTATTTGTACCGTACATGGTACTAATAGCGAATTCGGGTGGTCATTTCGTAGCAAAACGGCCGAGCGCTCGGAAATTGCAAGGTCGGCGACCGAGCTGGATCACGTGACCGTTGCCACCCGAACATGATTGCTAGGAATCTAGCGGTTTTAGGTACTTGAATCACGCTAGGGGCGTCGCGGTCGCAAGTCTTTGAGTTCTGTCGTCTGCTAAACCAAGTGATTTCAACATGCGGCCCAACGAGGGCACTCGCCACCGTTGCAGTGCGGATATGACGACACCGGATACAGTTGAGCAATCTGCTGCTCGATCGTTTTGAGACCGGGCAAAAAAAGTGCTAGCTAGCAAATTCCGAGCGCTCGGAAAGCGCCACGCGAACATGCGAGATTTGCTTCATTTTGACCAAGCGAACATGACTGCTCGAGATCTGGCAAAAAAAGTTGCTCCGAAATGACCACCCGAATTCGCCATAAAAGTCTAGTCACTTCAAGTAGATTTACACGAGACAATGTTTCTTTTTTTTTTTTCTGCTTCTGTGTTAGAGCCGCGAAGAAACTGTGGCTATGAGGCTGCGGCGTACAAATGTGGACAGATGGAGAGAAGGACAGCAGGAAGGAGTGGGGGACAGGGGGTTAGTATACGTCCTGGGCCGACTTCAGGAGGAACTGTGCCGGCATTCGTCTGGGAAGTCAACGGAAAACCCAGGGAAAACCTCAGACAGCACAGCCGGTGATAGGATTCGAACCCGTGTCACCTCCCAGCGTCGGCGTGGAAAGCGATCATCCTAGCCACTATGCCACGGGAGCTGTTCACTTACGGGAGCGTTTCACTTACCTCCCACACATTGTTAACGTTGTCGGCTGAGAAAGAACCCACAAACTTCAGCACGCTACAAAGCCAGCTGCCGGAGCCGGCGCTAAGGATACGCGTGCTTGGCTGTCGACGTTCGGACAGAAAAGAAAAATAAACGTTCGCCCGTCGAATCCTCGAAGAAAAGAGTCTGGGCCTTTAATCGTTCAAAGAAGTGAAAAGGGGCGCAGTCTAGGTGGAGCACAACGATTAAAGGATAATAAGAGAGACACGGAACAGGAGGATTGCAGGACAAATTTATCAGGCACAGCAGATGTTTATTTGTACAAACTTTGTGTACTTTGTACAAAGTGTGTGAGTATTTAGTGTCGGTTTGTTCAAATACATGTTTGTAACGGTCGAGATATTTGTCGTGCTATCCTCGTGTTCAGTGTCTATCTGTTTTTTTATCAATGAATCACTTTTAGTTTGTCTGTTTGCAAGGGAAAAAAAAGGAAAAACTGAACTCGTCTCCCAACGTGCTAAGTCCTAACATAAATTCTCGCACACCCCGAACCCACCCCAAAATACTTCTAAGGCTCGCAAGTTCGCTATTCACTATTCACATGTTCCCTATTCAGCAGTCCACTATTCGTACGTTCACTAGAAGTCCACTATTCACAATTATCCACTATTCACAATTATCGTGCTGTTATTTCTTATGGCTTTAGTGGGCATAAACAAGAACATAGGATAATTGCCCACAAGCTCACTCCCCCCTCGTTGGTGAATTACGTTAATTCGGAGTGTAATCGATTGGCAATACGTCGAGCCAAGGAACACTTCGCAGATCCACGCTCTGTATAGTAATGCCCTATTGGGTGCATGTTGTAATTGGAACCTATTCAGACCATTCTTTTTATTCAGGAATACAGGAATTCAGTCGGATAGGCAAAAATCAACTTAACTGTACTAGTGGCAACTGAGTTGCTGGTTTCACAATTCAAGTATGAAAAAAAAAAAGCTTAGAAACATTCTCTTTACGCTGATCCTGAAGCTCTGCAGAGCTTTCTGGCGCTGTGTAGTTCACACATTTCCGCGCCGCAGATGCAGACGATGGTTCAGAGCTTCTGCAACTTTATGGCAACTTTATAGGATACTCTGCATGGTCCCCAGCATTTAAAGGGGCAATAAACAGGTATACGAGGCGCACTTTTTTTAAATACATTGTGATACTTTGCCGACGGTGAACGTTTTCAAACAAATGTTGTCGCAAAAAAGTAAATAATGGCTCCAAACCGACTGAATATTCACTGCACTCTTTCGCTATCATGCCCCGCCCTGCGATGTCCTGGCGACAATAGCGGCACGTCATTTTGACGTCGCGCATCTTCAACCATTTAGAATGCGGGACGCTTATACATTAATTTTGTTGTAATATCGAGAAGTGAGGTCAACTCTAAACGTATTTCCGCTTGTCCAATCTAAGGTAGCCAGTTCAAACTGTACCAAAAACCCTCAATATTCTATTTCACGTGCGCACTATGTTTTCTGTGCTGTATTGCTCCGCAAGGTCACCGGGATGTTCCCGTAACCGGTTCCCTCGCGAGTTGCAGCTTGTCTCTGTGGGGTCCGTCATTGGCTACGAGAACGAAATCTCCCCCACCTCCAGTGCATAGAATTCGGCGTTGCTATACGCTGGAATATAGTGACGTGACTCGGTTCCAAGGATAAGGAGAGGCTCGCGCGGATTATGCTCTTTGAATGGCATTGTTTCGTGTTAAAGACGCTCGATGGAAGCAAAACATAGGTGGGGAAGTTACTTTTATTTTGTAGTGCACTACCGTTACTCACTACTTTTTCGAAAAGTAACGCGTTACGTTATTCGTTACTGTTGCGGTAGTAGGTAACGCGTTACTAACGCCGTTACTTCTGATAAGTAATGCCGTTACTTTTGCATTACTTCACCAGTTGTCCTTATAATATGTACCATTTTTTGTTGAGTCACATAAGTGCATTCCGCAAATCAATACAAGCAATGTTGGGCACAATCAAGGGTCACGCACGAACACAACTTACATGTACGATTTATTGCAACGCAGAAGTAGTTGATGTTCAAAATTTTCATCGGTGAGCTTCGCCCGTTGGGCTGAGAGGACGCCTAATGACCAGTGAGCGCTCTTTGTCAAGGTTGATAGAGACGGTGACCATTTATCTCACACAGTACAAATCCAAACAGCCAATTCCTTGGTACTTTGTTATTTGTTCAGAGGGTAGAGGCTATTTTTCTGCCGCTTTTGCCCCATTCGTCCGAAAAATACCAGAGGGAGTGAAAAACAGAGGTGGTAAACAAAGGTGACACCTCAACCAGGGTAGGTCAACAACCCTTCTTTTGCGTTCTTCGCGGGTGTCGATGTGACCTTCTTGTCATTGTTGAAGATGAATAGAAAAAATCGGGGATTTTCCCGGATTCTGCAGGCACGGTCCTCGCTCAAGCTTTCAAGTTCCCGAACACGCAGTAACGCATAACGCCGTTACGCGTTAGTTGTTAAAAATGTAATGACGTTACGTTACTCATTACTTTTCTCCCAAATGTAATGCGTTACCATATTTCACTACTCGAATGTAACGCGTTACCGGTAACGCACTACTTTGTAACGCGTTACTCCCCACCTATGAAGCAAAATAATTTCATATTTGGATATCATGAGCTACATTCTTTCATTGGGCATAATAAATCGTCGACCTGTTTTGTGCCCCTTTAACGTTACTTGTGGTGCAAGGAATTCGTCTAACGCACCTACGGCAGTAACCAGTGCAGTGCAATCGCGTCACAGGTTGTCACAACTCACACAACCAGGGTAACATTTGTCCTGTTTCGGTACATTGGATTGGATTGGATTGGATTGGCTAGACGAAGAAAAATATGAATATGGCGGTTACACAACCGCGTCTACTCAGTGACACTTGAAGCTGAGTTGTCCACTTCACAACCGTGCTTTCGCCTAGTCCATGGCACTTGAAGCTGAGTATGCTTAGCAACCGGTTGGGATTGTATGAAAAATGAAGGAAAATTAACTTCGGAACAAGTAATACGAAAGAAATGCTAACCAAGGAGTGTTGTCACAACTCACACAACCAGGGTAACATTTGTCCTGTTTCGGTACATTGGATTGGATTGGATTGGCTAGACGAAGAAAAATATGAATATGGCGGTTACACAACCGCGTCTACTCAGTGACACTTGAAGCTGAGTTGTCCACTTCACAACCGTGCTTTCGCCTAGTCCATGGCACTTGAAGCTGAGTATGCTTAGCAACCGGTTGGGATTGTATGAAAAATGAAGGAAAATTAACTTCGGAACAAGTAATACGAAAGAAATGCTAACCAAGGAGTGAAGCTGAAGCTACCCTCGCACTAGTGTGTTAAAATAAAAGAAGCGGCACAATCTAGCCATTTTGACCAAAGGGGTCGGACTCGCTCAAAAAAGCGTGACCACTAGGGAGCTGCCATCCGTTGGTCATGGAAGGCGTTGCCTTCCGTTGGCTGCTCCATTCCGCTAAACTTGACGTGCTCGTTTTCCTAAATTCATCACTTGCTATCTAAATTTGGCGTAGTATGTGGGTATCTCATATGTATTTGTTGAACAAATAAGCAGTGAATATTTTCCCAATACATCACTTGCTTGTGCGCTGTCGTTCGTTCGTCACTTTATTATCACGGAACTCGACAGATCAGAGCCTAGAATGGCCGGTGGTTTCGTTTTTGCCATTTCCGGTTCCCGTTGGTTCGCAGAGCAGCATGAAGATGACGGTTTACTGTCTGTATTCATCTTTGGACTATTGTTGTCTTTGGAAATACACGCCTACATTTGTTACGATGGGTAACGATTTATTGATTTCGCTCGCAAAGCACACAAACGCCACTTCAACACGTCATAGGCGGTAAACATATTCATCTGTTGCATAATGTAAAACCCCGAGACTAGGGAACACGAAAGGACAGACACAACACGAAGTCTCGGGGTTTTACATTATGAATCATCTTCACCAGCTCGCTTGCTTCCTTGCTTTTTTTTTTTTTTTTTTTTGTTTGCTCATTATTCATCTGTGTTGGTGGAAAGCAAAGGGTTGGAAGTGTCCCAAGTTTTCTCATAGATAAAATATGATTCACGTTTGACATGATGTTTACGTTGTGATTCCGATAACACTACTCCATTCTGCAATCCTGCAATTCTGTGGGAGAGCTTCGTGTTGTGTCTGTCCTTTCGTGTTCCCTAGTCTCGGGGTTTTACATTATGCAACAGGTGAATATGTTTACCGCCTATGACGTGTTGAAGTGGCGTTTGTATGCTTTGCGAGCGAAATCAATAAATCGTTACCCATCTTAACGAATGTAGGCGTGTATTTCCGAAGGCAACAGTATTCCAAAGATGAATACACATAGTAAACTGCCATTTTCATGCTGCTCTGCAAACCAACGGGAACCGGAAATGGCAAAAACGAAACCACCGGCCATTCCATGCTCTGGTCTGTCAGGTTTCGTGATAATAAAGTGACGAACGAGCGACAGCACACAAGCAGGTGATGTAGTGCGAAAATATTCACTGCTTATTTGTTTAAAGAAGACATATGAGATATGCACATAGTACGCCGAATTTAGATAGCAAGTGATGAATTTAGGAAAACGAGCACGTCAAGTTTAGCGGAATGAAGCAGCCAACGGAAGGCAACGCCTTCCATGACCAACGGATGGCAGCTCCCGTGTAGTCACGCTGTTTTGAGCGTGTACAACTCCCTGGCTCGTTTCCCAGTTTGTTATCCCACGTGACTGCACGGGGTTTGCAACAAACGGAGCAGCTCCGCTGTAGTTAGGGGGCAGACATTCGTCCACAAACACTGTCGATGACCAACGGATGGCGGCGCCCGGGCGGTCACGCTCCGGGTAAGGGGAATCCCATTGACGGCGCGCCAAGTACGTTCTCTAGAGTCTTCCTATATTAACTCTATAGTTGTTTCTTTTGTCTTTTTGATGCGATAGGGCTGACATTGGAGCTCGCGTGGTCCCCTTTCTCAATCCAAGCCCATGCAGCGCTCTGCATCGGTGCACGTGTTGCCGCTCGCTCTTACCATCCCTCTCCAACGAGTGGGCGTATGTTATTTGCTAAATATTCGAACGCGTGACAGCTAATGGGACCCTGGTTACTCAAGTTACGGCTTTGCACACAGGAGTCATGCAAAGAGCCACTGTCACTCGGTGTACGCTTTCTTTCGGGACGCGGCGTTATATGAAGTGAATGTATATGTGAGCGCACAGAAAAAGCCGCAGTGACGTTGGAATAGAAGCATCCGTATATATATCATTGCGAATTTAGCTTTGGCTTCTCCCGGCAGTATTGGCGCACAGACGCACATACAATGCCTCCTGTTTGCAGAATCTCGGTGAAACAGGGGTAGTCAAGTCCGATATGAAATGTAGCACAATCAAAAAGCAACACTGAAGCTTCATTAGTTTAATACATACAAGCTTTCGCGTGGGGGACCACGCTTCTTCAGGTACAAGGTGTGAAGTTCGCCTATACAATTATACATAGAGTTTACAATATGTCTCGTGGGCACAGCGAAGATGCGTCACCATGAGCTTGGTGTCCATTATGAGAGGTTCTGCCTTTCTCCTCTCCCACTGCTTTGACCCCCAACAGCCAAATAATGATAAAACTGCACTGTTAAAACAGAACTTCGCCACATAGCACGCTCCTAGCCAACCATCATTCCGAATGATATCATTCTGTGTCCTGATTTGTTCAAAACAGGGGGGAGGCGCCTATCTGGGACAAGCATAATGTGTCTCAGAAAGGCGCCTCCTCCCATTGTTAACAAATCAATGCACAGAATGATATCATTCCGAATGATGCTTGACTAGGAGCGCGCTATGTGGTGAAGTTCTGTTTTAACAGTGTGGTAGCTTACCAGTTGTTTCTGTTTTGACACATTTTTTGTCGTGTCTGTGCCCACGAGACATATTGTAAACTCTATATATCCTTGTGTAAAGGCGAACTTCACACCTTGTACCTGATGAAGCGTGGTCCCCCACACGAAAGCTTGTATTTATTAAACTAAGGAAGCTTCAGTGTTGCTTTTTGATAACGCCTCCTGTTCTAAGAAACCAGTGGTTTATCCAGTATCGCATGAACGGGAGGGGGGATCCAAAAAAGGAGACAATTATCAGGGTTACATTGTAGCAGTTTTATATATCATTGCCGTCGTGTGTCTAAAGCTGAAGTACCACTGTACGTCTGTAGTGGGTACATAGGAAAAAAAAAATGTTAAGGAGGCATCGCCGAACATTTTGTTTTTGTGGTAGCGGGCGGTGGGGGAGGGTTTGGAAAAACCACCGTACGGGACGCTTTGTCAGTGGTGCCATAGGAGTGTTGAAACTTTTATTATACGCGACCTTAAAAAAAAAAAAAAAACAGGACTAGAGAAATACCAGTCGTGGATATATGTGGCGTTGTTCTCGTTTTTACGATGCAAGTGCTGTTCGCCGCGCGTCATGTTTCTGTGCCTCCTAGCGTCGAAAGGGTGAAACGATTCGTTTAACATTCGCTGTGGTAGCCCCCTTTTTGAGCTCCACCGTTGTAACGTGACCCGTGTTCGGAGCCGAGTGTCGTTTCCAGTGAGCGAACGGTTCCCACTGGAATATTTCTCGGGGTTACAGCCCGTGAAGAAAGAGTGAGAGAATAAAAAAAAAAAAGAGAAAATGGAGTGCGCGGCTGCTTTTACCGCAGGTATAGAAAGGAATGAAAGAAATCGAATAAAGAGAGAAACCGTCAAAAAAGTTTTCAGGATTTTATAACCACGTACCTAGATGCTTTTTCTTCTCGGTTTCGAGCTTGAATCAATCTGAGGGAGAAGAGGAGAAACATTTGAAGGGAGGCCTAGAAGAAGAAAAGAAGGAAAGGAAAGACAGAAAAACTTTACTCTCGGGGATTGATAAACTATGCGCGTGAAGAGAAGCGACGACCAACCTGTGTATGGGCAGACATTGATGGAGGGACAGTGCAGGCAAATGCAGGAGTCGGATCATTTTCTTTCATACCTTTATAGACCGTAACAACAGGGAGGCTGCACCTCTCACGGTATTAACCAGGCATGGGTAAGCTAGTAAGAAAAGTAACAAAGTTATAGTCAGCCCACCAAAATAGTATCTGAGTTCCAGTTTTGAAGTTAGTTACAGCTACAGTTACCACGTTGAAGTAACTGAGTTGTTTTACAGCTACACTTTAAGAAGAAGAAACTCAAATGAACTCTAAAAATTGTTGTAGTTCTTGTACTGCCCTTGCATAGTCACACCGTGTTATAAAGAGAGGGGGGATAGTTTATTGAGACAAAAGAAAAGGAAAAGTTAGCCAGGAAAAGAGCCGGCTTGCTATTCCAACAAAAAAAAAGAGAGAAAACGGAAAAGAAGAAAAAAGGGAAGGAAGGAAGGAAAGAAAGGGAGAAGAAATAAAAAGAAAGAAGACAAGAGACACTATTACAACGTCACACGCAGTTCATGAGTCCTGAGGCTCTGAGAAAACAGAGGAGAGCGGCAGCGACAGGCCACTGGTTCGAGTGCAGGACGGCGTGCACAGGACGGCGTGCACTGGACGGCGTGTGCAGGACGGGGCCAAGGACGGGGCCAAGGACAGCGGCCAAGGACAGCGGCCAACGAAAAGTCGTTACAGTCAATCTGGAGTAGAGATGCAAAATTTCCGGACATTTTGGATCGCTCGAAAAAAAAAACGTTTATTTTTCGGGTTTTTTTCCGAATAATTGGAAAAAATGGAAACAAACGCGGTTACTGGAGAGTCGAAGCATTGCCGGTCAAGCCACAGCATACAATGAGCTAGAAACTTTAGTAGTGTTCACCCTCTAGGCATAAATGCAGAGCAGAGCATGACTGCTGTCTACTCAGCGATAGGTTTGGAACAACCCGTCCACTCAGACCAGAACTCCGACCTTTTATGAACGCGATGGCGATCGCTTGAAGCAGCCAGACAGAGCTCTAAGTTGGTGGATGTTGGTGGATTAGAGGCACCTAAGGCACTGGTGGGTTGGAACGCATCGAAGGCACGAAAATTAACATTTTTGAATTTTGTCGCCTGGAAATTTTGGGCAATTTTTCCGGAGACGAGGAAAAACCGGAAAATAACTGTTTTTGTCCCCAAAATTTCCGGGTTTTTTTCCGGGGCTTCGCATCTCTAATCTGGAGCAGACGGCAACAGAGGGTGTTGCGACGGTGAAGGTGCTGTTGACAATACAGGAGTTCGTGTGGGATGTCAGCTTCCACGCCACAGACAGCGCAATTTGGGGAATTTAATCGGCCTATAGGATTTCTCATGTGCCCTAACAGCACGCCGCGAGTTAATCTAAATGTAAGGTCATCCTGGCTGCGTATCAGATGACCAAATTCGTGGAATTCTTGGTTAGCAAAAGAGCAGGGTATTCGTAGCCTCGACAAAACGACGTTAGAGAGCCCACGCGCGAAAAATATTGCAATACCTGAGTGACACAGTTACATTTCACAGGTACTTTAACCAAAGCAGTAACTCCTTACAGCTACGTTACTTTTGCAGAAAGGTTACTATTTACTGTAACTGGTAACTGCAAAAAGTAACTAGATATAAGTTACTACGCAAGATTGGTATTAAAGGGGCACTAAAGTGCAAAAAAGCTCTCTTCGCGATGATCGCGTCATCATGAGAATACTACAAAAGGAACGAGGTTCACCCGTTTCGCCGTTTGTAAATAAAACATGGATAACGGTGCCAATTTGGAGGTTGCTCTTTCCTTCCTCCGAATCGGCGCAGAACGTCAAGGGCACGTCACCCCCCCCCCCCCCGCACCCCCGCATCCAATTGTCGAAGGAAATATATTGAGGGAACAGCCCCTTCCGGCATTTCTTTGTGCAATCAACGCGGCACCAGGGGATCTCCGCAGGACTTGGCTTTGACGCGTAGGGATACACCTCTCCCGGACGCATATCATATGTAGTAGCGGAAGGTTTCGCTAATACCGCGATACAAGGTAACGGGAACAGAATCAGCGCATCAACATGATCAAACATACAAATTATAGCCACCGTTCGAAAAACGAAACTTTACGAAACAACGCTACACAGTCACCGCGAGAAGCCCTACGCCATACAAACTGCGAGCGGATGATCAGATGATCAACTGATCAGATTTCAGATGCGTCCGCAACAGTAGCTGAGCAGTGCTGGGACGGTTATAACAGCGCCATTATTTGATTATGAAGTTCACCTCTTGTATTGTACGTTCCACAATGCCATTCGAGACCAAAAATACGGTATCCAGTCAGACAGTTCTTGAAAAATTCGTACGATGTCTTCATTGGCAGATGGGACATTTGACGTATCCATTCGTCACTCTGACGTGAAACTCCTAATTACACATACGCGTACATCACAATCAGTGCGCATCGCGAAATAGCGCGCACTTGTTATTCTTCATGCGTTGCATTGCGAGTGTATTCGAAATAATGAACATTGAGTACAGAATATACCTGCTTTCCAGTAGGCCATGAGACCTGCAAACACGAACCCCTTTAGAGCCCCTTTAACTGCTGTCCTGCTACGTTATGGACGTGTGGAACTCCAATAACTGGTGTAATGTTTTGATGGACGTGGCGGATAGAGCAAGCCCAGCTACAAAGAAGAACGAACGGCTTATTCCGGTAGGAGAAGGAGAGAGCTAGGCCAACAGAGAAAGACGAAGGCCTGCCCGAACCAGGTGGGCAGGACTTGGTTGAGGGAGCGTTGCCAAAACAGAGCCACCATCGTTTGGCACGGAAGGCTTTGCCTTTCATTGGCGGCTTCATTTCGCTAAATTTGATTTGCTCATCTTCTTAAATTCTCTGATTTGCTTTCTTAAAGGAGCCCCGAAAGCCATCCAAAAGATTTTCTGTTTCTGGCGAATTACGAAAGGGCGTAACTTGGCGTGACAACTAACACAAAAAAATTCTCCGTACGCAGTATTTTTGTTGGAATAAAACGCCCTCGAACATCGACTTCTGCGTTCCCGCTCGACTGGCTCTGCAGGCCGAAACGAGGAGGAGGAGGAGGTTTGTGATGTCATCGTGGTTGCAAGAGAGACCGCGCTCCAATCGGGGTCGGTAAAGCTTGACTGTCAGGACCTGATTAATAGACTGTTTTTCTCTCTGTACATGAACTAATTTACCGACGGTAAGCGCGCGCGTGATGTAACATTGAGTATGACAGCTGCAACAACCATACTTCATGCGTGCGTCACGTCTGTAGACAGCGATTTTCAGCTGCAGGTGAAAAAAAAAAAAAATGTTAAAACCAAAATGTCAAAAATTCGTTTTCGATGTTGTGGATTTCATATTCTCCCATACACTCATATTTAGGAGAAGTACGCAGCACTACCGTCGCTGTACCAGTGCCTGGCATTGCAGTCCTGAAGGGAATAGCAAGCCCTTCACACAACAGCGCTACAGTCAACCATACTGCTTCAGGAGCGACTGGGAAACCAATTTTAAACACGCGGCGATCACAAAGCACCTTGCCTATGGGAACCTGTGAGGCGCTTGACACGGAAGCGGGGAGACTGACGTCATTTCCGGGCGAAATTACCGGTGACCGATATCCTACAGGCACCGAGAAGGGCTGTACGTATGCAACATAATGTACAGAGCTTATCTCGATTCCTCTGCTGATCGTCGTCGTCCCCTCCTTCCGCCCGGTTCGCCGTCCTGTTATGACACGTGACATCGCAGGGTTGCTCGCAAACGTGGCAGCCCCGCTGTATTTAGGGGAGATAAACTCGTCAACTAACACTGTCCATGCCAAAAGATGGCTGCGGGCGGGAGGTCACAGGCTAGCACAGGAGTTAGTTTTTTGTCAAAGATAACTGTAAAATGTAACTGTAACAAAGTTCACCAGGTATTGCAATATTTTCCACATATCAGTTTGTCGAGGCTTCAAATACCCGTTTGTTCTTTCCAACCAGGAGGTTCACGTATTTTGTCGTCTCATACGCAGCCAGGAGGGTCTTACACTAACTCCCAGCATGCTACCAGAGCCCAACGAAAATTCCGTTTATAACACGGTATAACTATGCTTGTACAGTACAGGCCCTAAACCAAAAACAGTTACGTTTGTTGGGCTTTTCTTCTTAAAAGTAACTGAAAAGTTAAAGTTGCCTTTTTGTGGTAACTGTAGCTCGTAGTTAGATTTAAAAAGTAACTAAATCGGTTACCATTTCTGTAGGTTGACTGTAACTGTAACTTGGGTACACTTTTTGAATAAATTACCCACGATTCCTTCAGGCGCGTACGGAGATGGAATTGGAGCTGAAGTCGGGGGTTACCAGAGACTCAACCCTTGACAGTAACGCCAGTGATTAGTGTGGATGTAACCTGAGATTTTTCTTTCGAATATATACTGTCCTTTATTCCGATACGGTCGGCAACTGAGCTGCGCTTCCAACATGCAGCATATATATGTATGTACGTAGGTTCCATACCCGGCGGCCATTCTATACGAGCATTTCACCTCTTCGGTTAATCAAATATTTGCCCTGTATAGTGCGTCGTGGGTGGTGCACTCCAGGTACTGAATTTCATTCGAAGGATATTAGCATAGATTACATTAGAACGGAAATGGAAAAGCCAACGAGAGCCGGCGTTCCATACTTAACTCCATTCAATGCATTCTGCATTATTCGCAGTCTTTTCCGCCACGCAAGACAGCGTGAACGTGAATTCAAACACTGCGCTTATAATCCGAATTTACGCAGATATTATGTATTCAAATCCTGCTAAGTCTTAATATATCGACTTTGGGCAACGCACAAAAGCGTACGAAGATACCGTCTAGTCCTTTTGCATTCTCAAACGCAGACTGTCTGGTTTATGATTTATCGACTCGCTGATACATAACCTAATAAGACACGCCAATAATAGGGTCCAGGCTCCATTGCTCGGCCGCTCGATATCCCCGATGTTTCAATGAACAACAATTCCCGTTCTTTTCATCTTTTCAAGCTTGCCTGACCCGCAGAGCAAACTGAGAGAGCTCTGTGTTATTTCGCACAACACCAGTCTGCGAAAGCACGAAATTTAAGTTGGCCGGTTGCTCTTCATACTCATGCAATATATTGCTTAGAAGTCCGTTACACCAGCTTGCTTGCCTCCAAATCCTGCGATTTAAGTTTAGTTCAGCTTGAGAATGCTGGTGAAAAGCAAAGCAGTCAAGCCTCCTTCTTCATTACACACAAGCCCTTTCATGTAGGATACTACATTTCTTCATGTATAAAAGACACTGTTTAAGATACACAAATACATATACAGCAAAAATATGAAGCGATTGGGTCAACTTTGCGTGGCACCGGCTATTTCAGTACCCTTAGTGTACTGGGTCTCGCTATCAGGTATTCAGAAGGACGTATTTTCCGCGAGAGCCATGAGGCAGCAAATGACAGACTGGAAAGCAGCTTGACTGACAGCAAGCCGAGTACCGAACGTTAGGTTATTGTCCATGAGCTAGGAATGTTATATAGGAGGACACTGGACAACCATGAGATAGGAAGTGCCGCCTACTTCCTGCGATCACCTACGCTCATCAGCGACAGCTTAAAACCTAGCATCCACAACTTCTTTCTCAGTGGTTGCGTTAAGTAGGCGCCCCAAAGCGCGAGTGTTTCAGACTCCACTCAGTTAACGCGACACAAGCGCCGCTCTCGTACCCGGGAGTGCAAGACTGAGGGCCGCTCCCCAGGCACCCGTTTTGAAATGTGGGCTTTGAAGCAGATGACAAGCGCCCGGGTGCTTGAGATTTTCCGTGACGTAGTTCCTGTTGAGCGCCGGCATGACGGCCTTCGAAGTGTGGGTTCGGAAGCAAAATACGGACTTGCTATGTTACCCGATGCTTCGATTTCAGTAAGCTGTAATATTTTTGCAACTGCTATTATGCCTTCTTATTAGTAGACAACTTCCACAGGGATATCGGCAGTTGATGATGATGATGATTGAAAGAAAAAAATGGGGTATCGGCGGTTATTCGCGTGAAATGCAGCGCCTTTAATGTAGATACCTTCACACCATGCTGTCATCTTCACAGTAAACAGCTCCTATGGAGTCTGTTACAAATTCGTATCTTTTCCACTGCGTTCGTTGTTACGAGGAAGAGTCTTCACAACCGCCATCGTCTCTTTCAACGTTGCTATCGGTTGAAACTAAGCCAACGTGTCCTCCGTCTGTGCACTACATGAGCAGGCAACAGGAAGCGGCATCAGCGAGCGAGCAGTGTGCATATAGCGGCTCCAAAGTTGGGTTTCGCTGTTTAGTGGCCGCTCCGAGTGTCTCGTACTCCCGATTTGAGTGCGCCAAAAGAGGAGCGCCTACTTAACGCAACCAGTGGGAACGGCAGCAGTAGCTCGTGCATGTCGCCTTATCGTTTCTTCGTTGTTTTTCAGGTTAGTCCAGACTTTACTTCATCCTATAAAAATGATATTTGCCTGTTGCTGCCTTCCCTCAGTTTTGTACAATTCAGCGATTTGTACATTCATTGTATGCATCTGTGGAAAACCTTGATGTTAGCGGGCGACACTGAATTAAACCCCGGTCCGACAACCAAGGCGCAAGAAGAGCAGTTATTGGCTGCCTTACACATGCTAGCCAGGTTAGATAGCAATGTTAATACCGCAATGACGGATGTCAAAGCCCTTCAAACTAAACAACAAACTACCGATGACGCATTGTCAGCGCTATCGAACAGACTGTGCACCATACAGTCTGACGTATCCGATATGCGTCGGCCCAACGCTCAAACTTGAACACGAATTGCTACCTTAGTTGCCAGGATGACGAACCTTGGGAATCGTTCTAGAAGATCCAACGTTATATTCCATGGGCTCCCCGACTTGGCTGGCGAATCCTGGTTCCAGAGAGAGTCCAAAGTAATGAGGTCCGTAAATCTACACTGGGCATTGAATGCGGTCCATGAGACTTCGAACGTCTCCGCCGGATCGGACCCTTCAATCCCAATAAGACCCAACCTATCGTCGCGAAATTTTGTTCCTTTAAGCTAAAGGACAGGGTTCTATGGGCAGGTCACCTCCTTAAGGCAACCGACGCCAGCGTCAGTAATTATTTTTCCGCTCCCACGCGACTTGCCACTCGTCTTGAATTCAGGAAAAGTCAACCGTTGCCGTTTAAGCTGAAGTTTGACAAATTATATATTGATTCTAAGTGCTACTCCTACGACCGTAGGGAATCCTGCGTAAAGGAGATAGTGGCGTTAGCTACAAAGCAACCCCGTAATTAACAAACAGCAGAGATCTAAAGTAGCACCATCGTCGCTTTCCCAAATTTCCACGAAAGTTCGAAGTGTTATAAATAAACTCGATTATTTGTATGGTTTGTTGTTCGCGACTTCTTCAGAGATTGTAGCTTTGACTGAAACATGATGGAAGCCTATGATGATGAGGGGGGAGGGGCGGATATGTTTATTAAGAAAAAAGGAAAGGTCAGCCAGATGGAGGACGTCATGCTCTTTAAAAAAAAAAAGAGGAATATGGGGGAAGAAAAGAAAAGGAACCACGATGAGCTTATGCTATATGCCTCCACGGATATTGTATGTTCGGATGTGATAGAGTTGAGAAAAGAGGGGGGCCGTCCTGATTGTTGTCAAGAACTCTGTGTTCAATCTTGATTGCTCATCCATAGCCTCCCATATGCCCCGTCCTTCAGCAACGAGGTTGACATGATGAGCCTAGCCTCCTACGCTATAGGAGGCTAGGCTCATCATGTCAACCCCGTTGCTGAAGCTGTATGGATATCTCTTTCTGTGGCCCACCCGAGCCTTATTGTTGGTGTTGTTGTTAAGGGGAAAACTTAGTATGAACGCAATACACAATCTGTACTCAACACACACGAATTCGATGGTAGCACTCGAGGACTATATACGGCACGCAAAAACACAGGCACAATACACACTATGCAACTATATGACTACTATATAACTATGCACACTATATACATGTAAAATTTATTAGTCATATGGTCTGTAGGCTATACCATATGTCCAAGTCTGAATGTATGAAGAGAAATAATTATACGATGTACACTATGTACAATCAAGGCAGGGATCCCACTGTCGATACATGGTCGTCCTGTGCACGAACTGAGGGATGTGCTCCCCATAGTCTATCGAACGTCCGAGCACGAGTAGTTTCCGCTTCAGAAACTGTCGCATTCACGCGCAAGCGTCGCAGCAACAAGAACGATGGGGCGCGATGTGACACCACCTTACAGCGCGCTGTCCACAATATGTCGGCGCCACAAGCAGTCACAAGTTGGTGTTTGCTACAGGCCCCCTGATGCTAGTAACACATTTGTCCAATCATCACATGATCTCGACGGGTGCATATTCTACACGAACTGACCCACTCCCCAACGTGTGAAATACGTAAAAGGCTCTCCTGACCTAATCTTGGTCAGTCTCTCAACTTTTGTCCGCGCCCCAGCAACGGAGCCCCACGCTGAGTTTTCGTCACTTCCATGCTCTCCGTGCCCTTAGCAAAGACGTGACATTTGTACGGTCAGTGGTCTTCGGAATCCAGGTTCGCGGAAGTGCGGGTCCTGCACTGGACTAATCGCTTTGGTAATACACGGTGAAGGGTGTAGGAAAAAACGGTCCCGGACTGGTTGCAAGGTTGACCCCGTTCCAAGGGGAATGCGTTTCACCGTGTGAAACGCATTCCCCTTGGAACGGGGTCAACCTTGCAACCAGTGTTCCGGTGACGAACTGCCCCCCTTGACAAGTGTTCCGATGACAAAAGGACCTCGTACAGAGGGCCGGTGTGACCAATTATCCTGTGACGAGTCTTCTGGTGACGAGTGGGATTGCGACGAGTGGACCGGATCCCCTGACGGACGTCCTCTTCCCCGAAGGTTCTTGTGCGGAACGACTTTCAAAGACTCGCAGCCTCGTGGGCTTTCTTTCAGAAACGGGCCTAGCGGAAAGACCACACTAGTGCACGTCTCACCTACAGTGTGTCTCCGTCCCATCAGTAGTGGTCATCCTGCCTATGCATCACTTTGAAGTCCTCAACTCCCCTCTCCCACTTTCCTGTTTTTGGCTTTAGTCGTGCCGATGCCCACTTGAGTGCAGCTGTAGTGCCACGGCATCCCAAGGAAGATGAGGGATGCCGTGTGCGCACGCACCACTCGCACCCAAGCTTCGCTCCACCGCCATTAAATTATTCTCATGCCAACCGTCAGCCTGTGTGGTTGTCCCTTCCTTATCTCTCGTCGCGACAACCCACACGGCCAACAACGGCAAGCTACCTCGCCCCCCCCCCCCCCCCCCGTTTCCCTTATGATGAGGAAGGAGGTCATTAGAACTGGGCAACAAGAAACAACATTTATGCACAGGAAAAACACATACATGAGGATGAGAATGAGCATTGAACCGGCTTCCCCGGTGAAGTCCAACCGCAAGCTGCCCGCTGCCAACTTTGGGTCCGCCTTACAAAGGGTGGACGCTCGTAGCAGTCTGCCCGGAACCCTTTGTTCCCGCTGGTTGTCTGCAGCAGGTGTTCTTTGCCAAGGGCACAAACCTTTTTGGGGATGGGATGCCACAACGGATAATCCACCGTCTAGACACTTCTTTTTCTGTCTGCTGTCAAACGGTGACATCTCGTATTTCCATGTTTCTTGGCCGCGTCACTAATTTAGCACACTTCAAATTCTGACAGTGGGGGGGGATATGTTTAATAGAGTGGGGAAAAAAGGAAAATGTCAGCCAGGCTAATGCCAGCTTGCTATTAGGGACTACAACCAACGCGAACATGGAAGCTATTTCTTCCGCTATCCGCGCTTTTCAGGTTGAGTTTGTCTTGATTATCAGCTTCGCTCCGTTGAAGTAGCTGATGTCTTTTTCGTGATACTCTCATTAAATTAGTTGACCTACACGTCCCACAAATATCTTTTCGTTCCTACCAGAAGTCGCCCTGGTTTGATAAACGCATCAAAACACTTCTGAATAGGAAAAACCCGCTCTTCAAGCAGGCCAAAAAACAGGACAACCCTCGCCCTAAAACTTTCTAAAGATAAATTCATGACTCATGATTTGCCTTCGCTCCTATAGTCAATATCCCCAGGAAATTTTGGAATGTCATGTCTTCCAAGTAAAGCGACCACATCCACATTGCTGACGCACTCGGTATTCCAATTCCGGTTTCCAACACTGCTTCTGTGTTCGCTTCGTATTTCTCGTCGTTTTTTTTCTACTCATACTATGGGTCCTGTAATTTATGCCTCGCTGAAGCCTTATTCATGTATGGATAGCATTGTGATCGCATCCCAGGGCGTATATAAAATCATCGAATCCATCAACCAGCTCAGGGCCTCATGGTATTTCCGTCAAAATGCTATTTATCACTAAACATATCTCCTGCTCCATCTTGGCATATATATTATCACAGTCACTTCAGGAAGCGGTTCCGCCCGCCGACTGAAAAGTGGGAAGGAAGGGTTGTCCCTATTTTTCGAGACAGGTAGTAGACAACTGGCAGCTAACTACCAGGGTCTGTTGCGAGACCCTTGAGCATATTATTTATTCTCATATCGTTAAATTTCTGGAACAATTTTTTTTCTTCTGCCCTCTATAACACGGTTTTCATCGGAAATATTCTTGTGAAACACAACTCCCCGGCTGCTTACACAACCTTTTTCTAACGTAGACTATTTACGTCGGACCGACGCAATACTTTTAGACTTTCGAAAGGCCTTTGACAAGGTTCCCCTCGAGTATCTCCTGCAAAAGCTGTCTCCACTAAACCTTGACCCATCTGTTTTCAGCTGGATACTCGAGTTTCTCTCCCATACAGGTGCTCAATGAGCGGTAGGCATCCTTATATCATCGTCATCATGTATCTCTCTCTCTCTCTCCTACAGGTAATTGTTTGTCATATGGTAACATAAGGTAACATTTCACTTCACCAAGCTGAAGATAAATAATGACTTTTTTGTCTGGGATCCTGTTCTAAGTGCAAAAGTACCGGAGAAGTCGAACGCTCGGAAGAGGGTCTGACGTGATGTAAGCAGGCCTAGGGTGAACATTATAGGTTGTTAAACATAAACGTTATGAGTATACTAAATAAAGCAAACACAGTGCAACAGCAACACAAAATGTTATGTTGACCTACAACCCTGACACTACTGTAGTACAGAGACGTGGCTTTCTAGCTCAATCTACGACTCGGTTGTACCGGCGGGCTATAATGTAGAACGCTGTGATCGAGAAACTATAGAGGGTGTGGCACTGCTATAATACTCAAAACCAATATTGACTATATAAGGCTACCCGCTTTAAACGGTGTTGAATGTGTCTGGGTAAAGCTGCTCTTATTTTGTCCTCCTATTATCATAGGAGCAGTCTATCGACCACCGCAAAGTGAACTAAAAATCCTTGAAATGTTGCTTCATTATGTTGCTCCTCTAACGAAGAAATATCAGTTGATCATGGCAGGTGATTTTCATTCTCCTAATATAGATTATTGCAATCTTATATGGCTATTGCAGTGAGTTTGCACAGCGCCATTTCGGGCCCATACGGCCACGGATCCCAACAGTCGGTCGTTTCATTAGCAGGCTTTGCATGGTGTTTCAAACGGTATGGTGCCAATGAAAGCTACAAAACATGTAAGAAATACACAGAAAAAGCGGTGCTTCTTCAAAAGTACGAACTCGAGACCGTGTATTTGAAAGTGCCACGTCGTCTGCTAAACTACTGCGTGTTGCATAATTTGGGGCGCTGACGTTGCTGCTCACTCGCGCCACCTGGCCCAGAGAAACAGGTCTATACCGGGATCCCTAACCTGCCCAAACTCGGTTTTGTTGACTCAGTTTGCATGCCAATAAAACTTATGTTAAAATGTCACGGAATTTACGAGGCTACAAGGGTTGCACGGTTCGATACTTGATCTTATTCTCTCTTCCGAGGCTATGTCAAGTAAGGTCTGTGATTGTGCTGCTGTTGAAGGAATTTCTGACCACAAAATTGTTGTGTTTGATGTTGAATTGCGTGGTCAAACATCTAAATGTGAACTTAGTAGTGTGAATGACTTTAATAATGCACGAGATGTGAGCATTCTAGACTTTTTGGAGTTACACTTACAGAGTTTTACGGACAATTTTAGTGACCCTATGTAATCTGCTGATGATTTATGAAACCTTTGTCCAAGTGGTGCATAGGTGCCTGTCATTATATATACCAAAGAAATAAAAAAAGTCAGGAGAGTAATTCCATGGATCACTTGCACTTTTTTTTTGTTTAGGGAACAGCAAGCCGGCGTGCGGCATGGCTGACCTTTCCCCTTTCTTTTTCTTTTGCCAATAAATCCCCCCCCTCTGCACCTGAAGAGAAGGGCAAATAAGTTATGGAAAAAGAGTAGACGTTGTCTTCAATTTAAAGCCCAATTTCAATATGTAGCTAAGGCACTGAATGATGAAATTCGTGCGGCAAGATTTCGTTTTTATAATGTTACTTTACATAACTTTCTTAAGGAAGACCCTGCAAAGTTTTGGAGATTCCTAACTCCATCACGAAAAAAGATTGACAGACTCCAGGTGGGAGAATCAGTTACTTGTGACGGCAGAGCAATTTGTGAGCACATGAGCCAACATTTTTGTTCCCAATTTACGACAGATGATGGGCTCCGCCTTACTTACACTCATGGCATTCAAACTCCAATTGTTGATATTACTCTATCTGTTCAAGGTATGTGCTAACTGCTATTCAAGGTCAATCGTAAAAAAGCTATGGGAGCGGATGAGGTTCCTAATGAATTTCTGAAAACATACGCGGAATGGTGTAGCGAGTACCCGTACCTCGTATACAAAAAGTCCCTTAGGACAGGAGCTGTCGCAAAACAATGGAAAGTGGCAAAGGTCATACCTATACGCAAGACGGGTGGTACGACTGATCCTTGCCAATCACCGACCAGTATCCCTACTACCAATATGTGCCAAAGTCCGTAGACAGCGTCCTGGATGCCGTCTGTGAGTGACCATGTACATTCCATTCAACACCAGGGTGGTTTGTCCTTCCAAGTAACGGTGAAGCATCAACGTGCCCGAAACTCAGTTCTTGAGGCTGGCAAGGCGTCACTTCATGACGTCAAGGTTCCCCACGACCCAGTCTCCGTTGCGAGAGCATTGTACATCACGGTGAATCGCCTCCCTGAGTACGTCCCCGATGATGCGCTTGAACGCGCCCTTGCGCCGTATGGAAATGTGAAAGGATTCTCTTTTTCTGTTTAAAAGGATCGCCCATCAATTCGTAATGGTATTCGCCTCGTCAAGTTCGAAATGGAAAAACCAGTGCCGAACTCCTTCACTGTTGTTATCGACAGAGCTTTGATCCATTACAAGGGAATTAAAAAAGTTGGCGGCAGATGCGGCTCTGAAGGTCACATTCGGAGCGATTGCGAAGTCCCTCGCTGTGAGCGATGCGCCGTGTTCGGTCACCATACTGAAGGATGCCAAGCGTATTGCCTTCGATGTGGCTCCCATCATGCCACAGTCGACTGCGCCATGCGACGCTCGCACTCTTCTGTGGCCAAAGGCGATCAATTAAGTGCGAAGACCTTGCCAATCACTACTGCAGCTGGACTGGGGCCTGCTGCCCCCTCGGCGCTAGCGAGCACAGAATTTCCTGCGCATCCTGTCCCCAGCAGTGTCGATGATGCCAACGACATTCGGCCCAGAAACGATGTAACTACTGGTAGTGATGTGCTTGGGCCGGACAGTTCTGCGACCGCCCCTCCCGGTGATATCAACGTGGACACTTCGTCTCCTTCGGCGGTGGCGTCAGCCATTTCGCGTTCTCAAGTTCAACATTCTGCAGGGGGCGTAGTCGCTCCCCAAGAGAGGGAGAGCGGAAACGAGGACTTATGTGACCGTAACTCGTCAGGAAGTAACCCCGTCGTCCCTCCTCGACAAGCGGTGGATGATGACGCGGCCCTATATTGTTGGTGCAAATCATCATCATCAAGTGAATTAAGGTTGCATCGCAGTATGTCTCCTTCCTCAGGTGGATCGCCAACCTCACTGTACTCTCTTCATGGTTCAGAGTCCGGTGACATCGGTCTCCATGATATCGGAAAGCATGCCCAACATGCCAGACATCGTCTTGTGACAGCGACCGTGCACATGGAAGGAGGAGTCCTTCTCGGAAAAAGGCCAGAAGAACTGCTTTCTCTCACCCGATGGACCACTAATGGCTGTGAACCCACGTACTACGGCACTTCTCTCGATAATGCTTTGGGGGGGGGGGGGGGATATGTTTAATGCAAAGTAAAAAAAAGAGAAGGGAAAGGTTAAGCACGATGTGGGCTTGCTATTCCCTAAAGCTTTCAAGCAAACAAAACAAGATACAAACAGCTGGGATACAGAAAATTATGAAAAAATACAGAAGAAACAGCTCCTTCTCTAATCGTTGCGCATAGAACGTATCGACGTAACGAGAATGCCCAGGAGTTTAGATTCCCGAAGGAATCTGTCAGCGCAGACGTGACTTCAGCGTACTGGGTAGGGCCAAGTAGCACCGCGAGGGAAAGCTCTCTGCAGCCTAGATGAGCAAGGGGGCGCCGGAGACTCGATCGGTAGTCTTCGTACCGCAGGCAGGCAATGAGGATGCGTGGCACATCGGCTTCTACGTTGTGAAGTGTAGACCCAACGCTGTCATACCGGCTGCCTGCAAAGCGTCCTCGTCCCCTGAAGTCGCTCATCCACAGGCTACGTCTGAATGTGGCCTTTACTCCGTTCTATCGCTACCAGCTAGGCTGTGAGGTTAGCCCTATATGTGCAACGAGTGTGGTGTACTTGCCAACGTAGAACACATACGCCTCCGCTGTCGGACCTATATCAACGAGAGGCGTACACTGCAGTCACAGCTTGCCACCCTTGTCTGCCGCCCCTTCAACTTGTCGAGCATCCTCCGCCCTTGTGACACCGCGGCTCACTCCAGGGCGGCCTTACATCATGTAGTTGGCTCTTTTGAAGCGACAGGCCTAAATGACTCATTGTGACCCCAACAGCGCTTTCGGACATTCCCATCATCACAACGACAACAACAACTACTACATGAATGATTACTACGATCACGATCAGGATCGCCATCGCCGTTTCGATCATTCCTGTCATCTCTCATCGTCATCGCTCATCATTGTCACCACTCATATTATACCCCCTAGCTATGGGGTAGCGTTCCAGTCCTAGAGTGGAAAACCTCCCCACTCCATCATCAGAATATCTGTTGTTGTTGTTGTTGTTGTTGTTGTTGTTGTTGAAAGTGGTCCGCCTCGCACGGAGTTTTAGTTGCGACGTACTTTTGCTGCAAGAGACTCATTTCACTCGCTACGCGGACGTCGCAAGATTTTCAGAGACACATAATGTTCGAGGATATTTTAGCTTCAGCTCCGCTCGTCAGGGTGGTGTGGGAGTTGTTGTACTGAACCGTGCTTTGCTACGACAGAGTTTTGCGCGCTATGACTCCGACGGACGTGTGGTGTCCGTACTTCGGCTTCTTCGTTGGGCAAAGGAAACTTCGGCTTGTTAACGTCTACGCTCCGGCTACGCACTTCGGCTTCTTCGTTGGGCAAAGGAAACTTCGGCTTGTTAACATCTACGCTCCGGCTAGAGCCAGCGAAACCAACGCATTTTTCACAAACCTGATGAGAAGCCTTATGCTGCAATCCAATGTAATACTCAGTGGTGACTTTAATTGTGTATTGGATTCTCATAGAGACGTGCGTGGTCCCGGTCGTGGCAGACCTACATAGTATGGAATGCCCGGGAACAAAAAGGCGCGCGACTCACTATTGGACGGGTGAGGTGAGTCAGGGATCCACAGTCGTGGCAAGGAACTTTTCTGATCACGTAACTGGAAGCTCTTGTGCACCAGCATTTGTACCTTTTGTGTGAATATGCGTCCCGGGGCTTGTAATCCTAATTTCTACTCCTCCCAACAATTTTATTTCGGGCACTTCCATGCTCCCTGAAACGCCATGTATCGACCGTATTTCAAGTGCTCCGGTATCCTATCGAAGCATCCTCAATCCTCTTCGCATCGAGCAATCCTGTTTCGCATATTTTAGGTACTATACATGCCGTTTTCACCGCCTCCGGTTTGGTGCCAAAACGCGACGTCCGGTTTCACAGCAAACACGCTCTGGGCCAACCACTTTGCCGATTGATACACCTACCGCTTCTGACTTGAGGAAAGAGAGTGTTGTAAACTCCTTTTTGTGGCAATTCAAATCGCCACCAAAAGGCGTACCCTCCCGTTTTCAACAAATCAGGAAAGCGAAAGATATAATCCTGCATGTCGGCTGGTTCCGATCGTCCTTAGTTGCGGAAGGACCGGAAGCCTTCGTGGCACCGGAAGTTATGGCGAGGCCTTGTTTATGTTTACCCGAGAAAGTCGTGTCTCCTTCTTTTAAATAAACATATATCCCCCTTTGTGGATATGAGACATCTCATTAATTATAATCCACATAAAGATTTTGTTGCGTCTAAGCCCTTTTCCCCTTTCTTACCTAAACAACAACAACTTCATTTTTATGTTCATGAACGGGGAATTTCATCGCCAGGGCCGATCCTCTACCTATCGTATTTTGATGCCCGTCTGTTAAATGCTGTAGAATTTGTTTATTTAACGAGTACCCACTAACAGCCAAGGTCTAAGGAGCGAACCCTACGGAGTTTAGGTGAGGCGAGCTATGTAATCACATGCGCGTAGTATGTATGAGTGATTCCTATGTGAACTTTATGCCTCAACAATCTATGGACTGGTTGATTAGTTATTAGTTATCGATTATTACTTGATTAGTTATCAATGGTTGATCAGTTAATAGTTATGATTAATTAGCGAAGTGAAGAGCAATTGAGTCATTGAAGAACTAGCTGGCAAACTAATTAAAGACGCAGTGACATAGTTAACCAATTCGTTAAACGATTAGTAATTAATTAGCGGAATAATTAGTAAATGATTACTTATTAATTGTATATCACCAGTTTGGACATTGATTGGTTAATTGATAGGCGTTTCCGTCGCCGCTACAAAGGAGCCGCAACGTGTTTTCAGTCAGTTTAACAAAAATACGTGGTACCAAGGCGAGTTTAATCTCCGCATAACAAAATCACGGCAGAAATCGCTGACCAGTCTGTCGTTGAAAGGAGACACCATTTAGGAGACGAAAACCATGGCGACGGGACAAGCCGGCCGATGAGCTCATAATTGATATCGCATTTCAGCCACGACCTGCGCGCTCATTAAGTGCAAATCAAACTTTTGTTGTTGTATTAGCCTTGTTCCTCTTCGTTATATAAACTGATTTTGTTGTCCGTTTGTTTGATAGAGCGTTGATCGTTGCGTTAAAATATTTAGATACCAGCCGATTTTGCAGAACTATAGAAGAGTGGAACATGTTGCCCTCTAGTACCGTGTCCATTGATTCTGTAATATGATTTGCTAAATCCGTTCATACCTTGCTCACATAGACCTCTATTTTTGCATAGTTTGTAATACGTTTCGTCTATTTTGCAACGTCATTACTAGTTCTGCATTGTTGTGTTTTATTCTTGGTTGTTGTAATGACACCTGCTTGGGCCCGAGACGGGCTCGCAGTATTGCTAAATAAATAAATTAATTGATACTTTAATCAAAATTCTTAACTCTTACTTATACCTAATATTATTGCGGCGGGTGGTAGTGCCGGTGTTCTACTCTGTTGTGTTTTGCGACCTACGCCTCGCACGTGCAAGCACGGGACAGTCCCTTAAAGTGCCACTACGGACTAAATCTCATGTCTTCAGAATCCTACCAAAGTTATGTTACCGAAATCTTCTTGTCTCACTTTACATTCCTGCAAAATATTTTGGCTCTACGTGACGCGAAAGGCAGAGACAATTAATGTTTATTTTTGAGAACTGTGACATTATGTTAGGCTCCGACGGAGCGCCCGGCTCTCATCTGGCAACGTTGCTGCCCTTCGCGTCTTCCAGGGGGGCTCACTTTTTGCACTCCGTTAGCGGAGCACCACGTGACATATCATCCGACCGCTCCGACCTTCGAGAAAACACAAAGGAGGGAGAAGACATCTCTCGTATTTTCCCCTCTTTCGGTCAGCCTCACATGACTTCACCACGTATCCCTCCCCGGACGCCAGCGTCGTTGCTAGGAGACGAGTTCCCTCTCCTGAACATGACATCATTGCAATTTGTGGGCTTATGATTATGTCAGTCTCTCCTCGCGTCATCGAAACTTGTGGAGGCTCAGTAGATCTTCAAAAATTGACAAAAATGCACAGCGCTCGTAAACAAGATTGAAATTTCGCGTATAGGATCCTTGGGGCACCTTCTATTCATGAACTAAATAAAATAAACGCTATTTTTTGAGTCCGGAATGGCACTTTAAAGTTGACTAGCTCACCCCAGATTTGCACCAGGTCAGTCATTCGTTTCCTTATAAGGGAAGGTGCGAAACTGATTCACATCCAAAGCAGTTTGTCAGGCTTTTTATCGTTTTTAACCATTCACATCCACCGTCGCCATGAAGGCACGCATAAGTTCGCAGGACATAACACAAATGTTTAGGACACGCCATGACCTGGTAGTCTGTGCGCACTAATGCAGCAGCCGATGTATCGTAGCCTGTTTTATGGGGATCATCAGGGTACCTAGCAGTCAAGGGAAGATACTTGAAGTATCAAGTACTACTTTAACACGATGGAAATTGATGTTCTGAGGCTGGAGCACAGTTAAGAAAGAACAACGCACAAGCCTCAGGGGCCTAAGAACAATGAAAGAAGGAAGTCACTGAAAAGGTTAGCCAGCTGTAGGACTCGAACCCACATCTTCTGGATTGCCGGTCCAGGGCTCTACCATTTGAGCTAAGCTAACACATCTCCCCAACGCCTTCCAAGAGTGCGTCATTAGAAGGGCTAACCACATCCACTCACTCACTCATTCCCCTTTCCATTCTTATGTTTGCGTGCGAAATAGAGCTCCTCTATTGCAAGTCGTCAGTGTCCTTCAGTTTTCATTGTTTAACTCACATTGCAAAAAAAAAGTGTTTCCAGTTTTGGACCTACCGGTGCCCTATTTCAGTGGCCGCTTTAATTATGCTGCGCAACTGTTTCAGAACCATTTGCTGCAACATGATTTGAAAGTTTTTCGTCTGCACGGGCACTTGGGAAAGGTGTAGGGCTCGAGACCGTTAACATATTAAAAAAATGCAAGGGCGTATCGCCTTCATCATCCACCGCTTACGAGCAAATGGTCGCAAAGGGGTCGTGTACAATGCCACTACATATCATATTAAATGTCAGAGGACAAGCAATAAGATAGTTTGTCTGGACGGCGGGTCATATGCCGAGATTATTCGCATTAGCTGTCGCCAAGAGGGTCAGCAAACGGTGAGTTCACTGACACTTTTGGAATACAACAGTGTTCGGAACACACGTAACAATATGCTATGTTTCGCAGTGAGTAAGAATACCTTCACCTGTACACTCTAAATCCGGTCCCCCTTATCGTCCCCCTTAACGGCCTGTAACCTGTGTTCCAGGGGTTACATTGGCATTTCCCCCTTAAATCCATGGGTTACTTCGTCTAGAACCCATTCCAAGGGTTACATGAGCCCGCTGTAACGCTTCGGCACCGTGCTACAAGGGTGACAGTGACGTGTCATCGATGTCACCCTTGAAATATCACCCTTACGTCACCCATACTCTCAACCGTAACCCTTATTACGAGGACAAGAACGAATTTGCTACAAGTTTCGCGTCTTCTGCGCCTGCGCTGAAACATTCAAACTGAACGGACGCGGACGCTCGGAGCTTCGAGTCCAGGCTTGGATCAAGTAGTCTCGGCGACTCGTTGGCTTTGAACTCTTCCGTCTTGTTGTTGCTGTAGTGATGTTCACTTCCGAGGACATTCGCGGCAACTTTTGCGGTCGATGCAAGCAAAATGAGTGTGATTGTGCTGAGTTCATGAGGAAGATTGAGGATCATGCCGGCGACCGCACTGGGTGGTGTGTGTTCTGCGGCCATTCACCTTCAACACAGGGGCGTCTTGAATCAATTGGTGAGTGTCTTCCGCAATTATTAAAGCCATGAATTGTGCCGTCGCAAAACAAACAAGTGGCGGTGCTTTTTGTAGACGTGCCTCGTGTTGAGGAGATGGCTGTGGCCACCATTCGCAACGAAACAGTGAGTTTGCAACAGTGTGTATCTCTTCTCTTTTTACATTTGTCCCTCTCTTTCTTTTAATGTGTGACCGGCTTTTGAGAGCGAGTGTAGCTGTCTGACGTCAGCTAAGGCTTGTTCATGCATGTGTCTTTTCAAGATGCAGAAACGGTGATGACCTGGGTACACCGGGATTGAATTTCTGTCAGTACTCACAGAATGCTGTCAGTACTCACATCCGCATCAACAGACAGCTGGCTTAACGAAGCAAACTAATGTTTCCCGACTCTGAGTAGTTGTGAAATAATTTTGTAATTTGTCATTTAGCCATAATAAATCGATGTGTTCCATACTCGGATTTCATGTACAAGTGTGCATGCGTTTATTTTATCACAAACACAATTTTTTTTTCATGCCTGTACACTGCCACTTCTCTAGAAGTACATGAGCTGGGGCCACACGGCGATGCACTCAGCGAGCGGGCTTCACCACAAGCTACACTGCTGTGAAGGGAAGAGCGCTGCAGAGGACTGGTAACCCATAAAGCGGGGTTCAGCGCCTACGGGAAGGGTTACGTTTCGTAACCCATAAGGCTAAAAAAACTGCGGCCTTGAGTGTCACCCTTATGTGCAGGCCACGCCTACATAACCCGTACAAAAGGGTTAGACCATAACCCCTGATGTAAGGGTTAAAAAATGATCATTTTTTAACCCTTACTATGGGTGACCAGATTTAGAGTGTAGTGTTGGCATGTAGATGTATGCGCATGGCACTAAATGAGCAGTTTGTGGTGACGAAGTTGCCAGCTAGACAAGATTGAATATGAGTGATGACTACCGTTGTGAAAAACTGTTTTTCCTTTTTTGGTAAAATTTCTTTCATTGCATGTATCATTGAAGTTTTTAATTGTATTAGTAGTGTGACAATCTTGAGATAACCATTGATGTCTTTTGTAGCAGTTCCTTTTTTTTCTGAGATAACGTAAGCTATAACCATCAATCTTTCTTGCACGATGTCATGTACCGTGTTTTTGAGATTTTCTTGTTTGAAGTATATACTTACACCTGTCACATACAAGCGTACATTATTTGTATATGTTTTTGCTATATATTGTTTACACAAGTTTGTTCACCACTTGCAAACCCAATGTGCAAAACTATGCATGGGTAGAGAGCATGCTTCACTTGAGGCACTCCTGCGTATTTCTATATGCATGCTCCTGGGGAAAAGAATATTCGCTTTCACTCTCGTGCAGTGCAAAAAAATATATGGATTTAAATGTAAGCAATTTAAAACTCGTCAGTTGCGTAGTTTGTGCCAATTGAAGTGTGTAGGAATTCAAACACGTTTCGAATAGAAGATATTTTAAATTAGAATGATTGACTTCTGTATTCAGTGTACACCAACTTGCTCTATCCCTCGAATGTGTCGTTCATGATCTTCATCCTTTCATCTATGCATGGAGCAGTCCTATCCGCACAACATGTTTGCTCACATTAATTCAATTGACACACTGATCATGATATTTCGATGCTAAACCAATTGCTCAATTCGTTCTTCTTCTGTGAAGGCGATCTTCATTGCACAACACGTCGGTTCAGATTGTTCCAATTGGAAATCATTGTTTCTCATTGGCACCCAGTAAACTAATTACTTGATTTGGTTCTTGATTTCCTATTAGTCTTCTTCATCACAACACCTGTTAGAGCGCTAAAACATGAAGCTATCTTTCCCCCAACACTTCTCATTACTTCAATGAGAGATACCTGCGTTATTCACATTAAATGAATTGGGTGTCCCAGTTCTCATTGAAAGTCATTGGTTCTCATTAAACGAATTAGATCCTGGTTCCCTGGAAGACTCCTTCTCCACAACATCCGTTAGAGCGCTCAAACATAAAGTCAGCTTTCCCGCAACACTTCTCATTACTTCAATGAGAAATACCTGCGTTATTCACATTAAATGAATTTGGTGTCTCAGTTCTCATTGAAAGTCATTGGTTCTCATTGGACAAATTAGCTCCCGGTTCCCTGGAAGACTCCTTCACCACAACATCTGTTCGAGCGCTCAAACATAAAGTCAGCTTTCCCGCAACACTTCTCATTACTTCAATGAGAAATACCTGCTATATTCATATTAAATGAATTGGATGCATACATTCTCATTGAAACTCTTTGAAATTGATGCGGGCGCTTAATGAGATCGGGTCTACTCTTTCCAGCGGGGGATATGGGTGTCTCCGGCATCCGGTTGAACTCGCGTCGTCGGACAATTACATATTCGACGGACTCAAGAACGATCTTGGCGGCCGGAAGTTTGGTTCCGACGAAGACGTCAAGCGAGCGGTGCATGAATAGCTAAGTAGTGATGGAAAACTATCAATAAATTGACTATCAATACTATCGATATTTTTCGAGAACTATCGATGGTGTCGAAAACTAGAGATAGTCTGAAAACTATCCATTGTTGACTATCGATAATACCATCAATAGCGTTGAAGAACTATCGATAGTTTTACGATAATCGGCTACTGATAACACTGTTCTCTTTTTTTTTTTTCTTAACTACCAATAGCTAGATTTGGTTCGCACTATCGATGCTTTCGTACCCGTCTTCGGAATAGCAAGCCGGCTCTTTGCCTGGCTATCCTTTCCTTTCTTTTTTTCTTAATAAACATATCCCCCCCCCCTCCCCGTCTTCGTTTTCGCACTGGCACAGTGACAACGAAAACGGAACGACGCAAGTTATTTCCGTAAATTTAGCAGGAATGTATGAATGATGCACTGCAAGCCGCGAAAGGAAATACTCATCACAAAATCGTACGCACACATGAGACTGCAATACCAGTCAATCCAGTGCAGAGACTATCACGTGACGGTGGGGTTGGTTTTAGCGGCGTGAGAAGCTCAAGGTCAGCGTCGGAAGGAAAGCTGAGCAGCTTTCCTCAACAACTGAGAGCACTCTCAGTAGTATTGCAAAAAAAACTTGTATAGGAGTGAGGCGTTTTCTTTTTCTATTTTTATCTGCTCCCCGATAGTTTTCCCGATAGCCAACTGTCTATAGTACTGTCGATCGTGTTCTTACTATCGGCAGACGACTATCGATAGTGCTATCGATAGTTTTCTTGGTATCGATAGTTCGAATTTCATACGACTATCGATAGTATCGATAGTACTATCGGTAGTTTCGCATCACTAATGGCTACGCACTTGACTGAAAAAACTTCTCTGCTGGAATCATGCGCTTCCGAAACAATGGTGCGCCCACATTGGAAAGCAGGGAGACTACGTAGAAAAATGATGCATTGTTTCCCAGAAAATTCATTTCACTGTTCGTCAGCATATTACTTAAGACTGCGTATTGAAACGCCCTCATATGCGAACTTATCATGAAAAGTACGAGCACTCTCGTACGGAATTTATAGACGTGAACGTTAGCGACAGGAGCATCGTCTATACACTTCGACCAAGCCCCGTCTTCGCCATAAAAATGCGGTTGTATGGAGAATATGATCAATATAAAGCTTTCAAGAGATAATAAAGTATCCGCTAAGCTGCTTATCGAACATTATAGCCATGAATGTTTATCGTGCCGTCCTTTGAAACGGAGTTTAACCCGCAAACGAGCCACGTAAACCACGAGGAATTGAGGTATTTCATATCTGCACTGCTCAGATTAGATAAAGCCGGCTGTGAAAAAAACGTGCACGTTCCACAGCTCTAAGTCGAAATGTGGTCGCTGGAATAAATTGTAGCCCACCCTTTCACGACACCAAGCAGTGTGCTACGTCGCGTGTTCGCCCAGGAGTTCGCCCAGGAGTTCATACAGGAGTCAGAGGAAAATACCCGAATACACCCACAGGTTGCATAATGAAGCCTGCGTCATCGTAGCCCTGAATTGCAAGAGCGCTCCGTCCAGCCTAGAATGATATAACTGATTGCGTATTGCTGCTGAGCGCTAAAAAGACGAAGTCATAACCCAACACATGCGCTAATTGCATCACTCTTCAAGTATAAGGGTGGTTTGGCTGTACTCATCAGAGCAGAAGATACGAAAAGCAGGAGCCGGCTCTCCTCTGCAGTATCACAGCTCTTGCAGTACGGAAGTGCGAGCCTGTCATTGCCAAATAGTTCACTAAAGCAGCACACATGATGCCTTCTCAGTAGCAAGTGACCTGGCAGCTGTACGCCAGTGCCAGAGGAACACATAATGCCATGCGACCGCGAATTTTTCCTCCGCGTTTTGATCAGCAGAAAACAACGCTTGGGGTTCTTTGCCACTTGATGTACATACCGGCGATCGTACCGCAGGTTCGTCCGTAGTCGTCCGTCGTTGACAGGCTGAAAACGTTTCCACGTCTGGGCACCTGAGGTCATGTGCTAGAAAAATTCACGGGAATGTGAACTGAAGCTGTCTCGAAAAAGAGAGCCTTGAAAAAATAGCATGCACCAACACTGTAGGTATTGTGAACTGTCGGCGTCCTTGATGCCTCCCCAGTGTTTCTAGATTTGCTCACGCTGTCGAGATATCAATCATACGACTTCGTTCACAGCATACCACGGTTGGCAAGGCCGTTCTGATTAGTGTTTCCTTCAGTTCGATGTCGAGCCAGTTCTTATCATTGTTTCAGCGTATCTTATTTCTTATTTCTCGCCTTTGTCGTGACTCGCGAGCTTGAATTATGTAATCTCAGGGTGAATTGCACTGGCCGATGCGGATCAAATTCGGCTGCTTCGCTGGTCGTTTCAGATCAATCAGCACACCGACACCAAGATGAACGAGACACTTAGACAGAAGCGCAGGACACGCTGTCATGAGCATCGTGAGAACTTTAATGGCAGAACCACAAAAACAGGAAATAAATGAGAGTGAAATGCATAAACAAACAAAACTATTGGCATGGATTCTTTTGCAAAAGCTTCTGGCGGCAAGAATTGCAAGATATAACATACAATGCCTGGTTGCTGCAACCAAGGCCGACGCTGTCGGACTGCTCGGTTCTTCCAAAATGCGCATGCAGTACGCGATGGGTACTTGCACCTGGTGTAAAAGTTAGCACACATCGCAGCGGCTGTGAGAGGTCAAGTGCTCGAAAAGAAATTCAAGTCACGCAGATAGGACAAGGGCGCCTTTTTCAGTAGTGCAAACGGAAATGGGCATTGAATGGCGCGCCGTAGGTTAGGACCACGACCTACTAGATTATAACGACCATGTGACAATCAGAAAACCCTATGAGGAGCCTGTCCGCACGATCCGCCAGGGGCGCTACTGATCGGCACAACACGATTGGACGATGGAAATTTGAATTCTGAACGTGCAGGAGCGTGTGTACGACTACCGTAGCAGACGACAGCGATAGCCCCTATGAAAACGCGTAGAATGATGATGATAATCAACCTCAGAGTGAAACATCTGTGGAACGTCCACCGCTTGTACAGAAATACTAAGGTAAGCTGAAGTACAAAGTATTGTAGAAGTTGAGGAAGCAATAACTGGGACGATCAGAAGCGCCACCGCTACCTTCCATAAATGCGGCGCATAGAAGGGGTGCGCCTGACATGGTCGTTATAATCTAGTAGATCGTGGTTAGGACACGCATGACGGAACCCACGGAAACGTTTCTTCTTTGTTTTCTTTATTTTCTTGTGTGTGTTCTTGTGGGACGAGAACGCCATATGCAGTGTGTCAAGTTCTGTTTTGCGTTTCATGGGCTCTGTATTTTCATTCTCTCTTGAATCCTGAAAGCTCTCTCGACCTTTCTGGATACCATAGGACTTCGATCCTTATTGTGAAGGTACTCATTATTTAATTCCCCGCTTCACCACCAGCCTTGGGTAGAGCATCACCCCTGGCGATTAAACGCCCCTTTCATCATCTCAAAATAAAGTTGTCCTTCCTTTCTTGCACGTGCACAAATATTCCACGGCACTGTCTGTATTGCCATATGTAGGACGGGAAAAGCGGTAATACCAGCCCGCGTCACGTTTCAAAAATGGTACTGCGGTACTATTCGCGTACCAACGATTTCCATCCAAAACGGCAAACCTGAGAGAGACAAAAACACATAGACAGCGCAACACAGCAGCTCAAACCAGCCGTTACGCCGTTATAGAGTCGTTCGCTCGCGGGTCTCTACGCAATTTTATCTGTCACATTTCTATCCATCCTCGCAGTTTCGTTGCATTTAGCAAACAATGCAATGCCTCTACAGGGTTAGTCTAGCACACGTTACATATTTCGATCGCATCATAACAATGGGTGACGCAAACCGCCGTGTGTCTGTAGTTTGTTTCTTTGCGAGCGTTATGGTCCTGTAGAAGAAAAAATAAAAATCAAGCAAAATCTTACTCTATGCGTTTTCCGTGGTCCATCTCACTCAAAAACTGCCATTTCCTCCCGTGTGCGCTTCATTTTACGTTTCACCACACGCAGGCGGCACCAACATACAAAGAAGGGGATTAGTGCCAAACGTCAGCACCTCCATCTCTCGTCGTTGGCAGCGCCGCCTGTGTGAGGTGATGTGAGTGTAATGAATGTGAAGCAGACGTAAGACAAAAATGGCGGTGTTTGTGTGAGATATGGAAAATGCATTGGGCGAGATCTTGCTCGATTTTAAAGCTTCCCTACATGCCCACAACGCTTGCAATAAAACTTCAAACAAATAGATATCAGTCTGCAAAGTTTGGGGTTGGCTAAACCCTGTCTTCTATTTTCACGATTTTTTTTTATTGCACGCTCCTGCAATGCTCGTGGAAGAAGCGCTGTAGATGCTGCAACAGTGGCGTCCCATGTCGTCAAGCTAAAATGTTGTACTTTTTCTGGTTTTTCCCTCGCATAACGTGAATTCGTGTCTTCATGCGACGAAGTCAACTTATAGAAGGCGCACCGAATGCTTGTTAACTAATTGTCTCCTGGAAAGCCACTCACTCTGCACTTTCACTTTCTGCACCACTCACTGGGTGCAATTTGTTGTCCTGCGACAGTTACGGGTAGAGGTAAACATTTGGTTCACGTGACATTGAAGTCTCTATATAGTTTGCAGAAAAGCGCTGCGCGTTAAAAGCATTATAAAGCGGCAGACAGGTACTTTACGTTGACGGCATAGACCAACAGTCTATTGCTTGCAAATCCAGCGCAACAAGTTTTTCCATGCGACCGAACACGTTTAATATGTTTAATTTGCGAGGAAAATTACGGTAAAAAGACTCGAGCAACGCCACCTGGATACAGAAGGCCTTCTTAATGCCTCCTCTCCCTCCTTCGCTACGTGGACACCTAGTCTGACTAGTCAGACACCTAGACACCTAGTCAGAAGACTAAAAGTCCAACACGCTTTCCAGAAAATTAATCTTGAGAGATACGTGGGACCGTTTTGCGCTTTATTTTGTTTCCGCATTTAGCACGAGGGGACGTTAACTACTCACAGATGACAGTGACAGCCCATTCGGCTGACGGTGGCTCGTCTCCATATGGCTACGGCAACTGAAAGCACGTTCGTGATTGGTTACGGCTGTTGAAAACATGATCCTGATTAGCTGACTCTTAGTTGTTACGTCACGTCGACGAGTAAGCAAAAGAACCACCGCAGGAAACCTTATTCTCTTTCTGCAGAAGGCAGGTCATGCTCAGCGACCCATCTAACACGTTGCTCTTCCCGACGAACTCATGCACCCTCTACGCATCACCACCCTTCATCCTCTGTCCTCCATCCGTCCTTCTTTCGTTTTCTCTCTCTCTTTCTTTTTTTCTTTTTTTTTTTTGCTATAGTCGTGACGACGCCCACTTCTGTGGGGCCAACAACGGCGAGCCGATCCTGCCATTATCCCCCTCCCCGACGAGTCAGCAGGCTTTCTCTATCTAGGTGGTGTTAGGGTGCCTCAATACTAGCTCCCTCTGGGGAGTTCTAGCGTGGCGTTAGCTCGAGGCGACGTCTGGAGGGAAATAATTTCCAATTCAAGCAACAGTGATCTATACGCGTATGTGGTGGAGACGGATCTGCTGCTCCTGATGTAGCCTGCGCTGCTGTAGCCGATACATAGCCGACTTCTTTTTCTTTTTTCGTTGCAGAAACTGTGTTATGCGCGTGTAATGTAGCTTTGCCGTCGTGCTTGACGAGCAATGCGGAGTTCATGGCAACTTCGACCCAGTTGAACATGAAAGGACTGATGTTCTGAGGGTGGAACAACATAGAAGGGACAAATACATACAAAGCCTCAATTTGCCTAAGAAATTACCGATGAAAGAAAGTCACTGAAAAGGTTAGCTAGCTGTAGGACTCGAACCCGCCTCAGATCATCAGTTCTTTCATGTTCAACAGTTGCCGCCTGCGTCGATCCCGTCGTACGAATGTGTGTATGAGTGAGCAAAAATGTAAGAGTGAAAGGAGGATGAGTGAGAGAGAGTGGCTCGTTTGTCCCTTCAGATGACGCACCCTGGAAGTCGCTGAGAGGGCGTGTTAGCTTAGCTCAATTGGTAGACCCCTGGACCGGCAATCCAGAAGATGTGGGTTCGAGTCCTACAACTAGGTAACCTTTTCAGTGACTTTCATCTTTTATCGGCAGCTTTCTTCGACACAGTGTTGCCCGATGTCCGTAGCTTTGAATTTTAATTTTCTTTATGATACCTTTAAAGGATCATGATACTTCGGCTCCAGTGTTTGCCGGATAAATCATCCACGTGATCCGGGGTTTGAAGTTTCACAGCAAAGCAGATAATATACTGTTAGAAATCTGATGGCGTGAATACGGAAACTCACCCGGCCCTGACATCACCGCTGGCGTCTCCGCCAGTGAGGCTTCCGCGGGAGAGGTCACGTGTTGTGAACACCAATAGAAATCGTCCAGGCTCTTGCGCTTCTGATGTCAGAGCTGGACCCAGAAGTGCGTGTATGGATTTTTACCTCCGCGACGATGACACCCGGAAAAATAATTCAATTTCATCCAATACTCTGACATGCAGTGCTACAACGTGCGCATGAATGAAGTGATAATATCAAAGTGCCATTTCCCGTTTAAAGAGGCTGTGACGCCTCGACCTACGTTATTATTGCGGATAAATGAAGAACAATAGCAATGGCGATGGGGTGGTAACTTTGGGGCTACGAGCGCTCCGCCTGCCTGCATTACTCTCATAAACTGTAACAAGGTGCTAGTAATGCATTACAAAATACAAATAATTTTCCCACCTATGCTGGCGTTGGGTATCCCTCAGACGCCATTAGACAGATGTCGGCACAGTTCCCTATGAAGTCGGCCCAAGACATACGATCCCAATCCAGGGCAATATACCGCCATACGGGCATGCACATGGCACGAAAATAAAATGTTACCCACCAACCACAGGTGCACGTGACTTCCCCAAATCTCTTCCATTGTGTATCCTGCACTATGTTTACTCCCCATACCTCAATTCAACTTCAATCCCCCATGAAGTATACTCGAGAACCAAAGGTACACGCGACTTCCCCAAGTCTCTTCCACTGTGCATCTTGGACTATTTTTACGCCCTATACGTCCCAACTTAGCTAATTCAACTTCAATCCTCCATGCAGTATATATTACCGGTTGACTGCTCAATTTGGTTCCCTTTTTTTTTCATTGATCATTCGCACAGCAGAGACGATGGTTATGCCTTTTCCACTATCCAGGGACCTATCTGAAACACGACTGAAAGAGCTCCCTACCCTCGGTTTGGAAGGCATCGAGGTCCTCGAACTCCGTGATGTCCCAACTCTAGAACGTTTCCCATCCGTGTACCACTTCCGTTTCATCCGGGAGGCTCATCTCACCTACCCGTACCACTGCTGCGCCTTCCAGTTCCCCGAGGCTCACAATCCTGAGGAGCATCAACGCTTCCAGCAGAGCTGCCAGAAGCAAGGCTCATCAACGGAGAATGAAGCGCACAACTATGCCACGCACAAGGTACGGTAGACGTTGCATTACGTTATATAGCTTACTCTTTGGTGAAGGATCTTGTGGCATTCCTCGGGTGCTCCAACCACGCTGACAGGGCAGTGTCTTGGAAGCGACTTTGAATCGACTTCGACTCCGACTAGAAATGCCAGCTGCCGACCTTACCACCTTCCGCTTGTTTGCTTCGTGTCTCCTGTCGGTCGGCACCGTTGCAGGTGAAGGGTTTTATAGCCGTGCCCCTGGACGCGACTGCAAGAACAGCGCGGGCGCAGTGACCATTTACATGCGGGATGAGTCAACGCTTCGCTCCTATTCCTCTTTGCTGACTGCGAAGACGTGGGTGAGATGTGTGCGGTGCAATTTGAGAGGGGAGTCACGTCATGGTCGCCTACTTTGCCCTCACCACAGCAGTTTCGAGTGTTAAAACATACATCACCTGCGCCTTAACAGTCCACATGCCACCGCCGATACGGTCTACAAGAAGCGCTGATGTTGCAACTCGTCACTAGAACACGGACCGTAACAACCTCGAGAAAGACCTGCATCAGTAGTTTACCCAGAACATGCATGCTCGGGGACAACATCGAACAATATGCCGTCAATAGTATTTTCCATGATGCGAGACGAAGAAAGCACGTCGCTGTGCTACGTTTCCTCTATAGCACAGCGAGAACTAAACAGTTCAAACTATCTCCCCATTTCTAAAACACTTACTTACACTGTCTTACGCGCTGTCTTACGCGCAGACATCGCGGAGCACAAGTGCAGACCCAAACATCTAAGAATATGCATAATGTAAAACCCCGAGACTAGGGAACACGAAAGGACAGACACAACACTGAGCCTCAGTGTTGTGTCTGTCCTTTCGTGCTCGGGGTTTTACATTATACATCATCTTCACCAGCTTGCTTACTTCCTAGCCATTTTTTCATTATCAAACAATACTTCTCGACCGGGCAAGTCAAGCGCGAGAAATCCGACAATGCACGTTCTTTCTGCCGTCATATCAACAGGAGGTGTCGCGGTATTCTCAAAACGTTAAATCCGAATCTCTCAATGCAAATAGTCGACAAAAATTCCAAGCGTCACGTAGCTTCGTTACAGGTTTCCAAGGAAAACGCGCCTGTGATCCCTTACGGCACCGAAATATAGCTGATGCTAAGGCGGCACAGAAACAATTCTGGGTTTGTTACGAGAAAACACTCCTTTCGGCCTTTCGCGCGTGGATGCACGTAATCTCAAATAGGCTTCCCGCTTGCGTAAGACGGCGTATTTGAGGTATGCCGCTTTGTCACTCCCCAGCTGGTGCGAAACAATGTGTCAACTTTCAACGTTGTCAATGTTATATAAGGAAGGTTTTTATAGGTCTGTTGCAGTCGTGCGCGCGTAAGTAATATCTCGTCTTCGTTGCATTTCACCTCATAAACCTTATATAGGTGGACAACAGCCCCACAGAGAGGAACGAGGCGAACTTCCGCCTCAGGCAGGATAAACGCGAAGCCTCCCCACTAACAGAAGCTCTGCGTACAAAAGCACAGAGGAGAGCTCGTCTGCACTTCCGAGCTCAAAAACTATTTTGACTCTCGGTTTCTTGTCCAACCGCTCGATCCAGAGACTTGCCGCCCGGCGCCTCCTCTGGCCCAAGGCACCTGCCCTCCTTGCGCCCCTTCCGAACGGCTCTGGTCCCACAGCATGACCACCATCATCATTATCATTATCAAAATCTCTGTGAATGTGTGTCTCGTCGGTCCTCATTTGCCGAAAAAAAGCGAACAGTGTCGAAACAACGGTTTGGCGTACCGTCTCGAGGACATGCCGCCACTGCAGGTGGACAATCGCTAGTAATGCCACCCTAAAACGGTGGCTTCCCTTAATGTGAACGGCTACAAATATGAATACCTGGCCAGCCCACAGTCATCCTTACGCTATTCAGAAATATATCCATGACCAGTCGTGAAGAACATGTTCAGCAGTATGAGCCATGTATCCTCTGGCACCCCATGAGCATAGCCAGTCCACCTAGGTCGCTATTCAACTATACTGTGGAAACAACCGTCCAACGGGGTCGTTGAGACGAGTAGCGCAGTCGAGAAGAAGGTATATAGTCTGTCAAAGATTTGTTACGGATGGTCGCCCCTGAGAAGTGTCTCGCCGAAATAACTCGATCTAGAAGGGCTGCACCAGCTTTCCCCTCCTAGACCGCAACATCACTTACAAGATATAACTCGTGCACCTGTTTATTAAGAGCTAACGATACATCAAAGTAACAAAATTAAAAAGGAGAATAGAAAGCAAATTCAAAGAATATTCGTCTTGCCGCCCCAAGCCTCGAGATTTGCGTTATGGACAAAGGGTATGCCGACATTCCAGTGTATGTGTGTCCTTGCTGCACTAACGAAATGTGTGCGTGTGAGCAGCCAACTTTAGTGTGAGACGATGAATGGGACAGCACAGTTTGTTGTTGTTGATGGCCACCTGTTTTCCAGTTGGTGTACAGGAAGACGAGAGCTTTGGACAAGGTCAGTCAAGGCCTTGCTTCCATTGGTCGCACTGTGCTGGAAGGAATGGGGTACATCTTCCGAAGAAGAAGCCGCGACGTAGGCCAGGCTGAACACGGGTTTGGTGGCGTGCAACAAGGTATGGGTTATCGTTGCCTTTCTACATAAACATCGGTTTCCAAACACTATAATGTTGAATTTAATTGGGATAGCAATTCCTGCCCTTGACTGGGTGGGGTTTCAGTGCATGCTCCCGGCGGGGTCGTATACATGTTTGCTTTTTCAACAGAATACTAGCATTCGAGGTACGATGCCCGCACTGTGCATAAAGCGTGATTCGCAAGCTTTCTCGGGTTTGCTTTGGCCACGTGGGGTTCTGCAAAATGCTTTGGAATCGCACAGTATAATTACACACAGCGAGATGCGCCATGTTTCCACTCTCCAAGAGACGCACGACTACCTGCGTAGTCGAACATCACAGCCTCACTTATCGCGCGCACGCCTCATCTTCTCTATCGTATTCCGCTGGCTTTGCCCCAAGGAAATCGCTGGGTCAAAAAGTATTCCTCCTTGGGGCAAAGCTTCGGCGTCTGCTCCGCCAATGGAACGTTCAAGGCATGACCCGATTCTGCCAATGGAACGGTTTTTGCTCCGTCTGGGGGCAAAACTTTGACCCAGGTCTGCCAATGGAATGCGCCATTATTCTTGCATATCCGCCTCTTTCACACAAGCCTGTGCTAGAGTGTCTTACGTTGTGATGCGCTTGATACTGTGGGAGCAGGGCCGGCGATAGGGCGGGGGGGGTGAGTAAGGCGACCGCCTTAGGCCCCGCGCTCGCATAGGCCCCGCGCACGAGGCCCTCAACCAGGAATTACTTTTTTCTTAAATATCAAGTATGCACTTAATCGCACGCGCGATCTTCGACTAATGTGTTATTATGTGTTATAATATGTAATGTTACTAAACAGTGTTATGTGCCATTCTGTCATGTGATGAGAAAAAGTCAGACTTTTAAGAAAAATCAGCCAACCCTGCAAGCTATACCGAGGATTTCGCACCCTTCTCTCCTGCTGCCATTTCCCGTGCTGCTAAAATCTCCCACTGCGAAAATCTTATAATTTCTTATCTTTTCATTACTGCTGGTGTGAAACAGGCCCCGCGATGTGCCTTTGCCTCAGGCCCCGCACATCCCTAGCACCGGCCCTGTGTGGGAGCTATTTGAGTCTCAACCTGACGGCTTTGCAGCTGCTGGTGTCGATGGCAATGGCGCTGATGTGGACGATGCAGACCGTCACGATCTACAACATGGCGGCAAATACGCCAACGACAGTAGCGAGTCGCCTTACAGGAAAAAAATTCCCTGGCGATTTAGCGGTAAATGCGAGAGAAATTTCTTAGCATTAAGCGCCTTTTCCGGTCCATTCTTGACTTCCGGGTATCCACTCCCGGACTAAACCCAACTTCCGGTTGTCCACTTCCGGTCCAAACCCGACTTCCGGTTGTCCACTACCCGTCTATACTTCATTTCCGGTAACCATTTCGAGTTCTCTATTTGCGGTCTAACCTGACTTCCGGTTCTCTATTTGCGGTCTAACCTGACTTTTGTCCACCTCCCGCCTATACTTGACTTCCGGTTCGGTACTTTCAATTGCTATACGTAAGTTCATTTAATTAACCTTTAATTAGCCTCAATTACGTTCAATTACCCTTTAATTACCCTTTAACTACCGAAAGAAACCGCAGGTTACCTGGGGTAAGCTTCAATTGCATTTAATTCCCTTTAATTACGTTTACTTTAACTCCTCTCAATTTCCCTTTAATTGACGTTGATTACGTTCAGCAAACTGTGCGCTTTGTGCGTCTGTGGAAAACACAGAACACATCGTTATGCACTGCACAAGGTATGCATCCCAAAGAGTGAACTCCAGTCGTGCAATCTCATTCTTCAGTGCCCCACTCTCATCCTCAACGGATGAACCTCATGCTTTAACCTCATCCATCTCATCATTCTTCCGGTTCCTCCGTTCCTCTTAGTTTCTCGCAATTCATTTCACTTCTAGGGGATGTAGCTAGGCATGTGCACGTACAGTTCGGTGACCGGGAGGGTTGACGTTTTTCTATTTTTATCTTTTCATTTTTCTTTTTTCTTTCATTGAGGGATCTTTGTGGGAGTAGCAGAATTCGTCAGGTGACGAATTCAATATCTTCCTTTTTTATATATAATCAAACTCAAACTCATCAAAATCAACTCCTTCCTCTTCTTCGTTCGTTCTCGGTCGCTCTTTCAAAAAGTTCAGGGAGAAACGCAGTCTCTTGCTTACAAGTGGACATGAAAGCAGCCGACGCGCATTAATTTGAACAACATGAAGTCCATAGGCACAACACGATATGTTCTAAACGTTACTTCCTCTTAGCTCCTGCAAAAAAAAAGAAAGGAAAGAAAGAAAAAGAAAAAGGGAAGGAACCAGTGGAGTGGATCAATCTGTTCACGTTCGCTGTAAAGGGGTGGAACTATAGCTCACCACAGCGGAACAGCGGAAACGGCTGCGGAGTGGACATCTATCTTTCATGATGATGATGATGATTAAAGAAAAAAATGGGGATTGCAACCCTCATCACGAGGGCCGGCTACCCCGGACCATCTGAGGAAAGGAATGCCAGTCACATCTACCCACACCCACTGGAGATGTTGCGAAGCGGCGACGAACGCCACAGTCAGGGTCATAGCCCGTCTAACAGCTTGGTGTCCCTTAAAAACTGTGTAACTGCTTGCAAAGCTGGCAGTTGAGTGCTCGTTGGCCATGGGCCCAGCACCTCCTGCGCTCCGAAGGGTCGATTGTCATCCCGGCTTAACGCGGCTACAAGGCTGTCATGACACTCCGAGTATCTTGGGAACATAAGTGTAATATGTTCGACGTCTTCGAAAGAGCCACAGACTGGACAATTATGAGAGTCCGCCTTCCCAAGCCTGTACAGGAGTCTTGCACTGTATGGTACATTGAGCCGGAGCCTGTGAAACAATGACGTAAGCTGCCGCGGCATGGATGTTGGGAGGACCAGGGCTAGTTCGGGGTCAACCCGGTGCAGAAGGGAAGATCCAGCCTCGCCACGAAACCATTGATCTCTTGACAGCTTATGGCTCAGAGACTTTAAGGCACTCTTGGCGTCCGCCTTCGTGAAGTAAACACTGCGGAATGTACTATTTCCATGTGCTTTCCCGGCGTTGTGATCGGCCGCATCGTGTCCAGTGATCCCACAGTGGCCAGGTATCCACCGGAAAATGACGTCATGGCCAGCAGTCACTGCTTTTTGGTGCGCTACTACTATGTCATTCAGTACAGGGGCCGAGAGGTGGTGTGTACCCGGTGTCATAAGGGTCTGTAAAGCGGCTTTAGGATCACAAAAAATAACCAATTTTCCCTGGGAAGGCGCGCACGAGATATGTTCTATGGCTAGAAGAAGACCGTGTAGCTCTGCTGCTGTCGATGAAGTTCGATGCGGTAGTCGAGCACTGCGCGCAGTATTCGACGCTGGTACAACGAAGGCACAGGCGGATCCTGTAGGTATTGTGGAGCCACCCGCATATACCGCCGTGCGATCATCCAGACGGTGGATCAGTTCCAAGCTCAGCTGTCGCTGCATGCAAGGAGGTGAGGACTTTTTCGACGAAAAGCCTGGAACTTCTATATTGCTCTGACAGGGACACCACCCCACCATGGCAAAGACGATGCTGCAATGCGTTTATATGATGGTGAGATGCCTCGGTATGGCAGAATGACCTCGTGTAAAGTGGAATTAGCTCTCTTATTAATTGCTTCAACTAGGTTCTTAGAGCTGGTACCGGAAGTTCCTTTGCTTCTGCAACTGCGAGCTGGTTAGAAGCTGACCGATGAACCCCCAAGCACACTTTTAGGCTCCTGGCAACCACACTCTCGAGGATAGATTCTGAGGTGGGACACAGGCCTTGTAGAAGTGGCAGGGAGTACGCCAACATTGGTAGCTATTGGTAGCTATACAGACAGCTGTGTTTGAAATTGTCTGCGGCGGTCGGCTGACATCCTGACATTACAGGTCTGCATGTGGTAAGGTAAGGTGAGAGGAGGTAAGAAAGCAACCCTTCTGTATATGGGTGGGGTCGGCCGGACTCGACGGGCATACACGCAAACAGAGACTTGATTCGAAGTGCGACTTGAATACGATACGCTTCTGTCGCAATCACGTGAACGCGGCTACTAATGTGTTCGGGAGGTCATTTTTTCCATAGATCGAGAAGCAGACATGTACAAGATACTCAAAAATGTATTCAAGATAAGATGATAAATACTAACGTTAGAATGTAATTAAGATAGAGTCTACATACATGAAAATTAAAGTAATTAAGCTAGAGTACAAAATACTTCAAAAATTATTTGAAATACAATTAAGATATTATTTATCCTTGAACGCAAAAAGTCACTGGTCAATGCGGCAAGTCGCCGCTATGGCACATGAATCACCTAAACCCCACGCACTACGCTAGCCGCCGCTGTGTGATAGGAGTCATCTAAACACAAGTCCCAAAAAGATGACAAAGGGATGCCACATAACTCCACTAAGTATATGTGACCCAGAACAAAGCAAACTTCTAGCAGGTCTCTGCTCGGCGAGGTCAGAATTCGGCGTCACCGCGTCAGGGCACACATAATAGAACCCTAACTGGCCAAGGATTAGTACACAGGAGGCAAGATCTCTAAATGGAGACTTCCAAGAACGGCCAATGTCCGGGTCTAGAGTCACTATCCGAGTCAAGTCCGAGGGACTCAGGAAATTTCCAGTGAACAAGCAAGATAATGAAAGGACGAGACACAGACGAGATCCAAAACATGTAATTAGAGTATTGAGTAGAAAATACCATGCAATGTATTTTAAATAGAGTACAAATACGCAAAACAAAAAGTATTGAGTAGAGTACCAAAATACTGCAAATTGTATTTCAAATACAGTATTTTAAATACAATACTCCAAATACGTACAAGTCTGTCGAGAAGTTACCCGTCAAAAAGAACTCGTTACGAGTTAAGCTACCGTGTGAAAAATGTAACTAAGTTAATAACGGAGTTCTTCAGCTTGAAATGCAACTCGCAGTTACGGACTTACCTTAAAAAAAAAGAAAGAGTTACTTCCAAGTTACTTCATAAACAAAGTAGCACTACACATGTGCAGCGCGCGTGAGCAGTTGAGTTCGACCTTGAGTTGCCTGCGGAGGAGTGCAACACGCTTAGATCGTTTTCGTTTATGTCCAACAATTCGAACGCTTTGCATCTTAGTCCCCTGTGGGCGCACAATGGTTCAGCTTCATTTCAATGGCAGAGGTTCTTACTTCCTGAATAGAATACTGTCATTGATTGAATATCACGTTTTATGGAATAAAATCCCATGAAAGAACCGGAGAGCAAGCAAGAAAATATGTGGACGTGAGTGAAAAGCGAATTAAAAGTAACTTGGAACTTAGCTTAAGTTACTTTGGCAAAGTCACCTGAAAAACAAACGAGTTCCTCTGAAAGTTACCACGGCGCAAAAGTACCGAGTTAATTTACAAGTTGTCAAAAAAAGGAACTTAGTTACAGTGACGAGTTATTTGTAACGAGCTACCTCGAACTCTGCATTTTTCGAGGTGTTTTCTCGACACCCATGCTTATTCCATGTGCAGTATTACGTATTATAGCCAATACGTATGTTCCCAAATCGAGACGCAACCAGACAGACGTCATCCATTGGTTTGTTGTATGGACTACGCATCATGGCATAGGCTTCTAAAATCTCACGTGGCGAACTCATTTCAATATGCGCCTGCAATTACTTGACTGCCGCATCTTTATATAGAAATTAAGTCTTTTTCAAAGATGTGGTCAGCTTCGCCATGGGCTTTCATTGAAGGCTGTCGGATAACGGAAGCGAAATACGACGCATAAACATGCTGAATGCGTTTGACCGTTTGAGAAATTTAGCTGTGATTGAAAAGCTTTGAGATGCACACTATATTGCAAATTAACTTTGGAGATCTTTTGAAGGCTTTGAACAAAGTGCGTCGTAAGATTTTACGCAGCTATCTATCCAGTCCAATACAATGCGTGCAAAAAAGTAGTGCGTACGAAAACGAAGCTGCAACAGCTGCAGCACATCAGGCAAGCATTCTAGGTCCGTTCTTAGAAGCGTATACGAAGAGGGGAGTCAAGTCCTGTAGATCACATAAACAAAATACAGAGACCGACACTGAAGATTTTTGTTTAAGTTTAATTTGTACAAGCTTTCGCGTGGAGGTCCACGCTTCTTCAGGTACAAAGTGAAGTGATGACACACATACGTATAGGGAATACCCTATATTATAGATAATATAGGGTATTCCCTACACTATATTCCCTATAGGTCCGTTCTTAGTTGGAACCTGGTAGGACCGGGTTTCACCCTGTCGTGACTTACGCTTCCATTTTCTTATTTTCCCTATCGTCATCATCATCATCATTATCGTGTAATCATCATTTTATCAGGGTCGAGCCCCAATTAATCAGGAAAAGACGTCAACGAAATACTTGATAGTGGGCATTCTTGGGCTCTGAAAAAAAAATTTCTACATTAAATATTAACAACACCATAGGTATGAGTTTTCGACCTACATGAAAGAAGATTGAATAGAAAGTTAAATTGAAAGTGGCTTCGAAAATTAGGGATATAGGGGATAGGCTTCAGCTATTGAGAGTAATCTTTCCCAGTTCAACATGAAATTACGATTCGAGCAACCTGGTGTAGGATCGAGGCAGGTAACATTTCCTGCTCCAGATTGGCTGTAACGACTTGTCGTTGGCCGTTCTCCTTGGCCCCGTCTTGCATCCCAACCAGTGGGCTGTCCACCGCTGCTCTCCTCGGTTTTCTCCGAGTATCAGGACTCGTGAACTGCATGTGACGTTTCTCTAGTGTCTCTTTTCCTCTTTCTTTCCTTTTCCTTTCTCTCCTTTTCCTTCTTTTTATTTTCCGTTTTTTTTTAATAGCAAGCCGGCTCTTTGCCTGGCTAACTTTTCCTTTCTTTTTTTTCCCCTAATAAACATATCCCCCTTCCCCTGGGGTCGAGAAAGTATACACGGAGCATGAGTGTTGTCCTGCGTGTACCTCATGCTCCATGTTGATTATGTCTTTTTCTTCAGTCACCTTCAGGAAGTGTTCCTCAGATAATGTCATTGGTCTACCATTATCAACAAGTAGAATCAATAGTCTCTGTCATCGTTGTAATGCTTTACAGACAGTCGTATCTTCATGTCGGGGCAAAATTCAGAAAGTAGAACGCTTTACTCACATCTCATGTACAATATTAGTACTTTGTATGGGTTATGTCAAGCAAGGAAGACACCCAATGTCTAAATTACTCTTAGTGAAAAAAGCAGTTGGAGCAATCGCCAAGTGTAGATAAGGCTCCAGCACATGCATGCGTACCAGTACGTACGAACCTCGTGTTTACAGACAGTATGACGTAGATGCAGGCCAACTGATGGACAAACTCCACAGTGCGAAAGCCTGAGTCCAGGCACAAACAGAAGGACGACACCAACACGAGACTCAAACCAATGGAACTTGTGTTTGTGCCCCGACTCAGGCTATGGAGTTGTGTTAACAGAAGTGCGAGAGGATGTAGACCGTGTTGGGGTAAAATAACGTGATAACAAATGCGAAGAACGCGTCCTCTGTCCGTCCGTGTTTCTTCGCGTTTTGTTACCATGTGTTAACAGAGTCCAGTAACCGGGAACACAGCAAGAATAACAACAACAACAACTTTATTTTTAGATGACGAATGGGGAACCCAGCAACATATAGCAAGAAAAGCTATGCGGTGATGACTGGTTTGGCGGGGTTAGTCTTCTTTCGTTTCAAGATTGCCTTTCTCTGAGCAGCGTCCCCGGGACAAGGAAGGGTGGATCCAAACCAAATGTGCAACACTCTTTGCATTAACAATGCCATTAAATAGGGTATCCAATTTAATGACTCTACTCGACAGGAGCACATTTTTATGTCATTTCGGCCATTTCCAATGTTAACGTGGAAAAATGTTCAGGGACTAGAGTTTTCCGTTCTCTTTTTCTGCAAATCATTCTTGTATTGTATTGTGGACTCTATCAGATAAGCCACAGAAGGTTGTGTACTCACCTTGCTAAACTTTCCCTAACCATTTAGCCCGCTTGTTAACCGTGTCTTGATATTTTTTATTCCTCGGTGAACAACTGAGACAAGTTCTAAAACATTGCCACATTGCTATCACACTGAAGTGCGGCATCTCATCGTATACTCTCGAGCAGTGCGAACACCGCTGTGCTTTACATTTGAACCACCCCGCATATCTTACGAATTCCCTCCCTTAGAAAGCTTTAAACTGCTGGAGAGACGTTTCATTCATACTTACTCACTGAAGTGAAACTGGCAAGCTGGCAATAGCCTGGCTGACATTTCCGTTTTTTCTTTCACTCTATTAAACATATCGCCCCCCCCCCCCCCTTTGCACTGCCACTGTTCGAAGAAATTTTGCAGCCCCAACCGTAGCCTTTCCCTCCCAAGCCACATGCGCACATAATAGCTCACGATATTTCTGAATTTCGCCTTGCTTCGACAGTCACCTCCATGAACAGCCCTACACCCATTAAACCAAGGGGTGGGGGTGGGGGGGGTCGAAGTAGCTTAAAAGTAAGAGAAAAAAAGAGGGGCAGAGGAGAGTTGACGATTTCAAAGTGAGGCATAGGCAGGATGACCGATACTGGTGGGACGGAGGCACACTGTAGCTGAGAGGTGCGCTAGAGTGGTCTTTCCGCGAGGCCCGTTTCTTGAAGAAAATGCACGAGGCCGCTAGTTTTTGAAAGTCGTTCTGCATAAGAACCTTCGGGGAAGAGGACGTCCGTCAGTATGCCAGGCCTTGCGTGGGGAAGGTGGGTTTCCCGCATAGTATGGCATGCGCGGCATTCTGTCAGGATATGCGCGATAGTCTCCGGATGATTACGGTGACCGCAACTGGAGTCCTCCCTGGAGCCGATCTTGGAACACGTAACCTACGTAACCGATGGAGCATTGTCTGCATAACACGGGGAAGACCTTTCGTGGGAAGAGAGGGTCGATGATTCTGCATGATGTCCTGTTGTAGTTACTGAAGCCCTACCGAAAAGAGACTTAAAGACCAGGAGCCAGGTTAGGTCGGTTTAATCTGCGCGGCACAGAACTGAACTGCCGATATGCATGCGAGCTGTGCACGAGAAACAGACGGGCCGATTCGTCGTCGTCGAAGGCTACCGGCATGCAATGAGTGGCGCTACAGTTGCCCCCCTCCCAGAAGACCGGAGGGGTCTAGCCCAAGTCACATGACGGGTCGAGGCGGGTGGCTGAGGCGCTGCGGGGTTGTAGCTGGAAGCGGTAGTAGTTGCGTCTGGCGGGTAGGCCCGGCGCCTTGGAGGTAGGCGGGCTTGAGCCTATCAATCCCGACTGTTTGATCTTTACCGTTGACGAGGATACGAAAAGTCTTATCATCGTGGGCGATGACGCGGCAGGGGCCGGTGTAGGGGGCTTCCAAGGATCGGTGCACGGGGGGCGAACGTAGAAAAACGTGGATGGCGGAGGCGAGGTCTCGGGGTACATAGAATGGGCGTCCGACGGATTTTCTTACCGGGAGAGGCCGAAGTTGGGAGAGGGTGGAATGGAGTCTGGCGAGGAAGTCCAGGGGCGAGTCCAAGTGGTCTCGAGGGGGAAGAAGCAACTGCCCCGGAATTCGGAGGCTCGATCCGTAGACCATGTCCGCGGGGGAGCAGCCTTGACGGCACAGCGAATGCCGAGGAGTATCAAGGGGAGGTGATTATGCCAGTGGGTGCGATGCTCATATGCCATGATGGCGGATTTCAGATGACGATGGAATCTCTCGACGAGCCCGTTGGCGGCGGGATGATAGGCGGTTGTGCGATACCTGGTTGTGCCCAACATCTTGAGCATGCAGCGAAATAGGGAGGATTCATATTGTGCTCCTCTGTCAGTTATGAGTTCGGCTGGGTTCCCGACCCCCACCCAGGTGTGCAGAGAGGTGGAGCATACAGCTTCGGCGGTGGCGTCCACCATAGGAGCGGCCTCGGGCCACCGAGTGTACCTGTCTATGCAGGTGAGTAGGTAGCGGTAACCGTTGGATGAGGGAAGTGGGCCGACGATGTCCACGTGAATGTTGTGAAACCTGTGATCCGGGGCAGGAAGGCGGCAAGGGGGCAGGCCGTGTGACGCTGCACTTTCGCACGCTGGCATGGGACGCCAGACTGGGTCCATTTGCGGATATGATTCCACATGCCAGGCCAGACGTATCGTGATGAGATGAGGTGGTGGATGGCGCGGACGCCACCATGGGCAAGGGAGTGAAGAGTGTCGAAGACCCTGCGCTGAAGGGTGGCCGGTACGAAGCGGCGCGGCGTACCGGTGGAAACGTCACGGGCGACAGGGAGATCGGAACCGGGAAGGACAACGTCTTGGAGATGCAGGCTGGTGAAGTGCTCGGCGCGTATCTTGGTAAGCTCGGCGTCCGTTTGTTGGTGTCTAGCCAGAGTGTTGGTGTCGAGAGGAAGCTCATGGGAGGTGGCGCAAATGCGACTCAGGGCATCGGCGGGTTGGTTGGAGCGGCCAGCGACGTGCCTGGCATCGGTAGTAAATTCGGCCAAGTAGGAGAGATGGCGAATCTCGCGGGGATAGTACTTCGCACTGGCCGACGTAAAGGCAGTCAAAAGGGGCTTGTGATCAGTGAGGAGCGTGAAGCGACGCCCTTCGAGGAAGTATCGGATGCCGCACGGCTTTGAATGCGACCAGCAGTTCCTTGGCGAAGGTACTGTACGCTGATTCCGTAGGCGAGAGCTTCTGCGAGAAGAACGCGAGTGGGACGACGACTCCATCCTGGATCTGGTGCAAGGCGGCTCCAACAGCACCAACCGAAGCATCAACCATGTAAGAAGTGGGGGCGTCAGCACGGGGATGGGCCAGGAGAGTCGCCGAAGCCAGGGCATGCTAGATGTCATGGAATGCGGACGTGGAGGCAGCGGACCTCGAAAGAGGAGAGTTCTTCGCGGGCTGACCCCGAAGGAGTTCATCCAGAGGGCGAAGGATGCGGGCCCAGTTCGGTATGAAACGGCGATAGAAGTTAATTAAACCAAGGAGTCTTCGGAGCTGGTGGATTGTGGAGGGAATTGGGAAGTTTGTGATGGCTTCTACTTTGGACGGGAGCGGTGATATGCCAGCGCTTGAGACCTGGTGTCCGAGAAACTCGAGGGACGGTACGCCGAACTGACATTTCCCGAGATTGATGATGATGCCACACTGCCGAAGACGTGAGGATACTTGACGAAGATGGTGCTCATGATCATCAGGGGAAGAACTCGCAATGAGCAGGTCGTCGATGTATGCCATGACGAAGGGTAGGCCTCGCAGCACAGTATCTATAAACCTCTGAAACGTTTGTGCCGCGTTGCGGAGGCCGAAAGGCATCCTCACGAATTCAAAAAGGCCAAAGGGCGTGGTGATAGAGGTCTTGGGAACATCATGTGGCGCTACTGGTATCTCATGGTAGGCTTTCTTGAGATCCAGCTTAGAGAGGAGTGTTGCGTCAGCTAAGCTGGTAGTAAAATCCTGAATGTGAGGTAAAGTATATCTGTCGGGTTTAGTAACAAGGTTGAGAGCCCTGTAATCTCCGCAGGGGCGCCAGTCGCCAGTCGGAGAGCAGAGGACCAGGCGGTCGTCGCGGGGCGTATGATACCAAGTTCCAACATATGCTGAAATTCTTGGCGAGCGATTGCCAGCTTTCCAGGTGCGAGGCGGCAGTGAATAGACGGTCCGGAAGCCTCAATGTGGTGAAAAACGTCGTGTGTAATAGGTTTCTTCCAGTTGCAGGCTTGCATGAGTTCCGGGAAGTCGTCCAAAACGCGAGCAAATCTTGACTCCAGCGCTTGCAGCGCTGTTCCGTATAGCCGCATGTAGTGCCTGGCGCGGACGGCCTGTACGGAGAGCGAAGTGTAGGTGTCGACGAGACGGCCACGAGCGAGGTCGACGGTGAGGTTATAGTTGGAGAGAAAGTCGGCGCCGAGGATGGGATGAGCGACGTGAGCCACCAGGAAAACCCACGGAAACGATCGTCGAAGACCAAGATTGAGGATAGACAGGAATGCTGGAGTTATTAACAGCACGAAGGTGGTATAACGCTGGACGAAGTCGATCAGTCTTGGCCGGTTAAGCGTTAACCTCTGCTCCCGTATCAACGAGGAATTGCTTCCGTGAATTGCGCTCCAGGACGTCAAAAAGGCGGCGTTGATGTGAATGGGGGCCGGTCGCCGCAGTTAAGGGCCTCCCGGGGAGTTTCCCGACCGGGAGCAGGGAATTGTGCACTTCTGGCGCTCGCTCCGAAACGTTGATGGTATCAGCAAATTCCTGGCTGGTCGGGGAACGGTTGTCGGGGGTGGGTGAACGGTGCCGTTGCTGCGTGAGAGGGTGCGAAGGAGAGCGTGAACCGCGTCGGTAACGTCGGGGTGAGCGTGGGCCGGGTAGGACGGCCGCAACCATCTCGGAAAGTCGAGCGACATCGGCTTGCAGGCGAGCCATGGGGTCTAGCCCGGAAGCGCCTGCTGGCGGTAGAACTGACCGAGGGGTTGACGAAAGAGCGCAGATAGGCTGCGTGGCCAACTCCATAATGCGATCGGCATGCGCAGCAAGGTCAGCTAGGGGTAAGGTCGATGCGGTAGCCAAGATCATCTGGACTTTGGGGGGTAATCTGTGGAGGAAGAGCTCTTTCATAAGGTTGGTGTCGAAGGTGGCCGCCCGGGTTCCGAGGAGGGCCTGCATATGGCGCAGGAACTGACTTGGTGTTCGACCACCTAGTTCCTCGGCCGAAAGGAGTCTCTGGAGCCGCTTGCGTTCGGACGCCAGGGTGCGTTCTAAAATGGCGGCATTGAGCGAATCGTAAGCATTTTCGGCCGGAGGGGAACCCAGGATATCGAGAAGCTCTGCGGCCATCTCTTGCGGAAGGATGCTTACGACATGACGATACTTTGTGGCTTGCGCTGTTATGCCAGCGAGGGAAAAGGCAGTTGCAGTTGGCAGTCCACTTGATGGAACCATGCCATGGGATTGGCTGTCCAAAACGGGGGTAGCCTGACGGTGAAATGGGACACGACAGCAGGAGGACCGATGGACATATTGTCTCCCGTATGCGATGGGGCGTTGGCAGTAGGAGGTGGGAGCGTTTGGTTTCCGGCCTGAGGGGGCTCCGAAGCCATTATCATGTTCGGGTCATCAGTTTGTAGTTACTGAAGCCCTACCGAGAAAGAGACTCAAAGACCAGGAGCCAGGTTAGGCCTGTCTAACCTGCGCGGCACAAAGCTGAACTGCCGATATGCATGCGAGCTGCGCACGAGAAACAGACGGGCCGATTCGTCGTCGTCGAAGGCTACCGGCATGCAATGAGTGGCGCTACACTGTATGCCAGGATGACGCACTTCAACTAGCTGACAACGGCCATGTGCCTCTCGGTGTTGGACGGAACTGGTAAGGATGGGCTGCAGCTATAGTGTGCTGAGGATGCTAGCTGGTCCGCTCGTTCGTTGCCTCTGCTGCCGACATGAGACGGGATCCATTGAAGAGTAAGCTCACCTCCGGTTTGCCTATGCTGGGCACACGGCCTCCTTATACAGGGGGCTAGGATGCAACCACACATGGGGTTCATCACGTTACAGAGGGCATTTTCTGGAGTCCGTAAGCAAAACGGCCTTAGCTATTCCAGTGACATGAACCGCAGCAGCTGCGTGTAACAAGGCCAAGAGTTCGGATGAGTCGAGTCGTAGATGAGATAGGGCAACGTACTGATTTTCCTTGCCAGGCCATGTTCATTGACGGGATGTAGTACGCACTGGTAGGGCTCTCGGAACGGTGGTCAACAGAGCCATCCGGGAACACCAGAGTATGCGTGTGGTAGACGTCGCTTATCAGGTCCTCAGCCGCCATCATGGCCACCACGGGGCTGGACTCGCTCTTCTTCCGTAAACCCGGGATGTGAAGCGTTGTTGCGGGCACGATCTCACGCCATGGTGGCGCAGGCGGACTTGCTGGGAGCCGAGGAAGAGCCACCCTGTTTGCTAGAGAGCTGGTGGCACTAGCCAGGCGTCCTAGGGATGTGTGTGTCCTTCGTTCGAGGTCTGTGAAGAAGGAATGCTTGCTGGTAGATGTTGCCGCGTTATCCAGAAACTGGAGTCCTTTGAACTCACAGTGGACACTGACAGGCTTTTCCTTAGCTTCCTGGTACGTTTGGGTGACGCTAGAAAAGGTAGGGAGACCAAGGACAGTTCTTAATCCGGCGCGATGAAGGCCCTCAAGGGCCTACCACTTGTATGCGCAAGGTCTACGTACGGTGCCACGTAGAGAATGCGTGGCAAGATGAGGGCTTTGTGCAGGGTGAGCAATGACCGCGCATTGCAGCCCCATGATTTACCACTGATTCTGCGAAGCAGCCCAGTCAACCACGAAATGTAGAATCAACGTTGAAATACCATTGCAAATCTACAACACCATTGTAGAATCTGCGATAGCGTGCAGCGTAGACTCTACGTAGAAAATGTCCGGTCAAAAACGCGTAGAATCTACTATAATTTTATAACGCTATTTCTACGTTGATAGAACGTTCACCAGATGTTGTGAATTACTGTTTAGTCTACGTTGTCTATTGCTACCTCTTCCTACCATGCTACTCCACTTCTGCTGGGGTAAAAGCGCAAGTATCCCCGAACCTGACTGTGTCCAAATACAATAGTACAAATGTATATTCAATAAGATAATGAGGGGCATGACTGTTTATGTACGTGTTTATTAAAATCTTAATTCAAGTAATGAAACATGTAACAACAAAAAAGATAATCAGTGATAATGGTCATGATAATAATAATCACATGGATGGTCGCTACGCCTCTTCGCAACGGTCATCTCTGAAAGATAGCCAATAATATAGGTCATTTCATCTAGTGGGATAGCAGCTCAAACGCTACCATAAATAGACGTCACAAGCAGACACTCTACGACCACTGGGAACACGTGCATGACACCTACCGCAGCATCTTTCAGAGTATAGGTGATGTGATGCGGAAGCAGCCTAATCACTGGCATGTCCAAGCGATGTCTTCGTCTTCTGGTTTATGCCCTGCTCTTCATTGTTGTAGAGAGACACCAGGTCCTTTGCACATGCTTGACACTGTCTCTCGATGTGACGAAATCACATGCAGTTCAAGCTCTCTGACAACTGTAACAGAAGCTATTAGTTCATAAAAAACTACAAAGAGCGACACTAGCTCACTCAACAACCAGATTAGCGGTTATACAAAAAACACCAACCTTGGAGAACAGCGCAGTCAGATGCGGAAAGGTAACTCATTTCCTTTGCAGCAAATCTTATCTGTACTATCAGACTGCTCATGGAATAGGCCACCGCTGCTTTCACCACTCTCGGTTCAAGATATCACGAGCACCTAAAAAATAATGCATGCTATAAAATACTGCATAAATCAAAGAGATGTGAACAAAGATATCAGCATTTTGCAACTTGTAACATCTGAAATACCTGCGCTACGTACTGCTTGAACGAGCGACTTCAACAATGGAGTAAAGCTCAGTTGCAAACTGATGTCGGCACTGGGAAGGCATTTACAGCAGCCATAAAGCAGCTACGTACAGCATTAAACCTGACCCCAGTAGGATATCATCAGAGCATATTTAATAAACATTCGGATACACCAAACTACATATCATACACGCACACCCACACAGTCCCACAGTTCGCATAAATGTGTCAGTGATACGCAACCAGATTCTGCAGGTACAGAAAACGACAAAGCTGTTTACTTCGGATACTAAACTGTTATGCACCACACTTCTACCACATGTGATCGTTGAGAAAACAAGAACGCACATATATTAAGTGAGGCAAAATGAAGAAAGAAAACTCACCTGTGAAACTTGAAGGGCGGAGAACAAAGAAACGCTGCCTCTCGCACACTACGGCATTCGCTGCTACGCTCAACATAGTTGTTCACCGCATTGGCCAGTACTGCCTCGATGCTCCAGAGATTGCAGTACAAAATACGCATGATGCTGACGTTCCCAAGACCTTTCCCTGTGACAAAATGAATGTCCATCGTACCGAACTGCCACGACGACGCGCCTCGCCAGCCTCGACTATTTGAAACGGCGGTTGGAGAATGTCGATGGCGATGAGGCAGACGTAGTTGCGCTCGGCTCGCGCGTATTGGGAAATTGATTTATTGTTATACCCCTCAACCTCCGGTGACCAATCATTATAATGGCGTGGAAAAGGTAAAATATGTTTTTTTGTCTTTGTTTACTAAATACGTGCGATTCGTGATGAGTCGTTTACAAATATGGGTAAGAAAGTGTAATGCTATGAGGGTATAAAATAAATAAATATTATTAGTAATGGCTGCATGAGTGATACCACGTCATGCAGGCCTTACTCTACACGCGAACGGCACAATGGAACGTAAAAATAAAATAGTGCGAAACAATTGGGTGCGCAGTGAAGAAGCAACGCGTTTTTATTCGTGGTAAAGGTTGACAATATGTTGAAGGTACAATGTAGAACCAACGCAACTATTTGCTGCGTATAACTACAGTTGATTCTTTCATGAAAAATCTACGTTTTTCTTTACGTTCACAATCCACCATTGACCAGGAACAGTTGAAACAGCGTTGGTTCAGCGTTATGATTCTACATCCAACATTGTTCAACATTAGTCAACATTAGACAACGTAGATTCTACGTTCCACCAACAGTGGGTATTGACTGGGAGGTTGACCGTTTTCTTTCCCTTGCAGATAGTCTCGTTCACTTGCTTAGACCAGCGTAATGCGCTATCGATGGTGACACCAAGATATTTACATGACGCGCATCTTGGGATGGGAGTGTTATTAATGCTGAGGCTTTGGAAGTCTTTGCCCACGTACTTTCCACGGGGAATGCAAACCATACATCTTGACTTCTCTAGCGACGCTTGCAGCCCCCTCGCAAGCAGCGCTGCATTGAGCCCGTCCTATTAAGCCAAACTTGATAGACAATTTCTGCGGCGACCAATAGATAGAACCTTTGCTGCTCCTTAACTACCATTTATCCCGCTTGTTACCCCACTTGTTATTCGTATCTTGCCTATTTCTATCCTTGAGTCAACAACTGAGACAAGTTCTAAAACATTGCCACATTGCTATCGCACTGAAGTGCAGCATCCCATCGTATACTCTCGAGGAGTGCCAACACCACTGTGCTTCACATTTAAACCACCTCGCATATCTTACCAATTCCCTCCCCTGGAAAGCTTTCAAATTCTCGGGAAACATAATTTCATTCATACTTACTCACTGAATTGGAACTTGATGATCCCGTCCACCACCCTGAAGCCTTTGCACTGCCACTGTTTGAAGAAATTTTGCGGCCCCAAACGTAACCTTTCCCTCCCAGTCCCAAGTCACATGCGGATATAATAGCTCACAATATTTCTAAATTTCGCCTTGCCCCAACAATCACCTCCATGAACAACCCTACACCTATTAAGCCACACTTGATAGACAATTTCTGCGGCGACCAATAGATAGAATCTTTGCTGCTTCTTAACTACTTGCCCGATATGGATCCCCACACTTGTTCAAAATTTAGACTATCTAATCCAAAATATTTTTTAAACATAACCACAGGTATGCAGACATTTTGCACTCAAAGATTGCATGTTTTGCGGTTTCTGTGCGACTACAAAGTGCGCAGTTCCGTCTACTGGTCTTACCCCGTAAATAGAATCTGTCACAGGTAGTACTCCATGCCCTATTCTCCACAACAACGATTTGCTTTTACTATCCAACCAGAAACTCCATCCCTCTGGTATAATCTGGGAAGAGGAGTTCTCGACTAATTCTTTCGACAAGTCTTTGTAAATTTCCACGACCTTGCAATCGCCGTAGTCCTTATTATTGTTCAACTTTTTGAGCTGTACAAGCTGTATTACCAACTGTAGAATAGGGCAAGCGCAATAATAATAATGATAATAATAATAATAATAATTTATTTTGAACGGTGCCCATCAACAACCGTGAGGTCTACCGGATGGTGCACCAACAAGGTCAATGGCAGTTCTAACATGAAAGCAGTACACAAACCAAAACAGAAATAGCTAAACAAAAGCAAAACAAAACATCAAGAATATAAAGCAAACATCGGGAAAATGTAGGAATGTCAAAGAAGTCAAAAGTGTTAATTTGCCCACATCACGCTTGCCCCCTTACCCGAAGTGGACATACAAATCAAAAAGAGCACAGATAACATACAAGATAGCATTCTCCAAAGGACATCTTCTGTTGTGCAACGCAGACGGTGAGATGGGACGAAAGTGAAAGCTGCCTGGCGACTATCCGTATTTCGAAGAGTATCCGAATTTCGAGATGTTCAAGTCGCCAGGTGATCGTGATACAGATTTCATTGTCTGCGAGACCTGCCGCTCAACAGTGCAAGGAGAATAAGAAACTGCAGTGCAAAAACACTGGTTTTTACGAGGCAGCTCAGTCTTCTTTCTCTTTTTGCTGTGTCATTTCGCAACCGTCCCTTTTTGGCCGAATTTCGCATATTGACTCCGCTATAAAAAGGATTACATACCAAAGACTCCGAATTCTCGGAAAATAATAGGCTCAGAAGAACGCTCTCCGAATACGACTATAAATGAACTCCGTCACCGAGAACCCTGCTTATAAATGAAGCTGACGTGCATAACTGTCGGCTAATCTGAATATATAGACTCATGCATTTTCAAAACCATTATTTTTACGGCCTAGCTCAAGTGGCATAAAAGGCTCATACGCTTGTCTGTCTACCCTTCCAATCTGACAGGTTGAAAGTCCACGAACTGAAAGTGGAACAGAGTTAATACCCTATACTTTATCAACACGACTTAGCGCATACAAGCATTTCATCTTTCCTACCTTTTAAGCGCTCTCGATATCAGGCTTCTTCTCTGCAACGCCGAATAATGGCTTGGGTGTTTGTTTTTTTTTCTTTTCTATCTTTGGTGCATATAAACGTACGTGCATATGGTCCTTTTGCGAGGGCTTCGCATTGTGTGCTCTTGTATTCATAGTGCTTCTTCAATCCATTATGGAGCATATCCTGCATTATGACTCTTTTTTTGTATTCACACACGCAGACTTGATTAATGTACATAACGACGTGTGTACTTCTATTTCCATTTCCGTAGTACTAAACTGCTTTGCAACGTATTTACTTTTTACTTTTATGAGACTGAGCTCCGCTGTCTGAAGGGCAGCGCGTGGGACTCGTCACGCTTCCGAATGTACCTCTTTCCGAGCAGTCTGGGTCTTTTGAATGAACCAAATACCGAGTATAATAATTCCGTCGGCACTACAATATGATGTGGTTTACTATATCGACGTCCAATATTTCTGTAGCATATATATCGTCAAAGGAGACGAGCTGTATAGTGCTGCGTCGTCTCCGATAAAAAGGATACACGCCCACATCTATTCATACTCTTTCTCCGAAACGCTTTCTTTGTTATCCTCTCTCTAACCCGATTTTCTTCCCGACTATAGAGTGTCTCTGTGCATAGGTGGGGTAGGGAGGCGAGGACGACATGTAAATGGAAATACGCGGAAAGGTTACTTGCAGCTTTGTGTATCCCCCAACACAAAATCCGCATCTATGTGTATATTTACACATACGGTGAGCCAGCCCATGTATGTTGGTGACAAGCTCCACGTGCCTCAGGGTAGGCCCGCAAATAATTTCGGAGTTCTTCAAATTGCGACAGAAACCTCCGACACACGGTGCATACGACACATGTGTGCTTGTTCCGGGCGTGCGATCCGGAGGACTACAACCAAGTACGACATCAAAGAGAGAGAGAAAGTTAGAGAGGAGAAGCATATCCCGTATCCGCGGGGAGGCGAACTAGGGCTTCGATGAACAAGCGCTGGGAGGATGGATTGGCTCACGCCCCAGAGGAACTTTCAGGGTTAACGGGCTGCTGGTGATATTTGTCATAGCCAGGCGCAAATTGGATCTCGGTCGACCATGAGCAGTAGCATCACTGAAGGAGGATGTGCCCGACTGGATTTAAGGCAGCAGGGACAAGACTCCAGTAACTTGCTCCTATCACCACTTTATGAGACTCTTGTTAGGTATAAATTAGCTGATTACAAGAGACAGAACAACGGGCAAGTGCCATGGGTTGCTCTCACCACGAAGCGATAGGCTCCGGCTCCTGAATAAATTATTGTTGTTACTTTCCGGGTCGGACATGAAGAGGCGTTGCATGCGAAACAGTTTGAGTGCCCTCTTGAATGCAGAGTAAGACTGTACTACAGGACTTCCTCCCTTCATGACCAGGTGCAGCTGACACATCGTGGAACCACAGCGGTGTGGAAGAGTCTCATCACCTCATTGACGGTTACTTTCACCCTGAGGTCAACCCACAGGGCAACCTTTCGGTATGTATCTCTGTACCAAACATACTGCTTTACTACTTCTGTATCGGCGGTTTAGTGAGGGATATATGCTGTGGGGGCCTGTCCCCCTGCGACGTGAAACCAAAGCGGAAGCAGAACATTCCAAGCCCAAGTTCCTGAACATATACTCAGACCTTCGTCGTGCTCACAGTGCTGTTCGTCTACCGATATAATGAGACGTCCCCAAGAGCGTACTGCACTGCAAGATGTACATGCGCATGTGCAGAAATAACGATGATGTACTATTATTCCGATTTTCCCCCAGAGGTCAAGGGGATATTACATCGGGGAGGGTACACAAAACGAAAGCATAATAAATAAAAAAAATTACAACAATAGACATGAATGGGCTACATAGAGTGAGATAAAACGAAGATGGCTCAGTACAGAATTAGAATGAACAAGAGCACATTGCTAAGTGCAATTTGCAGTACACTATTAGAACAGAGCTGCTCCATACAGCATCCTCCCTGCGTCACTTGTTGGCAAACGACTCTGCGCGGATTGACAGCCGACCCCTTGACCTCAGACTCTTTTTGGGACCATGGGACACACGAAAGCAGATGTCCGTCTTGCGACCCTTCATCAAATTCCTGCAAACTACCGGCCTGATCGACCCTCTCTAAAACCCTGCCAGCGTCGTCAGCATCATCCTCATCACCATCCTCTCATTTTTCCCCAATAGCAATGGGGTAGCATTCTGCTCGATGAGCGGAAGTCATCCCCATATCATCGTCATCATGTATTTCTCTCTCTCTCTCTCCCTCCCTGCAGAAATAATGTTGTCATCACTCCTGATTTGTGGCGAGAGCGTAGTGTACGCCTTTCTGTGGCTGTCAAGACGCATGCAAGTTACCACAAAAAGGCTTACGACTCATATTTTAATTAGATTATGATAGAGAACGATGTCTGCGGAATGGTGGTTGGCTGAGAGCGTGCAATGTGGTGAAGTCTCTTTTTTTAATCCTCAGACGCTTTCAGACATATGTCGGCACAGTTCCCTTAGAAGTCGGCCCAGGACGCACATTCCCCCAGGGCGTGAGTCGTGACGTTGCCCACATACGTGAGGCCGACAACGGCAAGCCCTATCACCACCACTACCCCCCCCCCCCCACTCTTTTTTTAATAGTGCACGGGCTCAGACATGCACAAGATACTCAAAAATGTATTTAAGATAAGATAATAAATACTAACGTTAGAATGTAATTAAGATAGAGTACAAAATACTTCAAAAAGTATTTGAAATACAGTTAAGATACTATTTATCCTTGAACGCAAAAAGTCACCGGTCACTGGTCAATGCGGCAAATCGTCGCTATGTGAGATGAATCACCAAAACCCTGCGCACTAGCGCAAGCCGCCGCTGTGTGGCAGGAGTCATCTAAACACAAGTCCCAAAAAGATGACAAAGAGATACCACATAACTCCAATAAGTATATGTGACCCAGAACAAAGCAAAATTCTAGCAGGTCCCCGCTCGGCGAGGTCAGAATTCGGCGTCACCGCGTCAGGGTACACATAATAGGACCCTCACTGGCAGAGGATTGAGACACATGGGGCAGGATCTCTAAATGGAGACTTCCAAGAAGGGCCAATGTCCAGGTCAAGTCCGAGGGACTCAGGAAATTTCCACTGAACAAGCAAGATAACGTAAAGACGAGACACAGCAAGTTTGAGAGGGAGACCCAAAATATGTAATTAGAGTATTGAGTATAAAATACCATAAAATGTATTTTAAATAGAGTACAAATACACAAAACAAAAAGTATTGAGTAGAGTACCAAAATACCACAAATTGTATTTAAAATACGGTATTTTAAATATAATACTCCAAATACGTACAAGTCTGCACGGGCTAGACTCTAGCCAGTGGTTCTCAACTTACGTTATTCGAAGGAACCCATAATCGTGCCAGCACGACCTCAAGGAGCCTACTACACTGGGGCAACTGTGTAGAAGTGGGTGAGGTGAACTAGATGTCGCACAAGTAACAAATTTGTATGCTGCATAACTGATTATTTAAGTGTTTAATTATAATTTCATTGTTTATTGTTGCGTCGCAAGGCGCGGCGCTTGAAGTTTGCCGGATCCTTTCAACAGTTTCACAATATTTTCCCGACGATAACGCATTCTGGGTTGCCGCTAATACTTAATTGTAAATCCAAAGTCCATGTAGGCGTTTCTCCAAAGTAGTTCCGACTTTCTAATTGCTAGTAAAGCTTTTGGAATACAAGAGAAGCCATAGCTTGGTGCGGCGAAATTGTCGGGTGGAGTTGCGGGTGGAGCCAACAGATGAAGACGACAGCTGTTGGCTCTACTCTTTGCAGTGACAGTCAGCCACGGCAACGTGGTCCTGCGATCTCGATGTAAATCCCAGTGCCAACGATCAAACCTCGAGCTCTGCCCGATAACAAGGCTGTTCGAGAGTGATCCTTGGTAATGGTGCTCGATTAAGTTATACTCGCGGGTGCTGAACAGTATCCCGTTCGTGGAACCTCAGGACAAGGCTCGCGGAACCCCTGGGTTCCGCGGAATCCCGGTTGAGAAACACTGGGCTAGAGTAACTGCATGGGTTCGGTCTTAGCCGAAAGCCTGACACATTCACGCACATTCACGGGCCTTGATGTGGCTCCGGCCTGTGCTACGCCACTGTTAGTTAGTCTCGGTCAACTTTTATAGCCCGCTACTCTGTAGCCCGGAAATCGCTCGGGCTCACGCCGAGTGCAAGCTGGGCACCCTAAAAGTCCCTCAGATGCCAGAAGTTGCTGAGAATGCGGCCCGTGCTGTGACTTAGTATGGGCTTCATTAAATGCGAGTAGTATTTACACTAAGTCCATTGTACATCTCTTTGCTTTGCCGTCTGAAGAATCAAATGCACGTGTTTTGAGTCACATACCTCGTTATAGGTGATGTGCGGAGAGCTGGCCTTACGTCGCGTCCAGTGCACTCCGGCCCCAGATGCTTTCAACCCTTGCGAGGACGTTATGGGCAACGGAGGTCTCCGGGTGGCCGTCTGGATGGTAGTAGTGGCTGCCGTGTCCGGAAACCTGGCCGTCCTTGTAGTGCTTCTCAGTTCTCAGTTCGCCATGAGCGTCTCCAAGCTCCTCATGTGCCAGCTAGCCCTAGCCGATCTATGCATGGGAGCTTACCTGCTCCTTCTGGCTGCCGTAGATGCCCACACCATCGGGTCGTACTTCAATCACGCCATCCCGTGGCAGCACGGTGAGTGAGGACATGTAGTTGCAGCGGGACAGCGCAGCACAACAAGCCAACACAAAAGGAACCGATCCTTCTGAAGAAGGGCGACACTGCGGAGAGGCCTCGGATTGGTCTCCTCTAACGATCCCGCGATGATTGGACAAATCGTTTGAGGGGACCAATGAGAGCTCACTCCGCATTATCGGTCTTCTTAAGAAGAAGAGGGAGAGGGAAAGTATAAATTGCAGTTTCTTTCGTTCATAAATCACAAACGACGCAATGGATGAATCCTGTTCCTTTTGTGTTGATGTCACGGTAACGGCATTTTTCGTTCCTCGATGAGAATGATTTATTGATTTGAAGGAAGAATAAAATGGAGATCCTTGAGATCCTTCTCCACGTTAGTGCTCCGCTAAGAAATATGACTAAGTAGTAGGCCTGTGCCAATACAAGGCGAATAGTTTTTACATGAAACAAATACGAAGCCCATACTCGAACCTTTCTACGGCAAGCACTTCACCACCACCACCACCACGACCAGGGACCACGTGATTGAACCTTGCTTCTGTGACTTGTGCATGTAATTTTAGGCCTTCTTCCTTTAGGTATCCCGCGCTCTGGGGTGCTGCTGTTTACACTCATAACTGTACTGCTGCAAAGTACATACGTTGACCGTTATCTGAGTTGCGGCACGCAGGGTGTATTCATGCGCGCTTTTTGTTGGTGAGAAAACGTAACGAAGTTGGCATTATTGCTTATACTGTGGCGTGTCTTATACTGGACCACGGTACATCTGCTACGTGTGGGTAAAAGCGTATCAATTTCTGTTATTATTGTCTTCTAGGCGGCATCTAGACGAATGGGTGCATGTCAGTTATGTGAATGTTAGTATAGAGCTCAAAGATAATTCCCCAATTTGGAACACTGCATCTATAGTGACTGTAGTGCAGCTGTGACGACAAGTGTTGCGTATTGCTCTGAGACCTCGCTTCATGTTTGTCTATCTGTGCAGAAGCGGCTGCTTTTCGTGATGGTCGGCGAGCATTGGAGTTGTACAGTGAAAGAAAGAAAGAGAGACAAAGGAAACGAAATGAAGACTGTGCTTTTACGCAGAATGTTCAATTTAGGAACGTCAACGTGCAATTTAGGACGCGGCTTCCTTGATTGACACACTAGGGCAACTTTTGAATAAAATAAATTTTTACCCAGGGTACAATCCCGGCGCTGTTTTTGAATCCACCTATCTGTTGTGCATTTAATTAGGTACCAGCGATCAATTTCTGAATCAATCAATTTCAGCTTTTCCGAATAACGCGTCCTGGAGTAGCCAGTCTCGAGTGGCTCGGGACTAACATCTCCATTTTTTTCTTTTACAAATTAATCAATCAATTTCATTCTCATCTAGGGCTTAACATTTTTAGGCTTAGGTTCCGGTTTTCCTAAGGGGTTTAGGGGTTCCAATTTCAAGCAAGTTTACCGTATTCTTTTCGACGACCTGTAAAAAGAAAAAGAAAAGATAGCAACAAAAATGTATTTTTCTCGGTGCTCCCCCTCCCCCTCCTCTTTTCATCAAAATTGGATGAAAATAAATGCTGCTTATCTCTCATGACGCAGGCTGGGGCTGCCAGGTGGCTGGTTTCTTGACCGTGTTTGCATCCGAGCTGTCTATTTTCACACTGACCGTCATCACTCTGGAACGTTGGTATGCCATCACTTACGCTATCCACCTCAATCGAAGACTCAAGCTCCGCACGGCAGCTAAGGTATGCACCTCGTCGCCCGCATTCTTTGTAAATAGTTCTTCGCAACTTCTGCTGGAACGTCAACAACCTCCTGTGCCTCACTACACGCGAAGGAACTTGATCTGCCTAGGTGTGAAATGTGCATGCCCTAGCACCGGGGCCACGAAAATTAATGGTATTATGACGCAACACGGCGGAATAACAAATAGGAGGCAATACATCGCAGTCCTTAGCACCGAATCACGTATGCAACTATCGAAACGACAGCGCTCAATATTGGGTGCGCCGATTTCTATCAGATTTCAGTTTAAATTGTACTCCAGGTACTACGACGATCATCGTGCCTTTGAATCATCGCTCACAGCTATAGGCGGAAACGCGGAAACACTGCTAACCGTCGTATACGAGCAGCACAATGAATATACAATCTCCGCTAGTGCTCCACAGATCGAACAATTCGGGGAGCTACACTTCCTCATTCTGCACATACTGCGAGGTGTATGACCAACATTCAGGCGGAGTCGATGCGCTAAAGACGCGTGTGATCAGCTCACTCCAAGGCTGACGAAAAAAAAAAAAAAGAAAGAAAGAGAAAAACGACAACAACAACTTTCTTGTGGGATGATGAAGTTTCATCGCCATAGGCGATACTCTACCCCATTGCTGATAATTATAATAAATAAAGAGCCCCCTCACAATAACGATCAAAGTCGTGTGGTATCTAGAAAGGCCAGGAGAGCTTTCTGGGCAGAGCGTGGGTGGACTGGATGTGGCCCAGGATCAACACTTGCACATTTTGCCTTCGCTAATTCAACGTGATTTAATTTACGTATTTGCACGATCAACCCACACTTTCTGGTCATGAAACTCCATCGTACGTTCACTTCCTGCTCTTCGATCCTGGCGCTCTGAACGCTCGGAGGGCGTCTCCTGTGGCACTGCATTGCGGGTTTGCTTATTTTCGTGCCGCTGGTGTTTCCTGCGCGTAAACATTGGTCGTCTCGGAATATTTTGCGTGGTTAACTAGACATGTAAGCGCGAGTCTCATCAGCGTCGAGTGTTTTGTAGTGGGGAACCACTGCGACCGTGTAAGACACAACTGGCTTGACGAGAACGACTGGGCCGAGTAAAAGAAAATGTGAAGTGGCAGCACTGTTGTCAACTGTAAGAAAGTTATCGAGCATGTAGGGCCTTTTTACGGTAATTGTGAGATGGATGTGTGTTTGGGGGGAAGAAAGAAGGGAAAGGGAAATGTTAGCCATAAACGAGGATGGATACAGTGATAAGCCAATTTGTGACCCCATGGGTCTTCACGGACCTAAATGAGCTCCTATACCGGAGCTCCCCGGATTCAGGATTTATTGTTGTTGTTGTTGTCTGAGACGCCCCTGCGAGAGTGATCGCCCATAATCTCTTGGCAGGCTAACACCAATTCATGACGTGTTTCTTCGTTTGTGTTAAGTCGATTAATGTTTTGTCCTCCACGTGCTACACTTCGGAATCCCCATCATTTTAAGTTGAAAAAATTTGCCCGCCTGATGCTATGACTCGTTGTCACATTCTGTTCAACTCACTTCCTTCGTCTTGTGACCTTTTCTCCACCTCTAGTGTATCCTTCAAGCTTGAGGTTACTTCTCTCTTGGTATGATCTCAATTCCGTGTAATATTTGCTGGGACTGATACTCGCAATGAACATCTATACAGTATGTCCCAGCTAAATGCGAACAGATTTTCTTAAAATATATATACAACTTTTTTCGAGATGAAGTCAGTTGCAATATAACATATGCTGAAGGGCACTCCTTAAGAGGGCAAACGCAAACTCCTGAGGCAACGTCCTAATTAACTTTCAATAATTAACTTTTTAATTATAAAAGCTACGAAGTTTTCCCGATGAGAACATCTGGTCCCTTCGGTCACCTGATACCGTAGCCGTTTTCAGAACAAAAATCCGTTCGATAGATCGTCCGCAAAAAATTCGTGAAGGACACCATTTTTTTCTTTATTTTGTTGATTGCGCATCTCCAGAGACGCATCTTCCCTTCACTCCCAATGTGAGAAGGCGAAGCAGTACAGTGCCCCCTCATGCGTCCAAGATGAGCTTTAACTTGCAGAAACAAAACAAAAACAAATGTATCGGGTGATGCCATCGGATCTGCCGTGATCTTGGGTTGCATTTTCTGCGTTCTTTTAATCTTTTGCTAGGACGCAGGAGGCGATAGTGTGCCCTTTCGCACTCTCACATTGGGGGTGAAGGAAAGATGCGTCTGCGCAATGAGCAAAATAATAAAAAAAATGGTGTTCCTTCATGATTTTTTTGCGGACGACCTATCGAACGGATTTTTGTTCTGAAAACGGCTACTGTATCACGTTACCGAAGGAACCAGATGTTCACACTGAAACAACTTCGTATCTTTCGTAATTAAAAGTTAATTATTGAAGGTTAATTAGGACGTTGTCTTAGGAGTTTGCTGGTGCCCTCTTAAGGAGTGCCCTTCAGCATATACTATATTGCAACTGACTTCATCTAAAAAAAAAGTGATTATATCTATTCTTAAAAAATCTGTTCGCATTTACCTGGGCACCCTGTATATTGTTTTGTTTTCTATTGTACGCCGCTCTACTTCTGAATGTCGTCTTTTATTTATGTTCGATGTATGGTTTCTTTTATGTTTTTAGTGTGTGTCATATGTTTATGTATGTTTGTTTATGATGTGTTTTGTAATATGTCGTGATGTGCGCCAACACTAGACTCTAAGGAAAAAAGTGTGTGAAAAGGTGGTAACTTCCATAGTTACCACCTAGGTCAACATAGTGTCTGATAAATGGTGTAAAAGGGTGGTAAAAGCAATTATCATCTATCCAATTTGCTACAAAGCGTCATACGCTCACCGAATCAGAAGCGGTAAACCTGTGATTCGTGGCAATCGTTGGTGGACAACATGCTGTGCGGCGAAGTTCTGTTTTGAGAGTGATGTAGCAGGCAGAACTTTGCAACCTTTTTTGCACAACATTTGCGACGACTATTATCTCCTAAAAAGTGTAACTACTCTACCCATTTTTCTAAGGGTGTAGGACTCTTATGGATGTTCTTGGGCACATGTTTTATTATTACTTCCCAGGTCATGGCAGTCGGCTGGGTCCTGTCCACGTTAGCAGCCACGTTGCCTCTTGTGGGAGTCAGCAACTACACCAAGACCTCCATCTGCCTGCCCATGGAAACCCGAAGACCACAAGACCTCGCCTACCTGGCCTCCCTGCTCACAGGCAATGGACTGGCCTTCATGTTAATCTGCGCATGTTACGGACACATGTACGCTTCCATCGCCGGTGGAAGAAGGCACAATGCCTCGGCAGCAGGAACGGACACAACAGTCGCGAAGCGGATGGCCTTGCTTGTATTCACGGATTTCGCGTGCTGGGCACCGATCGCGTTCTTTGGCCTTACTGCTGTTTCGGGGTACCCTCTTATCGACGTCCCTCATTCCAAAATATTACTCGTCTTCTTTTACCCGCTTAATTCGTGCGCTAATCCTTTCCTGTACGCTATCCTGACAAAGCAGTACCGTCGGGATCTGTTTGTTCTTCTCAGTCGCTACGGCTTCTGCACCAGAAGGGCGCTCAAGTACAAGGACTCCTCGTCCGTTCTGCAAACGGCTCCCAACAATAACAGGATACATCTGGTGTCCTTGCAGGGGAATAGCACCGGTGGAGGGAAACAAGTGGAGATCGAGAGGGAATCCGAGAGTCACTCGTCGACCCATAAGGGATCACCACACCCGATCAGAAATAGTTATACCAAGTTAAACTCGGCGGGTAGCCGGTGTGCGACCATATCGCTCAGTGAATAGAGTGGAGGGGACAGATTATTATGGCGGTGTCAACGCAGTGGAGGATCGGACGGAGAGCCGCGATACCTCGTGCAGAACCAGTCCTCCGAGGAACCACATGGCAGAACTTTACTTATCCCTCAGTATGGAACGCACGCACAATTCCTGTCACCTCACCAAGAAGCGAGAATATGAGCTATTTGCTAGGTTGGACGCCAACAGGAGTATAAACGTTCTCGTTTGAACTATAGGGTCATGTGTCGTAGGAAGATAAATCGAGAAAGCATTGTACACGTCACTCTGAGCGCTATTTCGACAAGCTAATGGCTCATTTGTTTCCGAATTCTGGAACCTCCCCTCAAACAGTTATTGCAGGAAACTGTGAGACCAAATAAAGAAAGCTAGCTGAGACGCCTCATGGCTGGTCTCCAATTTCCCGGTGGAACAGGGCGCTCCTCATTCCTTCCTCCATGATCTTGTATAACTGAACGAACGGCTCTTCTGAGGTAAGGGAGCGACGTACTCAAACTACGACGTGGTTACACTGTGTTTATTTACAACACGGTTACAGTGGAACGAATTAAGAAATCAGGGCACAGCTGGAGTTGTTTATGAAAGGGCTACACGCAACATTCTCTTGATGGACAACATTGTCGTCATGAAGTGTATTCACGCTGACACACTTTGTACGTGATCCATTAAAATATCAAGTCCTTCATCGGTTGCAAGGTGTGAGATTTACAAAAGGGGCACTCGGGGAACCCGCAAACAGGGAACACGCTCAAATGCACGGCATAATGACTGGTGCTCCACTTGCTCTAAATGGCTTTATAGAACAACCTAGATTGAACGTAACTTTCCGAAAGCATAACTCACAAAGGTGGGGGAAACAGACAAAAGCAGCTGACGTCACGGACCTTTATTGAGCGTCATTAACAAAAGCAAGGACAACGTTACCCAGCAAGACCCATGCAAGAGGGGGGAGGGGGATCTATTTATTTTACCAGGAAAAGTGAGCCGAAAAGGATTCTATTCCTTGTTAAAGAATTTCTTAGTGGGTAGCCAAGTTCCTGGGGTAGCGAGACTAAGCCGGTGTGAGGTGAGCGGGCAGAGGTCTTCCGCGGTCCCACCGACGGTGTCAAAGGCTGCAGTGGAGACCGGTATCACGCAGGCAGTGGAGAAGCGCCGCGGTTACAGCAATCTTTGCTTCTGCCAAGTAATGTTGCAAGAGAGATGTTGGAGTATCCGAGGCTGGTCAGGCAAGACTTGAGCTTGACGCGGAAGGGCTTGGAACTGCGGCAGTCGAGAAGAAGGTGTCGAATGTCTGCCTCAACGTTGCAGGTGTGGGTTTCTTGCAAATTGCAAATTTACTATTCTACTCTCGGCATCACGTACATGCACCTTGTCGACACTGCACACGGTCGTACAAAATTGATATGAATTTAGGAGTCACGTATAATGAACAAGAAGCTGTTGATCATGGGCCATGGCGTAGTGCTACAGTGGGTACCTGGTCATGTGTGCATACCCGGCATTGAAGAGGAAGACCAGGCTGCTCTGCGGGGTCACCAGCTTACATCGGCCCACTCCATCTTCTCCAAAGGCGACCGTCGGGCCCTCTTCCGTGCTATCTCTGCAGATAAGACGAGATCTCATTGGATGCACGACATGACATCCTACTCTCTGCTCCACGCTGCGGATCTGTCTCCCTCACTGTCGCTTCCTCCTGTCCTTCCTCGGCAGTATGCATCCCTTCTTCACCGCATGTGGCTGAACGTTGAGGTTACGGCAGCGCCTTGGCTCTGCGCGCTGACCTACACCACCTACTTATAGACTGCCCTGTCTACCAGCAGGAACGCTAGGTATTGCAGAACAGGATGCATACAGTCGACCACCGCCCTTTTACCCTAGGCGAGGTGCTGGGCCCCTGATCCATTCCCGCTCATATGTATCAACGTCTCCCTCGCTTTCGGGAGTTGCTGTCATCAACCGGCCCTCCACCCTGCTTGGATCACCTGAACAGCTATCTCCAACATCACAGACTGACAGACATCACAGACTGGGGATGTGAGTTCGACTTCGTCGAAACTCGCATACCCATTTTTTTTTCTTTATCACATCACATCACATCCAACATCATCTTTCAGTCTCTACAGTTGGCAGTGGTGTGGCGCCCAGCCTTCCGGCCGGCATCAGCAACATCTCATCATTTCTTTATGTATGTGTGTGTGTGTGTGCGTCATGAACAACTATTAAAAACGATAAGAAAGTTGCAGAATCGTTTGTCCATACATTTTGCGTCAGTGTGAACGCCCTTTCTCTGTACAGCTAAACGGACGGACGCATAGCGCCATCAGAAGTGTGACGTGTCCACCTCTCAGGGAGCGTTGGATCAGCCCGCGTAGCAGCCGCATAGCGTCAATGGTGCTAGAAATGTTCGACGGCTATTGCCTTCAATGATAATCCAAATGGCCATGCGTGACAGGGGTATAAGGAACTCGCACAAAAGTCGCTGGCGTCCTCGGCCGGTCCGAACCCTTTCTCAACCTTGAGAGCATGAGCGACGCCACAGTGGTCAGTACGTGGATCGACTCTGTCCACACACACATGCTTCTTTATGCTGTTCACGGTCGCTGTGCAAAACATTTCAAATAAATTTGCGGTCGATTATTTGCAAATGAATTCTATAGTCAGCGTTCGCGTTCGCGACGTTATTTTAAGGCGCTTCCTGTTTCGGTTCTGCATGCCAGGCATCGAGGCCACATTTCAAGATAAAACCTCTTGATTGCATTTCATGTTACCTTAAAGCCACACACATCCACAAGCCGCATCATTGCAAAACTGAAACAGGGTGTGAACGTGCCAGTCCTTTTACTTTTTATCCTCAAACTACGGGATTCCCTTGAACGAAATTTTGCATTTGCATCTGCACATTATTTATAGTTAAATGCAGCTCTGGTTCCAGACCTAGCGCTGTGCCTAGCGCTGTGCCTAGCTTGCCGCACCCCAGCTACGATTCCCCATAGCATCGAGGACTGTGAGCGGTACACGTGTGAACACCGGGTACTTCGACGCCAACTTGAACTCCTCGACCATAGACCATTCAGCCTGTCCAAAGTACTTGGCCCATGGAGCTCCCCTGCACATCAGTGCGGGGCTGTTCGCTCCCTTTTTGCTTTCATGCAGGCCACTGTACTCCTCGAAGAGCTCTAAACAGAACTCCGACCTGTCGTCGCTTCAATCTCACCATAATTCATCCTCTCATACTAACCACTGTGAAATGGGGTAGTGTCCTGTGGCTACCACGGGGAAACATCCCATGTCATCATCGCTTCTTCATTTATTGTTGTTGTTGTTGTTTATTCCAGACTGCGCCTTTAATGTCTTCGCGCACAAGACATACGAGGCACGAAGGGTGCGTTCCTAAGCCTGCTCGAATTAACTAGGGAGTACTGGAAGCGCCGTTTCGAAACCGGGTCGAGGTACTCGGTGACGAGGGACTCGGCACTTCACCATCTTCAGTAATGGCCAAGGGGACACCGGTGCAACCGAGCGCCTGAAGTCAGCGTACATCGACAATCAAATCCCCACTCGGTGCCTCTCCTCGCTGTTTGTCTGCCCACTTCTGTTCCGCATTCTCCAAGGGCTACACCCCGCCACATCACTTGGTCCCCCCACTCTACGAGATATTGTCGTGTATTCACACGACAGACATCCTCATGGAAGGTTCTAGTGGAAGAAAAGGCGAGAGAGAGAGGGAGAGAGAAATACATGATGACGATGATATGGGGATGACTGCTCACGGGCCCGAATTTCCGTTCAGTGCTATGTCGAGCATTCACAGGTGTCGGATTATCGGGAGTGGCGTGTTTTGCACATAGCAGACGACACTTAAACCCTGTATTCACACGAGTCAGTTTTCTGCCGGCAGCTAGTCGGGAAGAAGTGAGAGGATATCCGAGATAAACGAAGTCACTACGCGTCTGAAAACGTCCGCTCGTTCTCTAGCCTTGACACGAGTCAGTTTTCCGACGGCTGTCCGACGGCTGTTTTCCGGTCCCTTCTGTTTCCGTTTTCGCGCTTGGATTTCGTGTGTGTCTAGCGTAGGATGAACCAATGAAAGAGAAAACGCATTGCACTTGCGCTCCTTGTGGATGACGCAGAGTGCATTCACGTGAAAAAACGGGACAAGATATGGGCCAAAGAATAGATACCGAAGAAGCGTTATGGAATGTAAAACAGCCTAAACCCACATCTCCGTGTGGACGACCGAAACGTCGGAGCATTTCGAAAATGGATGTTGACACATTCGATTTTATTTTCCACAAATGAAGCGTATCTCGAAGCCGAGCACGAATATAGGCGCGATAGCGTGCCGACAAATGATCGGCTGATGATGACGCCGCGATATCGAGCTACAGGTAGGCAATAATTAAGTAAATTACATTAAATCAATTCAATTTATATTTTCCGTTCGGTAGGAAGAGTAGCTTCCAATTATTATGTTTCTATGCATGTATCGGAAAGGTACACGGTACCTACTCTCTTCTCGTAGACGCACGCAATGATGATAAAAGAACCACCGTAACGTGCCACCGGTAAACAGATACCGTTTTCAAAACGTTTATTTCCCTGTTTGATATCTTAGAATGAATAGCAGTGAACAAGTATAGCACGAGCAAGCTCCGCCGAGAGCAGACGAATTTTTCGCAGCGAATGATGCGCACCGCCGGTGTGACGTCACAGGACTGGAGGAGTGGCCTAGCCCTGGAGATGGTGTCCGGAAACCTCCCGCTCCAGCGGCTACGTTTTTTACAATTAAATTGCGTTGTAGTGGGACCTTATTGAGCCGAAATATTTTTCGTGTATGCTTTTCATGGACGATTGCACGAAATACGAGCGGTTTTTATACAGCTTGAATACCCTTGCCATGCTTTTATCATCATTGCGTGCGTCTATAAGAGAAGAGAGTACGTACCGTGTACCTTTTCAATACATGTATAGAAACATAATAATTGGAAGCTACTCTTCCTACCGAAAGGAAAATATAAATTGAATTGATTTACTCGCACCTTGTTGGCATCTCGAATTCCGTTCTCTCTTACCAGCGGCACGACCAAGTGTGTTATAGGTGTTGCGACAGTTGGTTTCCCGTTTTCCCAGATAAATACGAAAAACTATTCTATCACCCGGCATCATCCCATATTCAAGTTTTCAGGTCAATGACGTGAGCAGGTACGGAGAAAAACGGCCCCGAAGAAGCGACATCGGTGACGTCACACAGGAGCAGCGAGGGAAGACCGGCGTCTCCCAAGCCAAATGAGGGAGAGGGGTCCGTGAGGTCACACAGTGGGTCACTGTTTTGTGGCTGCGCCTATTTTCCTAACCAATCTAGCGAGAGGAAAAATTCTTTTTCCACGGTGTTCTCACAATGAGTACGATGCATATATCTTATGCTTCAACACATCAGAGAAAGTGTCTCAACACCTTTAAGCCATCTGCCGCAGGATCGTGCCGAAGACTGAGAGGTGGCGGGTTCGAATCCTGTCACCAGCTGTGCTGTCGGAGACTTTCTCCGGGTGTTCCGGACAATCTAGACGAACGCTGACATAGCTCCCCCTGAAGTCGGCCCAGGATGCATACTAACACCTTGTCTCCCACTCCTTCCTACTCCGTCCCCTCTCCATGTGTTCACGGCTGTACGTCGCTCATAACCACAGTTGCTTCGCGGCGCTAACATGAAAATATTAAAAAAGAAAAACTTTTTCTCCCACGAACGCCGCAACCGATTAATCTGAATCTATCCCATTTTGCTCTTCGACACGGAGAGATGTTCGTTTAGCTACCCCAACAGGAGCAATCCGGGGTAGTTGGTACCAGCTCATGATGGCAAAATGCAGCAAGCAGACGAGGGCATAGAAAAAAGTAAACAGGACAACTGCAGCGTTTACTTCTTTCTATGTCCTTGTCTGCTTGCTGCATTTCGCCGTCATGTGTTTGGCGACCGCTTCGCATGGACCGAGAAATGGAGAATAATTCGAACGTTAAGAAATCAGATAGAGAGAATAGGTTATGCGAGAACGAAGTTACTGTTCCGGGACTGTGCGAGATAAAGAGTCTGTAACGGATAATGATGAGAACAAGAAAAAAGAAAAGAAAAAGGGAGCTTCAGGCTCGAAGCCTAATTTCAAACGTTTTTGTCAATGTTGTGTTGGTTGGTGTTGCTTTTCTACTATTTCTATTAAAGCCGGTTTTGTGGGTTATTTTTTTTTATCAAACCCTTGCGGTGGAGCTGGTAGCAGGGTCTAATTACGGAACAGAATCCAAGCTTATCAGGATTACTTTTTCTACTGCTGAAAGCATTATTCGTGTGGGACAATGACTGTCGATGCAAAGCGTATCCCTTTTCTTATGAACCAGTATTGCTTCGGCTATTTCAAATTAATATGGATGAAGAAATGTTTTCACTTTAACGCCCCTTTATGCCACATCCCCATTTGAGGAACTACGACCTCCACACTTTTCTTTTAGCATCCATCCACCACCGTCTAAGTCCAAAAGGCACGACACTGAATACATGCAAAACGCAAAGCCATGTGCAGGGGAAATTTTCTAGAAATGGCGCAGTTTTATACAATTTCTTGGCAAAATATGACGGACGGTAGTCGAGACAAGATGAAAGCGCACCCACCGTGGAGTACAGCTTGGGACAAAAGTTTACGGAGCACGGCACTGACATATTGATTGAGATTGAATGAAAGACGGGTGACTGGCTTCCATTCACCGGACCGGACCGGATTCAGTCCATCTCAGTATGAGTGTCCGCTCCTGTTTACTGCCAGGGTATCCCTCCAATGGGGAAACGCGACACCACAATGTTCCGCGAACTTTTGTCCCAAGCTGTACCTAAAGTAGCTGTTAGAACACTATACGAAAGGACAAAGTGATTCAAATTCATTCTTACGAAAATAGTACAAGAAAAAGAAGTACTATCTTCTGTGGCTCAAGTATTTGGCACCGAAACCACTTTCAGCAAAAATTACCCCGATGCAAGGCAATGGAGTATCGCCCGTATTGATGTGAAAGGTTATAGCCCTGTATAGATCACAAAAAAAGAAATGTGACTGAAAAATGGCGTGTCTTAAAGATTCCTTTTACGCGAAAAGATCAGAAAATCAACGAAACCATAAAGTATCCAATATTAAAGCGAAGAGTTTGAGAGTGCATTGAAGGTTGTGTTCTACGTATCGCGAAGAACACACCTGCAAGCGTTGCAAAGAGGTAAGTGTATCAAAGACACAGGGAAAGAATGAAATTAAATACATAGGAAAACTAAGACGGAAGTCAATCAGCAATACTGGCTGAGAACGAGGCACGCACGGTCGCGTAATAATGATTCGAAGACAGATGTAGATAAAATAATTTTATTCTGAGCCCCTACATAAGAAAAATACGAAGCTAAGCAATTAGCACATACCATGTTGCTGAAGAACAGCTTGTCGTATCAATCACGTTTCTATACACAGTTCAAGGTTAAAATACATTTACTTCCTACAGATAAGCTGTTGCGCCTGAAGGTGTAGCGTTGCTAGTCTGTCCTGCGGTAGAATCTGTAAAGCCTTAAACCTCGTCTCGGATCGAAGAAACCGTGGAAGACGTCTCTTGCAACACTTCGAATTTCTGTCCAGTTACTTCACGCTTGTTTACAACACCTGCTTCGGTTGAGGTAACGAGATCCGATGACGCCAGAGATCCTTCAGTTTCACCCGCCCAGCGCTTGAAGATCGGGCTCGAAGCAGGGATGAACGCAGATGCGGTGCTGGTGAAAGGAAGCTCGGTTGGAATTTCACGTTTTTGACCGAAGTGCGAGCCATGCGTACTGTAGCCGCCGACTAGCTCTGTGGCAACAGTGAAGTCCTCCCTTGCATGACTTTTGTCCACGTACTCTGTAGATGTAGCAACTCCCGCCCACCTCTTCACGGGTCCAGAAGTGGGGTCCACAGCGCCATCAGTTGTAGATAACTGCCATCGCTTCACCAAGCCAGAGGTTGTTTGCGACGTCAACGTAGTCTCGGCGGATACATCGCGCTTCCAAGGGCCGTTCGTTGGTCCACCTTCTGTAGTAGACAGCGCTGCACCCAGAGTAGATACCGCGTGGCGCCTGAACAGCCTCGACGTTGTAGAAGATTCCATTGTAGACGGAACATCTCGTTTAGTGATGGACACGGGAGATGGTGTGCTATTCAGGGTGTCTGTCGTTGAAGGCTGCGTTGAATATCCGGTAACGGCTCCAATGATGGCCAGAATTAAGGAGACAACAGCGGGCTCCATGGTCAGCGTGGCAGTTAAAACGAGCAACTGGAAACAAACGTGACGAGCTGAACTCTAGCTGTCGCTTTTATAGCTTGCGCTTCACGTGATCTGAGTGAGCCACGATCATGTCTTCTAGGTTTTCATTGGATAAAACCTAGCAGGGGGAACACATGCGGTTAGATAGCGACTTATCTGACTTACTGTATCAATCTTTCACGAAAGAATCACGCGCCAGGCGTCTTGGACTCATGGATATCTTATCGCTGTTCGCTGTTCAGCACCCGTAAGATTCACCGTTCTTGTGAACCATACTTTCCTCGTTAATCCACGAAGTCTGATGTTTCATGTTAAGATCTTTTACAGATTCTGAGCACCACACGACTCTTCTGGATATGAGGATGTCTTATCAGTTTATAATAAGAACGGCAACGTTACGCCAATTTAGCGTTTGCTATTCAAGTCGGGAAGAAGGACCTTAATTCTATCTTCTATCTTACACACATCTACAGGTTTTCCCGTCCATTTTAATGCAAGTGCCATCTGAAATAATCCGAGCGCCATTCAACTTAATCCGGGCGCCATCTGAAAAAATCCAGATGCCATTTAATTTAATCCGGGTGCCACCTGAATTAATCCATGGTGTCTTTAAGTACTATAATCGTATACGATTATAGTGCTCACGAGGCATTATAGTGCACACGAGGGCCATCCCCGCAGAAAATTCTACAGACATGTAGTGGAAGGAAAAGTAAAAAGCTGCTGACAGGACTTACATTCTGCTGCGTTTTACGTTGAGCACTCGAGATATCGGCGGCAAATACAGTTTGAGTGCATAATATGCTGGAGAAAACATGTTACACTAAACTGATAGTGGTGTCAACAATATGTGCGAGCACAATTTTAATTATAAATTTCTGACAACATTTCATGCACAACAGCTAATATTCCATTATGACACATTTAATCAAAGAAGATATTTTTAATCAATATGATTACAATCAAAATTAAAAGCTTTATTATAAAAAGTCTAACATTATTATACGTGACCACCATAGTGGAGCTTTCATTACAAGTGTCGATAGATGTAGTTAATTGTGGACAGCAGAGAACCTGGAAGACCATGGGATACGAATGACACGAACACAAGAGGAAATAAAATCTATAACACTACATTTAACCAAAGTAGATATTCATAATCAAAACAACAGAGGAGGAGGAATAATCTATCATTTTAACTATCATAAAATCATCCTCGTGACTTAATCTAGTCAAACCCCATACAATTTTCATTCTAAGAGACACTACAAACATTACTTTGTTTTATGAATCCAACACAGAAAATATATTAAAAAATGAACTTCACCGCATAGCGCGCTCCTAGCCAACAACCAGCTCTAATAATATCTGCCCTGATTTGTTGAAGACGGGAGGCGTACACCTGTTTTGTGACAGTTATGAACATTTTCGAGCGCAATAGGGAAGATAAGTTGATTATTCCAACATTACACAATTAATCAATTTCTTATTAAGTAAACAGCATAGACATACGGAAATAATGAGAAACAAAACGATCAACAGCTAATAGAGAGCCAAAACAATGCACATAAACAACAGACACATGCAGGAAAATAATTGAAAAAGCATCTATCAAAACGATAAACATGCACGGACGAATAGCAGAGAAACACTTTGAACGGCACACCATCAACACGTAAACAATAGCACACACGCGAGGAAATAATGAGAAACACGATCAACAGCTAATAGAGAACCAAAACCCATCACATAAGCAAGAGGTACACAAAGGATAAATAACTGAAAAAGAATCTATCAAAACGAGAAACATACACGGATGAATAGCAGAGAAACACTTTGAACGGCACACCATCCACACGTAAACAATAGGTACATGCAATGAAACAATGAGAAATACAATCAACAGCTAACAGAGAACCAAACAAATGCACCAAAGCAAACAAGAGGTACACAAAAGAAAATAATTGAAAAAACAATCTATCAAAACGATAAACATGCACGGATGAATGGCAGAGAAACGCTTTGAACGATGCATCTGCCAACACGTAAAGAACACACAGGAAAATAATAGCGAAACAAACTATCAAACATTACAAATTTAAATGGAAATAATATATCTTTTGAACTATCATAAAATCGACCTTGCGACCTAACAATATAGAATTTTTATCATACTCGGGACACTATAAACATTACCTTGACAGAGGTATCCAAACACGCAGCACAGCTATGCTTTGCTTTACACAGTACAACCAGACTCGACCCCCCGGGGGGGGGGGGGGGTCACTCTCTCCCTCTATACACCCCAAAAGCAAAGAAACCGCATATCCTTTGTCGATCTATGGGGTGGGGAGACCCTCTCTCTTTTTCACATTCTTTCGTCCAAAAGGAAATATTCTTAGGACTGGTGTACAGAGACGAAATTTTTTATTGATCGTAAATAGACATTGGAATTCTTCGATTCTATCAACAAAGAATAGCACGCAAAAAATCTAAGAATAGACTTTTATGTCAGTGCAAACTGGTTTTAGAGAAACATTATCTAAGCAAATGAGAAATATTATCGGTGCAAACGATACTCAACCAAAACGAGAAACGCTGCATTTTAATGTATCTCATATCTGACACAACTATTATGCATACATGACCTTTTATAGCATACACCCTGTATAATGTCATTCAAATCCCGCGTTCCGAAATTCGTGATCAGCCCCGCCGCTGAAAGCACGACCCCGTGGACACATCCGTCGCCAAGCGTCGAGGAGGAGGGGAGGAGGAGTGTCGTTGGGAGGAACCGAGAGGTCTGCCTGCCTGATTAGGCGGCATGTTTCTCGGGAAGGGAAAGGTGGTGGAGAGGAGGAGAGGAAAGGGTGAAGTGGAAGACCGAGCGGAATCCGCTCGGGGGGAGGATAGCTGCGTCCATGGGCCGACTTCAGGGGAACTGTGCCGGCATACGCCTATTACACATCTGAGGGAAACCCAGGAAAAACCCCAGACGGCACAGCCGGCCCGCGCATTCGAACCGCGGACCTCCCAGTCTCCAAGCGCACGCGTTACCGCTGCGCCACCGGAGCTGGTCGCCAAGCGTCACCGCCTCTGTCCCAGGGATCACGGACAACAAAAGGAGCTACCCCGAACTCGTACTACAGCAACTGACTATGGATTTCATCGGCACCGCATATGACGGATTCTGCACGGTCTTTACGGATCATAGAGGCTACGGATCAAGATCATAGAGGATCACGGATGGCTCCTCAACGAAAACTTCGTCATCCTCCTCTTTTGTGATACCCTCGATACCGCTCACCCGGGGCTGCCGGTCGTCCCATTAGTCCCATCGCACCTCTTCGACCTCAGCCGAGCTGTACGGAATCCTGCTGTTCTTACAATATGCGGCCACCTGCGACCCACGGCGATGGGTAGTCTGTACGAACTCCAAGTCAGCTGTTCGATGCCTGAAAACCTCAAGTCTCCGCGGCTTACTGGCCACACTTGTGATAAACATTCTACGCCTACTGAGATCCATAACTGCCCACGGCCACACCATCGCTTTTCAATGGATTCCGGGTCATTTTGGAATCTCTGGCAACCACGTTGCCGACGCTGCGGCACCGGCCGCTCACCACCAGGGCAAGTGTGTCCCGATTGTTCTCCCAAGGGGGGAGAGACGGTCCCTTCTTCGTGACTGGGCTGCCTCCTCATCCGTCGAACAATGGCGTCGGGATGTCCCGGTCAGTACCATACTGGGAATTGTGAACCCAACATTCTCATGTCGCTTACCGACATCTTTACCGCGCGTCTTTAAGTCCCTCTTACATCGCTTACGGCTGAATGTTGCTTTTACGCCGTACTACCGTTACCAGATAGGGTGTGCCAGTAGTCCCTTGTGCCCGGAGTGTGGTGTGCCAGCGACCGCGGACCATGTGATCATCGCATGTGCCACTTATAGGAGGGAGCGTCACTTGTTGGCAAACGACCTTGCGCGGATTGACAGCCGACCCCTTGACCTCAGTCACATTTTGGGACCATGGGACACACGAAAAGAGATGTCCGTCTTGCGACCCTTCATCAAACTCCTGCAAACTACCGCCCTGATCGACTCTCTCTAAAACCCTGTCAGCGTCGTCAGCATTATCCTCATCACCATCCTCTCATTCCAATAGCAATGGGGTAGCATTCTGCTCAATGAGAGGAAGTCATCCCCATATCATCGTCATCATGTATTTCTCTCTCTCTCTCTCTCTAGTTTATGACTTTGGCCACGACCATTGTGGGATCCCCCTTCTGCCTGCGGGGTGTAACCTTGGCGAAAGTGCATGGGAGCTCAGCTTCCCTCTCTCACTCGTTTTTTCTTTCTTTTTGTTAGTGGGCTCTCAATGAAAAAGATGTGTTCCTGTGATGTATCGCCCTGCTTGGTCAGAAAGTGTTTCCCTAAATTAATTACTGCTTACGGCTTCTGCGTGTAGAAGTTACTATTGCAAAGTTATCATAAAACGATGTAATTAAATTTGATTCTCGTTTTCGAACGAGAATTGTTTCTATCATTGAATAAATATGACTTTCTCTTTTTGCTTCAGATATTCACTCGATTGATATTTTGTGAGCTGAGAATAATGTATGCATAATAGTTGTGTCAGATATGAAATACATTAAAATGCAGCGTTTCTCGTTTTGGTTGAGTATTGTTTGCGCCGATAATATTTCTCATTTGCTTAGATAATGTTTCTCTAAAACCAGTTTGCACTGACATAAAAGTCTATTCCTAGATTTTTTGCGTGCTATTCTTTGTTGATAGAATCGAATAATTCCAATGTCTATTTGCGATCAATAAAAAATTTCGTCTCTGTACACCAGTCCTAAGAATATTTCCTTTTGGATGAAAGAATGTGAAAAAGAGAGAGGGTCTCCCCACCCCATAGATCGACAAAGGATATGCGATTTCTTTGCTTTTGGGGTGTATAGAGGGAGAGAGTGACCCCCCCCCCCCGGGGGTCGAGTCTGGTTGTACTGTCTAAAGCAAAGCATAGCTGTGCTGCGTGTTTGGATACCTCTGTCAAGGTAATGTTTATAGTGTCCCGAGTATGATAAAAATTCTATATTGTTAGGTCGCAAGGTCGATTTTATGGTAGTTCAAAAGATATATTATTTCCATTTCAATTTGTAATGTTTGATAGTTTGTTTCGCTATTATTTTCCTGTGTGTTCTTTACGTGTTGGCAGATGCATCGTTCAAAGCGTTTCTCTGCCATTCATCCGTGCATGTTTATCGTTTTGGTAGATTGTTTTTTCAATTATTTTCTTTTGTGTACCTCTTGTTTGCTTTGCTGCATTTGTTTGGTTCTCCATTAGCTGTTGATTGTATTTCTCATTATTTCATTGCATGTACCTATTGTTTACGTGTGGATGGTGTGCCGTTCAAAGGATTTCTCTGCTATTCATCCGTGTATGTTTCTCGTTTTGATAGATTCTTTTTCAATTATTTATCCTTTGTGTACCTGTTGTTTATGTGATGGGTTTTGGCTCTCTATTAGCTGTTGATCGTGTTTCTAATTATTTCCTCGCGTGTGTGCTATTGTTTACGTGTGGATGGTGTGCCGTTCAAAGTGTTTCTCTCCTATTCATCCGTGCATGTTTATCGTTTTGATAGATTGATTTTTTCAATTTGTTTCTTTTGTGTAACTCTTTGCTTTGGTGCATTTGTTTGGTTCTCTATTAGCTGTTGATTGTATTTCTCATTATTTCATTGCATGTACCTATTGTTTACGTGTGGATGGTGTGCCGTTCAAAGGATTTCTCTGCTATTCATCCGTGTATGTTTCTCGTTTTGATAGATTCTTTTTCAATTATTTATCCTTTGTGTACCTGTTGTTTATGTGATGGGTTTTGGCTCTCTATTAGCTGTTGATCGTGTTTCTAATTATTTCCTCGCGTGTGTGCTATTGTTTACGTGTGGATGGTGTGCCGTTCAAAGTGTTTCTCTCCTATTCATCCGTGCATGTTTATCGTTTTGATAGATTGATTTTTTCAATTATTTTCTTTTGTGTAACTCTTTGCTTTGGTGCATTTGTTTGGTTCTCTATTAGCTGTTGATTGTATTTCTCATTATTTCATTGCATGTACCTATTGTTTATGTGTGGATGGTGTGCCGTTCAAGGTGTTTCTCTGCTATTCATCCGTGCATGTTTATAATTTTGATAGATTGTTTTTTTTTTCAATTATTTTATTTTGTGTACCTCTTGTTTGCTTTGGCACATTTGTTTGGTTCTCTATTAGCTGTTGATTGTACTTCTCATTATTTCATTGCATGTACCTATTGTTTACGTGTGGATGGTGTCCAGTTCAAAGTGTTTCTCTGCTATTCATCCGTGCATGTTTATCGTTTTGATACATTCTTTTTCAATTATTTTCCTGCATGTGCCTGTTGTTTATGTGCATTGTTTTGGCTCTCTATTAGCTGTTGATCGTTTTGTTTCTCATTATTTCCGTATGTCTATGCTGTTTAATAACATGGAATTCATTAATTGTGTAATGCTGGAATAATCAACTTATCTTCCCTATTGTGTTCGAAAATGTTCATAACTGTCACAAAACAGGCGTACACCTCCCGTCTTCAACAAATCAGGGCAGATATTATTAGAGCTGGGTGTTGGCTAGGAGCGTGCTATGCGGTGAAGTTCATTTTTTTATATATTTTCTGTGTTGGATTCATAAAACAAAGTAAGGTTTGTAGTGTCTCTTAGAATGAAAACTGTATGGGGTTTGACTAGATTAAGTCACGAGGATGATTTTATGATAGTTAAAATGATAGATTATTCTCCTCTTTTGTTGTTTTGATTATGAATATCTTCTTTGGTTAAATGTAGTGTTAGAGATTTTATTTCCTCTTGTGTTCATGTCATTCGTGTCCCATGGTCTTCCAGGTTCTCTGCTGTCCACAATTAACTACATCTATCGAGACCTGTAATTAAAGCTCCACTATGGTGGTCACGTATAATAATGTTAGACTCTTTATTATAAAACTTTTAATTTTGATTGTAATCGTATTGATTAAAAATATCTTCTTTGATTAAAATGTGCTACTCCTTCTGCTTAATTGAAAACATGTGTGATTATCACTAATAAAAAATTGTGATACCCCTTCAATGCTGTTGCATCAGATTTTTGTCTAAGTTTTTTCTTCTCCACAAAGAATCATAAGATAATTCCTGACACTAATGACTTTAATAAATATATTTTCACTTGTACTTTTGTGTATGGCTATCCTTTGCATGTAAACCGCCTACTGCACACCTGTTGTAGCTGGAAAAAAATTGTGAGGGAAGTCGGCACAGATTGAAAACAAAACTGACGAAAGAAGTTGGCCCAGGCTGAAAAATGTGACAGGGTAAGCGCCCTCCCCCTCGGCGATAAGCGCGCGGACAACCCTCCGCACACGCGCCGCGCGGGGGAAAATACGCGAGCGAACCAGACGGGACAGTGTCGCTGCCCTGGTGGTGACCACCAGGGCAGCGACACTGTCTGAGTTTCTGACACTGTTCTGACACTGAGTTTCAGACACTCAGACAGTGTCTGACACTGTCTGAGTTTCTAATCCGGTTTCCCTCCCAACATAATATTACTACTAGCCTCTCTCAATTTTGCACATTCTCTTTACATGTTCACATCATGGAACACATCACTTTAGAGAGTTTTATATACACCTTAGGCCCCTTCACCCAGCATTGTGTCTTGGTGATGAAGCTATAATTCTTTTTAGAACAGCGTTTAAACGTTGCAATTTTCAAAAGATATCGGGATTGTCAACCATGTTTTAAACTGATGTTTTAAACATTTATGCAATGCTTTTACTAAACAACATATTCATTTTTAACTAGTTGCATCTTAACCAATGTTCTCTCATTCACAGCTGCCTCGACATACTCAAGAAATGAGTGCAAAACCTGAGCAGTGCCCACAAACTTCGATCACCACAGCATCTCCAAAAAGTAAAAGCACATGTGTCACATGAGATTTTTAAAGGTATTCATAGTATATAATACCTTGTATTAACTGTTGTAGATCTAGCTCACCTCTACAGTATGCACCCTTAGGAATTAAAACTAGTTGGGGAACTGTGATCATTGTTTCAGTTAATAGGCATGCACATATATGCTCTAAGAAGAAAATTATTTCTTGAGAATGCACTACTGTTGATCACATTCATGCAGCTGTAGGTTTACCCTCGGCCTCTTGGAACTCTCTGTAGTTGCTACAGGAGCAGTGCCCTCCAGCATGTCAACTACTTGCAAAAATATTGACGTATTTAAGATTATGATACAGTTTGAAGGATTTCAATTCAGGAAATTTGCAGTGGCAGGGCCTGTCAGAGTGAAACCTACTGAATATTTTATGGTGTCGAAGTGGCGATTCCTTCAGGATAGGAATATCCTATATGGGAGCGTGTCCGTTCTGTGTAGTTTTTCCCCCCTTCGTCGCTCCTCATACTCAAGGAGATGTTTCCGTTCAATCGTATACACCAGCTCGCTTGTCTACTCTACTTATGTTCGTGAAATTAACAAAATGTTGTTTGCATTAAGAAAATTTGTAATACACTGAACACATAGGCAGCAAAACAAAAATTTAAAATTGGGCATGTATGAAAATTGGGTGCAACAAATTTACATAGTGTACCTGTACATTGTCATTCCTGAGATATATATTGTCATTGCAGGGAGGTCACAAAACAATAAACGTATTGTTTTGTTACCTCCCTGCACATTCATTGTATCTTGAAATGAATATATGCAAAAATAAATGTTGAACTTGAAAAATGTATATTCTCTTTATTCATAGAGCATAACATCACTTATCTTCTTTACAGAAGCATATCGTGTTATACATCTTTGTCACGCAGAATGCACAACCAAGAAAGCCATCTTCCACTAAACATCACGTTTGACATGATTCAGTTGGTGTAATTTCATATACAGGGTACACCAGGGCTCCAGTTTCAAGCTCCAAATCGTCATGTTGCAGTTTCGAAACCGTACATGTGCAGTGCAAGAGAGCCCTCGCACATTAAAATGTAAGATGGGAGTCAAAGTTAATGCAAAGTGACTCCTATGAGAGAGACTGACGCTGAAGAAAAATGTGCAAACTGCGGAAAGTGTCATAGAGAAGATCTTCAGATCTTCTCAGATCATATCAGATCTTTTAGTCCGTCCAACTCCAACTCCAAGATCCTCCGAAATCGTGTCCGGTTTCACGGCAGTGCTACCACACTCCCTTTTTAGATGACGATGATAACGATTGGAGTTTCAGATGTGCAGCTGCATTTTTTGCAACGTGCTCCACATAACAAGCATGACAAAGACAGCAGTGGATGGCAGGCCCCCGTCCCTACGCAGCTTTGTTCACGCTGCAGTTCTATTCATCAAAAGCATGTGAGTACGCTAGAAGGACATGTAATTTCACCTGCAAATAATCAGAGCAAATGAAGGAAGAAACAAACACAAAAAGGAGTGTTGTACTTGAAAATGAGATAAGTCTTGTGTCTCAAGGAGGTGTTACCACTTACTAAGTAACTTGATTTAGTTTACATCAATACCTAGATTAACTGGCCTAAGAGTGACCTAATTGCGTGAAGTAATTGTTTGGGATCAGTGTTGCGGATTTGGCCGCTCAAATCGGATTTAAATCAAATCCGCATTTTTTCTGTAGGTAGTAAATCAAATCCAAATCAAGTCCGAATTTAATTTTGACACGTTAAATCAAATCCTTTTAAATCCGGATTTGTTTTTCCGCACCTAAATCAAATCCACTTTTAAATCCGGATTTATCGAATCTTTTGACAAATCCGGGAGCCAAAATTCGTGCAGTAGCATTACTAGACCTATAAACGTGTCTACAAATTACTAATATTGCACGTATTCACTAAACAACGCTTAAATAACAGCATGCCGTGGCACAAAGAGCAACAAATTTTGTCTGAATGACGAGGATATAAAGGGCCAACCTATCAATCCGCTGGCCGAAATTTTATTTATATTTTAGGACATAAATTTTTGAGTTAGAAAGACATTCTCGGTTACGCCTGCTCGGCGTGTACCAGACTATCAGTCACCACGTATCAGCCTGTGTCAGGGGCGGATCCAGACGCTTGTTTTTGTTTTGTTTTTTTTGGGGGGGGGGTTTCTTTGTCGGAGCGCGTAGTGGGGGAGTGGGGAGAGGGAAATTAAAGGTATAAACTGACGTTTTGGGGGGCGATTGGGGGGAGCAATTTGACGAGTTGCTTCTACATACAGTCGTCTGCTCGCTCTACCACAGGAGCTATATAAATGACATCTATACCATTCGATAGAGAATGAGCTAGCGGTTCTAATGAATCTACCTTCAAGGGAATGCGCGTACCCACTCATGAACAAGAAAAGTTCGAAATCGTACATTTTTCGCCGGAAGTGCTGTTTTCTGGAATTTTTTTCGCGTTGGTAGGTATGGTACACCTTCCCAAAAGCGGATTTTTGGGTCAGGAACCTCCTCGTCATTTAGCACCGGGCGAACACGCCTGAGTGAAGGAATTCCTATCGCGGGCCTAGGCTCAGCCACGCCCAAAAACACACGCCTGCGTCGATTTCTACCATCAGTACTCAAAAAACTACAGGTCGTTGGTTACAGTAGTAAGTACTGACCACGATTATCCGGAAACGCACATCTGGCCTGGACGCCATTAATTAGCAATTAGAGCTAATTGGGACCCCCCACATTAATCAGCACCCTCCAGGGAGCCATCACACTAATTGGGGAACGTCTAACTCGCGTCCAGACCAGTTGTGCGTTTCCGGATAATCGTGGTCATAAAAAATAAAAAAAATAGGCAGAAAATAAAATAAAAAGATAGAAATAGAGTGGAGAGAAACAATTTATTCGAAAATCAACGATGCCGCGGCGAAGAAGCCGCTCCGCAACACCCGAGTGACCAGCGTCCGCCATGTTGGTAGTTTGCACCCAGCAGTTGCAGAGATCGACGACAGGTGGCCACTTAGTTGCAAGGCATCACACCAGATGGCGCCACCATCATAGCTCTAGACGAGAACAAGATACTAGCGGCGGGTAAAAATGACAGCACTGCTAAGCAAGTCTAGGCATGCGAGAGAAAAGGTCTAACCGCTACTGCTAAACAGAAAACAGTACACATCGCGGGAAAAAGGCTTACGGGGGGACGATCGCTTAGGCCTAACCACAACACTACGCAGCTAACACAAGGCGGGAACCACACATCGCTAAACATGCGAGAAAAGGCTTAACACGAGCGCGGTCACCGCTAAACACGGCAAACATACGAGGAAAGAGGCTTACGGGGGGGCGATCGCTTAGGCCTAACCCCAACACTACGTAGCTAACACAAGGCGGGAACCACACATCGCTAAACATGCGAGAAAAGGCTTAACACGAGCGCGGTCACCGCTAAACACGGCAAACATACGAGGAAAGAGGCTTACGGGGACGATCGCTTAGGCCTAACCTCAACACTACGCAGCTAACACAAGGCGGGAACCACACATCGCTAAACATGCGTCAACAGGCTTGGACACCGCAAAACAAGTCTAAACATGCGAGAAAAGGCTTAACACGAGCGCGGTCACCGCTAAACACGGCAAACATACGAGAAAAGGAGCGCGTCAAATCACTCACCTCTTTCCCCGCGGCAACTTCCAGGCAGAAACTGAGCGAGCGCGGAGAACACACACGTACGTCTGCTCTCTACGAGATCCAGCCAGAAAGTGAGCGAGCGCGCGGAGCGCACGTCCGTCTTCCGCGACGGTCCGAGAGAAACTGAGAGAGGCGACGCGCAGCGGCCGCTATGGATGCGCGCGCGCCCTCTGCTCCACCCGTCCGCGCATGCGCGCGCGCGCGCGCTGCTAGCTCCCTCTGCGCCGGCCGCGGGTGTTTTCGGTTTCGGCTCTCTGCTGCGCGCGCGCGCGCTCCTAGCGGTGACGGGTGGCTTTTCAGTTTCGCTTTCATTCTCCGTTCTTTGCGCGCGCGTTTATCTCTATAAAGGCAGCGCGCACCGCGCTCGCGTCATCATTCTGACCGATACGTGGAAAACGCCATGTGTGGTTTATTCTCCTGCGTTTCTCGTCGTCTCAAGGAAAAGACAAAAAACGAAGAACTTCGCGAATTTATACGCGGCATCGTGGAGGAAGCCTTTCAAGTCCACCGTCTGGAATGGTTGCAAGCACGTCAAGAAATGTGTCAGGACAAGATGAAGACGCTCGACCGCATCTTAGCGGCGGACAGACTGGCGAAAAAGAAGTCCAACTTTAGCCTGGACAATCTGTATTGGGAACGCAGTTCCGATGTAGAGGACGACGACAAGGATGTGTAAATAAAAAGCGATGCATTTCTCTTCGAGTCTCAGTCTCTTCTTTCTCTTCGTGCAACGTGTACGCACGCAACATGTCTTCCCCCGAACCTTTTCGTTTCCGTCATCCCTTTCGCTGTATCTTAAGCGGCCCCTCCATGTGCGGCAAATCTACGTTCGTTGCTAACGTGTTGAGGAACCTGAACGACGTGGTAGACAAGCCTCCGTCACAAATATTCTACGTGCAGAAATATGCTTCGCCGAGCATGCAGGACGAATTCGGGGACTCCGTAAAATTTACCAAGGAGCTACCGCGAGAGTGGGACACGTCGCGCGCTACGCTGATCGTCGTCGACGATCACATGACCGACGCCGGTTCCTTGAAGGAGGTAACCGATCTTTTCATTCGGGGTTCTCACCACGCCAACGCGTCGATCTTCTTACTCGTTCAAAACATCTTTTTCGACAGTAGCCATTTTAGAACAATATCCTACAACGCCAGTTACGTCGTCCTGTGGCGCAGCGTGCACCAGATGGAACATTTCGACCAACAGCTATTTGGCAGAAAAAGATTGGAGTATTTTCTGGACGCATATAAACAAGCGATGTCGTCGCCCCACGCATATTTACTCGTGGATCTTCACAACTATACGCACGAGGATCACAGGTTGCGTAGCAATATCTTTCCGGGAGAACGTCAATATATCTACGCTCCGAAATGAATCTCCGCCCTCACCTCACTTTACTCAAAGTACTCTCCACTCTACCCCCTCCACGCCGCCGCGACGTCTTGAGACGTTCGTCCTCGTCCGACATGAAACACCTCTCCAAAATTTGCCTCAATGTATTGAACGGAAAGGTGGCTCTAGCTCCAGATACGTTCGCGCGTTTGAAGAAGCACAAACGCTTTTTACGACGGCTCGCCTACAAAAAGATTCACAAGAATCCGCAACGTTTGAAGCGCTATCTGTCTCAGCAGCGAGGACAGGGCGTTCTTTCGTCGGTGGTTCCTCTCCTGCTTTCCGCCGTGTTGAACCTTTTCGCCAATGGCCAAGAGAATTGAAGTGACCTCCTCCATCGGAAACATTCTTTCCTCGAAGGAGAGTGACGACGTCAAAGTGAAACTCATACTGCAAGCACTGTATCGCATACTCAAGCAGTACGGATTTGACCCCTACGACAATAAAAACAAGGCGTCCGACACTACAAATGACTTTGACTATTCGCTCCTCTCTCCAGAGGTGGACGAAGAGGAAGCGGAAAGGGTCGTCTCGGAATTAAAGAAGGTTCTTTCCTGGGATCGCGAGGGTTGTGTCTCCGTGTCGGGCAAGCCCATCAGACACTCCTCAGTTTACGAACTCGTCAATTATTTGTTGCAACGTAAGACGGGAAAGAAACCTTCCTGGTTCCCCAAAGTCTCGAAACTATTGCGTCTGATTTCTCTACCCAAATCTCGCGAGCCTCAGCAGCAGCAGCAGGCCTCCATTGCGTGGACGACTTATGGAGGGATATGAGAAACCAGAGGGTGGTTTGGGGGGTGTGGAACGCTATAGAAAAGCGCATCACTTGAGCAAAAAGAAGGCTCTCGCCATTCTCAGAAAGCTGGATGCCTACACGCTCCACCATCCGGTCAGAAGAAAGTTTAATAGGAGACGCATCATCGCACTCAAGATCAACGACGTGTGGCAAATGGACCTCGCCGATTTTTCAAAATACAAGAGATTCAACGGTGGCTACCGCTACATTCTCGTGGCAATCGATTCCCTCTCCCGCTTTCTGCGCACCCTCCCGCTAAAGACGAAGCGCCCCGCCGAAATGAAAAGGGCCATGATAAGACTTTTTCGGGGAGGTAACGTACCTACACGCATCTTTTGCGACAGAGGCGGGGAATTCTACAACAAGACCGTCAAGGAGTATCTCTCACGAAAGAAGGTACAGATGTATTCTACCTTCTCTCCAGTAATCAAAGCGTCGCAGGCAGAGCGCGTCATACGCACTTTACGCGACTGAATATTCCGTTATTTTAGAGTAACGGGAAAATACCACTTCGTTTCCGCGCTTCCCAAGATCTTGCGCGACTACAACACCACCAAACACAGGACTTTGGGCATCAGCCCGTCCGAAGTCACGCCCGAAAACGAATTGGAGCTGTTCAATAAGATAAATGGGAAGCCCGTCGTACCCTCCGTGAAAAAGAAGCTCAAACTGGGGGATAAAGTGAGGGTCCTACTTCACAGAAAAGGTTTTCATAAGAGCTCGGAAGGGAGTTGGTCGCCTCAGATTTTCACCGTCTCCCGCCTGAGAGACACCTCTCCTCCCGTCGTACACCTGGAAGATTACCGGGGTAAGGAAGTGGACGGATCTTTCTACCCGGAGGAGGTACTCGTCGTAACCCGAGACGCCAATCAGCCTTGGCCAGTAACGAAAGTGCTGAGGAAGAAGCAGGTGAACGGTCAGAGCTTCTCCTTGGTTCGCTGGTTCGGTTACGACAAAGAACACGACAGTTGGGTTCCGAGCAGCGACGTGGTCAAGATTGGGAAGTGATGTCAGACATCTACGTCCACCTGCTCTCGAACGCCAGCATGGATAAGTTTCCCTCGAATAAACTCAACGCCTTCACGGTAGCTTTCGATAGTCCGCTTCAGCTCTCGAATCGGTATAAAGTCGGTCTGATGGATCTCAGCATAAGTAACGATTTTTTAAATATCGGCTACGAAAGGCAAGATGCGAAAATCGAGGTTTCTTTCGAGGACACGGTGGAAGCCGGCAGAACTTTTCGTGTCACCTCGGATCTCGAGAGGGATTTGGGAAAAGCCCTTTCGGAATTCGACGTTTCTTTCGCGTACAATAAATCGCGGTACGACTTCGTCTTACCCGTGGACGTGAAAGCCGTGGAATTGGACCCTCGGCTCGCGCAAGCGCTCGACGCCTCGCTAGCGTCCCGCGAAGCAGGTCGTGCGGTGAAACCCCCCAAATTGAGCGAACGCGAAGCCACCTCCATCGTATTGGAGCACGCCGCAGCCGCCGTCGCTTTCGGCGACGTCACTCTGAATTCGGAAACCACGTCCCTACGGAACACACTCAACAAGTATTTCCAGACGCACAAGCTGGACGCCTCGCTAGAATTCGCGGATAACGTGTACTCTCTGAAAACACCGAAAGGGTTGCACGTACCGGAACCCTTTGTCAAGCTGCTACATCTCACACCCGTCGAGGGACACGAAGAAGAAACGCTACGCGTCTCTCTCCCCATAGCGCGTCAATTTTCTTTCACGATCAAGACGAAAATTCCTCGATCTTTGCAAGTACATGTGCCTTCCGGCTATTATGCGACGCCGCAAGCACTTCTAAATGCGATTAATCAGCGCGTAGGCGAACGCGCGCGCTTCAGCTTCGACGGAACCGAACAGAAATGTAAAATTCGGCTTTCTGAGGGCACCTCCACCCTAAGACTTTCCGAGTACCTGGCCGTGCTTTTGGGCTTCGAATCGCGTACCGTGTTCACGGGGGATGAGGATGCCACGAGCTCCGTCGAGGTACTCCTGGAACCCCCGTTTCACAACATAATCGTGTACACGGATATCGTGGAACCCACGTACGTGGGGAGCGGGAAAAAACCGATATTAAAAATACTAACCTTTTATTACGAGAAAGACAAGCACGTCGTCACCTACACGTTAGATAACATCCAGTATTTTAACCTGTCTCAATTCGAAATTCCCTCAGTGACGATCGTTCTCGCGGACGAAACGGGAAGACGTTTGCCGTTGCGGTCCAAAGGCAGAACCAATCTAACGTTGCATTTCAAATATGTACCGTAATTCCCCCAAAATAATTCCCGTGTACACGGGACCCCTTTTCCAACGAGGGGGCGGTGTGTTGAGCAACATATCCAAGTTTATCGTTCCCATCTGGCAGCAAATAAAACCGATCGCCAAGAGAACGTTGAAGCGCTTGGCGCGGAATTTGGCCGATGGCGAAGGAATATCGCGCGCAGTAAAAAAGACGGCCATAGCAACGGGGAGAGACGTGCTGGATTCCATGGAGGGCTCTGGAAACAACAACAATGGAAAGAAACGCTGCAAACGACAACAAAAGGCGCCGACACACGACGCACCTGCAGATATCTTTGGTACGCCGTGAAGGTCACACATCCGCTGCGCGCGCTCCGTCATGACGTCAACGAAAGGAAAAATACAGACGCCGATCTGTCTAACGAGTGACGTGATGATATTCGAACCCCCCTCCATTCAATACGGCGTGGAAGATACTTCGTACCAACTCTTTTATCCGGTCAACGGAGTAAATAATTCCGTGATCGAGTTTTGTATTCAAAATTTGCAAAGGGCACACTTGGATCTCTACGGCAGTTTCGTGTCTTTGACCGTGCGCATTGTTCGCGACGACGGGGAAGAAATGGACGAGAAAGATGTCGTTTTCCCAATAAACCACCTGTTGAGCGGCATGTTTAAGACGGTCACCATTTATGCGAACAACAAGCTCGTCAGTTCCAACGAGTTGTACGCCTACAGGAGTATTTTGGACGTCGTGCTTCATTCCACGCCCGCGGCTCAAGAAACAGTGCACGCGGCTGGACTCTATGTCGAGGACGACGAACATTTAAAGGACGATTACGACGTCTCGTCTCGCGGTCCGAAACAACGTTACGAAGCGACGAAGGGTGGAAAATACTTTAACCTGGTCGGTCAGATCAATACCGACCTGTTTCAACAGCCGCGCCTGATGGTACCTGCCGTCGAAATTCGCGTCGTTTTCCTGTTAAACAACGACGAATTTAAACTCGTATCGGTTCCCAAAGACAAGAAAACGTACAATTACGAGGTGGACATTAAAGAAATGACGTTACACTTGAAAAAGGTGACGCTGGCACCTTCTCTATTTTTGGAATACGAGCGGCGGCTTCAGACCACGCCGGCCATCTACGTGTTACGCGGATTGGAAACCAAGGTGCGGAGCTTGAGTGCCGGGAGCTTGGACGCTCACTTTGAAAACATTTACCCCGAAAGGGTACCTTCCAAATTATGCGTCGCCCTGCTCGCCACGTCCGACTTTCTCGGCGACATCCAATCGAACCCCTACAAATTCCGTCATTACGACCTGTCTCATTCGATGCTCTCCGTGGACGGCCAGCAAGTGCGAGCCGAGTACGACTTTCAGAACGACCTCGTCAAAATTCCCTACTTTAACTTCTTGCAAGAACTGGGAGAGAAACATTTCAAGTATAGCTACGAGCGATTTAAAACGAACGGGTTCCTTCTCTACTTTAACTTGGACGTGGACAAGTGTTCTTCTCCTTCGCATTTGAACGAGTGGCGAAAAGGAAACGTTCGCCTGCAATTACGCTTCGCTAAAGCCCTTCCACACGCGGTCACCGTCCTCTTGATTTCCGAGTGTCCCAAGCTCATGTACGTCGACAAGGACCGTACGGTCACCTTCCCATAAGAAAAGATGTACGAGAGCGACATCTTGGAACTCGTGTCCCTGAACCCCCTCGCTTCCTCCATGCTGAGAGGCATTTGCGCTTCAAACGAAGCCTTCGTTTTACGCAAGCCCGGTTATTTAATCATCAATACGGAAGAGCGAAGAAGACGCGGGCAGCACTGGGTGCTCTACCTGAAAAACTACGACGGGTCCCAGCAAACCACTAATATCCCATGGATGTCCAGAATAGGTCGCGAACGTCTCGAATATCGCAATGTTGTCCGCACGTCCAGTGGACATCCATGACATGATCCCAAATACGTCGCAGACGTTCCAAAATTTCAACATCCTATGAACATCCCTGGGACATCCCGGACTGTTTTAATCATGAATAAGAATTGTTTATTTTGCATTATTACGGTGAATTTCTTCCTTGATCCTAGTGTTATGCGTGGGTACATGTGCAGCATGCAGTGGTGATAGATATTTCTGGACTTGGTCGAGAAAGGGAATGTGGCATCACACACTCTTCTGAGACTCGCCGATATCTTCCTGATATTTTTTTTCAGACCAACTCTCTGATCGTTTTGTACACAACATAACTGAAGATGGCCTCCGTAGTCCATTCTTCGTTCGTAAAAGTCCCATTTGCACTTAACCACTAAAACCTTCGGTTCATTCGGGTTTGCTTGAAGACGTCGATAGTGCCATATGCGTCGATTACGTGATCGCAAAATGTGTTGGTAGGTTTATTACATACGAGTACACAAAAAGTTATCAGTTTCCATCGCTTACCTAACGCTTTATTAGGCAAGGGGGCGCAAGCTACCGCCACAATCCACCCTACCGCTTTGGAGCGCGATGTACGATGTGCAGATATTGGTGCTCGTGGTTGTGCTTCTCGAAGAATCCATTTCCGTTTGTGCCAAACAAGAATGAATCCTGCAGCAAACAATGTAAATGTTCCTCTCCACAGTTGTGTGTAAAACAAACTAGGACTTGTGTGTGAGCTAGGCAGATGAATTGTAATCTGAAACTTTAGGCCTAACGAACGTCCCCGCAATCCTGCTTCCATATTTTCAAAATCTTACGTGAAGTGTGTTATTAGTTCTGTTATAGTTACGCTTTATTGCAACAAAAGTGGACGGGAACGGGAAGTGAATCGGGAACAGGGCAATTCTCGTTCCAAGCGCACACTGAGAAGCCGAGCGTGACAGGATTTTGAGTTTCTGCACCCATAACTATGTTAGAAAATGTTATACGATACACTGCAAAAAATTATGTGTGTGGTACAATAAAAGATATGTTACAGCATACTCTTGTTTCATTTTGGGTGAATATGTCAGCATAAACTACTATAAATATCCCAAACGACAAGAAGCATGCAAACGGGAATATCCTCTGAACGTCTGAATATCCCGTCGCGATATTTATAGGACGTTCTTGAAACGTACAAAAGCGGGTTTTTTGCTAGTCCTATGGATGTACAAAGGACTTCTACGGGCTCTCTGGGCAAATCCCTGGGATATCCGAACATCCACGCCGGGATGTTACCGGGATATCTCTGGGATATCTGTGGTTTGCTGGGGTCTGCCGTGTTTTTCGACAGCTACGGACTTCCCCCCATCGAAGCAAACCTTCGAAGGACTTTACCTGTAGTGGACGAGTATAACGACAAGTGTATTCAATCGCCTTTTTCGCCTTACTGCGGGCTTTTTTGTATCTACGTAGCCACGCGCATGTCGAAACGCTACAGCTTGAAAAGTTGTGTATCCATGTTTTCCTGTAACCTCGAAGAGAATGACGAAACAATAAAACGTCTCCTCGTGAGCGAACTCGCTTCGTAAAAAATAGACTATTTATTTATTCACGACATACACAAGACCCTTGCGAGACGATCTTCCAACGTGCTGACCTGACGCTCACCGCCGTCGTCGCCGGTCTGCACCGTGACGTCGAGGGATGTGTGGAGAAGCCAGTAGCGACGGACGATAGGACGGTTGAAACCCGCGTTGATGAGACACGGGTCGACTGTCTCTCCTCGTCTATACTTTTCCAGCAGCTCGAGCTTGTAATCTACGAAACGCTTCATTTTCTTTGCAATCTTCCCACTGACGGTGAACAGACGTAAGGGTATCGTCTTGAGAATCGAGCGAAAGTCTCCCTCGCAGCTATCGCCGTGAATATAATCGCGTAATCGCAGCAAGTCCCGATACATTCGCGTTTGCACAAAGGTGGCAAACCTCTGCTCGGGCGTCATCATGACTGAGACGGAATGAGAGTAGACAACCTTTTTTTATTTCTCGTTACACACGAATTAGGCTCCAGCTTTGGTTTCGTAGCCGGGAAGGCAGCCCAAATACGGACGAAGGCTCGAGTCTAACCAATGGCTGGGGTTTCTCGACCAGAGTCCACCGCAGCGACAGGTAGTCAGTTGATCGCCGATTCGCAAAAAGAAGGTCTTTGGAGGAGGCTTGAAAGTTAGGACCAGGGGTAGATCTCCCGTCAGTAGCCATTCGTAATCTGCAACGAAAGGAGTGTGAGAAACGCGTGTTTTTATATCTCAAACACACACGTACAATCTTCTTCAGTCACAGAGTGACACTGATGGTCCATCTTCTCCATCTTCCTTCAATAGTCGAAGTCCTTCGCAACGTACGTCGAACGGTACCGTCCGACAGCCGAGAAACGGGCGAATCAATCGGTCCGTCCAATGCTTTTGCTCTGGAAAAAATGTGAACGATTATAGAACGTATTAAAAAAAAATAACGAGGAAGCGTACCTTTGGACCACAATCCACCGCAATTGGTGCAGAAGAAGCGGGCCCTGCCAATCTCCCGAAATATGTGAGGCGGGAAAAAACCGACTTCACGCGCAGCAAAAGTGTTGTACACTGGAAACGAAACTCTTCAAACATTTCGACGATGATGATGATGATGACGTCATGGGTATATTACTTACGAGGATCTACCAAGCTGATCATGATCGAATGACGATCGAACGTTCGCTTCGACATTTATAGTAAAGCTTTGCCTCTCACTCTCTATGACGTCATTGAACGTGTTTAAACATGTTAAGACGTGTTTGAACATGTTTGAACATGGGCGGCGAAGTCGCCCCTGGACACACTCGTTCCTCTCTCACCCTCTCTATGACGTCATTGAACGTGTCTGAACATGTTTGGACGTTTTTAGACACAGGCGTCGAAGTCGTCCCTGGACACACTACTTCCTCTCTCTCTCTCTATGACGTCATTGAACGTGTTTGAACATGTTTGAACGTGTTTGAACATGTTGTGACGTGTGTAGACACGAACCCCGCAATACGAAAAACGTCACGCAGTACAAATTAGATTGGTGGTTAGTGTGTCGCGCCCAGTGTAGAAGGATCCTGGGTTCGAATCCCACTCTGGGTCTTCTCGTCGTCATGTACAAGTCGTCCCAGAGTGTTAGCTAGAAATTAGTGTAATGTTTTATTCAACGTCGATAGTATCATTGTCATATGCGACATCGCAAAACGGCGCGAAAGACGGAAGGCGGGGTGGTCAAAGTACAGACGACACCGTCGCAATGCGAGGAGGAGGAGAGCGGTGTAGCGACTATAAAAGGTGCGCTGGTTCTACGACGATTGATCGAAAGCCCACGAGGGGCATCCATCCATCCACGACGTGAGTCGTTTCGTGGACCAAAATGTAAGTTGACCGTCTCTGCTGTGAGAGTGTATTCTATGTATGACATTGTTTTTCAGGAACCGATAGCCGCTGTCACCGCATGACACTGACCACAGGGACTCATCCCATCCTTTCTCATCATCAATCTCAAGCGTTCCTCAACTGAAGGGAAAAGTGAGCATTGTTTCGTGAGGGGGAATCTGGTACTGATATTGTTTGACCGCAGTGCCGCGCTGTCTCGTATGTCAGTACGACCCCATCGATGCCATGCTCGTGGCCGTAGAAAGAGAGCACGAAGCTAGAATAGAGAATCTCGGTAATAGCCCAGTCGTCCTTTCAGATGACGACGACAGAGACAGTAGTCCGCCTTTCGTAATACCTGAAACGGACGACGACGAACCCCTAGATGGACATGACAATGCAGACGAATTGCTCATGTGAGAAGGGGATCAGTCGTATGCAGATTTCATTCCTCTGTCTGGTAGGGTTCGAGATGAATCACCAGATGCAAGCCCAGAATTTCGAAACGAAGCTGAGCCTGTCCAGGGTCGTAGAATCGTTGAATTGAGAGAACACGTCGTAGAGAATCATCCCTCCGTCACGGAGAGACGATTCCTTCCTTTCTTTGTCACAGATGAGGCATTTGATGGAACGGCTACTAGGTACACGCTTCTCTGTTCCCCGCACGACGACAACGTCGACGATTTGCGACTCTATCTACCGAGCATAGCTCTAGTAATCACGCGCGTCCTCGAAGCTTATCCCATGCCTTTCAAATTTTGTCTGTGCTCGAAGGCGCTCATGGTTAAGGACGGAGCCGACGGGTTGACTTCGCATCTCCTTCACGTGAACCTTCACATGAGAGTCGTTCATAACCGCCAAGAAATCGAAGGCGCGATAAATGCTGCCATCGCAGAGTCCTCGCAACGCGTTGAAAACTATGCGAGAGAAGGGTCTGGTTTCACCTCGAACGACGTCCAATGTGTCGACTTAAAACTAACGCGCTTAAAACCGAAGCGGATAGGATGCACGATCGAGCTTCCCGAGCTGCTGAAGAGAAAAACAAAGACTCTCACAAACGTCAAACTTCCGCCGAATCACGAAAACGAGTGTTTCAAGTATAGCGTGCTGGCACTCTTACATCCTTTGAGGAACAACCCAAACGATTATGCCAGATACCGCAAATACATGAATCCTTCGAATCCGGAGACGCGTGTAACATACTGGCCACCCTGCTTCCCAGTCACTTACGAAGACATTGCCCTGTGGGAGAGAAAAAACAAAATCTCCGTGTACATCTACGTGTTCGACGAGCAGACGAGTTCGATATCTACCGGACGGGTTCCCTGCACGCTCTATCAGGACAAAGTCCACCTGCTCGAGGTTAGGGAGCATTTCTATGGGATCCGAAAATTTAACACTTTCATGGGGCGAGGTGACTATTTTTATTGTGAGAAATGCACGAGCGGTTATAGGACGAGAGGGGCGTTGGAGCAGCACGAACGTTTGTGTCGAGACGTAAATGAAGTAATTCTCGAAATGCCAAAAGCGGGGGAGAGCGTTTCCTTCACCAAGATACAGTACATGCATCCCTATCCCTATTTTGCGGTGTTGGACACGGAAAGCATACTGGAAAAGGACGCGCTCGTTAAGGACGCCTCGAGTGTGCACAGGATGAGCTCGTATAGCATTGTGCTAGTGAGAAGTTGTGATGGGAAAATAATGGACGTAGATGGCTATTTGGGACCCAACGCGGCAGAAAAATGCTTGCTCTCGCTCAAGCGATTTAGCGAACAAATCGATAGGCTGAACCGTCTTCCCTCACCGTTGGTCATGAGTATGGAAGACCACTTTCGGCACGCGAGCGCTACGCACTGCGAATTTTGTGGAATCGAATTTAACCGACATACGCGGAAGGTGTCGCATCACGACCACACCCGTTTCGTAGACCCTGGTTCCTCGAATTTTGTCGCGACGCTGTGTGATACGTGTAACCTTACGTGTCGTAACACCAAAGAACTCGTCGTGTGCGTGCACAACCTGCAGTACGATTTGAGCTCCCTTCTCCGCCACATGCACGTTCTAAATCTGGGCGAACCGTGGATCTTAGCTTCGAGCTCGGAAAAGATAAGAGGGTTCAATATTGGTGATCTCTATTTCCGCGATACCACGCAGTTTTTCAACCTCTCGTTGTCGAACCTGGTGGAAGCCCTGCTCGCCAGCGGTGGTGAAAGCGCGTTTCATTGTACCCGTCAAATGTTTGGTGACCGTTTCCGACGTCTCCTCAAGAAGGGAATTTACCCGTACACCTTCGTCGACAGTTTCGAAGCGTACAATTTGCCCGCACTACCGCCAAAGGAAGCTTTCAAAAGTGACCTGAACGATGAAGAGATCACGGACGAGGACTATCAGTACGCCCTCGAGATTTTCGAATTGTTCAAATGCAAGGACCTAGGAGATTACACGCGTCTCTACGTCACGCTGGACGCTTGTCAGCTCTGCGACGTCGTACTGTATTTCAGGAAGATTGCGCTAGAGACGGATGGGATGGATATCTTACGTGCCATGTCCCTCGCCAGTTACGCGTGGAGCAGCGCTCTGAAGCTCACCAAAGTCAAACTCGAGCTCATGAGCGATCGCGAGATGTATGAAACGATCGAGAAGGGGATCAGGGGAGGCATTTGTAACAGCTTCCACAGATATTGTAGGGCTAATCACGAGGGGTGTGACGATTACGATCCCCACCAAGAAAAGACTTTTATCCAGTACCTCGACGTGAACAGTTTGTACCCGTACGCGATGACTTTTCATCTCCCAACAGAAGGTTTTGAGTGGGTGGATCCTTCGAGGTGGAGCGAGATCGATTTTCTCAACATTCCTCACGATTCGGAAGTGGGTTACGTGTACGTGGTAGACTTGTCATATCCAGAAGAACTGCACGCGCTCACCAGGGATTTTCCCCTGGCACCCGAACACAGGTGCGTGGACGAGAACGAACTGTCCCCCTACCAACGCCACCTGAAAGATGCGTTGTCGCTGAACGCCCCTCCCACCAAGAAACTCTTGTTGACGTGCCACGACAAAGAACGCTACGTCGTTCATTATGCATTGCTCGCTCTGTACGTGAGGTTGGGCATGAAAATAAAACGTGTTCACAACATCCTCTCGTTCCACCAAGACAACTTTTTGCGAACCTTCGTGCAGAGAAACGTCGCGTTGAGGAATGCCGCGACCACGAAATTCGAGCGACTTCTGTACAAAACCATGTCGAACAGCACGTTCGGTAAGTCGATACAAAATGTGAGACGCATGAAAAGGTACGCTATAGCCTACGACAAAGAAAGCGCGCTCCGAAAAGCTAGCTCCGTCGACAGTCAGCATTTTCACATTCTGAGTGATAAGTGCATCTTATACGAGATGAAGCAACGCCGCATCAAATGCACGCACCCCCTTTACGTGGGCTTTGCCATTCTTGAAATATCCAAAGTCCGAATGTACAGCTTCATCTACGAGTCGCTCTTTTCTCGCTTGACATGTCCAGTGCAATTGATCTATAGCGACACGGACAGCATAATTTTTTCTCTCACGTGTGAAAGCCTGGAAGAGCAGCTGATGAAGATTGAGAGTGAGTTAGATCTATCTTCCTATCCGCCGGACCACCCACTTTTCAACGACGAGCACGCGAATCAGATGGGGTACTTCAAAGACGAGACGGGAGGTGGAGTTATTCAGGAAGTCGTAGCCATCCGAGCGAAAATGTACAGCATCCTCTTGGCTGGGACACACAAACAGATCGCGAGAGCGAAAGGAGTTAAGAAAGACGTGGTGAGGAAACATTTATTGCACGAAGTGTACCGAGATTCTCTGTTCAATGAAAAGGCGGTCTCTCAGAAGCAGTGCACCATCCAGAGTATAAAGCAAACGATGTACACCATTTCGAGACTCAAGAAGAGCTTGGTCCCCTACGACGACAAGCGCTATCTCGTAGATGCCGTACACTCCTTCCCTTATGGAAGCTGCGAATACGGTAAGCTTTCCTAGTGTTTTGACGCGTATAGGATTACGATAGTGCTCTCTCTCTTTGTGCAGCAACGGAAAACCCGGAAGAGAGCCCGAGAGCGTCGTCGTCGTCGTCGTCAGGCATCGAGTAACCGCAGAACAAAGAGCTGCACGCGCATGTAATCGAGAATAAAAGTTCTAGTCGAGACATGCTTCTCTCTCTCTCTCTCTCCCTCAGACAGGAGAAGCACGGGTCATCGTGGCAGTGTGGTAGCGGAATGGGTGTACGAAAAGAATGACCATTCCGTCATCGTGCTGACGCGGTGACCCGCGCAATGACTGCGCTGCGATGAAGATTCCCCTTTTCTGGCACGTCTGATCATCTCGTTCTGTTCGTGAGATCAGACAAGGGAGGGAGGGTGCAGGCATCTATTGACCAAGTCCTTTGTATGTATTCAATAAAGATGTTTCAGTGAAAGAACACACAGAGTCTCGTCAAAGTTATTCGGACTGTTTAATGCGTTGCATGTCAATAACCAATCGGTATTTCAATAAATCAATGACAAAATTGGCGATGTAGACTGCTTGCAAATGTCGCTGCTTCCGCAGGGCGTGCTTAATATGAGCGATGGCACGAGCGAGAAGGTCCACGATGTCTGCAGCGATGTAGTTGAATTCTGCGTTGGCCAAGCTCACAAATTCGCACATTAGTCCCAGGGGTCCGTCTGGAACCGTTATGCAGACGTTCTTGTAACGGGCGTAGATCCGACGCACCATCTCCTGCAGTGGCCCCGGAGAGATCTCTCCTATATTGCCAAAGCCTACCATGTCTATCACGTAGCGAAGAGCAGTGATGACGAGCTCGTTGCGGGGACTTTCGCCGTTGAAACATTCCTTCTCCACTTCTTCCCAAGAAGCGTGGGTGCGGGAACAATTTTGTAAAGAGTGGTAGCTGAACATCTTCACGTAGTGATGATGCGAGCGCGGTGCGCGCTGCCTTTATAGAGATAAACGCGCGCGCGCAAAGAACGGAGAATGAAAGCGAAACTGAAAAGCCACCCGTCGCCGCTAGGAGCGCGCGCGCAGCAGAGAGCCGAAACCGAAAACACCCGCTGCCGGCGCAGAGGGAGCTAGCAGCGCGCGCGCGCATGCGCGGACGGGTGGAGCAGAGGGCGCGCGCGTCGCCTCTCTCAGTTTCTCTCGGACCGTCGCGGAAGACGGGCGTGCGCTCCGCGCGCTCGCTCACTTTCTGGCTGGATCTCGTAGAGAGCAGACGTATGTTCTCCGCGCTCGCTCAGTTTCTGCCTGGAAGTTGCCGCGGGGGAAAAGGTGAGTGATTTGACGCGCTCCTTTTCTCGTATGTTTGCCGTGTTTAGCGGTGACCGCGCTCGTGTTAAGCCTTTTCTCGCATGTTTAGACTTGTTTTGCGGTGTCCAAGCCTGTTGACGCATGTTTAGCGATGTGTGGTTCCCGCCTTGTGTTAGCTGCGTAGTGTTGAGGTTATGCCCAAGCGCGCTCGTGTTAAGCCTTTTCTCGCATGTTTAGACTTGTTTTGCGGTGAGCAAGCCTGTTGACGCATGTTTAGCGATGTGTGGTTCCCGCCTTGTGTTAGCTGCATAGTGTTGTGGTTAGGCCTAAGCGATCGCCCCCCGTGAGCCTTTTTCCCCGATGTGTACTGTTTTCTGTTTAGCAGTAGCGGTTAGACCTTTTCTCTCGCATGCCTAGACTTGTTTAGCAGTGCTGCCATTTTTACCTGCCGCTAGTATCTTGTTCTGTCTTTCTCGTCTAGAGCTATGACGGTGGCGGCATCTGGTGTGATGCCTTGCAACTATGTGGCCACCTGTCGTCGATCTCTGCAACTGCTGGGTGCAAACTACCAACATGGCGGGCGCTGGTCACTCGGGTGTTGCGGAGCGGCTTCTTCGCCGCGGCATCGTTGATTTTCGAATAAATTGTTTCTCTCCACTCTATCTCTATCTTTTCATTTTATTTTCTACCTATTTTTTATTTTTATCAGCTCAACTAGCCCACAACTCACACAGTGGTCTGGACACGTCCTAGATGCGCCCCAATTAGTGTAATGACTCCCTGGTGGGTCCTAATTACTGTGGGGGGTCCCAATTAGCTCTAATTGCTCATTAATGGCGTCCAGGCCACTGTGTGAGTTGTGGGCCAGTTGAGCTGATACATTACTACTGGTTACTATACCCTGGGGGTCACAATTAAATGGATCGTTAATAAATCGTGGGACATGTTACTAATACTTATACTGAACATGTAGCCCATGGGTCTATTTTAATGCTGACGTTTCGGGGCTTTGTAAAAAAGTTTTCCTCGCGCAGTACAGACTGTTGTAATCAAGGGAAAAAAAGTGTATGTGAGGAAGAGTAGCACATTTTGCCATGATTGTCCTTGGGAGCAGGAAAGGCTTGCCTTCCCGAAATCACGAAATGATAGGATGTGATATATTTATTGTTCGTTTTTACTTTCTTTTGACGTGAATGCGTGTACCTATACAGGGTGTTCAAAATTAAGCTTTCACGAGCGCTACGCAAACACAGCGATGACAGGAAACCGGATGATAACCTGACGCTACTTGTGTAAGAAACAGGTGCTGCTAATTATGTAGCACCTGTTTCTTACTCAAAGGACAGAAAAAGTAGCACCAGTTTTCTTTTGTTCGCCTATTTATAAAATGCTAGTGAAAGCTTAATTTTGAACACCATGTATGCGTTCAATATGATGGCCAAGACCAAGAATTTCGCGACATGCTTTGGCAAGCTTGAAACGGGTCGTGCTTGAAGACTCAGCTAGAGGTCCACGGAAAAGGTGCCGTCCAATCGGCAGAATAACGTTATCTGCGTTCGAAGAACTGCACCTGATGTTCCCTCGGTGCGGTGAGAGGAAGTGATTGGAACAAAACGGCTACTCCTGTCGCTCTGGAGAGAGGACGCCGCTAGTGCGTGTTCAGATTTCAGACAAGGTCACATCGATTCGCGTAGAATGCGAAACGGCGCTTCGCTCAATTTCAAATCCATGCATTTTGTGAGGGAGTTTGGTGAAATCCACGCGCAAATCCGCTGAAAAAGGGGCGATTCAATCCAAATCCAAATCATTCGTGGAAAATGCGATTGAATCCAAATCCAAATCATACCTGGAATATACGATTGAATCCAAATCCAAATCATCAGTGGAAAATGTGATTCAATCCAAATCCAAATCCTGCCCATATTTTTTTGCGCAAATCAAATCGCAAATCAAAACCGCCAGCATTCCGGTGGATTTAAATCCGGATTTAAATCAAATCGACGGATTCAAATCCGCAACACTGTTTGGGATGCTTCTGTGTGTTCATATTTGCGAGGCATTACGTCGAAGACACCACTGTCGTTCACTAAAAGACCCTTTTTTGCTTGATATAAATCACAATAAACGCATACGCCTGTCTAATACAACAGCTGTGATTCTACGGGGCACATTCTATCTTTCTACCATCTTTCTACGGGGCAGAGGGGATTCTATCTTTCTACCATGCGGGTATATCCTTTCTGTGAACGTTCTTTGTGGAACAATTTTTGTCCAGAACGCGGCACGGGACGTTATATACAGGGTATGTGCAGAAAAACATGACCCGCATTTCGGCACATATTTGTTGTCTACATAACTAACGAACTTCCGATGGCGCACAATGGCGCATTTATGCGTGCGAAACCTGCAGAAAAATTGTGGAAGCCATACTCAGCTTAAAAAATAAACGAAGCAACGAAAACGTCGGCCTCCGTGCATCAGAATAGGGCAACATGGTGGACGTAGGAGAGTTGTGTTCCACTCTTGTCCCAAATATCGCATACACGCGTCTTTAGTCCGCACGTACAAAATAAAAAGAGTCACCTAGAATTTGAAAGTCATTCAACGATAGTAAGCGTAAACGTGCGAAGTTGATCGTGGATCCACACTTGTCCCAAATACCGCATACAGGCGTGTTTAGTCCGCACGTACAAAATAAAAAGAATCACCTAGAATTTGAAAATAATTCAACGACAGAAAGCGTAAACGTGCAAAGTTGATCAAGGATCCACTCTTGTCCCAAATACTGCATACACGCGTCTTTAGTTCGCACTTACAAAATAAAAAGAACCACATTTGAAAATAATTCAATGATAGAAAGTGTAAACGTGCAAAGTTGATCAGGGATCCACTCTTGCTATATGCTATGCTAGCATAGCTCTTGCTCACTACATATGCAGCATATACAGTGTCCAACGCAAAAGTCACAGCGGAACAGGTAAGAGACTTACTGAGTGGTGTTCCACCTGTCATCCTCTGTGGGGATATGAATGCCCATAGTGTATTGTGGGGAAGCAGGTCCACTGTCGCTCGTGGCAAAATCTTTGAAACACTGTTGGAAGAATTACACCTGACCTCCGTCAACGATGGGTCAGCCACTTTCTTCCGCGGACCGCGTTGTCACAGCTCAATAGATGTTACCATCTGCTCCACGGACATTGCACGCCATATCGCATGGTCTACGCACGTTGACTCCTTGGGGAGCGACCATACGTCCCTTCATGAATGTGCCTTGTGGCCGTCAGTTTCTTCATAAAATTGGAAGAGCCGACTCATCGAATTGTTCGGTTTGTGCAACGGTGGAGGGTAGTGAGTATATTATAATGCACTGCACTATAGGTATGCGTCTCAAAGAGCTTCACTGAAAGCTACTCTTGTTCGACTAGACAGCAGGGTCTTCGTAGTGAAGGTGCTGGGACTTTGGGCACCCAACACGAAGGATGCTGCCTTCGCGGCACTTGTGAAATTTGTTCACCGGCTGTGGGATGGATACAACCTTCTAGGATTCTCTGTGCATGATCTTGGGATAATTGTGAATAGTGGATAATTGTGCACTCCTCGTGAACATGTGGACAGTGGACTTCTGTATCGCGAACATGTGGATAGTGAATAGCGAGCTTGCCAGTAGAACACCTGAGAGGTAGTTTTGGGGGGTGAGAATTGATGTTAGGAGTAGCAGAACAAGTCGGGAGACGAGTTCAATTTCTTCTCGTTTTTTCCTTACAAACAAACAAACAATAATAGATTTTAGGAGACAGTATTTAGAAAAAAAAACTTCCTGGGAACAGCACTGCAAGCGATACTGCCCCGACGACTGTTGTATTGCGGACTATAGGGTGGGACAACCACCAGCTTGCCCACATCACGTTCACAAAAACAGTACTGCCCTCGTGCTAAAAACGAAGAACAGGAGCTACGGGTGCAAAAACAACCCTCAGAAACTCTCATTGGGATTGCACTACATTGCACGACCTTTTTTTTTTGCATTGTTGACTGATTAGATGAGTCACAGAATTAGTGAGCCCGTCTTCCTTATCGTTTTAACCTACCACTCCCTATGTCCTTAATTTGCTTACTCGCTTTATTCGACCGTTTTATAGTCCCCGCGTTCAGAGAAAAAGTCAAGTGGGTGTATTGTCATCAAGCAGGCGAACTACCTATAGGCAGGTAGTCCCCTTTGCACCGATAATAACTGCACATTACAATCCCACAAGCTGGATAACAACACTCTCTAGAAGAACTTGCTTTTCGTACTGCCTATATGCCATGCGAAGAATCCAAACACGGGAGAGTCGCTGCTGAGGACAGTACAGTACTAGCAAGCTGGCTAGAACATGACTTGCCACTCACCCAGAACGTGACGGAAAAGTCGGGTAGACGTCAGCCAGCGGCGAGAGCACTCCAGTAGGCCGTACAGTGCTTCTTCGCGGGCGATGTGGCTACGGAGACCTGCCCTGACAGCGTGTAATACAGCTGCGTCTCCGCCGTAGTGTGGGCCATCGAAAGCCAGCTGGCAACGACGGATCCAAATTTGAAAGTTTATCTCCGTAATTAACAAAGCCAATTCTTTACGCTGAGTGCGCGGAACCGGCAACGGTTCTAGGAACCGCACGGTGGCCAATGAGACAGTCGAGTGCTGAAATACTTGCGTTAACCTGCGCCAGAGCAAAAGAGGAACGTAAGAGCGCCTAAAACAGTGCTCGGCCGTTTCACACATCCCACAAGACGGGCAACCGTCAGAACGAGAAATATGAAAACGGCGCTATCGCTCGCGAAGAGGAAGAACATCGTAGGCTAGCTTCCACTACTGGCGCGGTGGGCATCTACCCAGCCCGCAGTGATTCGACGCCAAGACAGCTTCGTCGGCACCGAAAGCACTGCGAGACCGGACTGCAACTCCCTGACAGCTGTATAAAAATCGCTGACAGCCCAGAACTGGATGTCAGCGTCAGGAAGCTGGAATCCTAAACGTCGTAAAAGTCAGCATGTATTGTCATCAAGCAGGAGAGCTACCTATGTCAGGTGTGCATTGGTATCAAACAAGAGAACTACCTATGGAGGTAGCCTATATATATGTATTGTTGACTCTATGAGATGAGCCACAGAAGATTGTGTACTCCTAAACTATGTCATGTATTGGCAGAAAAGTGTATCGGCATGGCCGGCCAGAGGGGCAGGCTTCCATGTATTTGTCAGAAAGATCAGGAAAAGATCTTCCCGGAACAGCACCGCAAGCGGTACTGCCCCGACGACCTTGTTATCGGCCGCGCGTTCAAAGACACGGCCCACCCAGGGGCGGACCGCGGAGCCAGGGGCGGACTAGGGGCGGACTCACCCAGGGGCGGATTTGTGTGTATTGGCATCGAGGCGGAAGACCAGTCACAAGGACTGGCTCCCATATAACTATCTCAACAAGCTAGGACTAAAACTAGAACTAGTGCAATGCCAACTCCTGCTTGTGAAATCACGTCACGTTGAGGATTGCTGTTCGTGCTTGTCGTCGCCATGCAACAGACCAAGACTGCGGAGAGTTGCGTACGGGATAACGGCACGAAAGAAAATAACGCTTAGTAGTGAACAACGTACCTTCCATGCGTTTCTTCGAATAGCACAGACGAAGTTAGCCAGCGTCTTCCGAACTCCATAGCACCAAGGACTGCTCTCTCCCTCTGTAAAACTCTGCGAACACCCGCTCGAACAAGGCTTAGAACGTGTGACGGCCCCCGAGCGCGACCGCCGTGTACTGCTATGCAGCGCGCAATCCACACTTGGTAATTTATCTCTACGGCTAAGAGAATGAACTGTTGTCTATCCCGGATTGGAACGGGGGGTTGAAGGAGCGTTTGAATGGTGCCCCAGCGAATCCGTGGGACCCCATACGGATTTGTCAGATCTTTAGAAAAAATCTTCCCGGAAACAACACCGCAAGCGATGTTGCCCCGACGACCGTTTTACGGGCCGCGCATTCCAAGACACGGCCCACCCGGGGGCGGACCGCGTTATCAAGGGGCCCTTCTCGAAATATGAAGGACCGGCTCCCTTTCGCCTCCCTCCACCGCGATAGATCGAAAGATCAATACGCGGATTTGAAGGGAGACCAGAGCAGAGCAGAGACCAGGAGATTTGTCAGAGAACAACGGTTAACTAGAGAGCTAAACACATCGAACTGGAACACATAACCAAATAGTACATAGCGAACAGAAGAAGCATAGTTTATATGGTGACTTGGGAAGTTCTAAGCGTTAGTAATTTTCGTGTGTGTTGGTGTGCTGGTGTTGATTGAAAATGCTATGGAGAGGTTGAATTCGTCACACGACAAATTCGGCTACTGCCATAAACAGACCCCCCCCCCCCATGAAACATAAATATAAAAGAGAACCCCCCCACACACTTTCGCGATAACTATCGGCCAAAGGCCAAAATCCAAAATCACTGGTTCACGTAGTGAATTACCGCACAGTGAATTACGCGGTCCTAATAGACTGACTCCAACGCACACCTCTGAATAAATGTCACAAGCTCTGACAAGGCAGAATCCCACTTGTCAGATGGCCCAGGACCCATCACTTTTAGGAGGTCAAAGGTGCGGTTGTCCAGTCGGTCGAGAACAGATTATTTCATGGTAGCCCTTTGAGTTGCGTATCTATAGAGCAGTGCACGAGAATGTGCTCAGTGTCCTCCACGGTTGCACAAAGGATACAGTTCGCTGAATCTGCCTTCCCAATTTTATGGAGAAATTGGCGCCCGTATGGCACGTTCAGACGGAACCTGTGCAAGAGCGTCTGGATATAGACTGAGGTAGCGTGGACGGAACTCTAAATTTCAGATCCGGGTCAACTTGATGGAGCAACGAGGAATTCGCGTCACATTGTAGCCATTGCTGCCTAGTCATAGTCTTTGTAAGAGACCTCAATAGGTCTTGCACATCGGCTTTGGAGTACGGCACCAGATGCTTTGATGAGGACAGATGCTACTTCATCAGCCGCTGCATTCCCCCGTATGCCTGCGTGTCCAGGAATCCAATGATGTCATGGCCATGTTCATATTAGCTGTTCGAAGAAACCATGGATGTATATTGAAATGTTTGTTGTGTGCACGTATCCCCAAAGTAGTCAAGATAGATTCCGGAATATACAGGGTGTTTCAGTTAAATCCCCGGGCTAAATAATTCGCGAACCGGTGCACCAATTAAATAACTTTCTTTTTTACAAGTATCTGTCCAATACCGCCTACAAGATGCGCACCGCGTGAATGAGCGGGAGGGGCTCATTATTTAAATAAAAATGCAAATGAACAACGGTTAATGTTCTACGTTATTCTCTAGTCACCCAAGGATTATTCCTCTGAGTACGCTTCCTTTTGTTTGGAATAAAGGTATCTAAGCAGTGTGTGCAGTGATTCTTAAATTTATTCCAAAGTACTTCACCAAAGTACAAAGTATTTCACCTGTGAAGATGCGAAACGTATGTTGTGCGTCATCCAGCGTCGTTCAGTTCGGAGTCAGTGGTCGAAATCCGCAGAGCCGACGTCGCTGCTGCGCAGAATTAACCCGGAACCTGTCTTATCAAATCCCTCCGCGGATGTCCCGGCTGCTCGAAGCTTTGCTTCACAGACTTCAACTCAATGTCCCATTGGTCAGCGTATTTCTGTTCAAGATATGCGCCCATGCTTCGTCGTTGTGTTGAACGTGTGGGGTGCGTGAAGATTCGAAACATATTCTTCTCGAACGTGCGCAGTTTCGAACTGCAAATTTGCAAATTACTAGACCTAAAGTAACTCGTGCCGCAGTGAGCGGGCTCACATCTCCATTGTTTTTCTCCCACCACCACCACCACCACCACCACCACCACCACCATCATCATCATCATCATCATCATCATCATCATCATCATCATCATCCACCACCACCACCACCACCACCACAATTATGAACAGCATAAGTGTCACAAAAAAGGCGTACGCCTCCCGTTTTCAGCAAATCAGGGCGGACAACGATATCATTCGAGATGGTGGTTGGCTAGGAGCGTGCTATGTGGTGAAGTTCATTCTTAAGAGACGACGACGAAGCCGAATCGTGCGGACGTACGATTTTGCTGCTCCTGTTTCCTGCGAATTACTCATAGCTATTGTCAGGGGATTATTTCGGGTATCCTCTATATTGCAAGCCGACGCTGCGCACTGGACTCGGGCGAGCTGCCCGCTCCTCGGCGGGCCCCTTGTCTTGAGGTCATGGATTCCTCTACTGAAGAGGCGAACAGCTCCGAACCTGGCTCTCCCGCGAGCAGCCACACTGTCAAGAGAGGTGCCTCTTCAACCGACCACTCCACTCTCGAGTCGTCCGATGAGGATCAACCTTTCAAAGATGTTGTCAAACGGGCTCGAAAGGCAAGCAAGCGCAACATCGAACGCATCACCTCGCTCGAGGGAACCACAGTCATCTTCACGCCACTAGAGCGGGAATCGAACCTAGCTAAGCTCAACCACTTAAAGCTCTCGCAATTCCTCACTTCTGAGCTCCCTGGAAGAATTAAGGAGATTCGGCCGAATCACGCTAGGAACATTATAGCGGTAGATGTTGTTGCCCCTGCTGCGAAATTAGCCCTCCTGCGAAATTAGCCCTCCTGCAGCTGAATCGCATATGTTCCATTCCTGTCCGTGCCTATGAGCCCTGCCCATTCAACTCATGCTATGGCGTCCTTTTGGGAGTTGATACCTCCATCTCCGACAGCCAAATTATGGAGGCCATTAAGTCCGACCCTCCTCCAATAGCAGCCAGAAGAATAACACGGGACGCTGGTGCGGTGAGGCTAACGTTCCTTGGGCCGAAACCTCCTAAGCGCGTCAGCTTTCACCTCCTGACCATGCAAGTTCGTGAGTACCTACCGCGTACGGTTCAGTGCAACAACTGCCTTCGCTACGGTCATGTAGCTGCATGCTGTAGCCGACGGAAAATATGCCCTAACTGCGGATCCTCCCACGAGAGCTCGATGTGCCCTGAATCTGAACCCACCTGCATAAACTGCAAAGGACGTCATGTCGCCACATCAAGGGACTGCCCATCCCTAAAGTTGCAACGACACATCGCCAGGGAACGCTCTCGCTCCAATAGTAGCTACCGAGAGGCGAAGGCTAAACTCCGGCTCACAAAGCGTCGCAACCAACCTAAGGCAATGGGTACACGAAAGTCTCAGGAGAAGCTTTCACACAGGGGTGTACAACCCGCTCCCAAAAGCCTCCAGACGTCGCAACAACAGGTCGTTTGGGCGGAAACTGATTTCCCCCTCTAGGCCCTGTCGACCATCCAAAGGATAAGGATGCCTCCCCGGCACAACCCCATGGAAAGAAAAGCGACCCCCCGCTCCCACTCCATTCCCAGCCAGCCTACCGTAAGGTGTTAGACCGTCCAGAAGGCGCAGACCTGCCCATGGTCATCATCCAGCTTCTCTTTGCTGCACTGAAGGCTATCGTCTCGGCAGTCCCTGAATGTACTGCTCAAGCAGAAATCCAATCGGTCCTCCAACTCGAAGCTGTGATAGCACCCCTGCTCCTCCCCGGCAGCAGGCGTTAACAACACCAGCTTTCGTACATCGATCGGCGGACAATTTATGACCGAACATAGAAACAAGAAAGCGTTCCTTCCCCGCATCCTGCAATGGAATGCCAGAAGCTTGATTCATAAACAGGCTGACCTCAAACTCCTTTTACGGAAGATGGACTTTGATGTGTTAGCGATACAAGAGAGCCTTACCCAACCATCATTCAAGATCCCGCCGTTTGTCTCCTACAGCGCCAAAGGCCACCACGCGGACGGTCTCCCGCGGGCATCGCTATTTGTCAAACGGTCCATTGCCCAGGCTGAAATTGACCTATCCCACCTTTGCTCTTCAACTGAAGAATATGTAGGGTGTCTACTGAGGGCCGGCTCCAAGTCAGTCAGTCATATCTGTCTACCAGTGTGGTCATGCTCCGCCCAACGTCGAGTCTCTCAAGGCTCTGCGGCTCGTTTGTCCAGGTCCCCTAATTGCGTGCGGAGATTTCAATGCGAGCCACAGTCTCTGGGGTGGTCGACGAAACTGCAGACGTGGTAATTCCATTGTCAATTACCTCTCCTCCAGCGACCTCGTGGTGCTCAACACCGGCTCTCCTACATATATGCGTTCGCCGCGCTACCTAAATGCCATCGATTTGACTCTGGTCTCTCCTGACGTCACCCTAAAGTGGGAAGCCGAGCTTGACACATGGGGTTCTGATCATTTCCCCATCCTGTTTTCGCCTCCGAGTCGCAGCAACGGCCCCAGGAAAACGAAGACTATTACCAACTGGGTGAAGTTCAGGGAGGGACTGGTCGGCTCCACGGTAGATACCTTGCTCGACTCTGTAAAGGCGTCATTGGCTAATAGCTCAAAAGCAGTATCCTACCTGGCCAGTATGCCTGCCCCTGACCTCCGATACCTCAACCTCCGTGCTGCGCGACGACGAGCACAGCGACGAGCTCTGAGAACCGGCCTTCAGGGCGATTGGGTCGCTTACAAGCGTGTCTGTGCTGCCCATAGAAGGTATACCTTGAAATTAAGGCGGACCCAATGGAGACAGTTCAGCGAGTCCCTCAATGCCCACACTCCAACAACGAAGGTTGGGCATACCCTGCGAGCGATCGAAAGCCTTCCCGAGCCTGTCGACCCGCTTGTCACCTTATCGGTAGCCTCAAACAGGGAGCCCAAGAACATAGCCGAAGACTATGCCAGCGAGCTAGCTCGCGTCGCAAGTTGCAGTGCCCAACGCCTTTTTCCTAGCCACACAGGAGCAAATGGCTCCCCGGCGGACGGCGACCTCACGATGTCCGAGCTGAAGTACGCCATCCAAGGCTTAAAGCGGCGCAGTGCAGCTGGCCCGGACGGGATCCCTAACCAGGCCCTCAAGAACCTAGGCGACGACCAACTCGACGCTCTGCTCCAACTATATAACAACGTCTGGACCTCTGGATGCATCCCATCTGATTGGAAACATGCTCGAGTAATACCCGTCCTAAAGCCGGGGAGGCCACCGAGCCAACTGTCCTCCTACCGTCCCATTGCCCTAACCTCGTGCGTTGGCAAATTATTGGAGCGTATAATTCACAAAAGGCTGGCTTGGGTCTTGGAGCGAGGCGGTTGCTTCCCAGATCACATTACGGCATTCCGGAAGGGCTGGAGCGCGTCTGACGCAATCGCTGAAGTGGCTACTAGCCTGAAGCAAGCGAGAGAGTCCAATGAGTTTGCTCTCGCTTTCTTCATTGACGTGAAGAAGGCATACGACTCGGTAACGCACTCGGCATGTTTCGCTGCGCTCGAAGCAGCTCGAGTCACTGGCCGCCTTCTAGGATACCTATGTGACTTTCTGTCCAACAGAACGTTTGACGTCTCCGTCCGCGGGTGTATCAGCTCTGTGAAGAAGTTTGAGCGAGGAGTCCCACAAGGCAGTGTTCTATCACCTATACTATTCAACCTAATCATGGCAGGGATTCACCGAGGAATTCGCCCTACACCGTATGCCCTTCATATCACCATCTACGCGGACGACATCTGCCTCCGCATTGTGGGAACGGACAAGGAGAAAGTTCGTGACACAGCTGATATTGCCTTGAACGGGCTCAATGCAGCGCTGCTTGCGAGAGGGCTGGAAGCATCACCAGAGAAGTCAAAATGCATGGTCTGCATTCCCCGTGGAAAGTACGTGGGCAAAGACTTCCCAAGCCTCAGCATTAACAACACTCCCATCCCAAGATGCGCGTCATGTAAATATCTTGGTGTCACCATCGATAGCACATTACGCTGGTCTAAGCAAGTAAACGAGACTATTTGCAAGGGGAAGAAAACGCTCAACCTGCTACGCAGAATCAGCGGTAAGTCATGGGGCTGCAATGCGCGGTCATTGCTCACCCTTCACAAAGCCCTGATCTTGTCACGCATTCTCTACGTGGCGCCATACGTAGACCTCGCGCCTACACAATGGCAGGCCCTTGAGCGCCTTCATCGCGCTGGCATAAGAACTGCGCTTGGTCTCCCAACGTTCTCTAGCGTCACCCAAACGTACCTGGAAGCTAAGGAAAAGCCTGTTAGTGTCCACTCTGAGCTCAAAGGACTCCAGTTTCTGGATGATGCATCAACATCCATCAGCAAGCATTCCCTCTTCACCGACCTCGAACAGAGGACACACACATCCCTAGGACGCCTGGCTAGTGCCACCAGCTCTCTAGCCAACAGGGGCGCTCTTCCTCGGCTCCCAGCTAGTCCACCTACGCCACCGTGGCGGGAGTTCGTGCCCGCAACAACGCTTCACATCCCGGGTCTACGGAAGAAGAGCGAGTCCAGCCCCCTAGTGGCCAGGATGGCGGCTGAGAACCTGATCAGCGACGTTTATCACACACATACTCTGGTGTTCACGGATGGCTCCATTGACCACCGTTCCAAAAGTGCTACCAGTGCGTACTACATCCCGTCAATAAACAAGGCCTGGCAAGGGAAATCAGTTCGCTACCCAATCTCATCTACGACGGCCGAACTCCTGGCCTTGCTACACGCAGCTGCTGCGGTTCAAGTCACCGGAATACCTAAGGCCGTCTTGCTTACGGACTCCAAAAGTGCCCTCAACAACGTGATAAACCCCATGTGTGGTAGCATTCTGGCCCGATGTATAAGGAGATCGTGTGCCCAGCATAGGCTAACCGGAGGTGAGCTTACGCTCCAATGGATCCCATCTCATGTCGGCATCAGAGGCAACGAACGAGCGGACCAGCTAGCTTCCTCAGCACACAACAGCTGCAGCCCATCCTTAGCAGTCCCGGCCGACACTGACAGGCTCTTGGTCGTCAAACAGCTAGTTGAGGTGCGTCACCCTGGCATACAGGACATCATGCAGAATCACCGACCCTCTCTCCCCACGAAAGATCTTCCCCGTGGTATGCAGACAATGCTCCATCGATTACGCACAGGATCTGCGTTCACGAACTCTCAACTGTGCAAGATCGGCTCCAGGGAGGATTCCAGTTGCGGACACTGTAATCATCCGGAGACAATTGCGCATATCCTGACAGAATGCCGTGCATACCATGCCATGCGGGAAACCCATCTTCCCCACGCCAGGCCTGGTATACTGACGGACGTCCTCTTCCCCGAAGGTTGTTGTGCGGAACGACTTTCAAAAACTCGCGGCCTCGTGCGCTTTCTCCAAGCAACGGGCCTAGCGGAGAGACGACTCTAGTGCACCTCTCACCTACAGTGTGCTTCCGTCCCATCAGTACCGGTCATCCTGCTTCTACATCACTTTGAAGTCCTCAACTCCCCTTTCTCCCACCTTCGTTTCCTTTTTTTTTTTTTTGGCTATAGTCGTGACGATGCCCACTTGAGTGCGGCCAACAACGGCAAGCTACCTCGACACCCCCCCCCCCCTCATTCTTAAGAGTGTGGCACATGTCCTTGCGCCGAAACAACACTTCCGCTTATCTCAACCGTCAAGGTATAACGCCAGGGACTGTTAATCACAACAGCCAACCCCAGGGCCTTATAGACGAAGCTAGGGAATCACTCGTGTCGACTTGTCGAGCAGTTACTGCCATTCCGCACTTACACTTGTCTGCCAACGCGGCAGTTCGTTCGGAGACCAGCGGCATGGCCGACTGAGTTAAGGCGCCTCGCTCGTACTCCTACCAAACTTTTGAGTAAACCCTACAAGACCGATTTGTAATATTGGTGCCTTCAAAGCTACTGGACACGGACTGGTAGGCTTGGTGATCTCTCGAGTGAATTCAATCATCTACAGGGTGTTCTAAAAAACGTGTCATTGAATTATATATATATATATATATATATATAAACTACGCCACATAAAATCATGCGGTCCACGGCATTTGTTCTTACTAGGTTTTTGCCCCCTCCTGATGTGCATGTCATGTAACCTAAGTTTGATCATGTAAATTTTTGTGAACTGAACTCAGAAATTTGCGAAGTAAAGGTTACTTTTTAACCCCACCAATGTGAAGAGCGTGCCGAATTTACTCGAATTAATGATAATTGACAGGAATATTGAGGAGCCATCGTATATAGGAAAAAAGTAGCCGAAAATCATGCTCTACGGAGCTCGCAGAGGATAGCGCGCGACGAATTTTTCAGCGGAATCATAGTCAGTCCGACGAAAGGAGGTTGGAAACCCAGCTCACACCGGCATGGTAGAAAGAGATAACACAGACATAGCTTATCGCGTCCGGCCTCGGTTGGGACCATACCTTCCCAGGCAGCACAATGTACCGAAAGTCGAGTGCAATAGGGGTGGACGGTATGTGTCTTATCAATGTTCTTTAGTTGTAAGAGGGTATTCAAGGCCTTCCACCTACCCGTCCACCCCTATTGCACACGACTTTCAGTACATTGTGCTTGGGTTCCCTCTCCGAATTTCAGAAACCGTCACTTTTTCTACTATCACTCTGTGGGCTGGGTTTCCCACCTCCTTTCGTCGGACTGACAGCGCTTGCGCTCAAAATGTCCTCGCGCGTTAGATTCAAGTGCCCCGAGAAGCATGATTTTCGGCTATTTTTCCAGACAGGGTAGATTCTGAATATCACTGTGAATTATTATGAATTTGAGTAAATTCGGTCTTCAAGTGACCTTTACTTGGCAAATTTCCGAGTTCACTTCGCAAAAATTTACATAATTAAACTTAGGTTACATGACATGCACACCAGGAGGTGGCAAAAACCAAGTAAGGACAAATGCCGTTGATCGCATGATTCTAGGTGGCGTAGTTTCTTTATTATAATTCAATGACACGTTTTCTGGGACACCCTGTATACAAGAAGCAGGTTACCCCAAAGCAGTCGTATGCGGCCTGCAGAAACGAATGAGCTCGGCACCTCTGGTGTACACTAAAAAAAGAATGATCGGATATCGCCATGGTGATGGGAATATTGGGGTAACGTTATCTTAGGCTATTGACAGTACTTTGTCGAAGGCGAAGTACAACGTCACCTCGAGTGTTTGCAAAAATCGCGCAGGGTGCACTATTTGACGCGCAAAACATGCCGCTAAAATAAGCAGGCAACTGCACAGAATGATGCATGTCTGCGAGCATTTGCTGAAAGGAAGGATCAAAAAGCGCGCTTCTGGCAATGTGCTAAGTTTCTGCACAGGTACGCCGCCATGATCAGCTTGAATTCAAGAAAACATTGACACAACACGATTATATGCGCTAGGTCCGAGTTGTATTCGACGCATTTAAGTGAATTGAACATAGGAGCATATGCCTTACTTAGATGACGTACACATTTTGTTCGTGAATGACGCTCCCGGACAGCGCAGGCACAACGGCTCGGCCATGCACAGTTTAAGCATGCTGTCGCCGAGACAAGTGTATGCATGAAGAAAAGAAAAAGAAAATTGCCTTGCCTTCGCTTCTCCTAAATAGAGGTATATAACATCGTTAGACAAAATATACGATTTTACTACCCATCAAATTTGATATTGGTGGCAACCAAGTTTCCCCGTGGTGCTGCGAGGAAAAATTAAGAAAGAGTGTGAAGCGTTTAAGAAACTGATACCAAGGAGAAGAGAGCTTTCGATTTCCCAAAACGCGAACCCAGGGGAACGCAGTATCTGCAGCCTTGTCTTTTCTGTTGTTAAAGCAGAAGTCACCAGAAATGTTCTTCAGCCGCTTTGGCCGTCAAAGCACACCTTTATTTTGTAGATGTTTTTATCAAACCCGTCTTGCGGTGCTGAACTCTGAAAATTCCCCTCCCTTTTGAGTTTCATTCCTCATCCCATTTACACATGCTCAAATGTACAGTCGGCTTTCCTACATGCGGAAGTGTCGATAGGCTAAGCCCTCTTTAAGTGTGATGTCTCACATTTTAGTCGCACTTTGGTGCCCTCGGGAACAAAATTGACTTGCTACAAAATCAAGACATTCACTTTAGGTTCCAAACATTGTCCCCCTCATTGTGAAACTGCAGTGGAAAATTACCTAAAGCGGATATATTTTGATGTATGAGACTGAAATCACGATGGAGAGCGAATTCTACTTCTATCCCATTGAGTATAATGTGGAAGGTTTCGAACGCCGGTGGAATAAAAGCCTTTAGAGATATATTGACAATTACTTTAAGGCATAATTTCTTGAATAGAGACCTCACAGGATCCAGTGGTGAACCAGTGAAAAGTGTCGGCGTTATCCGCCAAAATGAAATTATACGTTTCTTATGCATTGCGTCTACGGGTGTAATGCAGGCTGAGCACGCTTTAAGTTTTGTCCGCGAATCTTGGGCATGAGTGCAAGAGAGCCCTCGAACATTAGAATGCAAGGTGAGCATCACAGTTGACGCAAAGTGCGAAGAAAAAAACGAATAATTCCCACGAGAAGACTGTCAGGCCGATGAAAAAGTTGCTAACCGTGGAAAGTCTCATAGAAGACCTCCAGAAAAAGTGGCTGGTTTCAAAGCAGTGCAACGACATGCTCTGCGGCTCCCTTTCAGATGTGCAGCTGGATTTGGTACAACCTACTATAAGAAACACATAGGAAGATCAGCAGGGATGGTACCCCCCATCCCTACGCAGCTTTGCTCTCACGCTGCAGTTCTACTCAGCAAAAGCAGATGAGTACGCTAGAAGAACATTCAACCTGGCGCTACCGCACCGAGCAATAATCAGAACAAATGAAGAACAAAAAAAACGAGCTCGTGTACTGTAGAAAGAGGTAACATTTCTTTGAATTGGAGGAACACACAAACCTTGTGTTGTCCTCATCGTCTTCTGTGTTCCTCCTGTGTTCAAGGAAATGTTACCTCTTTCTAAGTATCTTATCAAGCTTATGTCACAGTCAGCAGCCTAAATTAATTGACCTAACTTAACTAACCTCACCTAACGGGCGTAATCTAACAACCTGAACTAATTATTTGGGTTGCTTCGGTGTGTCCACTTTGCGAGGCTTTACATCTGAGACACGACTTTCATTCACTAAAAAGACTTTTTTCTGTGGCGATGCTTGATATAAATCATGCTAAACGCATACATCTTTCTCAAGCAAAAGTACTAGGCTGTGTTTCTACGGGACAATTTTTTTCTCTCATACCAGCTGGGACCATCTTTTCCGTCACCGCTATTTCGGAAACATTTTTTGCCTAGAACCCAGCATGACCGACTATACATGGTTGTTGTGGAACTGACATCGCTTCTCACTGAAATATAGGCTGTGGAACTTTCGGTAGCACAAGCCCATGGAGGAAGGAAACACAAGGAGCGGCTCTTCCCTCCAGACTAGCGCAGCCACCCTCTAGTGGTCGGTCGAATCAAAATCGTCATTACGTCTTCTCCACCACGTGATCCTGTCTAAAGTTTCGGTTTTGCAAGACCTTGTTTCTCGCGATGCTCTCCGTGTGATTTTGCGTTTCGAAAGTCATTTATTGTGAAAATGTGATAACCATCGTAGAAACGACGTATGGTAATGTGTTCCTGTCCCTGCTGCGGCTCTCGTTGACCGGAAAGCAGCTCTGTCACGGGAACACGTTTAATTAGTAAGTACACGATCGGTTATTTTAGTCGCCCGTGTGTGTTCGTGTCATCTTGAATCGTTCGTTGGGGACCTGGCACTGTGCCGCAGATTCATTTCATATCCTCTGTTGTTGTACAAATCTGATTAATGGTGTTCTCGGTGCAGTATTGTTTCGCACTTAACCAACAACAACAATAAATGATGACGATGAGATGGGTTGTTTCACCGCTGTGGTGCGGTAACCTACCCCATTGCACGTGAAACATTATATGAACATGATGAAGGAAGGATGAAAATACAAGAAAGAACTAAAGCGTCTGGAGCAATTCAGTGGACGGCAGGAAGACCATGGAGCACAGGATCTTCATAGGGGCCAATGGGGCAACTTAATCAAGAATCGTACATACGTTGGAAGTCACCGTTGCCACACGCGATGTTTCCGGTCCCGCGTACTCTTTTGCGTTCTGCACACTGTTACTGGTCTTCTAATAGAAGAGTAAACATCCGAACATACAGAAATAAAAGTGCAAGCACGCGTTCAACATAATACTGCCATCGGAACTGTGACACAGCTCGCGTCGTCTGCTTTGGTGGCACCGTGCTGTCAGGAGGGTCACGTGAGTGGTCACGCGGTAGACAGGAGCACCCCATAATGCTATGCGAAGGCGGCTACGCTCGTTCTGATGGAAAACTGTCGGAGGAAACTGAAAAAACTGTGGTGGAAAACCCACGCAAAAGATACGCTTCGCTGGTGCAGATGGAAAGCGATTGTTTTGGAACATTCAGTACAGCTTAACTATACGATAGTAGACGATGACGAGACGACGACATACATATGACTGCTTCATAGAATCGACAGTAGCCTTTCATACAGGTCACCACCACTGATGCCTCGACCATTCGAGTCACTACTTCACCGGTTCCGATTGAGGGTGCCATTCGCAAAATGCGTTGCATCGTGAAATTGATTGACAAATGTGCTCAACTTTCGGCGTGAGAGCATACTCATAGAATGAGATCGCTGTTATACGAGCCGACGGGTACTCTGAAGAACCCCGCATAACACCTATAGGAGACTTTTTAGCGTAATGAAAGTGAAGTGCAAACTGCAGAACGTTCATTCTCATATGGGGAAGAACAAAGCAGTAGGATGCAAGAGAGCTGTTGGATGCGTGAAGTGGACAGCATTTCCTTGAGTCTGAGGTAGAAGGTTTGGACAACAGAGACAACAAAGACGGACGGAGTAGACACGTAGACTCACCCAAATTTTGATAGTTTCCGTGTCCACTGAAGTGAAGATTTTACATGTATGTGCTTTTACATAATCTCTCAGTATATAGTATATAACCGGACTCAAGCTGTGTGGGGACCTCCTCTTCATATATTTTCCCCATGGTGTAATCGTCACTTTCGCGTTTACGATTTGCGTTCTCCTATTTTCCACATTGTAAATAAATTAGATGTTTCAGTTTCTTTTCCTCAGCCTACTTTCTTCTCACCAGAGTTCTTACATTTCCTGTTTGTCTATAGATAGTACTCCGAGGAAAAATAAATATGCATCTTTCTTTTTTTTTTTTCTTTTTTCGAAAGAAAATAGGTGCCGACGCGCACCTGCTGAATTTCTGTAGCAATAAATGTAGAAAATCCAAAGGCCCCAGATACAGTATAACATACAACCTGCCCCTCGCAGCTATGGGACTGCCTAATTTCTGACCAACATAGCTTTCTAACTCAGTGAAGCATAAAATACTACTTACCGCATTAACCAGGAAATGACGAACCACCGGTACATGTCTCTTACTGCTGCTCAACGGCGATAAGATATGTCTGAGATGCTCCTGGCGCGCTAATCTTCAGTCAAAGATTAAAACATGAAGAAGTCAGATAACCCGTTATCGAACCGCATGTTCTGCCCTTCTAGGTTTCAACCAATGAAAACCTTGAAGACATAGTCGTGGCGCATTCAGATCACGTGAACGGCAAGCTATAAAAGCGACCGCTATGGTTCAGCTCGTCACACTTGCTTCCAGTTGCTCGCTTTGAGTGCCACCACTGCCAATATACGCAAGGGGATCATGCAGCCCATTGTTGTCGCTTTGCTTCTGGCCTTCATCGGAGCCGTCACCGGATATTCAACGCAGCCTTCAACGACAGACTCCCTGAATGGCACACTACCTCCCGTGTCTATCGCTAAACGAGATGTTGCGTCTACAACGGAATCTTCTACGACGTCGAGGCTGTTCAGGCGCCACGCTGGATCTACCCTGGGATCAGCGCTGTCTACTACAGAAGGTGGACCAACAAACGGCCCTTGGAAGCGTGATGTACCCACCGGTACTATGGCAGCGTCGCAAACAACCGCTGGCTTGGTAAAGCGGGGGCAGCTGTCAGAAACTACTGTTGGTGCTGCGGACTTTACTAGTGGACCCGCGAAGAGACCCGCGGGGGTTGCCACATCTACAGAGTCTGTGGACAAGAGTCATGCAAGCGAGGACTTCACTATCGCCACGGGGCTCGTTAGCGACCACAGCACGCAAGGTCCAGCCTTCGGTCAAAAACGTGACATTCCCACTGAACCTCCTTTCGGCAACACCACGTCTGCCCCTGCTTCCAGCCTGGTATTCAAGCGGTGGGCTGGTGAAACTGAAGGACCTCTGGCATCATCTCATCCAGTTACCTCAACGGAAGCAGGTACTCTAAACAAGCGTGAGGTTACTGGACCGCATTTCGAAGCGTCTCAAGAGATGTCTTCCACGGCTTATTCCGTGACAGATTCTCAGGCAGGACAAACGAGCAACACTACACCTTCAAGCACAACAGGTTATCACTAGGAACTACGTGTGTTTTAGCCAGCAACATGTAAATAGCAACGTGATGCGACATGCTGTTCTTCAGCGACATGTTTTCTGCTAATTGCTTAGCTTCATGTTTTTGTATGGGCTAAGGCAGTTAATAAACTATTTTATCTATATCTGTCTTCGCATCGTTATTCATGGAGCCGGCTCTGCCTCGCTCTGTTGGAATGTTTTCCCTGATGTCTCGCTACCATATCTGGCATTCACGTCCGTGTCGTATACCGATTTCTTCATAAATAATTGATTGCGTTATATCTTATACTGGCTGTAACAAAGCCCCGTCTGTGATTTAGTCGCATTTGGTGTATGTTTAAGCGGGAAGTGGCGTACTGCAAACGCTGATAGCAATAAATGGACGCTGCTCACGTTTTCTTTATGAACCTGCTTGGTCCTCTTCTGCCCTTGTTTTCCTTCCGTTGGAAGGTCTTGATGCGATTGTTATCCGTCGACGAAAAAAGAAACTGGCACAGGAGTAAGTACGCCTCGATGGAAGCGTGACTGCGCTTGGCACTATGTTTCGTATTAAATGATATTCAATTAATTTCTTTACCGAAAATATATGCAATTTGCAGACTACGCTGCGGCTTGGAACAGGATGAAAACAGTACGTTGTCAATATGTCCCATAGCAGCCCTTACCTTGCAGAACATAAGAGCGGGAATCGTTGCAGAAAAGTTTTCATTTAGCGGCTACACGCTTGCGCACGCTGGTCGTTAGCAGTTAGCGGCACATTGCACCCTTGTTGCGCACGCACAGGTTAAGTGATGTGCACTTACGCAGACCATTGCCGCATCACCTGTCGTATAAAGCAAAGGTTATACAATGTCTGCTTTGAAGAACGAAGCCTGCCAGACAATCCGCCTAGTCCAAAGCCATTGGTATTCTGTCCAAGGTAACTGTAATGTCCAAGCTAGCGAAAGCCCGTGACAATACCAAGTCAAACTATCGACACGGCTATCTTCATGATGCGCAGGCGAGTCTGGGGCTGCACGTTCCAATACCCCGGTTAGTCGACTGCCTAGCGGTCTAACCGGAAGTGCCGCCATGTTAAGCCTCGTTCCAAATCTCGCCAAGTCCGCTATTCAGTCGGCTACCGCCTAGTGCGCATCGAAGCAGTCTAGTTATACGCCTGACCATCTGACAGCCGGATGGAGACGCGCGTTGACGGTACCAGCGTGCCCGCTGTTTCTGCTGGCTTTAAATGTAAAGTTTCACATAGTGGTATGTTTTTTAAAACTGCGTAGAGAGTTGCAACACATGTTTAGTGGTGAAGGTGACAGTTTATGCACGATGTCCTACAAACTTAGCGCATTAGAGTCCTGCTGCGCTTGCGCCGTACGCATTTCTCGCGTCAACGAGATGGCGCCACAGGCGCCTCGGGTAGGCAAGCCTGTTCGAATAGTGACAAGCAAAGGGGTCTACTCAGCTGCCTAGTCAGGCGGCTTCGCGGGCGCGAGGTATTGGAACGCAGCCTGGGTGTTGGCAGTACAGTGCTGGAGAAACGTTTACGGAACACGCTCCGGCGCATTCCTTCCTTAGAGTGACACGCTAGCAGCGAATGGTGCCGTACGGACTTGCAAACAGGTGACTGGGTAACCCAGACACTTGTTTGCAAGTCCGCACGGTCCCATTCGCTGCTAGCGCGTCACTCCGAGGAAGGAATGCGCCGGAGGGTGTTCCATGAACTTTTGTCCAGCACTGTACAAGTACGATCGTAAACAAACTATTTACAACATGAGCACGATTTGTGTGTGTAATATCAGTTTATTCATAATTCCAATACAGTGAACCCTCGTTAATATGACCCCCGATAATCTTATAAACTCACTTTATGACCGTTTCTCTCGGGAACCGTTCCTCCGCCATATAAACCCATCTCGTCACTACGACAATCCGTTTTTCTGACTATGACCGAGTTTTTCGTCACAAGTAGGGTCAAACACAGGTATTAGCATTTCGTTATTATGACCACGTCGCGTGACCCGCAGAGTAGCCCCAGGGAGAGGTCACCACGTACCTCATGCGGAGGGTGACACGTGTTGTAGTTGGGCGCCAAAGTTTGGGATGACTCCTGATGTTATTGACCTCGAAATTACTCATAACGCTTTTTGGGCTCCGAAAGCACTGTAGTGCTTAAAGGAGCATTAAAGTGTTATCTAACATGGCCAAAAACTACTGTCATCGTGTAAAGCAGTACGTGAAAAGCATTCCCACAAAATATTTTTGTCCAAAGTTGTTTCTCCGCGGCGCAATTAATTTGCAAAATCGTCCACCCACTCTCTCAGTCACCCACTCTAGTGTGACGTTTGTGATAGAGAGCCCCCTCATTCGTTGGTAGGAAAAACCGTCTGCTATGAACATCGCGAGCTGTTTCTTGTTGACTTCTATTCTTTATATGATTTATATCACGTTTTCTAAAGAAAAGAAAACATATATGCACCCTGACAAAATAAGGTTGCAATCACAAGAGTAATATATCCGTGGCTTCTGGCAATCTCAGAACTGACAGTAGCAGAAAGCAAGCGATGTCGGCGGTATTGTGGCGCCACCTGTTAGCCACTGAACCAACTGTGTGATGAAACCGCTCAGAGAGGCTGCACACTGTCGGGAAGTTCTGGGGTATCGCTGTACAACACACAGTTAATTTCGGGCTACACCCCTCGTTCTTCCCGTGGTGTCAACGGTCCCAAAACGGTCCCGTGGTCGTGTCGTTGACAGCCTTCAGATCCTCCGTTTCGGACATCACGCAGCCGAAGAACGCATGGCGTCTCCCCAAGACCGAAATCCAAGATCGAAAATAAAGTTGTTTGGCGTCTCCGAAGCGGTAGCAGACGCTCCGCCCTGCGCGGTGTTGCTCACATCGATCATGTGATCCCAGGTCCAATGAGGAGCGTCCCTACCAGTCGCGTCACATAGCGACACGTTTGGCGGCGCTCATCACGTGTCTATCGTGAAGGCGAAGGAGGGTGTTTCGCGCACGGTAGGTTCAGGGAGCTATTACAGGCGTCCCAATTTCGCTACGGTCGCACTAATTGTGGCAAAGCTGTTTTCGGACGCCTAACATTCCATACCGACAAAAAAAAGTTGTGTGCCTCTAGACTGCTCCTTTAAAACAGCAGTGAGCACGAGGCCAGGTCACACTGTGCTGCTGTTGTTGTGCACCTAAGAGTGGCCGGAACGAAGCGGTCTCTGAGGTCAACGGAGTGTGCGTTTCTCGTTAGTATGACAATTCGCTTTATGACCAAAGTCTGCGGGAACGGTGGTGGTCATACTAACCATGGTTCACTGTATAGGAAACAATGACTGGTGCCCTTTTCGTACACATACATAGCGTCATGAACCGTCTGAGCATGCTTCCCTGATCCTGTTGCCATGCACATGTGCCGCAGTGTACTTGTTTATCAGCCGTGCATCGCCACATCACGTTGTGTGTGTTGGTGATGGACAGTATGCTTTCAACATGTAGGTGCTGAATCAAGTTTCCACTCCTGTTGTTTCTATGTCTTGCTAGCGATTGTCAAGTGCTTGGTGAATATTCACACTTACAAAATTTGAAACATATAAAAACATCTGAAATAACTTTCACCTTTATATCTGCCACTTGTAATACTTTCACATCTGCTGTATTGTTATATATGTAAGAATAACTGTTCACGCAGCAACGACATCAAGTGTAATTTCTTTTTACAGGTAAAACATGCTTTCTGCTCCACTTTGTTCCCATTGGCATTTACCATGATTTCTCATCGAAACCCACTAAATTCCTGTTGCTTTCAATATGGTATTTGTCCAAGATCGTCGATTGGGAATGGGAAATTTTTGTCACTTTCAATGAGAACTGTGAATGCGACATCCAATTAAACCGAATTAGATTTTTGAGCGATTTTGGATTGGACTGGTTCCAGCAGTACGGCAGCTATAATAGTGATATACTGTACAGTATGTGGCGAGACCATGGCGAGACCGGCCATGATGTCGGCGTGGTTGCCAGCAACCAGCTCTGCACCAATGTTGTAATGTTTCCACAAAGGACCCATTATCGTTACTCACTGGAAAAATGCAAGCGGCTGAAAACTACGTGTATACAGGGTGTCTTTCTTTCGTTTTTTTTTCTATACATATTTTCCATAAGAAACTATAAGGGCTACAGCCATTCTGTTTTCACTTCAACCATCTCTGGGCTGGCGGACGTTCTTGGCCATCTGTTGCTCAATCGACCGATGACTAATTACCTAAAAATCGTTAATTAGTGTTTCAATTAGAGGCTCTTCAGGAACACCGAGCCGACAGGTCCCTCGCCTTTCCATTTGGTAAAAATTCATAAAAAAAGAGCATGCTTCGAATTACCGCTTACTTCCTGTTTCCTATGCTAATGAGCCATAGCCGAATCTGAGTGCTCAAACTTTTTTCCTCGGGGAACCACAGCTGTGACAGCACTGACGCAGGTGAACGCGACATCGAGGCCTTAGGTGACGGTTGCAGCACTGAAGGGATAAACAGGTCGACGTTCAAATATGATGCGTAGCTGTGTAGCTATCACTAAACATTTCATCCAGTGTGTCGTTTTCTTCCTTGCTTTTTTTTTTTTTTCTTCTAAACAGGGAGACCCAAGCAGCGCAATGTACTGAAAGTCGAGTGCAATAGGGGTGGACGGGTAGGTGGAAGGCCTTGAACAGACTCGTGAAACTAAAGAACATTGATAAGACATATACCGTCCACCCCTATTGCACTCGACTTTCAGTACATTGTGCTGATTGGGGAGGTGAGGCTTCGTAATGCCGGCGAGCGGTTAGAAAGACCGTCCTTAAAATTTGACATGCCAAAAGATTACATTGGTTCTTCACGCGTGATGTACACTCTAATGCCATGTTCACACTGCGTCAGTGAATGCCGCGAAAGTCGCGAACGACGGAGATGCAGGTGAGCTTGTCACGTTCACACAGCCATCCGTGAATCCCGCGGACGCCGCGAAGGTGTCGAAAGCAGCAGCGCGAGAGTAGAGATTGCTTCTACTTTTGCCGGGAGTGCCGGGAAAGACGCGAGTCTGGACCAATCAGCGCACTCTGCGGGCGAGAACGCTGGGAACGGAGAGTAGCGGCGTGGACAACAAACATGGCGGATGCATAACCTTGACCTACGAAATTATAATCAAGGCTCTAAGGTAGCGCTAAATGTTGTACGACAGCAAACGCAAGAGGAGCGGAAATGTAGATATGAAGATCGCATCATAGCAGCTGCTGAAAGAAGACGAAGAGGTATATGTGTGTCGACTGTGTTGAGATCACTACGTGGTTGAGACATGTGTAGATGCACGTCGTCTGCTCATCGAAGCGGGCATCGCTTTACAAGTGCCTATATAAAACGAAATAAATACGTGTTTGGCAATTGTTACTTTGATTTATCACAACGACATTATACGTATTACGTATTACAGGTGTGGAGCTTGAGCAGAGTTCTAAGAATGAAACGGACTTGTTTTTGTAGCGGAGTACAGTAGTGTCTGTAGTGCCGGCATTCCCGGCGTTCGGAGCACAGTGTGAACGAGAGGGTCGCTAATGCCGTAAAGGCAGTGAATGAGTTCCCCGCGTGCGCGGCTTTCGATGGCGTAGATTGAACGTAGCATAACGCATGCTCGCGATAAGGCGTCTACCATTTGGCGATTTTCTCCAAAACACGATCGATCGATCAATCAATCAAAATATTTAATTGGATATACCAAACACGCAAAGTTATATGTGGGACTGCGAGGGCAGGTCTGTGATGCAGTCCCAAATAAATACATATCATACTTCTATGTAAAAAAAGCAGAGGGGTAAAAGGGACAGAAGAATAGATAAACAAAAAACATAGGCTCAATTACACCAAGTAACTCAAGCAAATGAGGACAAGAAAATGATGAAAATGCTCAGAAACACTACAAGCGTAACACACAAAGGAATTTAAATTGTTTTTTTTAATAAAAAAAAACGTTATTCAGCTTCCTCAATTCCACTGGAAACGAATTCGATATCTTAGAGTTTGCTGAGGGCAAGGCTAGCTTCGTGAAACAAGCCCTCAGGTGTGCTGCCTTCTACGAATATGTTGGTGTCATCAGCGCACAATGTGGAAGTCGTTGGCTAAGGACTTAGGCAAGTCATTGATAAAAACTAAAAACAGGAATGGACCCAAAATTGAGCCTTGTGGCTGACCTTCTTTGCACTCAGCCAAATGTGACCGCCATTTCCCAATGGAACAATACTGCTTTCTTCCAGCCAAGTAACTTCGGAGCAGGCGCAATGGTATATTCCTCTTATCCCGTATCTTTCAAGTTTCAGCAGCAGCAGTTTGTGGTCAATTAGATCGAAAGCTTTCATTAAATCTATAAAAGTACCCATCTGTTGCAGAATCGACGCACCTTTTAATTTTCTCAACAACATTACTTAATGCTATTTCAGTAGATCTGCCCCTTCGAAAACCAATCTGAGACTCAGATAAAAGGTCGTGTTTGTCAAAATAATCTGTAAGCGTCCGTACGTAAGAGGAGTGCCTCTATTATTTTACTCAACGGTGAAAGTATCGCTATCGGCCTGCAGTTAGATACCAAAAGCTTATCGCCCTTCTTACGCACTCCCAAGCAGCACAATGTACTGCATGTCGAGTGCAATAGTGGTGGACGGGTAGGTGGAAGGCCTTGAACAAACTCGTGAAACTCAAGAACATTGATAAGACGCATACCGTCCACCCCTATTGCACTCGACTTTCAGTACATTGTGCTGCTTGGGCTGGGACAACCTTGGCGACCTTCAGGTCTTGTGGAAAAATTCCTTCAGTAAAAGTATCATTGATAACACCGGCTAGCACATCTGATAAATATGACATAAACTGTTTTAAGAACGTTACAGGAATGTTGTCTGGAGCTCTTGAGTGTTTCAACTTGCAGTCTGGAGGCTCACAACTTTGTTTGTATTTTTGGTCGGTATAGACCTGTTTCTCTGGGCCAGGTGGCGCGAGTGAGCAGCAACGTCAGCGCCCCAAATTATGCAACACGCGGTAGTTTAGCAGACGACGCGGCGATGGCGATTGCTGGCAAACCTAACGACCTACTTCAATTCCTGTGATGATGGTTACGACATTCAACAGAAGATTTCTATGAAACTCTGAATTTGACGAGCTATATGAATGAATATCATCAATTCCAGTGTAAATGATCACAGTGAGTGGTAAAGTACGAGGTAAGGCTAACACTTACTTCGTAAGTGTTTTCCGCTTGAGACAAGTTGACTCTGCCAGATGCTGTCCCTGTGGTGCTCTATAGAAGATCTAGAGCACATTCTTCTTCATTGCCCACACTACCACCCTTCCCGAACCGCACCCTCCGGGTCTCTTAACCAGCTGGACTTTCACGCTCTCTCTCTCTCAAAATTATTTGGTCCTCGGCCAAATCCAGCAAACCAACCCTGTGCCCTCAAAGCTCTTTTGACATTTTTGGACACCGTAGGACTTCCAACCTTATTGTGAAGGGGCTCATTATTTCATTCCCCACGTCACGATCATCAACGCGATAGAGTATCGCCCCTGGCAATGAACTTCGCTCCCCGTTAATCATCCTAAAAATAAAGTTGTTGTTGCTGTTGTTGTTACTTCGTAAAATACCTAACAAAGCATGGACAGTATTTATCGTAGTTCGAGGAAGAGGACGACATCTCGTGCGTGGTTCTTTCATTGCTGCAGCATTCCATGGTTGAAGCGTTTGCAACAGGCTACGATAACGACAGGTTCGCACGTTTCCACTTGTTTCTATTTATCCTCCTTACGTTTTGATCGCTTTTCGCCTTCTCTTTCTAGAGGTGATGATTGTTCGCTGAATAACGCCTTAACCTGTATAATACCAGATGACATGAGTATTAGACCCCCCGTCGTACTGTAACATTTATGGGCGTTGTTACGACATTTTTGCAGCACAGATGATGCAAATGTCGAGCATGTCATCGGCGCCTGGTACGTGTTTGAACCACAACGCAATGAAAACATCTCCTTGTCAGATGCACCCTGCCAGTGTGATCATGGAGACGTGAAATTGAAAATATTATCCACGGCATTACTTGCCCGCAAGTACCATTAGCGATGAATGATCGAAAATGAAAGTTTTTTCGGCGGGTGTTACTATATCAGCTGCAAGCGTTTCTGCTTTGGACGCTGGTCTAGAAGGCCGTAAAACGTTCAGTAGGTGGAATTACTTCAATCTGTCCGCTCTGCATCGTGGGTTGTGTTGTCAGAAGCATCCCTTCAAGGATGGGACGTTGCTCGCAACTACATATGTCGATTCTCCGTGAGATGGGCATGACCAGTATGATACGAAGCGTTTCAGAGTTGGGGAATTACTTAATCCTGTATACGTTTATTACTTTTGTTTTGCTTCCTTAGTAATGGATTGCTGATGCGATTACTTTCATCAAGTAGTGACATTACATGAGCATCACATTTTCCCCGAAGCCTCTATCACAGTTCTCCTTGACGTTTGAAGCGCATAATGGAGAGAGACGGGTTTGAACTTTTGCACGTTACCGCTGATAGCAATTAGCCTCTTGAAAATAGTTGCTTACAATTATTTCATCGAGAGATGGAGGCAATATGCATAATATGAACGAGCAACCACAGATTAAATTAATAAGATTAATTAATTGCAGCGCAGAAAGAGTTGGTGTTCACAGACTAGGACTGTGTCCTCCTTCTGGTCGGTCACAAAGGTGACTGTTGAAAGCCAGCTTCAGGATTGTCCTTGCTTGTATCAAGGACAATTCGTAACTATACTGGCTTTGGACAATGCCTGAATTTTCAACCCAAGTAATATCATTAAGCATTACCCGGCCAAAATGCAACGACATCTAATGTGATGTAACTGCATTACATTACTCATTGCTCCTCGGGAAAATGTGAAGCGTTAGTATTGCTCAGTATCTAGATATAACGCATAACTTTCTTAAGCATATCTGGTTCGTTTCATGACTCATTTCTTTTCGTTCCTTTTCTTTCTCCCTTGTTGGTCGTGGTGGAGGAAAATATATCTCACCACTCTTCTTTGATTGCTCTGTCTTCCGAGAAGTTCAGTACACAGACCGTTTAGATTATCATCAGTGCCGGTACGGTGTATCTGACTAAAGAGTGTTTTCGGATGCACCTCCGAAGTGACGCGTTGTTCTTTGTAAAAATGATATTAGCAGCTGACGTTCGTTGTTGCAGAGATGCAAGCGAGTTGCTCCACGCACGACCCGCTGCGGAAAAGTAATGTCCTTATGAAATCAACCCTACATGCTGGTTCCGCATCGTTTCTTACATGCACTACGCCTACGTGTTTGGCACGGGAAGGGCCCGAATATTTTTACCAAATTAGGTGAATCAAGACTCGCACCGTTGGTGTAGTTTCCCAAGCGGCGCAATATCTTGGCCCAATATTCTACCAATATTGAACCCGTATTGGCCCAGTATTGCCAATATTAGTCCAATATCGGACCAAGATGTTGTGCTGCTTGTGTTCGGCTGAACGCACAGTGCTGGGCATCGAGTTATTCAGATACGTTGGTTATTGCTAAATTGCATGAGATGAGCATCTCAGTACATCAGACTGCGATGTCTTCCGTCTCAAGCTGTAAAGCCGGTAAGCAATCGCAATCTGTAAAGCATGTGAGATATCGATGCGAACTTCGCCTATAGGTTTCTGAAAGGTATAGGAAGGAATATTCGCACGAATTCTAACCACTGCGAATTCTTTAAAGTTACAGCCCCGCAGTAAGTAACTGGACGAGTGCGAATTCCTTGTTGATGACTGCGCAGAGAATGACATATTTGCGTATGTCCATATCACGCAGGTATCCGAGGCCCAAGAAAACGAGCATTACTGTGATCCTGGTGGCCCTCTTCTTGGGGATGATAGCGGCCGCTATCTTTTTGAGTGAGTGTTTCGTATGCATGAACGTCATTCGATGCAGGGATTTGTGCAGATTTTCATCTCATCGGGGTATTAGAACTCCGTAAGCTGGTGTGGCACCAGTATCCGTTGGCTTTTCAGGACTTTTTCCTTTCTTGGCAGGCTGTTTGGGCCTGTTTCAGTTCTTTTCTTTGGGGGGGGGAGGGGGGGGAGAGAGAAGGAGATGGTTCAAATACACCTCTACCCGGGAAACGTTATCATGACGTTGGTAGATAGACTGAAACCGAAACAAATCTCAAGGGGAGGGCTGGGTTACACGAATGGGCAGTTGTTCGCTGCCTCCATGGAGGAAGGAAAGAGAGGAGGAGGAGGAGCCATATTGCGCCGAGAAGCCTTGCGACTCAAAAATGCGAAAGTATCGGTATTACATAAAAAAGGTGATAAAAATGACTTTTCTAACTACCGACCCATTTCCGTTCTGCCTATTTTTTCTAAAGGTCTTGAAAAAATTATTTGCACTCGCCTTACAAAATTTTTAAGCAAACACAACGTTACCATTAATGAACAGTTTGGCTTTCAAAAAAATAAGTCTACTGAAACGGCATTACTGAAACAAAAAGAGATACTATTGAAAAATCTTGAGGAAAAGCGACTAACATTAGGGGTCTTCATAGATTTCCGGAAGGCATTCGATTGCATAAATCATAACATACTAATTGATAAGTTGGAGTGGTATGGAATTCGGGGCACTGCATCAAAGCTTCTAAAATCTTACCTGTCGTCCAGAAAGCAAGCCGTAATTCTTAACATTTCATCTGACCTCGGATATGTAAAATCAGGAGTGCCTCAAGGTAGCATATTAGGACCTCTACTCTTTAACATTTATATAAATGATATTGTTAATGTGTCCTCTGCAGTAAACAGGTCAGTCAAATTAGATTTTATAATATATGCCGACGACACCACACTTCTTTTTTCTGCATTTTCGATAACGGAAATAGAAAGGTTTGCAAACTACGTAATGCAAAAACTACAGGTATGGTCGGACTGTAACTCTTTAAGTGTTAACACAGATAAAACTAAAATGATGTTGTTTCGACCACGGAACAAGACTGTTCTTACAGATATTAATATCTATTTCACGAATAGAAAGCTCCAATTAGTACCCTCCTTTAAAAGCCTAGGCGTTGTTTTCTCAGAGTGTCTAAACTGGAATATACATATTAGGGATGTTGCAAAAAAACTAGCTGCCATAAATGGTATGTTAAGTAGGTACCGATATTTCTTGCCGGAAAAGGTAAAATTACAAGTTTACAATGCATTGTTCGTCTCGAAATATAGTTACTGCTTTCTTATATGGGGCACGACTACACTAGGTAATATAAATATGTTATTCCGTTTGCAAACGAGAGCACTTAGGGTTATTGCTGGAACTCGCCGTTTCTCCCAGATTCCAGATTTATTTCGATACTACAACAATATCCCTATACAGAAGTTCCTCCATTACAGACTTGCACTGACATACTCGGTGAGCACCCGGCAACACAACACAGCGTTTTTGCAACTTTGTAACATTCAAAACGCCCCTCTCCTTATCTGTTTCGTGCCGAACAGTTTTATACACGGCGATGTCGAACAAATTATGGCAAACAATCATTGCAATATCTGCTACCTACTGTTCTTAATAAATATATTCGTATCTCTTCCGATTTCCTGCTAATGTCTAAAAATAGACTTGTTTCCTTTTTCCTAGATATGGAATAGTGTGCTCGTTTTTTTTTTTTGTGCCTTTGTTCTTGATATGTATAACATTTTGTTTGTTAGCATGTGACTGCTGCTGTACGTTGTTATGGGAGCGGGATCTCTGTCAAGCCTAATGGCTTTTTATCCCGACTTCCATCCGCAAAGGAGAAATAAACTGAAACTGAACTGAAACTGAAGTGTAGCCGAACTGGGGAATGTGCAGTGACATCACCGCTGGCTTTCCCCCCGGTTCCGGTTACATAACATCTCTATGGGAGCTCCCAACGCATAGTTTCAGAATACACGGAGAGGTGTGGTGGTAGCGCACAGATGTGGCCCCCAAAGTGGCGCGTGCAAACCGGCGTCATTGGGCTATTCAGGTAACGTGACCAGGGATTTCCCTACACCCCCCTCCAAGGGGGTGTACACCCTCCCTGCATTTTTTCAACACCCCCCCCCCCCCCTGCAATTTCTCAGGTGACCCCAACCAGCTGGCCACCAAAACGTTCTGGTAGTGAGTCCGGCGCAGCGAATTACATCCTGTACTGTCAAACTTGGGCTGTAGGACCACAGACATACAGATGATCGTACCATGCATTTGTCCAAAATCATTTGAAAGTGACTGTTCAATGCATATATTGCGCGCATATACGAGCAAAAACGCGTGCGGGCACGCAAACTCAATGTGGATCATCAAGAACCATTTGCACCAAACTCAATCAAGCGAGATATTCTGCTTTTTTCGTCGAAGGTTTTCCCGCTGGTTGCTAGGTATTGATTGATCTTCGTGAGACAAGGCGCTAGTCTTTTTTCTTTGTCGGTCCTGCGATTATACATCTTAATGTTGAAATGCCGTTCATAATGAACCTGTATTCTAATGTACTGTGTTCTAACGTAATAACATGTACAAATAATACGGGAAAGCTGTCCAGATATGTCCGCGTTGTGCCACGATTATTTCCGTGTCTATTATTCCACCCCCCTTGAAAACTCGGCACCCCCCCCAGCAGTGAATTTCTGGGGAAATCACTGAACGTGACTCCCGCATGGGTCCAAAGAAGCTACAGCTCATCTCCTGTCTTGCGTCACTTGCCCCACGCGTCTGTCTTCTGGGGCTTCTTCTCCGTTGAGGCGCCTCCTTTTCTTCTCTTCTTCATGGCTGCCTCCTGCTGAAAGAATAGTAGGAAGGTCGCGTCCTATTCAGGGACCATGGTAGTCCCCTCTAGACGGTCTATTTCGGGCACGACCTTGTTCGCCCCTAGCTTCGATCGTAGTTCAACTCTACCAAATTGGTGGCGCTGTCGAATACTATGACGTCACTTGTTTACGAACAGGTAGAGGTCAATTCTTCGGAAGGCTGTTAGGGTTGTGTGTGGAGTGTGCTGGGAAGATCCATGAATGGATTAGCATGAGAGAACTGATGTTCTGATGCTGGAACAACATAGAAGGGACAATCACATACAAGGCCTCAAGTTGCCTAAGAAATTAACGATGAAAGGTGAAAGTCACTGAAAAGGTTAGCCAGCTGTAGGACTCGAACCCACACCTTCTGGATTACCGTTCCAGGGCTCTGCCAATTGAGCTAAGCTAACATGCCTTCTCAGCGACTTCCAGGGCGCGTCATCTGAAGGGACAGACCAGTCACTCTTTCTCACTCATCCTCCTTTCACTCTTACATTTTTGCGCACTCATACACACATACACAGAAGTAATCCTCCGCTCTGCTTCTACTGCTTCTCCTCCGAGCGGTGCATCACATATTTAACAACCCGCCTCATAGTATGCTACGGCGTTGCCAATTTTATATGCCTTTATGCAGTGGTAGGATCAGGTGGAAGTAAAGTAGCGGACGTGGACCCGTTGGACCCTTCTGCGGAAGGTCAAGAGGGGCGGTATGACGTCGACAGGGAGAGCAACGCCTCTGGTGGGGCAAATAGGTCAACGAGAGCGACAACATTAGTCTTTGTGACAACTACCGCCACCACCACTGAAGGCGCCACAGTCACGGCCACTGAGGAGGGTACGTATGTTTTTTGGAAGTAGCAATGCCAATGGTAACTCCGTCTCTCAACTCAACACTCTGTCTTCGGCAATGGTACAGAGTGACCCTGAGTGATCAGATCGCGAACTCTTCGATCGAACTGAGCAGCAATAGACACTACGTTTCTTGTAGTGAGCCATGCTGACTTTTCGCTGCGTATACTGTCTCATCTAGCCCTTGTTTTAGCATTCGTGTCGCCTTGCAATACAACGCTAAGCGGAAGAAGCGGCGAATTCGTGTCCCTCAACTACCCTGGGTTCTACGCCAGCAACCTAAACCAGACCTGGTGCATTAAGACATCGGCCTATTGTCAAGTTCATCTGGTAATTATCGTTCCTTTTCTGGACTCAGTTTTAGAAGTTTGAGGATATAGAAATGATCTGGAAAACTCCTCTCATTCATGGGCAACGGGATCGACGAGCAAGACAACCGCGTCATGCCCTACGCTTGCATGTATGCCACGTCAGGAGGATCTTCGCTGGCAATGAATTGGTCTAAGAAAACTCAAATCCGATCGAGGACACGCGGTCGATTTCCTGGTCAGAGCGCTCTTCATGCCACATCTTTCTGCAGTATATAAAAAAACATACTGGGGGGAGTTTTCTTATACTCTCACAGGATGGTAGATGGCGGAAAAACTGATACCACACTGAAGATTCTTGATGCCGAAGAGTCTGCATATATTTTCTGAAGGTCGCATCATTGTTGAAAACCTTATTGGCGGCACTGGAATATCGTTCGAAGATTGGCAGGCCTCGCGGCGTGCTTTTTCGTTATCTATTGCTCCACCGTAAAGCCGGTCGGGCCCACGGGATTTCGTGCACTTGTGTAATCTAATCATGGTATAATAGTGCGGAGAATGTCCTACAGGCATTTACAAAGTCTTGAGTAACCGCGCCGTTTGCCAGGACCTGCAATGGACCTTTTTCACACTCGCGTCGTATCCAAGCAGCTGTCCAGCGAAACACTCTCGGTGCGCGCCGGCACACACAGCCGGCACCATCTTGGCGCCATCTATTGAATATGCAGGGAACCCTCTTTGGAACTGTCAGGATCACAGAGCATGCGCAGTAGCATTGTGAAAAATGCCAATTCATACGAGATTCCTTTAGAATATCTCAAACACGAAGGTAGCATGGTTTATACTACTGCGTTTTATTGCGTACGTACGCGGGCGAACGTTGGCCACCGCGGCAACATATGCTTGCGGAGCTTTCCGCGGCAGAACGTAAGGAGCTCGCCTCAGATGAAGTTTTTCCGACACGCGCACCCAGTCGCAAGGGGGAATCAATCACCGCCGTCACGCATACGTGTTGAGGCGCTTCACCTGAGGATGGCCGGCAGTGAACATGGAGGTTGCAAGGAAGAAAGATATAGTATTAATTACCCTTCAGCAATTTAATTACGCTCAAACTAACAGTAGTTTGTGTCACGCTGCACTCAAACGTGGACCTCGAACCTTCTGCCACAACGACTGGTGAAACGCGCACATTGTCTGATACTTGCGGTGCCCGTATGTATGTGAACAGTCCAGCGGATTGCTTATGTCACACGTGTATGCACGCGGGTGTCTGCACGCAATGAAACGCAACAGTGTGAACCATGCTTTAGCCATGTGGACACCATTAATGGATTTCTGCCCATTTAGGGTTCGGGGACACGCTGCTTTCACAACACTTCACTTTACTGCAAAAACAGGAGTCGAGAAACAACTCTGCATGGTTTCTACGAAGCTTATTATAAACTAACAAATATTTTTCGGAGTAGCTAGGAAGTCGTGCCTGGGTCGGAACTAACCTCTCAATCCAATTTCATATCCTTTCATATCCAATTCAATTCAATATTTCTCCCTTTGATCATGACCTCAGACGCGATCTAGACGCGAACAAAGTTACGTTCTGTTGGGTGTACACTCTAAGGAAAAAGGATGTGAAAAGGTGGTAACTTCAATAGTTACCACCTAGGTCAACATAGCGCCTGATAAAAGGTGTAAAAGGGTGGTTAAAGCAACTACCATACATCCAAATTGCTACAAAAAGGCGTACGCCCCCCTCGCTCACCGAATCAGAAGCGGTAACCCTATCATTCCTAGGTAGGTGGTAGAACTTTGCAAACTTTTAGGCACAACATATGCGACAACTATTACCTCCTAAAAGGTGTAACTACTCCATCCTTTTTTCGAAGAGTGTACAAGGAATATGACACTATGGAAGGCAAAATGGCAATAAACCACTAGCCTCGACTGTAGTGAGTCCTACGTACCCATGTAGGAAAGTATGAGAGGACATTTTAGTTCCGGCAAACATCTCGTTGTCAGCATAAAGCCATTACATCAACGTACCATACCAGCACTGGATAGCTATTTCGGCCTCATTGAGGCCATCGTTAGCAGTGCTGAGATGGGCATTTTACTGTTGTAACACGGTATTGCCTTCTCGTCGTAGTAGCTTATTCCTACGAATTTCCAGTGCATCACATTGGTTATGTGAGCCTCTGGGCGACAGGAGTGCGTAAGATTGGCTCCGCGCACAGAGGAACCAAGCGCAAACTAATCTCGCAAAGGCGCGGACAAAAATGAGGAACGAATGCAGGTGTCGCACGCTGACTGACGCACGCGTTTGAACGCAATGGTGCGTACCACGCTCAACGTTCCGTTTAGCATACCACGAAACATTCAATGCCCGGCTGTACATCTGGATGCGGCCCTTCCAGTATGTAACTGTATATGTGGGAGAAAAATTATACCGGAAATTCTTTTATTCCGTTATAGAAATTCCTGGACTTCCAGCTGGAGGACCACCCAGAATGTCAATACGACAACGTCACCGTTTACGACGGTGGAAGCGATAACGCTACCAGGATCGCCTGTCTGTGCAACGAGAAGCCATTCGAAGTCACTAGCACGGGGAACCTCATGTACGTGGTAAGTGTCTCATGTCTTCGGACGTTGAGTTCTCCGGTCGAACACGGAGACGCTTTGTTTATTGCAGTGGTTCCAGACCGATAGCAAGAGACAGTTCCGGGGTTTTCGAGCCCAATACATCGCAGTTAACTGCCACAAGCTCCTCGCGGTGGCTAGCCGATCGCTTCGTCAAGAGCGCATCAAGAAGCGTAGAAAAAAATTCTGGCTCATCAATGGACGTGGGAGGCCCGGTCCGAACGCTCGGAGTTTGGGTGTCGCTCGTTGGAGACAGCGACAAGTTGAGCTGATATAAAGCTGACACACAGTCGGCAATGAACATATGTTTAGGATGATAGTTTCTTAATCTTTTCTGGCAATAAATGTTTCTTTTCCTCGCCGTTCCTCGAATGCACAGATTAGATATACTCGTAGTCGGCGCCGTGCTCTTGCGGGCATAGCTCAACTTCGCTTGTGGCGGGTTCGACTCGTCTCTGCGAAGCGACTGTTTTAACTCAGTAGTCTAAGTCTTGTCTTACGGATCTATCTGGATTTCAGGGATTGTATGGGGTATGTCTCACTGTTCGTTTGAGAGCACTCTTTCTTGCGATGCCGAGAAAGTTTGCATTCAGGTGGAAAAGCACTGCCCGAGCAACAAACACACGCAGTACGATTCTCTTTTTTTTTTTTTTTTCGCTCCTGGAGGCGGATTTAGGTGGTCACTCCACATTGCATGCCCTGTTGATTTCTCTTTTAAAAGGACCAAGCAACAGAACGTAGCATCATGCGTAGCATGTTTCCATTGATCGCGTATATCCTGATTTAGCGAATCCCTGCTGCGCTTCTCGCCGACTCGGAACTCTCTTTGTAAATTATTGGAATTCACGCGGTTCGAAATTCGGGCGCGTGGGCGACGTCAGAGAGGAAATATAAGCGTGGCGCGACTTTCTTCAACAGAATTCTTTGCGTCCAGCTGCAGAGTATACGTGAGGAGGACGAGGACGCTGACGTGACGTGTCGATGAAGATTCTCCGATTACTCCTCCAAGTACACTCTCAGAAAAAAGGCTGGAGCAGTTATGACTTTTAGGAGGTAATAGTTATCGCATACGTTGTGCCTAAAAGGTTGCAAAGTTCTTCTGGCTGCCTACGAATGATTGGGTTACCGCGTCTTATTCGGTGAGAGAGGGGGCGTACGCCTTTTTGTAGCAATTTGAATATATGACCATTGCTTTTACCACCGTATTACTCCCTTTATCAAACCGTATGTTGATACGTGATAACTATAGAAGTTACTACCTTTTCACACCTTTTTTTCTTATAGTATAGGCGCGCGTCCGCTGCCCACTGTCACAGCAAAATACGTATGACTCTGGAAATCAATCACTTTCGAGCGATAGGGCTCGCGAAAGTGATGTTTGGGATCAAATGTTCCTTCCGTTTAATCCATGTCAGGAGGCGAACTTGCTCTTCGACACGTCTTGAATCACTTGAACAGAACCTCGTGTAGTTTTTGCAAGCAAAGAAGAGAGACTAGCCACCGGTTTCGGTTTTACCATGCCGCAAAGAGGGCTGCCGCACCCTTGAGTACTTCACATGAGGCGAAGAAAACGATACAAACATTTTATGTGTCGTTGTCCTTAGCGGCGGCAGTCGTTATAAATTGCTTACGCCAAGGTTTGCCGACGTGCAATTCCGTTTCGCTGCGTTATCGCGAACAATACACTATACTTGCAATATTTTTCTGGTTTTTATAGGACGTTCTGAAAAGTTGTGCAGTTGCGGTTGGGTTGAAGAAATACAATTAACAAAACAGAAAATCTGCAGAAGGTAGCAGAAGTCGTTAGTTGAGAGCACCATACCAAGAAAAAGAACAGCAGGTCCCGAACAGAAAAACAGAAAATGGCAGTTGTCAATGGCACGCGGACAGCATGGGTAACACATGATGAGACAAACCATCTTGTAATCGAGAAGCTTCGCATCTGACTCATGTCGCAGGGCCCGATAATAATTGTAAGCTGATAGAATAAATATGGTCATGCGTGTCTCCAGTTGCTGAAGCATGCGGACGAGGGTTAGTTGCGAAATCCACGCGCTGCTTATCCTGTGGTAGATGGCCTTGTTTATGTTTAGTGTGTGGGGCAGTAGCTTACCGCATTTTGCACTGCGTGCCCAAGAGCGTCAAGGCATGCCATGGCGCCCATGTCCTTTTGTTTCTTTCTACAGTACGGTCCCAAACAAAAGCGCATGTAGCAGCGCGTGTAGTCAATGTGCGAACTCGGAATTTCAAAAAAAAATGGCACCAATTTTGTCACTGCTAGTAGCTTCCAGTTTCTCCTCTGCCAATTACATCGAAGTCACCGAATTCGAGATGTTTTACCTTCGCGAAACAGTCTTCAAACCGCATTTATTTCGTTAGCAACCCTTGTGTTTCTAACCATTCAAAAATATTGTGCATATACAAAGATTTCCAGCGGCTAGCCTCTATTGTCATGCGCTATGTGCATGAGAAGAAAAAGTTCCAGAAAACTTCCATCATATGTCCAGCAGGTAAATAGCACTACAACGGAAGGTGCTGGCAAGCGAAAATTTATTCATTTATAATTCAGATGCCAAGAATTCGACGGTGACGTTATGCTTGACGGAACCTGCAAAGAGACTGTAAGGAAGGAATTGTTGTTACCATCAGTGTGAACTCAGTCACACGATTTCAAATGATATTTGCAGGATGGTCACATTACGTTACACTCGCCGAGTAAAAAGGCTCGATGGGCCAGTTGGTAGGGTGCACGTCTATATATCCCAAAGTTGCGGGGTCGAACCCTGCTGGAGATTCCAGCAACTCGGTGGCGAGACAGCTGCTGCTTAGACAGGTCATCTTTCGCGATAGAGACGTTGAATATGGAATGCCGTATGGAGAAACATCAACGCACTAGGTCAGACTGATATAGGATGCCTGCTTAACGCTTCTTCTCACTCTTTCGCAAGTGGGGATATCGCTGTCTTCGATTGGGCTGCACTTTTTGATCTAGTGCAAACGGTGCAAGTTCCCGCATTCGATTCAGCGGAGGTGCAGCCTTTGCACTACACTCGACCATTCCTTTGGAAAAGTGCAGCGGGAGTGTAGCACGAGTTCACGAAAATGCTGCACATCTCCGACGTCCGTGCAACGTTTCGTGCACCGTGGAGCAGACTAAGTTAATAGGGTAGCGGTCGTTCTTGGCGATGTTTTATCATCGATATGGAGCATATATTGGCAATCAATTTTTTTAAAGATGGGCCTGTTTTTACTCCTCGAGTCGATTTGTAGACAATAATCGCTCAGAAGTTTGCGATGCAGCGCAGACGTGAGAAACCATGCATCTGAAGCTTACACTTTTCTATTCCATTGGGCTCAATGTACTTTGCACGAGAGCAGCATCTGTCGTGCGCTTCGTTTACCCTCCTTTACACTGCCTCTTGCACTTTTTTTCGCGGACCGAAGAGAGCTAATCGCTAACAGTTTCAAACGAAGGCTTTCTGTGGCTCGTAGTGGCTCCCCATGCGGCTCATGGCGACTCCTCTCGATAGCTCCTGCCATGATTGGTGGACTAGTAAGCGCTACGTCACGTCGTCCAAGCAATCAGGCTTTCTTTCTAGGTGGCGTTTGCACTGAACGCTAAAAACATAACTTCACCTCATAACACACCGAGGACCAACCACCAGCCCGAATGACATCGTCTCCTTTCCTGATTTGTTGAAAACTAGAAGCGTACCCCTTTTTATGGCACTTATGCAGCTATGTTAAGTACCACGGCAAGGCGTGCTTTTCGCACATCAGGAGTGACCTACCATTTAGGGACATGAACAACACTTCTGCACGTAGCAAGCTGAAGATCAACCACTGCACAGAATGAGAACGCTATCGCATCCGATTTAAGGAAAGACCGCGGTGTACGCCTTTCTCGGAGCATCGACATGAATGCAAAGTGTCACGTATACCCTACACTCTTAAAAATGAACTTCACCGCATAGCACGCTCATAGCCAACAATCATCTCGAATGATATCGTTATCTGCCCTGATTTGCAGAAAGCGGGAGGCGTACGCCATTTTTGTGACAATTATGAACAGCAAAAGTGTCACAAAAAAGGCGTACACCTTCCGTTTTGAACAACTCAGGGCAAATAGCGATATCATTCGAGATGATGGTTGGATAGGAGAGTGCTATGCGGTGAAGTTCATTTTTAAGAGTGTAGTCAGACGACAAACCCTGATCCCTTAGCGGAAAGGCGGTTACTCCACCTGTTGTCCAACAATCATTTTGAATGACACTGTTCTCTGCCTTGATTTGTTCAGGAGGCATATGCTTTGTGTGTGTGTCTGTGTGTGGCAACTATGAACGGCATAATTGTCACAAAAAAGGTGCACGCCTTCCATTTTCAACAAAGCAAGGCAGAGAACGATGTAATTCGAAATGATGGTTGGACAACAGGTGAATTAACCGCCGTTCCGCTAACGAACTTATGTTTGCCGTCTGACGGTGTAAGAGGCTGTGCCTTCCGTATCCCCCAAAAATCAGGAAAGATAACGATATCGCAGATTTAACATTATAAGTATCTTTTATTTCTATGATATAACGTTACTTGAACGACATAAAAGAGACTGCAATAAATGCCGCTAACGTGATTAACCTGAATATAAGAGGTATGGACTTTTCACGGGTCTCTTGGAAGAATGCTACCAGCCATAGTTACTCCAAGTTAAGCTATGTATAAGTATTTACTTATCTTTTCTACCAGTATGGATTTTACGTGTGTACTTTCTGCGAACTTAGTAGCGTCTACTTTTGTGTTTAGTCTTTTTGTTTTCTTTCTCTTATTATTAGTTAAGTTCCCGGGTCGTGTTTTACTTTGTTTCCGTGCGGCTGTCACCTATACAATCGTTGGGGTCGTGCGGTTTTTTCCCAGGCCCCACCTATCGCTTAATGGGAAATAAAAAGACAATTGAACAAATCATTGGGAATTGTGGTTGGTCATGAGCTTCTTTTGTGGTGAAGTTCTGCTTTTAGCACTGCAGCGTTACAAGCTCAGAAAACCCTTAGCAATGCACACAAGGAACATAAAGTTTCAAGCGCACGTTGGAGGTACACTCCGATATGCAAGAAGCGCTATTGGTGTCTCCATTATAATCCATAATACCTTTTCTACGTAGAGCTTGTCAAAGAGTGGTGATGACTTGTTGTTTTCGCCTCGGACTTGGAGTGAGTCGCAGTCGTAGCATTCGTTGAGCTCGAATCTGCCGTTGACCCATGTACGCTACTTCCCTCGCTAAGCTTCGCTTTTGAGATCCGCGGTTCGTGGGTGCTATCCCCGATGCTCGATGTGGAGGTTGCCAGTGAGCGGATGTCGATCTTCCCTTCCAGAAGCTTCTGACTCAGCTTTCGATTAGGACAGTTGACGGCGGAGTACTTTGCTTTCACTCCTTTTGACAGGTTTCCACCTGCTCCAGTTCGCAACCACTGCAGGTTCACCAGTCATGAGTATAGGATACGGATGTTCAGGCATTTGCCTATCAAGTGCTAAATGTGCCTAAACGCGACATTATCCAGTGTGTCTTTCTTCTCGACCTACTTTCATAACTGCTTTTTTTTTACTCTGCCATGCCCTCGTTGTCTAACACCTTCACACTTGTAATGTATATTCACACACAAAAACTAAGCACGAGGGTTCTAACTATGGTTCATTTTTCGTACGACACTCTCTACGCTTCCTCCGACGACCAGGGTACGTTGAGCACGGTAGAAGAGTATGCAAGTGTGCCATATTATAGAATTATATAATTTCTTCGTTATTATTGTTATTATTCTTTCATTCCGGCAGCTGGAGGCAATTTTGGTTTGTCTGGCACTTTTGACAGCTACAAGATGTTCATAGAGAAGACGCGCAGCCTTTGTTGGCGTTTCCAAACATTCGAGGCTGTAGATGGGGTACTCGAAACATGATTCGTCATTGTGTACTTTCAGGACAACGAGCGGCTGAAATGTCACTGTAAAAGTGGTGGTGGCGTCTTGGAAACGGCTTCAGGCATTCTTGTACGAGAAGTTAGAGCATAGTATCATAATATTTAAACCAGCCCAAGCCCGGCAAGCGAAAGGCTTTACGAGAAAGTCAATATACGTCCTCAGGAGAACGTCCTTATATTCCCGTTTCACTGCCTATTTGGTGCTTTTGGGGGCCCAAATGCCTGCCTATTTAGAGTCTTTTTAGCAGGGATCTGAACCATTATTTGATTATTTAGTTATTCATTTATTCATTCATTTATTTATTTATTGGTTTGGTTCAGGTTCAACTCCACAGCAGCGCGAAATATTGCGGGGTCGGGTGCACAAGACGCTACAAGGCCACATGTTATGTGTTGCGCAATACGACGCAAACAAAGAAGAAACAGTTATAGATGGGGCCTTCGCTACACCTTTCATATGCTTTCACGGGAAGTTCCCGTAAAGCCTTCCCATATTTGCTATCGCTACAACTCTGTTTTAGATTTATTAATGCCTCAAACAGAGCTGCGGATTATATGCGTGCTGTTCGGCCCTAAAGCTTTCGATACTTTGGTAGATGTGGTTCATTACATCATGTACACATTGCATTATACAATATTAAAACAACGAATTATTTTTCTACGTGTCGCCCTTTGCGAAATATAAACCCTTGAACGCACGAACTGGTCGACCTCTGACATCATAGCTCCAGCCATTCTCATTGGTGGTCGGAAGCACGTGACCTCTCTCGCACATCCTCACTGGCGGAGACGGCTGCCGTGACGTCAGACCCGCAAGCGTTTCAGTACTTGCAGTGTTCTCTGGGCGTCTATTACACCCTTTACTGTGAAACTTGGAATGCAAGTTTACAGTGATGCAAACAATTGCATTTGACATTTATGCGGAATAGCTCGTCCCGCCCACTTCTCTCGTGTTGGTCTTTAGTGTTTTGCGCTCAATACCTTATAGCGTCTTCGATAAAACTGCACCGTGGTTGCCCCGGAACCAGCAGGGTGTGGAGTGCTCCACACCGATCGCATCCATAGCAAGGGCAATATCATAGATTAACTTGCGTGTTGGCGTTGCTCGTGGCAAGAGGCACTTGGCGTTTCGCGAGGAATTTGAAAATTCCTGCTTTTCGGTTATGACTTTTCGATTAGCGTATAGCGCGCCCAGTTCCGCATAGCAACACGTGGTGACAATGCAAATATGATCGCGGCAGACATTATTGTAGACGGAAGAAAAGATTGGCTAACGATGACAAAAGCATAGCAAATAGCTAATGAATGGTGAGTGCGCTTTTTGCGATATTTATCACTGCAAAGTTGGTCCTCCCCACAATTACCCTTGTGAATTATCGCCAAGTGCTCGTCGTCATCGCCGTCTGATGAGCTGGAAAGAAACTCCTACACCAAGCAGCACGTAATTACCTACGGATGCCATAACGTACGTGTGCTACGGTGTCTGGTGCTGGTGCCTTTCTACAAGCGAATGCCACAAAGCGACCATATTGACTCCCACGCTTGCCATGCATGAATACTCTGTACGGATTACACCAACTTTTTCAAGCCTCCTTTGCTACAAATTTACTCAACTCTAAAATGCAGTGTGTCACTAAGCATATCGTTACACTTTTGTAAGCGTATCACGAGCTGTGCGTTGGAGTCAGTATGGCGGAAATTCATAGCAGACGACTCGGTTGACCGGTTGTCTTCACCCTATGCAGAGGGAGCTAGTATTGAGGTACCCTAGTGGACCTCGTTAATCGAAGACGTCCAGTGCGCACCGGTTGGTTTCTCTAAGATGCACTCTGAAAACACAACTGCACGGCATAGTACGCTGTGCGCCAACCACTGCCGCGAATGATAGGGTTATCACTTTTCATTCAATGAAAAAGCGAGGCGTACGCCTTTTTGGGGCAGTTACCATATATCGAAATTGCCACAAAAAGACGTACGGCCCTCCCTCTCCTCGTATCAGAAGCAATAGCCCTATCATTCATGGCTATGGTTGGCGCACAGCGTGCTATGCGGTAAAGCTCTGTTTTTACAGTGTGGGATGCAACACCGGTGCAGTATATCGAAGACGCGATTACTGATATGCACCAACTAGCCCAACAACGAACTCTATCCAGAATAACGTGTGAGGAAGTATCGCAACACATTTAATCTTCTGCACTCATAAAAGCAATCGGCAGCACATACGACACTCAGGCCCAACCAATGCATAGAATGATGCTGTTTCTCATAGGAAGAGGCGCACGCCTGCTGTGACGTCATCATAAATGCAGCAGAAATGTGCACCCATCTCATCTGACACAATTTTCAACAAATTAGAAGAGGGAATGACATTGGTTTCAGTTGGGGTTGCCCAAGAGAGTGTAACGTTTCGTCCATAAAATGGAGGCGTCGTAACATAACCCGCTGAACTATGAACACAGGTAAGCAGATAAGTTACAACATGAGACCGAAGGAGTGCATAGTAGTCTAAAGTAAAATGAGGTGTTTTCTTTCGATATCATAGGCTTCGTGTAGGCATTCGTGTCGAATACAGGCGTTACAGACTCAGGAGAAACATTCGCATTCTGTCACTCCTCTTGAGGCATAACCGAGGAGACAACTCGAAGACCCTCCGTCCTTTGCTATATTTGTCTTCACCGAAGGTCTACAACCAAAGACCACTAACTACTACTCGGATGGCAACGTTGTAACTCAAACGACTGTTAAACTAATATGGCTACACTTAATTCTTCCCGCCAGGATTCTGGCTCTACTAGAACAGTCTTACAGGTACTGTAAAGAAGCAGGCATACAAATTATACTGGTGGCTCATTTGACAGTCCGGGTGCTGAGTATCGAAACGCCACAAATTTCGTTCAGATTCACCTCGTTATTTTCTGCGAAATAGAGATTTAATATTACTCGCAACCCTGCGTCTAAAACCGGACAGGAACTCCACAGTTCCCGCCATGCAGGTCGGCGAACATAAACATGCGAGTAACAATGAGAACGTACAGAGACATCTGTGGGCTGCTACCATTACCACTCCGGCTTGCCGGACGTGGTGCACTTTTGAGTAGGTGACTCTCATATGCTGATTCTGCTGACAGTTTGTTACTCATTTCCACGATGTACCAACGTGATTGCATTTTGTCAGGAACTATCTCGTTTGAACAAACTTTTCATGAACTTTTCAAAGAAAGTTCATGAAGCTGGTTACTTAGCCCATGATTTAGCCGATAGGGTGTTGGGGACATGTAACACTGTTCCTCGACGAATAGGCGATTGTTTCCCACCAAGCGTCACCCCACGTCTTTTCACCGCGATTTCAGTCGTGATTAAAAATATTTAGAGTTTTCTGCCTCACATAAAATTTGCAGCGTGGCTTTCTTTCAGAACAAGCTTTCAAATGCTGCTGCTAATATTAATAGCTTGCCTGCTGCTTTACAGTACCTTTAAAAGTAGAACATCCTTCCACTTACAACGAACATCCTGTTCGAGGACGCTGTGAGTTCGGCAGATCCCATCTTGCGCAGTAGGCGGCAGTAACGCCCTAGCCTGGGAGATCCAGGAGTGATCCCGTCATACATGGCGAGAAAGTCGTACTTGCAACCCTTTGCGTACGGAACGTGCAGCACCAGAAGTTTCTGCATCAATGCAACGTAGCGTTATTCTCAGTACCGTACGCGTGTCACTAAGTGACATCAACGACGTCTTCCCACGGGGACAAAATATGATCGGATCACGTGATCACAGATGTAACCGGACGGTGCAAATGGGTCGGAGCAGCGACAGGCTGGGCAACCACGGGATTTGTGCAGCGCAACTGTTAGGACTAGTCGCAAAGTGCCGTTAAAGTGCCAATAAATTTTTCGGCGTGACTGCCGACAGAAGTCAAAACGAAGTAACCGTTCGAGTGAGCTAACAATTACACCTGGCTCACAGGACTCTGGTCCCGGACAACGTGTGCCTCAACCGGATCAACAAGGCACCCCACACCACTCGCACCCACCTTATTCACTCCATACTGTTGCTGCTGGTTTCTTCGTGTATTCTTGTATGTCTTTTCTTTTTTTTAACGCACCCAACCTTATTCACTCCCTACTCTCATTTCTTCTGCTTTCTTCGAACACGCTAGCAACACGCCAGGAAGCAGGCGGCACCTGGAGAACATCATGGGAACTAACCATTGTAGGGCGGGGAGAAGAAAAGCTAAGAACGCTTCTGGGAAAATATACTGGAGCCTCTCATCGAGGTATGAGGTTATATCCATGCAGTGGCGGATCCGGGGGGGAGGGGCGGTCGACCCTCCCAAACGTTAGTGTATACATTGGATTTCACATCTGAACCCTCCCCCACGACCCGCTCGACAAAGAAACCGCCCCTCCCCCCCCCCCAAAAAAAAGAAAGAAACAAGGGTCTGGATCCGCTCCTATATCCGCGAATGCACTCATACAACGTGGTATTGTAATAATAATGACAATAACAAGAAAAAATAATGTTCAGACGAACGCCGTTTATCCGGGCTTCACTTCCTGATACTGCGTTATGCGGACAAAAATCGTTGTGACATTTTAGCTTCATTTATGGGGGCTTCAGCTTGAATCTCCATGAAGAACTACAGGAAAGTACCCAACAACCTGCCTCACTTAACCAGTATTAGGTCAGAGTCAGTGTGCGACCTATATTTGCGTCAGCGGGGGGGCGACAACCTTGACAGTAGAGTGAACGATTCCGTGCTCTCCTTCAACGATTTACCCCCTTCTCATTGAATTGATGCGGGGTGATCACTAGTACAGTGAAGCTGCAGAACAAGTCAAGGACCTCTGAAAGTCAGTCAAAAGGTCCACCATCAGATTTGGAGTACCTCGATGCGGACGATTATGATGAAATGTGCGCCATTATTTCTAATGAAGACGTCGTTGCTCCGTAGGTTGTTGATTTCGGCCAGTTGCAACGACGACAGCCGTGAATCATATGACGACACTGAAGATGCGCGTGTAGTGCCACTTCCTCCAAGAGGCCCGAAATGCACGCAGAACCACGAGGTGAGCAAAAGAATAATGGTCCCCAAGTAAATGGAGAACTTTGTGCTTATAGTAATCTTGCGCGAACGAGCACGGGCAGTTTGATACGCATTAAGAAGTAAATACGGCCGTCGTGGATAGCTCAAAGTATCCCGTTTCACTTATCCGGATTTCCCGCTATCCGGGCATTTTCGCAGGGAATGGTCAAGCCCGGATAAACGAGTATCGACTGTATTATTATCATCATCACCATTTTATAATAATTATATGAAGAACATAGTGAACGCGAAAGAAAGGAGCGTACCCAGAAGCAGGCATAATTTTACAGAATAAGCAGCAAAACAAAATCTGTTCGCCTGCAACGTTTCTTTGTGCCTGTTAGGCACTGCGCAATTGCAAGGGACAAGATAACTCAACATGTTTCCCCGAGAGTCAGGCAAACGTTAGCAACATCAAACCTACACCTACTTGAATGAATTATGTGCTAAAACATGGACAACTATCAACAACGTAAGCAACGAGAATTGGCAGAGGCAGACCACAATTAGGGATGACACAGGCACGTAAGCCTCAAACGCCCAGAAATTAACGAATTCACACAGCTCCGGGAAAAGAAGTGCTGGAGACCCGGGATCGATTGCTGCTGTCAGCACCTCTTTCCCCTGCGTTGTTTAAATTCGTCAACAATGAACAACTTTGTTTAGAAAGGCATGATCCATATACGCATGTGGATCTTCACGTGAAGCACATCGGCTTGGAACGTATTCTATACAAAACAACGTTTGACCAACAAATTCCGAACATTTCTAAGCTCACCAGGTGAACTTTGCAGTTAGGCGGTACCTCGATGCACCACGTCTGGTTGGTCTTATGGGGATAACCCACTGAGAAGTTCAACGACGTGAATACGCCATGGTTGCCTGTCAAAGTCTTGTTGCAGTAGGCCTCTGCACCTGAACGAGAATAGATGTTCCGAAAAGAGTCATTGCAGAGTGCATGAACGCTTCTAACTTGATGCAAACAACAATGCGTATTTTTCCGCAGTTCACATGAGACGGTAATTAAGAGACGTTCGCGTCCGGAAAACCATCTACACTAAGAAAAAAAAGGGTAGAATTTTCTACGGTTTCGGTAGAGCTGTATTTCAACCACATTTCTACTCAAACCAATTTTGCCTTTTGGGTAAAACTGCAGAGTAGAAACTGTCGTTCTACCAGCCTGTGTATGACATTCTACCTTTTTTTTTTCTAAGAACAAACGTGAGAGAGAGAAGCAAGGGAGAGGGACGCCGCCGCTTAGACCCGCGAGGAGAAGGCGCGCGTGGATTGGCCCAAAATGGTAGAGACACTGTCGTTCTACCGGCTTGGGAGGAAATTCTACCGTCTTTTTTTTTTCTTAGAATGTAGGAAACCGACACCACAACGTTCGTCACCGTCCGTCAACATCGACTGGCTAACTTTTTCGCCGGAAAATGGTTAGGTAAAAAATAAACGCTCCGGCGGCGTGACGTCGCTCCCTAAGCTGAGGAGTGAGAGAGTGGCGCTCAGAGGAGGAAGGCGCCGTCCGGACACGTCGTAACTCTTAGACGCCCGCACGGCCACGGGCATTCCTTCTCTCAAGGCCGCGCCCTCATTGGTTCTTAGGCAGTGACGTTTTCTCGTTTTTCCGGAAAGGGAATTCCGGCATGCTCTCAACATCCGGCATCCCCTCTTGTCGTGCATTCTGTCGAATAATGGTCAGTCAGTCAAAGGCGCCAGCAGTGGGATTCGAACCCATACTCATTGATTGCCCGTCGGAGGTGATACCAATTACATCGTATGCTAGCTACCCCCTCTTGAACGTACAAAGACACGCTAGGAAACACGGGGACACGCACAGTCACCCAACACATTCTCTCTAACATTGTTACCAGTCACTCTCACATTCACGCAGACGAACACACTCGTTTCGGAGGGACTGGTGACTTCGTTGACTCGCAAGATAGGCTTCGTTGCATGTCACGAAATATCGACTTCGGCTCTAGAGCCCGGTTTTACCAACGCTGGTTAACTTTAAACCGAGATCAAGGGTTACTAAAACTTGGAAGTTAACACTCAATTCTTTTTTACAAAAAAGTTAAAGGGGCACTCAAATGCAAAAACAACATGCCCTCAAATAAAAGTCCGTGTTTCAATTAGTACAATTTAAACAAAATTAGTTCACACAACGCTACCGTTTAAAAGAAAATCGCAATTAAAAACAGAGCCGTGTTTGGCAGCAACGAATACACCCTTAAAAATGCACTTCACCAAGTAGCACGCTCCTAGCCAACCATCATCCCGAATGACAACGTTCTCGCCCCCGATTTGTTGAAAACGAAAGGCGAAGCCTATTTTGTGCCGTACATCGTGGGCACAACCATAAGCTCCGCCTCTCCTTTTGAACAAATCGGGGGCGAGAACGTTGTCATTCGGGATGATGGTTGGCTAGGAGCGTACTACTTGGTGAAGTGCATTTTTAAGAGTGTAGGATTCCCAAAGAGACAGCAGGGTATTATCATATCATCATATATGATCGGACCCGGTTCAAATCCACACGTCAGCGATAGGTATGCGTGCGCTTCTCCTGCTGTCTCATTGGGGATCCTACACTCTTAAAAATGAACTTCACCGCATAGCACGCTCCTAGCCAACCATCATCTCGAATGATATCATCTGCTGTGTTTTGTTAAAAACGGGAGGCGTACGCCTTTTTTGTGACAATTATGAACAGCATAAGCGTCACAGAAAGGCGTACGCCTCCCGTTTTCAGCAAATCAGGGCAGATAACGATATCATTCGAGATTATGGTTGGCTAGGAGCGGGCTAGGCGGTAAAGTTCATTTTTAAGAGTGTAGTGTTCCGTATATGCTCGGCATCACGCGCACTGCTGCATTTTTCAATACCAATTCACTTAATTGTAGCGCGCAACAGTTCTTAAGAACGTTCCACTGACAACAGTTATCTTCACGTCCTTCGCACAGCGACGCCAGTCCGCTTCGCAACGCGAACGATATTTTTCACGGGAACCGCTCTGTGGCGTGGCACGCGCATGCACGCGCAGCATGGACTAACAACGCCCATGCAGGACCTGAATCGACGTTCCCTGCTTAGCGCCGAAGTGAGGAGGAGTCCGGTATAACTGATTGTAGCTTCGTAACGGAATCGTTTTCAATCATGATAACAAGTACAAAATTAACATAGCGTTGGAGTGAACTTGTTTTTGCATTTTAGTGCCCCTTTAACCGTTAAATTCAGGCTAAGGCACCATTGATCTCTGTTCATATGTTAACCGGCGTTCGTGAAACCTGGCCTAGGACTCCTGTTTTTGAATGAAGACAAATTCTCTTCAGAATATATTCTTTGGCTAGGATTCTGACAGCCCCGTACACTGTGAAAACAGGAGTTTCCCACATGATCACACTCTGCGCCATACTAAATAATACGGATATCGCTATGCATGTGCACAACAGGCTATCGGCCAACCATCATCCCGAATGGCATCATGCTCTCCTTTTATTCGTTGAACGCGAGATGCGCACGCCTTCTTGTGACAATTATGTAGTTTCGTTAATTTTCACAAAAAGAGCGTTCGCCTTGCCCGTTTCAGATATAATTTAGTGACAGTGTTACGATTCAGTGCAATGGATGCATTTATCATCAGCACACTGTGTTTAAATGAACTGTGTTCGGCACAAGTGCCCTGCGGATAAATCAGGGAGCTTTCTGGCCTGGCGTAGTACACAGAGGCCTGGGCAAGCACATGGCAGCTATTTCACAGTTTCCAGCAACAATGACGAACCAACCATGATGTAGAAACATGAAGGCGATGTTCTGTTGCTTCGCAGTGATATACACTCTTAAAAATGAACTTCACCGCATAGCACGCATGATACCGTTATCTGCCCTGATTTGTTGAAAACGGGAGGCGTACGCCTTTTCTGTGACACTTATGCTGTTCATAGTTGTCACAAAAAAGGCGTACGCCTCCCGTTTTCAGCAAATCACGGCAGATAACGGTATCATTAGAGATTATGGTTGGCTAGGAGCGTGCTTTGCGGTCAAGTTCATTTTTAAGAGTGTACGCTACTTCCAGCACTCTGAAAACAGAGCTTCATCGCATAGCACGCTTTGCGACAACCATTGCCGCGAATGATATGGTTGTCGAGTCTGATTCGAGGACAGAGGGGGGCGTACGCCTTTTTGTGTCAATTTGGATATACGATAATTACACAAAAAGGCGTACACCTTCCTCTCTCTTCGAAGCGATAACCCTATCGTTCATGGCCATAGTCGGCGCAGAGCGTGCTATGCGGTGAAGTTCTGTTTTTAGAGTGAGTCCGATACGATGCAGTAAGAGCTATTCTGTCCCAATATTTTGTAGGTTGCGTGGAACCGCATTTTAAGAAGAACACGTTTTAACTTTAATTTCTTTCCTTTTCCTTATCGTCCTTTGCATTCTCTGTAGAATCTAGTCTCTCACCCTTCAGTACTGCCTCTGGTGTGTGATCGGCCGTTGTGGCGACCGCAGCATTGGAGCTCGTCGCTTCAGTTTCTGTGGAACCCGTCTTCAGCTTGGGCTCCGCTATCCGGACAGTGGCTTTAGGCTCAGAAAGGCGTGTCTCATCGTACGTCGGGGCGGGAGTAGAAGCTTCGGTGGAGATGTTAAGAGCTGTGGTATCGCCGCTAAATGCGCCAAGCTACATGGGAGGCGAACAAAGAAAGCGAATTAGAAGCGATAGCCAGCGTACTAGATACGCATAGGCAGTGGCGTAGCCAGACCTCCAAGGTAGGGGGGGCTCGATACTAAAACTCGCCCCCCCCCCGCTGATCCTGTGTGCGACAACACACACATACTTGTGCACACTGCAAACTGCAGATGAAAAAAAAAATGATTTGGACGTTCACAATACGATTACATGTATAGGCTGTCATGACCAATGAGGTGGTGTCACGAGGTTGGAAGTATTTTGAAAAGCTCATACTTTGAAAACCGTTCGAGAGTGCCGCTTAGATAGACGCCATGAACGGCAAGAACTTTCGCGATCGTCACACTAATCCCCTCATATGTTCTCCTCGGATTTGCACGATTTGTGTGGGTCGGCCCGTGGCAGGTAGGGGGGGCTCGAGCCCCCCCCCTCCCCCCCCCCCCGTGGCTACGCCACTGCGCATAGGGCCCCTAGTTTTCGGGTTTTATGATTTTTTTAGATTCGGGAGGGAAAAATCGGGTGCTGTTTACACACGGGAATTCGGGGAGAAATCGGACGCTATGATCCCTGCTTGATATGTCACCGGGGAATTTCCGGGTGAAACGAAAGGCCTATGAAACAATCCACTGCCGTGACGCTGGGGTGAGAAACAAGAGCCTTTATATTTCCGCTCGGAACTGGGACAGTGAATGCCCGCGGCATTCAAACACTTGCAAAAGCTCCGCAAAAGCTCGTCTTTGACTCCTGCAGGAGGGAATCGTAAAAGGAGGACAAATATGTTGTCACAGATACCTCTCTTTGCTAATATTATGATTCGCTTTGCCAAAGGTTTACCGAGAACGGCAAGTGGAAGGACCGCAGGGATTTCGGGTAGATATCGGGTTTTACCCGAATTCTTGAACTATCGCGTGGAACTATTCTTGAACGCGTGGAACTATCGTGAAAAATCGGGTTTAACCCGAAGACGAAGAACCCTAGATATGCAGCAACGAAGAGCACGGGATGAAGGAACCAGGCAGGAGACTGTTTACGCCCTGGTAACGGTATCACGCTGTCTTCGGTCTTGAGCATGTTCACGGGTCATGTCTTACTTTTCCGCATGGATATCGTGCCTAACGTGCACCTGGACCACCTATCTATTTGCATGAATGCGACGCAAGCCTATCGTACATGTCCAGTTGTCGAATTGAATCCACGTATCGTATCAATGTTAGTCGCATAACACTCGGGACTGGCTAGTCCCGAGTGTTTTGGGACTAACGTCTCCACTTTTTCTTTTTCTTTATTTATTTATTTATAATACTTCTGGCGATTGCCATAGAAGGAGGGGCAAGTACAGAAACATGCAAGTACACAAGTACAATATTAGTGCAATTGCAATGGAAATGGAAAAGAAATCTTAAAGCACAAAGAAGCGAAACCAATCACGCGTCCTGACCTGCCAGGTTATCAAAACAGGCTGCATTAAATGAAGACAAAGTGTCACATGCTATGGCCTCAGCTGGCAGAGAATTCCCATCACGGATACAAATAGGAAAAAAAAAGTGCTTAAAACAGTTTGTTCCAAATCTAAACTGTTCTATATACTTAGGGTGCTTAAAACGCGCTCTGCCAAATGTAATGTAATCATCCCGTGGGATACATGTTTTGTTGCGAAGAATAGCCCAGAATAACTTTAGGCGACAAAGGCTATTCCTGACTGCAAGTGTGGGAAGGCCAGACCCATACAGAAGCCCCGAGACAGACACTCCAAAGGAGTATTTGTTAAATGCGAAGGGAATGGCCCTCCTCTGAATTTGCGCAAGCTTCTCTATGGTTGAAGCAGTCTCAGGAAACCATACTACTGAAGCACACTATAATACTGATCGAACAAATGTTCTGTAAGCTGTCAACTTGGTATTAACGTCAGCGTCTCGCAACGGCCTTCTCAAGTTGTATAGTTTAAAATTTGCTTTATTCATCACTGTCTCAATTTCTTTGTCCCATCTTAGACTATCCTGAAATATACGTCCTAAATACTTGTGTTCTTTAACAGAGGTTAATACTGATTCATTAATCTTGTAATCAAAAGTTTGACATTGACACTAGTATTCTCAGTTATGTCATTGATAAAAATGAGAAACAATAGGGGGCCGAGAACTGACCCCTGCGGTACTCCTGAGGTCACTGGTGAAAGATCGGAGTTAATTGCATCATAGGCAACAAATTGGTATATGTTGCTTATATATGAAGGTAAACACGTTAGCAGACGCGAGGTCTTTAGTAGAACTCTAAACTTTACCAATAATTTCGCATGTGACACTTTATCACAAGCTTTCTCGAGATCCAAGAATATTACATGAACCTGTTTCTTTTTATCAATACACTTAGATAAGTAATAGCAGGGTCGTAGAAGACTTCTTTCTGAAACCGTATTGATTAACAGTGATTAAGTTATGGTGTTCCAAAAAGGTTGATATGTGAGAGTGCAAGATGTGCTCAAACACCTTTGAACAAGTGCAAAGCAACGAGATGGGGCGGCAGTCCTCTAATAATGTTGCATTCTTCTTTTTTGGCACGGGATAACTTTTGCTACTTTCCATTCATCAGGAAGGGTACCCGTTGAATATATTCTGGTGAAACGCACTTCCAAATAGGCGACGAAGCAGACCGTTACGAGGCAAAGGGAAATGACAGACAGTCCCTCTTTTAGTCAGCGTCTCTTCCAATCAATGTTCTATTTTTGTATTAAATATTGCAACTTTATACGTTGCAGGTTTTGCGAAATCTTTCATTCAAAATGGAGCAAGCTGTTGAAGGAAGGAAACAATGTAAATTGAATATTCAACGTAAAGCGAAGCAAATGAAAATAGACTCTGACATGAAATTTCCTCGCGCCCCGGAAAGAGAGCTATCTGTTCGAGTTCCTATTTCTGACGCCGACATCGGAGTGATCTCCGCGTTGTGCCTGCAGTTGTGATGAAGGGGACAAGAGATGGCTCGTACCAACTTGGAACTATTAACACAACACTGAAGCAGTTTTACGCGAGGTGGCATCTCACTGTGTGTCCGAAGCTGCTACAGTCTAAAACACGGCTTCACCGCATAGCTAACATCCATCCCAAATGACAACGTTCTCTATCTCGGTCTATTGAAAAAAAAAGGGGGGGGGGGGAGATACGCCATTTTTGCAAGAACTGCATAGTGCCACAAAAATGGCGTACGCCCCCCCTTTTTTTTTTTTTTCAGCACATCAGTAGAAAGAACGATCTCACTCGGCATGACGGTTGGCTACACTCTTAAAAATGAACTTCACCGCATAGCACGCTCTTAGCCAACCATCATCTCGAATGATATCGTTATCTGCCCTGATTTGATGGAAACGGGAGGCGTACGCCTTTTTTGTGACACTTATGCTGGTCATAATTGTCACAGCAAAAGGCGTACGCCTCCCGTTTTCGACGACTCAGGTCAAATAACGATATCATTCGAGACGATGGTTGGCTAGGAGCGTGCTATGAGGTAAAGTTCATTTTTAAGAGTGTGCAATCTAAAAATAGAGCTTCACCGCATAGCACGCCGTGCGCCAACCATTGCCATGAGTGATAGGGTTATCACTTCTGATTCGAGGAGAGAGAGGGGCGTACGCCTTCTTGTGGGAATTTGGATATAATTGGTAATTGCCACAAAAAGGCGTACGCCTCCCTCTCTCCTCGAATCAAAAGCGATAACCCTATTGTTTGTGGCAATGGTTGGCGCACAGCGTGCTATGCGGTGAAGCTCTGTGTTTAGAGTGTAGAGGCGTGCTATGTGGTGACGTTCATTCTTAAGGGTCTTGTGCGAATCGAAGACCTCACTAACCACGAAATTACACTCCAATCAACCAATCTCTCAGTCTACAGGATGCGGGCGAGGAATTCCAAAGCTTGTGTGCAAAAACAAATGCCGATATACGCAATGCTCTTGTGTAAAAAATAAGTAGTGTAATTCTAAATGACACTCTAGCCTTCCGTGCTGCAACAGATCAATATAACTGTTGATCCTTTTACTTATCCGTTCTTACATTGTACTCTTTATCAAGGATTAAACAAATATTCAGATAGCTTCTGTCCTTGTCAAACTTTTCTCACTCAAAATAGAGTCTATCAAAAGAAGGAAAAAGAAGTACTTTTCGTCCCTAAATATTTAACTCACTAACAGACTTTGCTATTCATAAATAACGTAGCCTTTTTCAAATAAGTGCTTTGTATACTTTACCTAATAAGTACGACATTTCCAAAACAGCGAAATTCCATGCTTACCCAAAAGCAGCCAGGCATTCTATACAATTTATACAACGCCTAGATTTCACATATTGAACGTGTATGGAAGTCTCGTGTCTAGGTAGTATATCAGTAGTGGAAGTATTTGAGAATCATTGGTAGCTACTTAACAGAAATAAAACGAACTATGAAAGACACGGAGGGGGGTGATTGTTTCGTGCATTGTTGTTGTTGTTGCAGCCAAAAGTTGTTAGCCGAGCGCCGAGAGCTCCCTCACCTATATGTCCCAGGGTGTCCCAGAAAACGTGTCATTAAATTATGATTAAAAAACAACGCGGTCAACGGCATTCGTTCTTACTAGCTTTTTGCCATCTCCTGATGTGAATGTAATCTATCTAACTTTATTATGTTAGTTTTTACGAACCGAGCTCGGGAATTTGCGAAGTAAACGTAGCTTTTTTTCCCCACCACCAATGTGGAGGGCATGACGAATTTACTGAAGTTCGTGACAAATGACACGGACACTCTTAAAAATGAACTTCACCACATAGCACGCTCATAGCCAACCATCATTCCGAAAGACAACGTTCTCGCTCCTGATTTGTTGAAAACGGGAGGCGGAGCCTATTTCGTGATGGCATAATGGTATGCACGCCACAGAATAGGTTCAGTTCTGTTTTTGAAGTGTTCCAACACACTCTTAAAAATGAACTTCACCACATAGCACGCTCCTAGCCAACCATCACCCCGAATGACAACGTTCTCGCCCTAGATTTGTTGAAAACGGGAGGAGGAGCCTATTTTGTGTCCATTATGCGCGGCACAAAATAGGCTCCTCCTCCCGTTTTCAACAAATCAGGGGCGAGAACGTTGTCATTCGGGATGGTGGTTGGCTAGGAGCGTGCTATGTGGTGAAGTTCATTTTTAAGAGTGCAGGTACACATGCCGTTTTCACCTCTTCCGGTTTGGTGCCAGGACGACATCCGGTTTCACAGCAAACACGCTCTGCGCCAATCAGTGTGCCGATTGATACAGTTTTTGCTTCTGATTTGAAGAAAGAGGGCGTTGTATACGCCTTTTTGTAGCAATTGAAATTGCCACAAAAAGGCGCGTACCCTCCCGTTTTCGACAAATCAGGAAAGCGAAAGACATAATTCTGCATGACGGCTGGTCGCGGAAGGACCGGAAGTCGTCGTGGCACCGGAAGTTGTGGCGGGGTCTCGTTTATGTTTACCCGAGAATGTCATGTACAGCACACACGGGGGAGTTTTTTCTCTCTTTTTTTTTTTTTTGGCATGAGTAGGATGTGGAGCAGGGCTTGTCGAAACGAGGATTTTGTTCTTAACCTTTTTTCCATAAATTCGTTTTCTTGTTCTTTTTTGTCTCTCTCTCTCTCAAAAGAACTTGTTTTTCCGGTACACGACCATGCTAAAGCATGGCTTCATCAGTTACCTCCGCCGTGTCTTCAGTTGGTTCGGTGTCCCACGCCTCACCACTCTCCTCAGCGCTTGATCTATTTCTTAGCGGTCCGACTGCAATCGGCATAAAACATAATAAATTACTTGATAACCTACTACCAATAACAAGACTTCCGTTACACAGCATCAAGATCTCTAACGTCAATGCAGACATATGTGTAATTTTTTAACACGGAATTAACAACGTGCATTTGTGAGCCTTTTGAGCACTAGAAAGGAGGGAATTGCTGATTTTGTCCAATGGGAGAGCGGTGCTCTCAATGCTGGCAGACGGCTGTCGGCATAGTTCCGGGGAAAAGGAATGTAATACTCTGAGCGAAGCTTTTAAGTGATTATAGAGCTGAACCGAAACGTGTTTGACTGCCATCTTCATGTTTTCTTTCCTCTAATTCTAATCTAATCTGTTCCTCTGTTACACTCTTGAAATAGAACTTCACTGCATAACATCGTTAAAGCCAACCAGGATAACATCGGTACCAGTTTGATAGGAGCCTGTCCTGTTTTGTGGCTCCGCGGTGAAGTTCTGTTTGGAGAGTGTGGTGTCCAGCTTGAAATGTCCATATAGGATAAGGTGGAGCAAGATGAGACCAAAGTGCAAAATTGGGGTAGTTCGTGTAACATAACTAATTTAGGCTGGCAAGGGGACGACGGACAAAGAAGGCGACACACAACAGAAACAGCTTACTCACAACTGGAGAATTTAATACAAGGAAACAAAAAAACAACCTGACCTACAAGACATGATGACGTCAACAACAATGACGGCAGGTTTAGCACACTCAAACGACAATATCAACTATCTGTTCAACTCTCAGAAAAGATAATTAAATTCCGCAGAAGACAAGGCAATTAACGGGGATCTGACGCAATCAGGGCCTTGCTGAAAAATGTTGACGGCCTCATGTATCTCCCTCGCTGTCTGATTGGGATGCTTGGCAAGCGGGCCCGTGTACAACCGCAATTCCTAACATGTACTGCAAGGTGACCACTGGGCTTGTTTTTCATCGCAGCCGCATGTTCAAGTAATCTAACAATAAGGCACCTTCCACTCTACCCAATATAGCACTTGTCACAGCTCAAAGGGATTTTTTTAAACTGAAGACTTGTCACATTCAACGAAAGGCCTCTTATGCTGGATTTCACAACCCTGGCGTGGCTTGGGGTTATTGATTCTAGAGCATAGCTGTTGTAGCTTGACCGGAGCGGACAGTACCACTGGGACACTGTGTCTTTCGGCTACTTTGTTGATGATGTGCGATATTTTATGTACATAAGGAATGCAGACTGGTCTTCCTTCGGGCCGCCGCCTCTCTGTGGTCGAGGCCTGCCGCATCTCAGTGATGACGGTTTCCGACACGGAGTGGATGAGGGTGTCAGGGTATCCACCGTCTGCCAACTTCTCCAGCTGTGCTGCATCTCATGTTCACAGGACTTGTTGAGCGCAGAGCGCAACGTAGTTCAAACCACACCCCTCTTGAGAAGTCTTTAGTTTATAAAATCCCTTTGAGCTGTGACAAGTGCTATATTGGGCAGAATGGAAGGTGCCTTAATGTTAGATTACTTGAACATGCGGCTGCGATGAAAAACACGCACAGAAGTCACCTCGCAGTACATGTTATGAATTGCGGTTGTACACCGTTATTTGAACGAACGGGCACGCTTGCCAAGCATCCTAATCAGACAGTGAGGGAGATACACGAGGCAATATTTTTCAGCAAGGCCCCGATTGTGTCGGCTCCTCGTCAATTGCCTTGTCTTCTGCAGAATTTGATTATCTTACTGATAGTTGAACAGATAGCTGATATTGTCGTTTGACTGTGCTAAACCTGCCGTCATTGCTGTTGACGTCATCATATCTTGTAGGTCAGGTTGTTTTTTGTTTCCTTGGATTAAATTCGTCAGTTGTGAGTAAGCTGTTTCTGTTGTGTGTCGCCTTCTTTGTCCGTCGACCCCTTGGCAGCCTAAACTAGTTATCAAGATGAGACACCGGGCAAGAAGCCACAATTTTGTTTGTGCGCCACAACAGTTTTCCTGTTTCCTATGGTATTTCCAGCAAAGCAGAAGCGCACGCAAATGCGAGCGATCAGCGACACATCAGACTGGCGGTGCCTTGTTTGCAAAGAACGGTGGAGCAAAAGAGTACCGGGTCCTGTGTGGCTTTATTGCACATCATGTGGGCAGTGGGCTCATGGGGGCTGCGTAGGGGCCTACGGGCTTTACTTTGTCTGCTTGGATTGCAAAACCTAATTCGTATAACATCACCACGGCGTGCCTCATCTTGCCCAACGCGATGCCTCGTCTTGCCCCGAGGATTCGGGCAAGATGAGACAATCTGCTTTTTTGAATTTCCTGGTCTGTGCTTATTTTGGACCGGCTACATCCCGTTCTGCATTTACAGGTCAGAAGCAAGGTATATCTAACCTTGTAGCGAAAACGGGCGAAAATACCAAATCAGACCTATCGGCAAAGCTACCAGCATGAGGCGCGAGCGATCCTGGTGTTGCTAGTAGAGGTACGATGTAAACAACAAAAAAACTTTACTATATGGGCATGGCTTTTGTGTGTACTAATAGGTTATTCGTAATTCCAATGTAGAGAAAACTGTGTTGCCCCACTCGTGCACATATACGAAATCATCTACCACTTGAGTACATTTCAGTGTCCTGCTCCCTTTGCGCATGTGTCACAGTGGGCGTGTTTATCCGTGCATCTCTGTATCCGTGCCGTGTGCCCGTGCATTGTAATATGGAGTTCGTACACTTTTTGGGTTAAACAGGAAGCGTCGTTCACATCTCGGAGTTGTTGACCAAGATTAACACGTGTGAACAGATGAATAGAATGCATCCCATGTTGCTGGCCCCGCGAAAAAAAAAATCGTCATGGGACAAGCGGCCATGATAGCGTGAGTGTTAGCAGGAATCAGCTGTGCACCAACGATGACGTGTTTTGTTGCAATGTACCTATAATGGCCACTCATTGAATAAATGCGAACGTCTAATCACTACGTGTACGTATAGCTCCAATGAGAAATGGACCTCAAATGAACCTTCCTAATTTCTGTGTGGTCATCACGATGCCCTTCTGTTTGGAGTTGTCAAAATTTGTGATAACTATGTATTTCGAATTGATATGTTTAAGTAAACCTGACATTATTTATTTTTCTGTGTTCTCGTCTGGTATTGTTGACTGGGTGAGGAAAAGCGAATACAACGCAAACGAAGTGCGCGAATGTAAACCTGCTATGGCTAATTATGCACTACTGATTATTCATACCGCTGACGTCATCTCTGACGTCATTTATTTACAATCGTAGTCCGCACAACGGATGGATGTCGCTGACCGTCTCCATCATGGCGTCATTCTGAAGACACGGGGGCCTATGGGAGTTGCGCTACCTGTTTAGATATACCTTGTCAGAAGCTCTAGACACCTGAGAATGTGCCTATGGCTGTTTTTTTTAACACAAAAAATAAAGATTTCATATTGAATTGCACAATTCTGTCTCATCTTGCCCCACCTTACCCTAATTGTGTCGTTGTCATCGCAAAAGAGGACGCATGTGTCAGGTGAGATATTGTGGCATACGTACAGAGCAGGACTGCACCGATGACCACAGCGAAGATGATCGTCACTATTACGGTGATGATGGTACGACGCTTTCTCCTGAAAGTCAAGCGTACATTAAGTTCAGTTCCTTAAGTGCCACCATCATGGACTAACAAAAAAGACGTTTATTTTATTTCACATTATACAGGGAGATCCCCAGGCTAAATAATTCGGGAACGGGTGCACCAGTCGAAGAACGTTCGTTTTTAGAAGTATCTGTCCAGTACCATCTACAAGTGACGCACTGTGTAAATGAGTGGGAGGCGCTCATTAGTTAAATGAAAATTCAAATGAGTTTCCTGAAAAACAACTTCTGAGGCAGGGCACCGTTGGCATCAAAATGGGCACTACCCCATTGTGGACCTTCAGTAGACCCCTTTTAGAGAAAAATCCGCCAGCGAAGAGGGTCATTTGTTGTTTGCACTTATTAATTGGTTTCGGTTTACATATTTTTCTCGCAGCTAGTCGCGGTGAAGTGCAAACGCACGCTCTTCCACTCTCGTATCCACCAATGAATAACGTGTTCTTGAGTTTACTTCGCAATTGGGAGTGCTGAAGAAAAGGTAACAGCGCCAGGCAGGCTTCGCCAGACCCCACACCCCGCTTATCTGGGTGATATGCGCCCTTTCTCTGTTATGATCGCAAGGACGAAACACAGTTAATCACATCGTACCTTGATATCGCATGCTTATTCCACGTTTTCTTCAGCACTAACCGTTGCGAAGTGAGCTCAAGCAGACGTAATTAATTGGTGGGAAAGGTTGTGGAAGAGCGTCATTTCGTGCTTCACTGCGACCAGCCGCGACAACAATAGCGACAACAAACAGAACTTCACCGCATAGCACGCTGTGCGCCAACGATTGCCGCGAATGATGGGGTTTGTCGCTTCTGATTCGAGGACACAGGAGGGCGTACGCCTTTTTGTGTCAATTTGGATATATGATTTATGACAAAAAGGCGTACGCCTTCTTCTCTCTTCGAATCAGAAGCGATAACCCTATCGTTCGTGGCCATGTTTGGCGCAGAGCGTGCGCTATGCGGTGAAGTCCTGTTTGCGGAGAGCAAGAGTGCCAGAGTGATAAGGTTACACTGTTAAAACGGAACTTTACGACATAAGACGCTCCTACACTCTTAGAAATGAACTTCACCGCATAGCACGCTCCTAGCCAACCATCATCTGTAATGATATCGTTATCTGGCCTGATTTGCTGAAAACAGAAGGCGTACACCTCCCGTTAATTCCTAAGAGTGAAGGCAACCATAACGCATGATCTGTCTAGGCTGGGAGCCACCTTGTTCAACAGCTTGTTGGACAGTATGATATCGATGATATCAAAGATATCTGGAGCCTATTCTGCGGTGAAGCTGTTTTTTTTTTTTTTTTTTTAAGTAGTGAACTGCAGCGTACCATAACTGCCAGTTTTCGCACATCGTCTAAATGGAGCCATGTCCGCACTGTACGCGATCTCGTAGAGCACGTTGTTACCACGAAAGTTATAATCATTACCATTGTACGCATGTTCTACGCTCGAGGCATAGTATACATCTTACCTGTTAGCTGCAAATTACATGAAAACGTGAGTATGCAGCTCATACAATAGTGTGGTAGTACCGAAGAGTTATCTATACTACTTCATGTGTTCTTACGTCTTCCAGGCACGGGCTCGATGGTGGTGAACACCTCTATAAAGAATTAACATTAAGCATGAAAGAATACGATTTCATGGCAAGCTACCAAACGGACAGTTTTCGTATATTTATGCTGCTTTGCGCCTATTTATTTCTGCAGAGCAATATACACCCTTAGAAATGAATTTCACCGCATAGCACACTCCTAGCCAGCCATAATCTCGAATGATATCGTTATCTGGCCTGATTTGTTGAAAAGAGGAGGTGTGCACATTTTCTGTAACAATTATGAACAGCATAAGTGTGACAAAAAAGACGTAGGCCTCCCGTTTTCAAGAAATCAGGCCAGATAACGATATCATTCGAGATGATGGCTGGCTAGGAGCGTGCTATGCGGTGAAGTTTATTTTTTTTAGTGTAGCTAGGCAAAAGGGCCCTCTGCAGACGACCATTAGATTGTCTCTGTTTATTGCTGCTGCAGTCATAAAGATAAGCTTTTCTTCTATTCTTTATGCAGCCTTACTTTCTCTGAAAGTTACTTACCCGATACCGTTGATATTTCGGACACCGCTGGAACACATGGCAATGATAAGCAACCAAACACATTACGCAGGCACTTTTTTTTTCACCACGTTAGCGTTAAGTATATGGCACCTGTATTTCAGTATCGAGGGCACTGGCTGAAAAAAAAACAAATGAGAGTAAATACACGCGAACATAACCTTCCGCTCCTACCCAAAATAATAAGAAAAGAAATGGGTGCGAAATTGACCATCGAAGATAACGTAAGATATCTCGAAAATTTTTGTGACGCGATCCAGAAGTGTTACAGAGCAGCGCCAAGCGGACGAACACTCCCGCACACGCGCTTTAGAACTATATGATACATTACAGGCAGAATGTTTTTGTTACAAGATGTTTAAACCAGATTACAAGATGTTTTCGTTTCTCTCAGAACCAGGGGAACGTCAGCAGCGAACTATTGAGAACGCTAAAATGACCCCCTTGCAACAGTCGAATAAAGACGATAAAGGTAACGGAGAGCGAAATCAGCAGACTTTGATATCGAAAGAGGTTGAGGGGAAAACGTCGGGGATAATGGACCAATCGGTGTCAGTGCACTGGCTTCAACTGCACGAATCTGTCAGCAAGGCAGGTGACGTATGACAGGTAACTTTAGTATCGCATATTCGAAAAACGCGGAGGAAAAATCGATAGTCACAACTGGTTGTGGAAAACGGCGTTTCACTGAAAGGGATTCGAGCATGTAACAGGTAGTAATAATTAGGTTGATCAAATAAAATTACTTTCATCCACACACGAGGGGCAGCCCGCAGACAATCCCCTTGGAGGCCTCTATAGCTAGCATTGGCAAAGTCAGGTGTCAAAACCGTTCATATGAGGTATTTTATACTGCTGGCTCATATGGCAGCCTAGGTGCTCAGTATACAAACGCCACACATTTCGTTCAAATCCACCTCGTAGTTTATTAGAAAATTCATATTTAATGTTACGGGCAACCCTGTGTCTAAGACCGGACACGAATTCTGCAGTTCCCCCTTGTAGGGCGGCGAACATAAACATGCCAATAACAATGGGAGTGTACAGCGGCATCTGTGGACCGCTGCCATCACCACGTCGGCTTGCCTGACGTGGTGCATTTTTGCGTGAGTGACTCTCGTGGTGTTTCTGCTGACAGTTTGTCACTCATTTCCACGATGTACCAATGGTCTTGCATTTCGAGATAATATATGTCAGGAACTACTATCTCGTTTGAACAAACTTTTGAAAGAAAGTTCATGAAGCCGGCTGCTTAGCCCATGACTTAGCCGATAGAAGGTTGGGGACATGTAACACTGTTGCTCGACGAATAGGCGATTGTTTCCCACCAGGAGTAGCCCCTCGTCTTTTCACCGAGTTTTCTGTCGCACATAAAATTTGCTATGGATTTCTTTCGGAACAAGCTTTCAAACGCCGCTGCCAATATTAACAGCTTGCCTGCTGCTTTACAATACCTTTAAAGGGGCTATGAACTCTACCAAGCTAGCCCGCCGACTGTGTCGGCTCCAAACGGCGATTTTAACTTGCTGGCTGTGACACCTTTTGTATAGTTGAATCCGAAAGGTCCGTATCTTCACCACATAGAGCAAGCTGCTAGCCAACCATCCCCCCCCCCCCAATGACAACGTTCTCGCTCCTGATTTGTTGACAACGGGAGGCGGAGCCTATTATGTGGAGCCATCATGTACCGTATTATGGCTACAAAATGGGTCCCGCCTCCCGTTTTCAACAAATCAGCGACGAGAACGTTGTCATTCGGGATGATGATTGGATAGGGGCGTGCCATGTGGCGAAGTTCATTTTTAAGAGTGTAAAGTAGAACGTTATGTGTACCTTCGCGTTGTCGTCTGATTGGGTGCTACAATTCTTCAGATGACGTAACAATGGATAGAGGTATCTGGATGGCGGTGCGTCTACTCGCCCGTATAAAAAAAAAAGTGCGTTTTTGTGTTAACGTTGCACACGTTATGAGCGAGGAGAATTGAACAATAAATTGTAAATACAATTACGAATCGTACAACAACAACGCTACATCTATTAAACCCGTAACTAAATCCATGCAGATTGGAGTTCTAACCTCCTTTAATTGGACGGAGATTATGTAGCCCCGTAGTTGCAGACGTATGCGGGACGCGTCTCAAGACATTAGGGACATGTATCGGGAGTTGAAATTTAAAAAAAAAAAACTTTCTACCTGGAGGATATGCCTAGTACCTCTGGGAGTACCTATAGTCAGACGTCTCTGTCGCATGTAATACCCATGCACCTTCCCGAACCACTCTTATAATATAGCCAGCGAAGCGACGGGTCGGCCTTGGGGGTGCGAGGCTCCGAGCGCCCACCATTCGATGTCATCACAGCCTCCGACGCTTCTTTCACAATATAGCGGCATCCACAGTTGGTTGGGCTTGGCAAGGCTATCGCAGGAGTTGCACTATTGCAGTTTAAGGGGCACATTTCGGAGGGCTCTAGGGCACCTCCATTGCGGGTTTCCCGTAACGTTTACGTACTTCGGGTCGGTATGTTGCCGCTCCCTTCAATTATCTGTCTCACTTATACTACTACTACCACTTATTTTCTAAGCACGTACGCAATTTCTCAAAAGCAAGTGGCCCTCACATTGAACTCCAAAAGAGAGATGCTGCTAATGTGCTCAAAATGAGCTTACCCATTCTGCTGCGTTGTTTGGGATCACCGAACGCGACGCACCGAACCCAAACAAAAGGCTTGGAGAAGGGCGCGAGACTTCGTCGTTTTCTCGTTGCTCTGACAAAAATCGCAGTTGAACAGAAGGAATAGTGGGTGCCTAAAATACATGTAACGGGAATATTTCTTTTGTAACAGTCGGAAGCATCAGAAAATGAATTTAATCGGATTTTGCAGCCGGCTGTCCGCTCACGGCTGAATTCAAGCAACCGTGTGCTGACTGACGTCACCGGAGTTGGTCATGAAGGCAGGCTGTTCGTCACAAAAAGCGGTCTTCCACCTCGTAATTTGCTGCCGAACAGTCGCTATAGAAACATCTGCGTTGATGCTTTCGGTGGTGTCGGACCATAACAAGCCTGGCGACGCCATCAGCTGAGCGATCGGGAATCTCGCCGATGCGAATCACGTGTGAACCGAAAGCTGACAATTGGTTTCAAATTCGATGTTTTCGATGTTTTATGAAGAAAAAAAACATTTTTTGGTGTTTTCTTCCTGGAAGTCATCTGTGGGTATCACATGAACTTTAGGATTCCAGATTCCTCGCGGACACCACCTTTAAGTGGACTGACCCAAAGGATGGCAGCCCCTGCTTCACGGTAATTAATTCAGAGTCGAACACGGGTTCTACGGGTTCTGCGGCTCGTAAGAAATCACACAAGCGTGCAGATGAAAAGATCCTTCAGTCTCGTCACCACGTTTCAACTAGTTTCCTAACCGTACCATTTCATTTCACTTATTTTACTTCAAGAGCCCAGCTAGTACATCCAGGCCATATGAACTCGTGAGTAGTGTCAAACAGAGGTTCTGTATTCCTGGAACGTCGTACGAAGAGTATACAATATATAAGGCTATCGCTGCCGCTTTGCGTACGTGTAGTGGTTTGTCTGCAACCCTGACCCTGACTTTTCGAACCAATCTGACGTTGGAAAGAAAAGCTAAAAACCCGAGTTCCCCCAGCCCTAATGACAGCCATGCGGCGAGCAGTTACGGACGAATAAAGATTGTAGAGCAGACTATAAGAGCAGTCATTGTGTACGGAAAGTGCGAATACCTGTGGCATATAAAGAGGGCAAAGACAACCACGCAATCCGAGGCAATTGATTTTGCACTTCCTTCACGTCATTCCTTGTGAAGTCGGCACTGGACGCATGATTCCCGAGCAACATATCGGCATGCAGACCGATCAATCGAGCGTGCTTCGTGAGTCTACTCGTCGCTGAGCTGTGCACACTAAAAGCAGAACTTCTCCGCATAACACACTCAAGGCCGAACACTTCACAGAATGATCCTGTTATCATTCCTGATTCGAGGAGGGAGGGGGAAGTTCGCACTTTTATCGTATGGTGGTGAAAGGGCCATTGCCGTTGTCGGCCTCACAGAGATGGGCAACGTCAAGACTTGCGCCCTGGGGGAATGTGCGTCCTGGGCCGACTTCTACGGGAACTGTGCCGACATATGCCCGAAAGCGTCTATGGAAAACCCAGGAAAATCCCCAGACAGCGCAGCCGGCACCGAGATTTTAACCCGGGTACTTCCCAGTCTCGACGTGTACAATTCGTGTACAGTAGACGTACAGTGTCCCAAAAAGAGGTGCGCTTCCGTTTCTTGCACAAATCAGAAGCGAGAACGCTATCAGCTAGGAGGGTGTTATGTGGTGAAGTTATGCTTTCACAGCGTAGGACCTCGCGTGAGCGAGGTTTGTCATAGTTTGAACCCAGTGACGACTTCTTAATAGTTACCCGCCTACGGTTACTCAAGTAATACACATGAGAGAAAATGCCTTGTAGCCTTGTAGAGATGGTTCGATGATCTGGTGTTTAAGACAAAATCGGGAGATTCATCCGTTCACCCGAAGGGGAACCTGTTCACAGCGAGTTTAGCGCATTGCCTATCACTGAGTTGCAAACAGGGGACAAAACTGATACCATATAGCTTAATTCCGTGGAACACCGCGGCATCATGCGCCCCTACGGCCGGATTGGAAGACAAAGTCGACGCGCGCCACTTGGTTCGGAAGGTTGTCTGGTGACCAGGAGTGTCGCCCTGGTTCGCAGCGGAAACGCGCTGAAGAAGCCGTCCTGGGGTTCCCTCCGAAGTCCACCAGCCCCCCGACAATCCAGACACGTCATCCTATGCGAGAGCTCTCAGGGACTTCTTGGTGAGCCATGAACGACACCGGGCTGCCCACTCTTGGAGTTTACTCGCTGACGTATCTGAATGGCTCCAAGCGCCGCCGGACGTTTCTGGTACCGCGTATGCATAAGCGTGTAATCTTGGACACCAGCGCTGTACCACTCAAGGATCCTACGGACGCTCAGCAACAAATGCTTTCTGGACGCTCGTCCATGAGTGGAGACACCCGTGCGAATCACGGAAATAACTGGAGGGTGACGGACACTACACGGCTAGAAGGTTCCGTGCAATTTAACGAACCCGAAACGTCTGTGGGCGATACACTGGTTGAAGATCAAAACCTAGATGGGGCACGTCGTCATAACCTCCGAGCACGCCGACAGCTTAGCATCTCGAGCCCACCGATGAAGTGGCAAACAAGCCGACCCACAATTCACAAGCTCAACGCCCCTCCGGCCTCACAGGCAATCTATGAAGCGGCGGCGGTTGCGCAGCTCGCAACGGTACGGGCTACTCAGTCTTCAGGTACATCGCGCGCAGAGGACGCTCGCGTACTGCAAAGGCTTCGGGAAGGAGGTGCTAAACTCTTCATAATACAAAAGCCAGGAAAAGGCTATCGGAGACCCGCTGAAAAGACGTCAGCCGCCGAGCTGGACATAAGAGCAGTGAAGGTTAAAAAATACAATGACTCGCAGGGCAGACGCGAAAAGATGGAGAATAAGGCGATCCAAGAAACTGATAACTACATTGGAATGATTATCGGATATCCAAACCATATAACTGCGCTGAAAGATATCGACTACCGTCACGCGTACGTTGAGAAACTTGAAGCTACTTCAGGGTGCCGAAATACAATACAGGGAGCATCGAGCCCCGCCAGCTGTGGGTCAAACAGCAGGAAAATGAACGGCTTCTTACCAACCGATAACGTAGATTATACCTGCATACCAAACAGCGGTATAACAGACATCTGCACGTCTATCAGCAGTAGGACAGAGAACTGCACGTCATGCAGCAGTACTGCATACAGCCTGAAAGCAGCACGCAGGACGGTTGCTAGCTACCCGTCAACCAGCAGCATCGCCAGCGTTTGTAAAGACACTCCGGGCACGGCAGACATCAGCGAACGAGGTACCGGAGAAACCATATTAGATAAAAGTTGGGTTTCCGTACAGTCTGCTTCCGCAAGCCAAGAAAAGTTGTCAGACGGAGTGTCTGCCACACCGGCAATAGAAACCTTTCGTCAGCAGTACGATGAAGAATACGACGATTCTGAGCTGCCAACGTCTTCCGTAGGAGGGCAACGAAGAAACTGTCTTGCCCTGACTGTTGCTTGTCGTCTGAAAGGTAATACGGCCTTTCATGTTTGAATGCAGTGGAACACCATGCTAAAACTCCCGAGGTTTTTGCTCGATATGGCCATGATTAGAGCTGAGTGCGGGTAAGCAAACTTGGACCCGTACCCGTACAGTACCCGCGCGTGTGTGACCCGCACCCGCAAGAATTTAATCTGGGCGACCCGCACACGCACCCGCACTGCTGTCTGTATACCCGCATACTCGCATTGGGACCCGCAGGGGGACGTGAGCGGTATACACGCGCTCGGCCGCCAGCTCGAACCCCCGTTTTCTTGTTCACCCGCTGGGTGATGAAGATGACGATGCGGGCACGATACACCAGGCTTTCCCCAAATACATGGATGCATTCCTTCTGTTCGTTATTGACATCGGTGTTTGGGATTGAATATCCGACTGAATTACAATTTCCTGGAAATTCGTAGTGTTGGCGACGTGTCTCGGAAGGCTTCAATCGTATGCCAATAAAACTGCAACAAAACGTGTCATTCGGACTTTATAAAATAGCGGGGCGACGGAAAAATACGGGGTAAACGGCATTTGTGTGGCAACTAAATTTTCCACTTTGCAAAAATATTTTCATTTGACACTAATTAAAAGAAATTTAATTTCTTTAATTGAACTCCAAAATTTCCCAAGTTGACCTAACGTTCTTCTTTTTTTGTTTTTGTGTTTTACACAATTAGGGAGCCCGTAGCGAACTTAGTCAGATCCACCAAGAAATCCGCTCGATATTGCAAAAGGAACTGCCCAAAAAAGTGTCGAAATTGAGGCTTCAAAGTTTCGGGTGTTCAACGGCGCATCAAATCAATCGCAAAGATGCGCGGCGAGGAAGACATGCTCCTGTCGCCATTAAGCTACACTCTTAAAAATGAACTTCACCGCACAGCACGCTCCTAGTCAACCATACTCTCAAATGATATCGTTATCTGCCCTGATTTGCTGAAAACGGGGGGCGTACGCCTTTTCTGTGACAATAATGAACAGCATAAGTGCCACAGAAAAGGCGTTCGCCTCCCGTTTTGAGCAAATCAGGGCAGATAACGGTATCATTCGAGATGATGGATGGCTAGGAACGTGCCACGCGGTGAAGTTCATTTTTAAGAGTGTAGAACAATTTATTGTCGGACCGGCATGCAGCACAAGACCCGTTGATAACAAGGCGGGTGACATTCCAGCATACGTTGATAAGCGGCAAACAAAAATGATGCCGCCTCTTTTTTCCCGCCTTTTTTTTTCGACCTATCTTTCATGGGGGCAGGAGCATGTCCTCCTCTCCGCGCATCTTTGCGACTGATTTGGTGCGCCGTTCAATACCTGAAACTGTGAAGCCCCAATTTCGGGACTTTTTTGGGCAGTTCCATTTGCAATATCGAGCAGATTTCTTCGTGGATCTGACTAAGCTCGCTACGGGTTCTCTAATTCTGTAAAAAAAACAAGAAAGATTAATTAAGTAATATATTATTAATTAAAAACAATTAATTATAATAATTAAAATGAAATAAAAATATTTTTGGAAGGTGGGCAAATTTAGTTGCCACAGAAATGCCGTTTACCCCATATTTTGCCGCCGTCCCGTTTTTTTTATAAAGTCCGAATGACACGTTTTGTGAAACACGCTGTATGTCTGCATAAATAATCGAACTCGCACCAGCACTTGCCTGCTGCAGTCTGGCACATGGATTTATACGGCCAACGACATAGGGCAGTGCTGAACTCGCGTGTGACAGAGAGGGACCACTTAGTTGGCCATGGAGTGCATGTAATGCGGGTATACCCGCATTGCCCGCGGTCGTATTGCGGGTACACCCGCATTTTACCCGCAGCAATCGCGAATTCCTACCCGGAATTCGTGACGATGTGCGGGTAACTGCGGCTATACCCGGACCCGCGCTGACCTCTAGCCATGATCATTCTATTTGTATATGGTGTCAGTTATCCATGAAAGTTTTCCAGTTTTTGCTCGATATGTCTATGATTCTATCTGAATATGGTGTCGCCTATTTACGATTTCGTTATTTCTTTTACATTGCGTTAGAAAAAGGAACTTCGCGTGCGTAACGTGCGTAAGAGGGTTGTCTTCACAGAAGATTAACTCTCCACCTTTTCCACAACATTCACGTCCACCTGGACCTGTCGGTTTCTGAAACAAAATAATAGGCAAATACCGACCAGATATCGATACTTCATTGATGCTGTATCGATGTTCCTCGGAAAAGTATCGCGCTTTCGTCTACATTCATTTATATTATCATCAGAGCAGAAATTTACAAAACATGCATGTTTATGCCGATGCCCATGTTGGGAAAATAGGGTTGTTTTGAAACGTCGTTTGGAAGAGGTATCAATCGAAATGGTTCCATCAATATCATCGTGACTTCTGCTCAGGGTCTTGAGTAATATATTCTTCGCGGCAGTTCGATTCGAGAAAGTGTCTGATGCCTTGTGCACTGTTCTCCCGCACTCAGGGATAACTGGAATACTCTTGTAACGGCTCTGTTTTTCACACTGTAGCGTAGCTCTTTATCATTGTTGTCTCGCGACGTCAAATTACGAATTGTCATCATTTGTTTTTCAGAAGGACTGCGTTATCCTCTACTGTTGAACGTGGCCGTCTGCCGTGCAAGAGAGGTGATGATGCGGAACGGGGCACTCATTGTACGAGGACCCATTATCAGCGGACCCGAGATGACGTTATGCCCGCTTCACAAGGAGTACCTTCACTGCACTAGGCGTATCGACGTCAAGTTGATGAACCGGGAGGAATGGTCCACCCTCGCCGCGGGTCCGCACGAAATGGTAGTCGGCTGCGCAGCAAGGTAGAACGTTGCCACATGATTGAGCTGCCCTTGGTACATTTGCTTTACACGTGATCTCAACATGTAATTCCTCTTAATAGGGCGTTACGCGTCTTTTCGCTACGCTTAATTGGTGCTATGCCTTTCTATGTCTTTGTTTGCTGTCCCGTTCGTTTTATTTCAGTGTTGGTCGTTGAGATACCAAACTCTTAAAAATGAACTTCACCCCATAGCACGCTCCAAGCCAACCATCATCTCGCATGATATCGTTACCTGCCCTGATTTGTTGAAAATGGGAGGCGTACGCCATTTTTGTGACAATTATGAACAGCATAAGTGTCACAAAAAAGGCGTACGCCTCCCGTTTTTAACAAATCGGGGCAGATAACGATACCATACGAGATGATTGTTGGCTAGGAGCGTGCTATGCGATGAAGTTCATTTTTATGAGTGCACTCTATGGTAAATTTTCCCCGAGTATAATGAAGGTGCGATTTGCAGTCAAGTCAACTTTGTGTTACGCCTCCACACGTCACCAGAAGTGAAGAAAACAGTAGCGCGATAATATCCAGTACACTCTTAAAAATGAATTTCACTGCACAGCACGCTCCTAGTCAACCATACACTGTTAAAAATGAACTTCACCGCATAGCATGCTCCTAGCCAACCATCATCTCGAATGATATCGTCATCTTCCCTGATTTGTTGAAAACTGGAGGCGTACGCCTTTTTTGTGACACTTATGCGGTTCATAATTGTCACAAATAAGGCGTACGCCTACCGTTTTCAACAAATCAGGGCAGATAACGGTATCATTCGAGATGATGGTTGGCTTGGAGCGTGCTATGCGGTGAAGTTCATTTTTAAGACTGTACTCTCAAATGATATCGTTATCTGCCCTGATTCACTGAAAACGGGGGGCGTACGCCTTTTCTGTGGCAATTATGAACAGCATAAGTGTCACAGAAAAGGCGTTCGCCTCCCGTTTTCAGCAAATCAGGGCAGATAACGGTATCATTCGAGATGATGGTTGGCTAGGAACGTGTTATGCAGTGAAGTTCATTTTTAAGAGTGTTGCGAGAACTGCCCCCTCCCCCCCTCCTTTCCCGGTGCCCTCATCCCAAAAAGCAGATTTTCACGGCATGGCACGCTTAAAACCAGCCGCTGCAGGAAGGCATACAGGAGGGCGTACGCCTTTTTGTGCAATTATCATATTCAAATTGACAGAAAAAGGCGTGCACCCCCTCTTCGGACCAGAAGCCATAACCTTATCATTCGTGGCAACGGCGCACAGCACGCATTGCGATGAAGTTGTGCTTTTAGAGTGTACTGACATTAATCAAAGGGTGCGTTAAACATCACATGCTCATAAAACTATTGCGAAGCCCTGCAAACAGCTTCGCGTTATGCGGCCCAATTTTCAGATAACGACATCCGAACGTCACCAGGCGACGTGGACATCTCGACATCCGGGTATTCCTTGACATAGCCGCAATGCAGCTTCCGTGCTTGCATCCCATCTTTTTGTGTCTGCGTTCCAGCGACTAGCTGTCCCTTCGCACCTGGAAGATTGCCAAAATAACACTAAAATGCTCGTGTCAGGTGGTCCCTAAATAGGGTACCCTGTTCAATGACTCCAGCTGTTGCGCTGCTCCGTTAAGTGAAAGGCTCCTCGTGAGGGCAGGTAACCCGTAATGCTATAGCAAACATCGACACGAAAGGAAAACGAACCCTGTCAAGCGTATGTGTTTCGGAGTGCTTTCGGTTAAAGCCGGAAACACGAACCCATAGTATGCTGCTTATAGCCTACCGTACCGCATTACTCCATGTGACTGCATTCCTCTATAATAACATGCCTGTCTTGTACGTGCAGGAAGCTCTCGCCACCGCTGTCCATCCAGGTGACTGGGTTGGATAGAAGATCCTTCTATACTGTGGCTCTTATCTTCCTCCCACTTGGGGTTCATTATTTAAAAAGTGGAAACATCGGAAGTCTGTGGTCGGAGTCGAACGACGTCATCAGCAAACATCAGATTGGTAGGTTCCACAACAGCGTTTCAAAATCACCCTACAACTTCGGCGAGGTCCGCAAATCTGTACTGAAGTTATTGTTTAATCGGTAGCTATGGGCAAATTCGGATCACAGCATCGACTTAGAACGTAATCGCGCCTTCTCGACCGGGTTCGAACCAGCGACCTTGGCATCAAGAGGAGTAAACGTTATAGGGCAAGGTGGGGCAAAATGAGACAGAAATTTGCAATTGAATATGAAATTTTTATTTTTCGTGTTTTCGGGGGGAAAAAAGCCATTGGCACATTCACAGGGGTCTAGAGGTTCAGACCTGTAAATGCATAACGGATGTAGCCAGTCTAAAATAAACACATAATAAAAATTCAAAAATGCAGATCGTCTTATCTTGTCCCAACCCTCGGGGCAAGATCAGACTTCGCGTGGGGCAAGGCGAGGCACGCGGTGGTAATGAACTATACAAATTAGTTTTTCGCAGTGCAAGCAGACAAAGTGAAGCACGCGAGCCCCAACGCAAATCCCCCGAGCCCACCGCACACCTGGTGTGCAATAAAACCACACAGAACCCGGTGCTATTTTGCTCCACCGTCATTTGCAAACAAGGCACTGCCAGTGGGATGTGTCGCTCGTCGCTCGCTTTTGCGCGCGCTTTTGCTTTGCTGGAAATGTCTTAGGAAGCAGGAAAATTTGCTGGAAAATGCAAAAAAGAAATCTCTGAGGGACAAGCATTACATCACCTAATAGTTGACCTATCCGTTTCTAAATTATGTTAAATTGAAATTGCATTAAGCTTGCATTAATTACAGTAAATTGCCCCATCTTGCGCCGTGCATATAATCGGATGCACGAATTTTTCTGTTTAACACCGGATAACCAAGAGTGCGCATATTTTGGATATATCTGGATGAATGAATAAAGAAATAGGAAGTGAACTTATATTTCAGAATAAGTCTACGAAACGCTGCCGCACAGATGACAAAAAAAGGACTACAGAAAATCGCGCCTTTTTGGCGGGTCTTTACATTTTTTTATTTTATTTTTTCTCTGCAAGGCACACAGCAATCCGGACAACTCTCACGTGCAATAAAGCGCGCATGCAGAGCCACCTATGAGTAAAGTTTCAAGCGCATGCAGCAAAGCGAATTTGAGACGGGCGGCGTCGAACAAAACAAATGTCGCGTCTTGCCCTGTGTCTCACCTTGCCCCACCTTACCCTAAACACGAAAGCTGGTGTAGATCTGTCTGGTGTTCCTACGTGTACACATTTAACGTGACTGCATTTCGCGTACTGCAACTGCTTCTAAGCTTATAACGATAACGTTTGCAGCTCCCCTGTTGTGATGGTATATTATCGCACCTCGAAAATACAAATGGTACATTCAACGACTGCCCAAAATCCCGTGTTCTGGATCTTGCATGGATACCCCAGGGCTCTCCAGTCTGCTTCCTCCATTCAAATATCCAAAGCGCGATAGTCTGCAGACTTACCTAGGACATCTGTTATCTACTGGGTGAAACCGAAACGCGAATGTCGTTCTGGGTCATCCCATAGATATCCAGAACGTGCGCGACCTTGTAGGAATGTCCTATGGATATGAGTGGTTTACTGGGTACCGGCAGGGATATTCCCGGGATTTTGATTTAGGGGGCTGTGAGGTGTCGTAGAGAAGGGGTGCCGCCCATATCCGCTGATTTTGCGACGTTTTAATGCCCTTCTGGACGGTATCTTGGAGGGGTGTTGCAACATTTTTTGGGGAGTGCTGGGAAAATCCCTGGCTACCAGTGACTGCCTATACGGCTGGTACTAGCTCGTCGCCACAGCTACAGCCACTGAAATCACGTTCGCGATTTCGTAAGTTTCGGATTCCGCCGGTCCCGACATAACCGGCGCTCGCCATTCCGTCGCCCACCGATTAGCTGTGCGGGAAGACCTTTTCGACGTATTTCATCAGATTGCTCTGCATATACGCGGCCTATTCACTTGGTGCTTTCGCTGCCATTGTCCGAGATCGTCGAGGAATATTGTGGTACTGAATTTTCGGAGTCGACCGAAATGGATGCGATAGTGGTTGCAACAGCTAGGTCATGCCAGATAAACGCAAAGGACGGTTATTTGCACACATGTAAACCTGCATCGAAAGTCCCACAGCGGCGAGGGTACCAGAGCCGGAGAAAATGGGCACTACGAATGCCGAAACTCGTGCAGCTCTGACATCACAGCACTCGCCGCCGCCAGTGAGGCAGTGCACGAGAAGTGACGTGTATACGCGGCTGCCAATGGGAGTGTACGCAGCTCAGAGCTCTGTGACGTCTGCACTTTGCTCGGGAGTGTGTTCGAGGGCTTGTATCTCGCTAAGTATGGCGTGTAGAAGATTTTTTTTCCTGAGTATTTCGGCGTGCAGTATAATACGTGCATGATGTAATGAACTGAATCTATGAAAGTTAAAATGCGGTCGTGTAAAGCTTTGTTTACAGAAGCGGCGTTGCATGAGATCATATACTTGCAAGGGCCGCTTCACCTGCTATAACTTTTTTCCTGCCATGGACGAAACGTTTAAGAGGAACGCCAGTAGAGTGTCATATCAGTAGCTATCATATTCATTTCAACAAATACAGTAATAAGTTGCTCCTCATGATCCGAGCCCGTTCATACACTTTCCCGCGCCGTGCTCTCCGCAGCAGGGATGAACTAACCAGGGGACGACTTGGTCGGTAGCGATGGAGGCACAAGTTTATTGTACCAGCATATAGCAAAATCACTTGTTACGCGACATGACAATAACGGCGCTACCAAAGCGTCGGAGTAGGGGCTGCGGAGGTAGGAGGGTTCATCCACTCAGCCGATGAGGGATGCAATTTACACGTCTACTCCAACTCTCCAGCCAAAACTGCCCAGCGAACTCGCGCTGGCTTCCGCCAAACCTCGGTTGTCCTTGGCGGCTCAACTGGCCAACACCGGTTCCGTGGTTGGCGCCCTTGAATCCCTGCCTTCAGGGACAAGAGGAATTCCTTCCCTATTATACTTCCCTCGTGCGATGGGGATTTAGAGTCTTTCTAATGAGTGCGAGCCGACGTTCTGGAGCCACCTCTCCGCATCGCGGTGTATACATAGGCGACAGGCGACTCACACTTACACCTCCGGCCGAAGATCGTTGGTCCGACCTCCGAAGGGTCGACCAACGTACATGACGAAATAGTGCTGGTCGCAAGTGCTACCACAAGTTCCACAAATATAGTTCGATAAATGAATATAGGTAGTTCAGTTCACACACAGGAAACGCCCACACACACAAAAAAAGGTTCGTTCAGTGTTCTTGAATACAAGGAGTGCCTCACTGACTTACAAGCACTTCACACACAAGAGCAGCTCAGTCTCTTCCGCGCCCGCGAGTGCGCCGTCATGCATCTGCATGGCCGCCATACGCGAGGTCCCCGTCTGTGACGTGTTGATCCCAGATTTCATTATCTAACCGAGAGAGTGCGTCGGCGTTGCCGTGCGATTTCCCTTTTCTGTACTTTACAGTAACGCGGTACCGTTGAAGAGCGAGAGCCCATCTGATCAACTTAGAACTGCGGGGCATGCTCGCGGTGAGGTACGATAGCGGGTTGTGATCCGAAATCACGAACACTTCAGCGCCGAACTGCCAGTTGTCGAAACGCTTTAGCGCCCACACTATGGCGAACGCTTCCTTTTCGATTGTTGACCATCGTCTTTGGGTAGGAGTGAGCTTGCAGCTGGCGAACTCTATTGGTACCTCTGTATCCCCTTCCATCTGGGCTAAACAGGCTCCGACGGCATAATCGGACGCGTCGGTATACAACCAGTATGGTTTCGATAGGTCAGGGGTCGCGAGAGCGGTAACTGAACACAATGCGTTTTTCAGCGCGTCCAATGCATTTTGTGCGCTTTCTGACCACGGTACCACGTTTAGTGTCCCCTTGCCGGTCAACTCTGTGAGGGGTAACGCCAGTTCTGCATACTTGGGTATATATTCCCTGTAGTATCCGAAAAGGCCTAACGCACTTCGTACGTCACGCTTGGATATGGGCCGCTTTAACCCCCTAATTGTAGCCAGCTTCGACGGGTCGGGCGCGTGTCTGCCCGAACCAATTACATGCCCGAGGTACGGTACCGATGGCTGTGCTATCTGACATTTGTCTCCCGCAATTGTGAACCCGGCCGACAGCAATTCGCTGAAAACTGCGCGCACGTGTCTCGCGTGGTCCTCCCACGACTCCGAAAAGATCGCGATATCGTCTAAGTACGCCGTGGAATATTCTCGATGACGGCGCAACAACACGTTCACAATGCGCTGGAATGTAGCAGCGGCATTCCTCAGCCCGAAGGGCATTACGCGCCATGCAAATTGACCTTCGTGCGTGACAAATGACGACAATTTTTGAGAGTCCTCGGCCAACGGCACCTGCCAATACCCTCGCCGAAGATCTACCAGTGTTATATAAGCAGCGCGACCTACTTTGTATATCAGCTCCCGTGTCAGTGCCATCGGGAACGCGTCCTCCTTAGTCGCTGCGTTCAGAGCGCGGTAATCCGCGCAGATACGGGTTTCCCCATTTTTCTTTGAGACACATACAATGGGGTGCGCGTGTTCACTTTCTACCGGGTATATAAGCCCCTGGGCCAGCAGCTCATTCACCTGTCTCGTGACCTCTCCCTTTAGTGTGTCCGGAATGCGGTAGTGGTGTGGCCTTCTAGGCGTCTCGCCTCCCTTCAGCTCTATGCGGTGTTCCCCAACCTTCGCGATCTTTGTTTGGGTTCGGAACAGCTCCCGGAATTCGCGGAGGAGAGCACTCATTTCCCTTTTTTGTGCCGATGCGAGGTGGTCCAATTTCTGGTCCGGGACGCCACTGACATCTCCCTCCTTATCTGGCCCAGAAGGCGCATAACTAATTTCGCCGAAATCTTCCTCGCATTCGAAGAGGACTCCTACCTGTCCCACTCTCGCATTGTATCCGCGCAGCTTATTAGCGTGAACGGTTCGTCGCTTTCCGTCGGCATCCTCTATGACGTACGAGTGCTGGCGCTCCTGCTTTAATACGGTATAGGGACCGCTCCAACGCGGGTGCATTTTGTTCGGGGGGGCGGCGTCGTGAAGTAGGACCTGTTGCCCTTCCGCGAATTGCTTGTCCTTAGCAGCGCGGTTGTAATATCCCGTATAGTTTCGCTGCCTCTTTTCACTAACCGTTTCTGCCATTTCTGCTGCTCTAGAGAGGTCGTCTCTCAGCTGACGTAGGTACTCGGCGGGCGCTTCGCGTAGCACATCCGGGACGTCGATTTCGTCCGTCCACGAACGCTTCAGAATCGTTAAGGGCCCCGTCGGTGACCTACCGTACAGCAACTCGAACGGGGCCACGCTGGTAGTGTCGTGTGGCACTTCCCTATAGGCCCAAAGTAGGTACGGGACGAACTTGTCCCAACCTCGTCCCTCACGCTGGATCACGTGGTAAAGCATGTTCCTGTTCCAGCGCTCCACTGACCCATTACTCTCTGGATGCTCCGGGGTTGAAAATCTAGGAGTGCATCCTAGTTTCTTGAGCATCTCCTGGGTCAACGCAGCAGTAAAATTGGTCCCCGCTACAGATTATTTCTGGGATGCCCGTACGACTGAAAACCTCGAGCAGTGCATCACACGTTGCTTTCGCTGTCAGTGACCACATACATATGACCTCGGGCCACCTTGTGTGTAGGTCCACCGCGCACAACGCGTATCTATGGCCGCGGGACGACGGTGGTTCGATGGGGCCTATGATGTCTACATTTATGCACTGAAACGGTCTCTCAGGGCGCGTGAGTGGCGTTATCGGGATGCGGTCATCCTTGCGTTTATCTGCCCTAACTTGGCACCCATGACAAGATGCACAGTGTCGCCTAACATCAGCCTCGATACAGGGCCAATAAAAGCTGTATTTTATGCGTGCGGTAGTTTTGCGAGCGCCCAGATGTCCGCCCCACGGGGACTCGTGTGCGAGTTGCAACACTTCACCCCGTCGCGCCTGCGGCAACACCAGCTGCGCAACGGCCCTTCCCCTTGCGGCCCTTCGGCCCTTCCCATTACCTTGTCGCTGTGGTAGAGAATCCCGTCTTGCAGATACATTCCGTTCCTTCCCTTGGTCGCGTCTTGGAACGCTTCCGTGAGTGTAGCGTCTGCTATTTGCGCTCTCTTAAACTCGTCGGCCCTAGCTACGGGTTACCTTGTCGCTGTGGTAGAGAATCCCGTCTTGCAGATACATTCCGTTCCTTCCCTTGGTCGCGTCTTGGAACGCTTCCGTGAGTGTAGCGTCTGCTATTTGCGCTCTCTTAAACTCGTCGGCCCTAGCTACGGGTTTATCATACCCCTCGTCCTCTCCTGTACTACCGCTGTGGCCTGCGCTCGTCAAACTGACCTCATTCACTCGCGCCGCGTGTACCGGGATCTCGTTGGTGCCGCCACTAGTTGTGTCGTTCCCCCATAGCGTCATCCAAACTTCGGGGGTCAAAAAGTCGTGCATATCCTCAGCCCGATTGCCCGGGTGCGACTCTGTTGGCGTCTGCGCTCGGGACGTCGCTCCCCACTTCGGAGCGTTCAGCTGTTCGCGCCCTTCCCCGTTACCAGTGGTCGGCGTGCTATCACTCGGTACCCCAAACAGTTCACTCTTCGCACGACTACCGTAAACCGAGTCGCTGTGACAGGCCTTTCGCAATGTCTCCCAATCGTCGGCTGATAATAAACAATCGGTCCTGGGAGAGAGCTCGTCGGTTATGGCGCACAGTATCGACACGCTGTCGTCGATCTCGCTGGGGTTATTGTTTACCGCAAGTAGCCTAAGCGGGAGGGTGGCCAGCTTAGCTTTGACCTTGTTGTCGAACGCGGACTCTAGGACAATGGATCCACCCCTTTCGCCTATCCCGCTCGGAATCACGCTCTCTCTCACGACGGTGATTTCGCTGCCCGTGTCGACAGTTGCGTCGATGGTCCGATTTCCGCAGAGAATTTGGGTTTGCTGAAGAGGCGAAAGTGGGACGCCGGTCGTTCCAAATATTGCCACACGAGCTGTTAGCGGAGCTGCGGCCCCTGCCCCCATTAGCCCATTCGAAGTGTTCGGCGTTCCGTAGCTGGCCGCACCTGCGCGACGCAGACGTGGGCAATCGGCCCTTCGGTGGCCAGTGCCGCCGCATTCGAAGCATGCCCTCTGATTGTTATGCCCGCGAAACCGGCCTTGGGTTCTCGCGTTTGGTTGCTCGCGCACTTGCGATGCTCCGGCTTGTTCGTTACGCTGGGGTCTCGGAGTCGCCGCGTCGAGGTCCTCGAGCGAATGCGACACTTGAGTAGCCGCGGGGTTGGGGAGTTTCCTCTCCGCTTCGTCGTGTACGGCGAGAGCTCGGCAATTTTGAAGGCGTCTAGCCATCCGTCACCCTCTCGAAGCGTTACGTACTTTATTGCGTTTGTGCCGATCGTTGTTTTCAGCTGATCTGCAACTAGCAATTCCACTAGTTTGTCTATGTCCTTAATCTCTCTGGCCTCGATGTAGTACGTCAGGTAACTACCGAGACGCCTTGCGAACTGTTTCCAGGTCTCCTTCTTTTCTTTCGTGGCACTGAGAAACCTCCTCCGGTATTCACTAGGCGAAAGTCTTAATTCTTTGAGTACTGTCGACTTAAGGGACTCAAACGTGAACTGTTCGCCGTCCAGCCTGGAGCAAAGATAGCCCATTTTACTAGCGATTACTGGGTACATTAAATGTGCCCTGACGTCTGCAGGTACCGCGTATTTCTCGAAGACTCGCTCTACCGTATCGAACCAAACCGGCGTTTCCGCGTCTGCCGGAAATTTTGGTATAGCTCCCTGAAGCATTTTAGAGAAATATCGCAACGGGTCGTTCCCGTAAGTTTGTCCTCTCGACAGAGACATTCTGTCATCTTCTCGCGCATCAGCTGCTCGCCTCAACTCCTCCAGTTGGACCTGCAACATAAGTTGTTGCGTCTTCTCTTTTTCTATTGCCAATTTCGTACGGAGGTCCGACGCTTCAGTCTCCGTGTCGCTCACATCTCCGCCATCGGGTATACTTTCGGTACCCATCACCCGTCTCCCCGTCTTTCGCGCTTCGCGTTTTGGGACCTGCCATTGCAGTGCTAGCGTGCCGTCGCCCGCAAAACGAACGAAGAGAAAGAGCTCACCTCCAATCACTGCTTTGCCTCCTCTTCCTGTGGTCGCCGTAGCAGCCTTCAGCACTCCACCGATGCTTTGTCACACCCAGTGACCCTGTATGTGCCGGTGCCGAAGTTCACGTTGCCAGAGGGAACCGCTTGAAGCCTTACACCACAATGTCGATGTCTTCGAGCTTCCGCAGATGATGGAGCGCACTTGCTGAGAAGAACTCGGGGCAGGATCCAGTCGACTGCGCCAGTAATAAGTTGCTCCTCATGATCCGAGCCCGTTCATACACTTTCCCGCGCCGTGCTCTCCGCAGCAGGGATGAACTAACCAGGGGACGACTTGGTCGGTAGCGATGGAGGCACAAGTTTATTGTACCAGCATATAGCAAAATCACTTGTTACGCGACATGACAATAACGGCGCTACCAAAGCGTCGGAGTAGGGGCTGCGGAGGTAGGAGGGTTCATCCACTCAGCCGATGAGGGATGCAATTTACCCGTCTACTCCAACTCTCCAGCCAAAACTGCCCAGCGAACTCGCGCTGGCTTCCGCCAAACCTCGGTTGTCCTTGGCGGCTCAACTGGCCAACACCAGTTCCGTGGTTGGCGCCCTTGAATCCCTGCCTTCAGGGACAAGAGGAATTCCTTCCCTATTATACTTCCCTCGTGCGATGGGGATTTAGAGTCTTTCTAATGAGTGCGAGCCGACGTTCTGGAGCCACCTCTCCGCATCGCGGTGTATACATAGGCGACAGGCGACCCGCACTTACAAATACACTGTTAAAGGAACGCCTTTTACCACATAAGGGAAGACGCAATAGACCTCTCCCCGTTTGTAAACAAGTAACGTCAGCGGCACGGCGTGACGGCAGCGAACAAGTGCCCATTCGTGGAACCCAGCCCTCTCCTTCCGATTTGTTTCGGTTTTAGTCTGTCTACCAACGTCATGGTGACGTTTCTCGGGTAGAGGTTTGTTCACTATGCCCAACAGATTTCTGAGATACAGCTGTAGTTGTAGCCGAGTCAAGGAAACACAGAAGGACGAACGTAAAAAAGGGCACTACAGCGCTTATCTGGTCGTGGAATGAAAGACGATGTTACCTTGACACAAACACGTTCCTTTGATGTCACGTTCATGTTCCTTTTGTATTGCCGTCAAGGCAACGCCATCATGCGTTTCGACAGGAGGAATTTTTACACTTTAGTGCCCCTTCAAGCTTCCCAGCGCCTATAGTTGTATACCTGGATAAAGAATGGTTGTTGATGGACTGGCGGCCGGAAAAAGCCTGCAATATCTGTGACCGGTAACCGGAACCTGTGTGTTTGAACCCCTGGTGGTTCGAAACTTTCATTCTAATTGAAACAAATGTACGTGGCAGGAGCATTCGAGTCCCGTGAGACCTTACGCTCGAAATCGCTGTGTTGCGGAATTGATCCACGAAATGTTGCAGCCCTTGGTGTTTAATATACGCGCCCCGAGGATGTACACAGCATGAAGAATGACATCCATGAGGGGGGACATGAAGGTGAGGTAGCTCCCTGTCTTTCTGGGAAGGAAGACTCTTCCTTCTCTCTCTCTCCCTCTCACTGCAAATAAGCTGTTTTTCTAGAATGAAGTAATGTTTGTCTCGACTCTAAAGAGAACGGACGCCTTTGCCTCTTCTGGCGTTAGAAATGCGTTGTAGTTGCGTTTATACTGAGCAGCGTGGATCAGATGCTTCCCAGTTTAACGAGTGTTTCGTAGATTCACAACAGTTGTACTTCTAAAGTTATGTGCGTCTTGCATTGAGAGCTTTAGCGCAGGAAGATCTTCCAGTTTATCTCCAGTTCCTCCAGTTTTCAACAAATCAGGAAAGCGGAAGATATAATTCTACATGGTGGCTGGTTCCGAGCGTCGTTAGTCGCGGAAGGATCGGAAGTTGTGGTGGGGGCTTGTTTATGTCTACCGGAGAATGTCATGTACTGGCTTGAACACGATTATCCTCTCGACCGCGTGACTTTGCATGACGTTCACTTTGGGGTTGAATAATACTAAGCAAAGCAGAATGTTTGTGCTCTTCAAACAGATGTTTATGTCGCCCACAAATACGAAAAAAAGCTCGGTTCTGCCCATCACACACAAACATAAAATGCATTGAATGTCTCGATACTCCATGAATTCTGCACGTGGAACCAAACAAGTAAACAAGCTGTGACTTCATGTGGATTCATGCACATCAAGTGAACTATACTTCGGGATAGGTTAACTCCTGCATGCCAAGTCCGGCCACAAATCTTAAGATGTGCTGACTGGCTCAGGCGGACGCTTAACGCTTCCGAGTCACAATGCATGCGCTCGCATGCTTCAGAGTGTGACGTCTGAACTGGTTATGTTACGAAAACACCTGCCAGAATGCGTGCTTTTAAAGGAAACATGTAACATATTGGCGCTTACGAAACATGTCCATCTGCTTCCACGTCTGCCGCCCTCTCGTACGCCCCAGAGCAGTCTGGCATACGCCACTCTCTGGATGAAGGGTGGAGTATGAGTAGGCTGGTGCACCTAGATTGCGTAGCCTATGTTTGCACAATTACTGGAGCGGAGCTCGGCAACGCCACGTCGCATTCCGCCAAACGTAGCTGTTTTTTTGTTGTTTTTTTTTTCGACAGCCAGCCCTTTCCAATTTTGAGGGGCATGAATTATGTGACCGGCGTACATAAAAGTTAATGAATCGTAAATATAGATAGTGGTAGCCTCAACATTTATACACGTTCTCTCCTTGTATATCGCAGCTCCGGAGTACATGCATCACTTGGGACTGAGGTCGGGATCATCATGGATGCGTGAACCCATACACTTCGATCGCTTAAAGCTGACCGTCCCGCCTTCTTCGAAGCCGTCCTGTGTATGGTCACGATGAGTCCCAGATTTTCACACAATTTACACATAACAGGGAACGTTGAACACAGAAAGAGCATGCCAGCTCGTTTATATGTAAGGAAGGTAGAGTCTTCTTGAGTCTGAGGAGTGTCGTCCTAAGCCGTGTTGCCCTCGTCTTCGTCCGCACTTTTCAGGCTGGAGGAGGTGCTACCTTCCTCAGGGAATGTTGTTTTTGCGGCTTTATAACCTTAGACATTTAGTATGCCGTTTGCACTTCATTTGGTATGCGAAAGGTTTGGAGTGTAGTGCAGCGAATCTTGCAAAGAAACCTGCAAACTTGACATTACAAAGTACCAGGAGTGCCAACGAGTTCCTAATCGCTGCCATGTGTCGTCATTAGAGAGTCTTACCAGAGCAGCGTGTATAACGGTCGCTGCCTGGGCGATAGGGAAGGAACAGATCGTGTCCTCGCCAGAAAGATTTTCCGCGAGAACCAGACTGGAACACCGTTAAGACACATGTCGTCCCATCTTTCTTCCAGAGCAGAAGGAGACATTCCCCATGATATTATTGTTCGCAGAAACAAACATACTTCCATTTGTGTAGTTCACGGACAGGACACTGTAGAATATACGAAATATAACCTTTGAACAGTTCAAATCATCACAGCAGCCCTCCCTCCCCCCCCCCTCCCCCACGGAATGACATTCGAACCAGCGGCGACAGACTTCTCCTGTATTTTCCATGGCGATTGTGTGGCCTCTGATGAGCAAGAAATACTAACGCTCGGCGAAGTCTTCCAGGGACAAAGCTTTGTAAGGAGCCATTACGCCATCCACAGAATACTTGTCTGCTGTTGAATATAGATGGGATCCATCGTGTCGGCATACCTCCCTTCTCTCCTAAATGATCGTACTGGCCGTGTTCAACCGGTTCCCAAAAACCCTGTAGAGGAACACCACCTCCCTGCCACATCACCAGCCGTCCCTGTTCCACGTGCCGCACCTCTTTCTCCTCTTCATGTATCCGCGAACCTAAACTACTAGCTCTCCACCGCTCCGCGTCTGAAGGGGAGAGAGTGATGTGGCGGCCCGTGGATGACAATGAAGACGTGCCTCTGCTGCTGCGCGCCACTGCACCTGCCAGCCCGTTCTACCGGCACCATCCTCGCGTGAGGCCACGAACATCTGTCCGCTGGGACATTCCATCACCGCAGGTTAGAACCATACCATCTCCTCCACAACCCTATTAAAGCTGAGCACTTTGTAGGCATTCGAATGACACTTCAGCACCAGAAGTGAGCAATCCAGCGATCCGTCGAAGGTACGAGGAGTGTTCAAGCCAAACCCGGACTGTCTGCCTCCGAAGTTTAGAAATAGCTCGCGCTACTTCTTTTTCGTCATTTTCACACGTGACAGCTTCCGCGTTCACCACGTGGTGGTCTAAAGTCCGTGTAAAACAAGAAACACGTCCTGGACAAGATAGCCGATAACGAGGTGAGTGCGCATATCGAACAGCGAATTGTCATGAAGTTTCTCGTGAATGAAGGCGTAAAGTCATCTGAAATTCACCGACGACTTCAGGCTCAGTATGGCCGCGATACACTTAGCCGCGGCAAAGCGTTTGAGTGGTGCAAACGGTTCCGAGACGGCATACATCAGTACAGGACGGTCCCGGCCGGGGCGGCTCAGAGCTCCAGTCTCAGAGTTCCTGAGAACATCCAACTTGTGCAGCGCCTGATCCTCAAGGACCAACGGATAACATTTCTCTAACTGGCTCAAAAGACGGACCTTTGTTTGGGAGCGTTGAACACTATCATTCATGTACACCTCGAGTTTCGGAAAGTCAGTGTCGGTTGGGTCCCGAGGCAGCTCTTCGTGTTTGACCTCCAGGGAAGACTGGAAATCTCCCAAGAGCTAAGGTACCGTTTCAACACTGAAGGACAGCCGTTCCTTGATCGGATCATCACGTGCGATGAAACGTGGGTGCACCATTTCACTCCTGAGTCTAAACGCGCATCAAAACAGTGGAAGCATCCGGGATCGCCAGCTGCCAAGCAGTCTCCAAGCACTCCGTCTGCGGGTAAGGTCATGGCCACGGTTTTCTGGGACAAGGCTGCGTTGTTCATGTTGATTATCTGCCCAGCGGTACCACCATCAATAGTGCATATTACTGCCAGGTTCTCAGGGATGTGCATAAGGCGCTGAAGCAAACGCAGCCGAGCCTCATCACCATAGGAGTGCTCCTCCTACAGGACAATGCACGCCTGCATACCGCGCATCTCACGACACGCACCTTACAGGCAGTTGGTTGGGAGTTGCTTCCACACCCCCCTTACAGTCCAGACCTCGCCCCCAGCGATTTCCATCTCTTGAGGCCACTGAAGGCGTTTCTTGGGAGCCGCCACTTCAGCTGCGACGACGAGGTCAAGAATGCCGTCCGATCATGGCTGCTGCGCGCCGGCAAGAATTTGTACGCTGCTGGCATCCAAGCCCTCGTGAAACGCTGGGACAAGTGCATTAGTGCAGCTGGAGATTACGTTGAAAAATATCTTTAAAAAAAAACTAATTTCTCGCCTGTAAGTTCATTTTACTTTTGCGAAAAACGAAGAGGCCCGGTTTGACTTGAACACCCCTCGTAGATCGATCTAAGCAGAAGCCCTAAAGCGAGAGCCGTAAATATTTCGAGGCACATATTACAAAGCTAGAACACACTAAAAGAACAAGCAGAACCGAACTCGAGTCGCACTTTAAACAAACCTTTGTTCACATTTCCCGTTTCCCATTCCATTGTCTGATGGCATTACAGGAGACATGCCCAGGCTCCCGTCCCCTAGTCCAAACGTCTGAACAGCCTCCGCTGGTAGGTGATCTCACATCCACCTACCACTAGACTATACTGTTGCTGCTACTACACTCTCAAAAATGAACTTCACCGCATAGCACGCTCCTAGCCAACCATAATGTCGAATGATATCGTTATCTGCCCTGATTTGTTGAAAACGGGAGGTGTACGCCTTTTCTGTGACAATTATGAACAGCATAAGTGTCACAGAAAAGGCGTACGCCTCCCGTTTTCAACAAATCACGGCAGATAACGATATCATTCGAGATTATGGTTGGCTAGGAGCGTGCTATGCAGTGAAGTTCATTTTTAAGAGTGTACTACTGCTGCCCCAACTCTTTTTGTTCCGTGTTAGCGCCGCAAAGCAAATGTGACTATGAGCGGCATAAGGATGCCGACAGGTGGAGAGAGTGTAGCAGGAAGGAGTGGGCGACATGGGGTTAGTATGCGTCCTGGGCCGACTTCAGGGGAAACTGCGCCGACATTCGTTCCCCCTGAAGTCGTCCTAGGACACACACTGCCCCCGTGTCCCCCACTCCATCCTGTTGTCCTCTGCTACTACTAAGGACTGCTGCCACCACCCCTAGCTTTGAGCAGCTACCTACTACAATTAGTACAAATACTATACTGCTGCCTGCTACTATTACCACCATCATTACTACTGAACCAAAAGTAGACGGTTCAACCCTGGCCGAACATGCCAGCAATTCGGTGAAGGGGACACAAGCTGCATGCGAAGAAATATTTTTTTTTTAAGTGCGCTTCATGTTCTGTCTGTCTTGTCCGTGTGCTGTATCTGTTTAGCGCTTTTGATTGCATACGCTGTACTAGAAAATCCCAAGGGACAGATTTCGTGAGAAAGGCCTAACATTTCACCTCGTTCATGTCATGTCAGATATAAAGCACACTCTTAAGAATGAACTTCACCGCATTGCACGCTCCTCGCCAACCATAATCTCGAATGATATCGTTATCTGCCCTGATTTGTTCAAAACGGAAGGCGTACGCCTCCCGTTTTCAACGATAACGATAACGATATCATTCTAGATGATGGTTGGTTAGGAGCGTGCTATGCGGTGAAGTTCATTTTTAAAAGCGCAGGTCTGACAGAGTGCTGTCGGATGCAATTACACAGCATAGGCAAGGTACGATTCACATACACTCTTAAAAATAAGCTTCGCCGCATAGCACGCTCCTAGCCAACCATCATCTCAAATGATATCATTATCTTCCCTGATTTGTTGAAAACGGGAGGCATACGCCTTTTTTGTGACACTTATATGCTGTTCATAATTGTCACGAAAAAGGTGTACGCCTACTGTTTTCAACAAATCGTGGAAGATAACGATATCATTCGAGATCATGGTTCGCTAGGAGCGTGCTATGCGGTGAAGTTCATTTCTAAGAGTGTAATACCTTAGGCGATTCACGTGGTGACTCTCCTGTCGTGGTTCTCGTCTTGTTGTTCCAAGAATTGATATCCATAAATTCTTCAGCATTAAACGAGCCATTAAAGGAGGTAAAAACTCCAATCTGCATGCACTTAGTTACGGCTGTAATAGATGCAGCGTTATTCTTCTAGGATTCGTAATTCTACTTACAAGTTATTGTTCGATTCTCCTCGTTCATAACGTGTGCAGCGTTAACACAAAAACGCACGTTTTTTTTTTTTTTTTGATACGGGCGTGTAGACACACCGCCATCCAGATACCTCTATCCATTGTTACGTCATCTGAAGAATTGTAGCACCCCATCACACGCCAACGCGAAGGTACACATAACGTTCTACTTTACACTCAAAATGAACTTCGCCACATGGCACGCTTCTATCCAATCATCATCCCGAATGACAACGTTCTCGTCGCTGATCTGTTGAAAACGGGAGGCGGAGATAATTTTGTAGTCATAATGCAGTACATAATAGCGCCACATAATAGGCAACGCCTCCCGTTATCAACAAATCAGGAACGAGAACGTTGTCATTGGGGGTGATGGTTGGCTAGCAGCGTGCTCTATATGTGGTGAAGATACGGACCTATCGGATTCATCTATACAAAAAGTGTCACAGCCAGCAAGTTAAAATCTTTTCTGTAATGGAAAAATGATAACATATTGGATTTCTGCTACACTCTTAAAAATGAACTTCACCGCATAGCACGCTCCTAGCCAACCATCATCTCGAATGATATCGTTATCTGCCCTGATTTGTTGAAAGCGGGAGGCGTACGCCATTTTTGTGACAATTATGAACCGCATAAGTGTCACAGAAAAGGCGTCCGCCTACCACTTTGAACAAATCAGGGCAGATAACGATATCATTCGAGATTATGTTTGGCTAGGAGCGTGCTATGCGGTGAAGTTCATTTTTAAGAGTGTAGGGCTGTCAAGTACACTCTTAGAAATGAACTTCACCGCATAGCACGCTCCTAGCCAACCATCATACCAATGATATCGTTAGCTGCCCTGATTTGCTGAAAACGGGAGGCGTACGCCTCCCGTTTTCAACAAATCACGGCAGACAACGATATCATTCGATATGATGGCTGGCTAGGAGCGTGCTATGCGGTGAAGTTCATTTCTAAGAGTGTAGCCTTACACGAATCGACCCTGTTTCTACTCATCTTACGATTATCTTTGTTCATCTACATTCAGGTTGCATTGGAACGGCGTCGCATGTACCAACCTGTCCTTCAGTTCCGCTGCATGAAACATTCGACTGCCGTGAACGTTATCCTTCCAGAACTTCGCTTCATTGCCGTGTACGCTTACCAAAATCCCCAAATCAAGCTGCTCAAGGCACGGTACAGGAAGAATGGACTGGAAGGCATCGATATAAACAACCCGTAAGATCAAATTCTTTGATTTTGCATCTTTGATGTCCCAAGAGAGATGCTTCTTTCTAGCGTTGCTATCATCATCCTCATCCTACGCGTTTTCATAGGAGCTGTTGCTGTTGTCTGCTATGGTAGTCGTATGTCCGCTTCTGCCCGTTCAAAATTCGTCCAATTTCCATCGTCCAATCATGATGCAGATCTCGCGAGCCGATGAGTAGCGCCCTACACTCTTAAAAATGAACTTCACCGCATAGCACGCTCCTAACCAGCCATCAACTCGAATGATATCACTATGTGCCCTGATTTGCTCAAACGAGTAGGCGTACGCCTTTTTTGTGACACTTATGCTGTTCATAATTGTCACAAAAATGGCACATACGCCCCCCGTTTTCAGCAAATCAGGGCAGATAACGATATCATTCCAGATGATGGTTGGCTACGAGCGTGCTATGCGGTGAAGTTCATTTATAAGAGTGTAGCGGATCGTGCGGACGGCTCCCCATTGGGTTTGCCGATTATATCACATGGTCACTATAATGTAGTAGGTTGTGGCGGCACAATGTCGAAAGAATGCAGATCTATCGATATGGTACAGTTATCGCTACTGATTGAAATTACTATCTGGAAGTTAGCCATTTTTCGCAGCTCGATATAAGCGGACCTACTCTTGCTGTTTGCAGTCTACGCCATACAAGACGGTGCTATTCCGTTTCACCTGTAGATATATCGCTGCCAAAATCTCCGTTGAATAACATCTTCCAAGACATACTGTACAATCTTGAAGAGGAAAACGTCGACAGTCCGGACGATGCAGGTGCTAGGGCAGCTCCCACCAGCAGACGTCCTGCCGACGATACCGTCCTGAATGGTCAAGACAACGAAGTGCCAGAAAAACGGAGGAATCTCGTCGATGTTTCTAGGGCACCGTCTGCTAGAAGTACAGCAGGATCTGAACGACCATCCAAAGCTTCTGGAGACTATGTGGTAGAAGGCTATGAATGCCTGAGTTTAAGTGAAAGAGAGGAAGGTTCTTGTGTTGGTCGCGCTGCGGACACAGTTGTTGACACAGCCGCTGCTCACCCTGGCGGATGTACGGCTAGTAACGTCAACCCTGCGCCAGAAAAGTTGAGCATGGTTTCACCTTCTCACCATTCTCGCAGCATCGTTACTGCAAATACACCAGTGGCTTTAAGCAAATCTACAACACCGGTTGATTTTCCAACGATAGATGACTTCTACACAAGGCTAGCAAGGTCACCGCTGGAAAACCCCGGTTATTTCGACGTCGCCGATATTTGTTTAGGTGATCGTTCTCCAAGCGGAACAAATAGACGCGTACAAAACGATCGCCTGGGCTCGCCTGTTAATGTCGACAGAAGACCCAGTAGCATAGAAGCATTGCTTGGCATTACGGACGAAGATCTCAAGTTCATTATAAACCGTACGGTGCACGAAACGACCAGCAATATGCCACAGCATATCCAGCTCTGCGAATATTCAGCAGGCGAAGTACTGAGTACTTCGCCTGCGTTCTCAAGCGACTGGTGTAACAGTCAAATAGCGGAGGACATAGGCGGCGGTTATGCCTTTTCAAGCACTCCGAAAACTGGCGGCGATTGGTCGAGTAACCAGGGCGCTCTGGGCATGACAGGCGACTGTGGAGCTTTGTGTGGCACAGGGCTCATATCCGAATGGGTGGGCAATCTACGCACAGAAGCTGTAACACATGACTATGCTATTTTGCACACACCAAACATGTCCGCCCATGGATCTCCCGGAAGGAACGACAGTTTGGAAACCGTTAGCGAGACGGACAGGGCAGTTATGTTTCTCTTGCAAGATGCTGAAGCAGCAAAGGCGAAGGTCAGCAGATGTATTGATGATAATACCAGGCAAGTCGATTTTGCCGCAAGCTATAATGACGAAGACAGCTTGTTCGAGCCTAGTTGGAAATGGTATGCACATGATGCTAAGGGAGAATCATCTGCATAAGCTAGCTCAGACAGCTTCGAACGAGCTTGTGTCGTTAACTAGCGTGCGTTTTATGCACCAGTAAGCGTGCCATAATCAATAACGAAATAATAAAAATGTGTTAACCTCGGCGACCCTGTGGCAGTGGAAATGGTAATTCTCCCGAATACGATCGATCGTGAGCGATGCCACAATGGTTGGTCTCGGAATTAACTTCGCCGACACATTCCAATTATGTATAGTACACATGTGAAGCATTTCTAATGCTTACTACTGCAGGGAACATGATTAAAACGCAGTGCAAATACTTGAAAATGAAAGTAATTACAGTAGAGTAGCGTGCTGCTCGCGACTCGGTTCTCTGAAATCGTCCGCACTCCGCGCTTTGTAGGTTGCTCTCCGAAATCCTGTGTCCCTATTGTAGTTAAAGGTAGGCCTCATGCAGTACGTGTTTATTGAACAAAACGAATGGTCTCTCAACCCCTAGAGATTTAGGATGGGATAAACAGCGGGTCGCTAACTGGAGACAACCGTGTCGCGTGCAGTCGATGTAAGATGTATTAAAGGAACGTGGAAGGCATATATTCTTTGAACGCACGGAATAAACATTCGCTCTCCGGAGGTGTCACGCAGAACGTCACTCAAAACGCATCCTCCGAAATAAAAAAAAAATACAGGAAGGTCAGGCTTGATGTCCGAAAGTGAAAAAGTAATGAGAGAGTGAATTATGCCACGGAGGAAAACTAACAAGTAACTATACACCGAAAAGGGGAGGGGTCGTGGTGCTGGTGAAAGCGCTCGCCGTTGTCGGCCTCACAGATGTGGGCAACGTCACGACTGACGTCCTGATGAATGTGCGTCCTGGGCCGACTTCGAAGGGAACTGTTCCGACATATGTCCGAAAGCTGTCTGAAGAAAACCCGGGAAAAAGCCCAGAGGGCACGACCGGCACCAAGATTCGAGCACGGGTGCCTCCCAGTCTCAACGCGACATGGCCGGCACGCTAACCACTGGAGCCACGCGACAATGATTTATCCAGACCCCCCTACACCCCCTAACACCCCCCAAATGTTCAGTGACACTCCCCTAACTTTTTCACCTGTGTACCCCATACAGGGGGTGCCCTTGCGATTTCAGCTTGACTCATATCGGTAATGATATGTTAAGCTCTAATGACGTAACTATAATAATGACTCCCCCCTCCATTTTTTTCAACACCCCTCCGTGCTTGGGCTTCTGGATAAACCACTGCCACGCGAGCTGGTACGGGGGAGGGGGCATAACGTTGGGAAGATCCTGCAATGGCTACGATTGACTGACAAATCTCAGACAGCGACGTGGACGAAAGGTTCCAGATATGGAAAGGAGATATGGTTCCAGCGACCCAACTACACGCAGCGTGCACTTTAAAGGGCTGGTGTGCCCATTTTTAGCAATTTCGTATAAGTCGCGTTGGGAACACAGCCAAGCGTCCTGAGCTGACGGACTAGTGGGTCATATGGTTCCAGTGACCCATCTACCGGCAGGGCGCACTTTAAAGGGCTGGTGTTCCCGTTTTTAACAACTTCGTATAAGTCGCGTTGGGAACGCAGCAAAGCGCCCTGAGCTGACTGTTTACTTGGTGATACGGTTGCAGGGACCCAACTACTTGCAGGGTGCACTTTAAAGGGCTGGTGTTCACGTTTTTACCAATAGACCATTTTAGAAAAGCAAGCGCCACCTGTGGTACGCAAGGGCTCATGGGAACTCAGAGCGCCTTCAAGCATTACGATACGGCCAGTGCCGGAGGTACACTCTAAATCTGGTACCGTCTGCCTACCGCTTATTCAAAGGGTAAAAAATTGCAATAATGTAACCCCTGATTTAGAGGGTACCACAAACCCGCTAAGATCAAAAGGTACAGATCACCCTCTCATTTTAGAGGTCTTCCAGAAGTTACCCTTTCCCTCCTCTCTCGTTGAATTTTAAACCGTCGGCGCCTCGGCGCCATAGACACAAAGACAAAGCAAACGAATCATTTCAAACCGTTTATTTCTTTCAAAGCAAGCAATGAGGCAGCGTTCACATCTATTTGCGTACATGACACAAAGCTCGAGTAACGGGCTAATGAATGACCTCTATCTTTAACCTAGCAGGACGAACGACGGAGAGACCGTTAAGTATCTATATGGGAGGGACAAACAAGTGCGATCAACAAATTCGCCTCTTAGAGAGACTTCCACGCTCACCTGTTATCTGCATTCCGTTTCCCAAGCTCCTCCTGATGCCAGATACCATAACCTGAAGTTTTATCGACGTATCAAAACAGTTGTTGCCTAACACCAACCCTAAACAGTGGTACTTGTACTCAACGAAAACCGCATCAGTTCCATTTATCTCTGCGATAAAGAATATGACTGGTGACCGTGTAGCGAGCAACGAGTAAAAAAGATGCAGCTACATACCAACGCATGTCTTCACAAGCACATTGCAGTCTGGAAATCAACGAGGGCTACATCGTTTCCCTTGATCCCCGCGACAAAAAAATTCAATGGTGAGGGTGTAGTAAGTAGCAAATAACAATATGTCCAGGTACATACCGGTGCCATTTCACATAAGCGCATTGCAGTCTGGAAATATGAAACGCGTATAACAATACCATTCAGACCGCGCCGGCACGACGACATGACAAAACACGGACGCAAGCAAGCGGCTGTCTGGAACATTGCCAACAGCGTCCTAAAGCAAAAGATTGTCTTCCGTTGACGAGAGGTACACATATCGGCTTGTTCTTTCTTTCGTTTTCGTGGCCGAGAGCAGGAGGTTCACAGGTGGTTCACGGCGCTGTTATGCGGTTCAAGCTGTCAGAGACTTCACGAACCTGCTATGTACCGCTTAAAACTATACACGCTGCAGCCCGAACCTCATGAATGAGACGATTCTCGAAGGCGCACCGTCTATGAACCCTCTGTTTCTTACGAACCCCTTATTTCGTCGGGTACGTAGCAGGTACAGATTTTAGAGTGTATAGAAGAACAACAACAACATTCCCGGTGTGCGCAGCATCAGCGTCAGCCGATATAAACCATATCCGAAGCAGACGACGGAGCAGTGTCCCTCAAAGTTCCCATGCTGCCTTGCGCCACGCGCTTGGTGGCGCGCGCATCTTTTTAAAATCGTCTATTTCGTCTATCTTGCGCTGCGAACACAGCAAAGCGTCCTGATCTGACTGATTACTTGGTGATATGGTTCCAGTGGCACTACTACCCGCAGGGTGCACTTTAAAGGGTAAGTGTGCCGGTTTTTAGCAATTTCGTCTACGTCGCGCTGGGAACACAACAAAGCCTCTTGAGCTGACTGATTACTTCGTGCCGGTATTACACCCTGCCGCTAGTTGGGTCGCTGGAACCATATCACGAAGTAATCAGTCAGCTCAGGAGACTTTGTTGTGTTCCCATCGCGACGTAGACGAAATTGCTAAAAACGGGCACACCTGCCCTTCAATGTGCACCCTGCCGGTAGCAAAGTGCACCCTGCCGGTAGTTGGGTCGCTGGAACCATTTCACCAAGTAATCAGTCAGCTCAGGACGCTTTGCTGTGTTCGCAGCGCGACGTAGACGAAATTGCTAAATACGTGCACACCAGCCCTTTAAAGTGCACACAGCCGGTAGTTGGGTCGCTGGAGCCATATCACCAAGTAATAGTCAGATCAGGACCCTTTGCGGTGTTCCCAGAGCGTCATACACGAAATTGGTAAAAACGTGCACACCAGCCCTTTAGAGTGCACACAGCCGGTACTTCGGTCGCCTGAACCATATCAGCAAGTAATCAGTCAGCTCAGGACGCTTTGCTGTGTTCGCCGCGCGACGTAGACTAAATTGCTAAATACGTGCACACCAGCCCTTTAAAGTGCACACAGCCGGTAGTTGGGTCGCTGGAGTCATATCACCAAGTAATTCACTCAGCTCAGGACGTTTTGCTGTGTTCCCAGCGCGACATAGACGAAATTGCTAAATACGTGCACACCAGCCCTTTAAAGTGCACACAGCCTGTAGTTGTGTCGCTGGAGCCATATCGTCAATGCCTTCATAATTTGCGCACGTCTGGAATGCGTCATTTGACCGCAGATATGTTGGAAAAATGGTAGTCGCGTTCTTTTATAAAAGGGAGTACTACAGAATACTGAGCGCAATGGGCACATTGTCTTCTGTATTCGTACCAATGAAATGAAACGCATATGCCTACTATCCTGAGGCTCTGACTTCACGCTCGCTGAACGTGGGTATCGTCGGATCGTCGGACGTAGTTCCCAACTCAACCGGGACAAGGATGATGTAGTTGTTCTCTAATACTTTCTATGTTGATGAAGCGTATTTCCAGCAGAAGTGGAATTGTAAGCGCAATGAAACAACTGAATTAGTGGGTGTAGAGCTTTTATAACCTCATAAACATCGGCCCAGAAAAAGATGTAAGGACAACTGTAACACCTGTGTCTGACCGACAGTGGAGAAATACTAGCATCCAGCGAACGATATCGCTAGCGAACTAATACAGTGAACTCTATCCATTTTATGTTGTTCGTTGAATGGAATTTAGATTTAATTTTTCATTAACACACGAAAAAAAGGCAAAGAAAAGAACCCTGTGTCCCCCAATTTTAACAAATCCGCAAAGCGAACGATAAAACTCGGTCGGCTTCATCGGCTATAGATTCCAGTTCTTACTTGCACCTATATTTCAGGGGCTTTTAGTGCAGAATTATCCGCACTTTACCCACAACCCACTTTCTTTTCGTAGTAAACATGTTGTTGATTATTGTTTTTCATCCTCGCTGGCTAGTCTATTTGCGAGCACAAAATTCTATGCATTTCAGTTATTTGATTTCTAATACAATAGCCACAAAACTTTTTCGTAATCTACACTATCCCATTCAGTGGTCATTCACTGGAGTGGTCACCCGGTGTCTCTTTGGCCTTTCCATTTTCAGCCTTCTGACAGTTCGGCGTTATGATTTTCGGCCTTTTGATAGGCTCAATACTTACACTCAATCAGCCTAAATAAATGCATTGCATTTAGCAATCGCTATTCAAAAAAAGAAAAAATGAGAAGAAGGAAGCTCCTAAAAGACCTTGAACTCCGTCTTTCAGAACTCCGTCTTCAGATGACGCACCCCGAAAGTCGCTGGAGAGGCGTGTTAGCTTAGCTCAATTGGTAGAGCCCTGGACCGGCAATCCAGAAGATGTGGGTTCGATCCCTACAGCTGGCTAACCTTTTCAGTGACTTTCATCTTTCATCAAAATGAAAGGAACTTGACGCGCGAGGAGGTCTCGGAGTACAAATTCCGTCTCATAATGCGCTGATTATTACACGGAAACTGCAGTACTATATTTTTAGACACTCCCTGGTTTTCACTGGGTACTTCACGTTACACCAGACCTTTCGTTCAGCGTAGAGTCATTAGTTCAGCGGAGAATCCCCAGTGACGCCGAGCTTTTCCTTATCTTGGTCAGAAGGCCTCCCTTTGGGGTCTAGGACGTTTCGGTACAGGACATTTCGGTACAGGACCTTTCGGTACGGACATTTCGGTACACGGACATTTCGGTACATGGACCTTTCGGTACACGGCCACACCGCTGGAAGGTGGTCTTCGGCTTCTTAGTCATAAAACGGTGACTGTTTCTTTTCTTTTTTTTCGAGTACCTAAAATTGCGAGTACCTAGACTATGCATTAATCATGCAATGCGTTGTTTCAGTATGTCATCCAAGGGAAACCATCCCATGCACGATACATGTCTCTAGATGGTCGCCGCGAAAAGTATAATTTCCAGGCATTGCCTCTGCAGGGAGTGGCAGCCATAAGGCCGAAAAATCGAATCCCCGAACAAACCGGAAGTCAAAATTCAAGGCTAAGGTTAGGTTAGATTTTCTTTATATGGTTAGTTCAAAAAGAGTGTTTACAGTTTACACGCGCTTGGACGGACATTATGTTGAAATCTTGTGCGAAAAAATTGAACAATGTCTCTTCGGCCTTCAGATAGGTCGGTGTTTTGATTTTTCGGCCCTTCGTCTGTTGGCCATTTTAATCTTTTGGCCTTTCGTGTTTTGACCTTTTGATGGGTTTCCCTCTGCAGGACACATAAGGGCTCAAGAATGGTAGTAAATGTGGTGACGGGAGTGTAGATGTTCCCCTAAAATTGCCTGTATCGGCATGCTGCAATGATCGCAAAGTAGCCTTTCTGCAGTGCCTTACGGGTGGCAACCAGAAGGGCATAGGAAAGAATGACCCCGGAGAAAACGTTCCCGGAAAAAAGTGCCCCCGGTATAGCAGGCGGGCATTTTTATCTGGCTTATTTTGTCCTACTCTCTTTCACAGAAGACATCCCAGATGCCCGTTGTTAATGTAGGTCGTCAAAAATGTTATGTTCGTAAAAAAGGAAATGCCGGACTTTTCAGGAAGCGTATTTTCGTTGAAAGCCGTTAAAAAAAGTAAAAAGAAAGAAAGAATGGTCATGGTAATTTTAATTTACAGTGAACAACGCAAAGGAACAACGAACTGATGTTTCCGTACGTGCAAAACCTTGTAATGCCCTTCCTTATACAGGGTGTCTTTTTTATACAGATTTTTTATTAGAAATCTATAAGAGTCCCAGATATGCCGTTTGGGTGACAATAGCCGGCAAATAATATCTGCCGTCCCAGAGATGTTAGAAGTGAAAGCAGGACGGCCATAGCTCATACATTTTTAATAAAAAATCTGTATTGAGAACAAAACACGTTGTCATAACCAATAAGCCGAAGACCATATTCCAGCGGTATGGCCGTGTACCGAAATGTCCGTGTACCGAGAGGTCCGTGTACCGAAATGTCCGTACCGAAAGCTCCTGTACCGAAAGGTCCGTATCCCCTTCCTTTGTTCGCGGCTCAAAAACAGACGGGTACAGGTTTTGGGTCATCCAACGCGCAACCGGCAAGGAGTGCCGAAAGATAGAAAATCCAGGGAACCGGTATCGAAAAATTGGGCGTATCTCAAAATAATGTGACCGACATCCCCGCTGAAAAATAAACTACTGTAAATAAATGTTATCTGGCCATTTGTGCGCGGAAACTGCCAAAGCCCACTTAGACTAACCTGAACATGAAAATGCAAGCACCGAACTTTAGCTAACCTGTTCCCTTGCGTCCGCCTAGCTAAGCCTAAGCCTACAAAAATGTGGATTTCGTTCGCTGAAATGACTTGGACAGACATCGAAATTTGTTGAGTTTGTGTGGTAAATAGTGATGTCGGACTTTCAACCACGGCATATCATCGTACGAAGCAATCGAGCATTGTCGTTGGTTTTCCTTGTTTCACGGACGTGAATTTGGGTTCCGGAAAAGACAACAACAACAACTTTATTTTGACTTTGGAGAGTGGGGAGGTTCATCGCCAGAGGCGATACTCAACCCCATCGCTTGTGGGGATGTGGGGGAGTAAAATAATGAGCCCCTTCACAATAACGATCGAAGTCCGATGGTGTCCAGAAATGTCAAAAGAGCTCTCAGCGCAGATCGTTGATGGGCTGGATTGGGCCAGGGACCAAGCAATTTCGATAGGGAGAAGGGGCGAGAGTTCAGCTGACGAAGAGACTCGGAGAGTGCGGTTCGGGAAGGTTGGGGGGGGGGGGGGGCAATGAAGAAGAATGTGCTTCAGATCCTCAAGAGCGCGCCACAGTGGCAGCAGGTGGGAGAGTCAACTTGTCTCAAGCGGTATCGCAACTGAGCTGTAAAGGCCACATCAGGGCGCATTCGGTGGATTAATGCAGCATCTTGACGAGAGGTGTTTCGTGGCATGCGGAAAGCGAGCGTTGAATCAACTCTGCTCAACACACATGGGGGGGGGGGGGGGATGTCGGTTGTCCATTGGCGGGAAGCCGGGTAGCTGTTTGCTTGAAGCCTTCGTCGCTGCCTCGGAGTTCCAAGAATGGCTGAAACACGGCAAGTACTGGCTGAAGCTGGTGAACTCCCGATTGAGGTTCTACGTGAACGTGAAACGGCTCGGCACTTCCTACGTTTGCGTGCTCACAGTCCCCGTCACCCGTCCTCCGAGCCCATTTTCATGCTCTGGTAGACGAGAAGTCTTCTACGTTTACGGCAGCATATAGCGATGGCGCATCCCGAAACAACAAGTCCGCCTCAGCATTCGTCATTCCATCCGAAGGCGTAGTGCACGGCCGACGCCTTTCACATCCAACCTCCTCCACAGCTGTGGAACTCTATGCCATTCTTTTCTTTCTACAACACATCACTGATTTCACACCGCTGGAATGGGCCGTCTTCCCAGACTCCAAATCTGCACTTCAAGCTATTGAAAATTCCGGCATACGAAGCCCATCCGCACCCCTAGTCACAGATATGTTAATGGCTTACCACACTGTCTACGCAGCAGGCCACAGGCTAGTTCTCCAGTGGGTTCCAGCCCATTGTGGTGTCGGGGAACGAGCAGGCAGACAGCGCCGCAGAAGCAGCACTCTCGTATCGGAAACGGACCAGTATTGTTCTGCTGAGAGGAGACCGCGGTTCCATTCTGCGACGCCTCGTGACACCCCCGGAAAAGACAGTTGCTGATTGCGTGGGCGGAAATAATTGTGCAGCGGTCGCTTGATCGACTTTTCTTGTTATTTCTCGTGGAGCGTTGATGAAAAAAAAAGGAAATAATAAAGATAAAAATAAAATTAAATCGATCAATAAAAGAAAGAGAAGAACAAAGAAAGCTGCAGTTGTAAATGCCGTTATCCTAAAGAACATTTATCTCTGTGTAATCCGCTTGCTCGTAAACGTCTTGTCTTTCATCCCTAATACCCAACCCTTTTTCAAGGAACCATTCATGTCAAATAAACATTCTTGACAAATAAATGAGTCAAATGAATAAATGACATCTTTGGATGACGCTCCAGTATGGCATTTTCTTATTGTAGGTCAGACACAGACCTTGCAGTTGTTCTCTCATACTTTCGATGTCCATGAACCGTATCTTCAGCAGAAGGGGAGTTATACGGGCCCTGAAACAGTGAATAAATGAGTGTACAGCTTTCCTAGAACATAGACATCGACACAGAAAAGATGCAGGGGACAACTGCAAAGCCCGTGTCTGGCCAACTGTAGAAAAGTACTAGCATCTAGAGAACGATATCACTAGTGAACTAGTGTAGCGAGTTCTATCGACTTTGTTGCCCATTCAATGGAATTTCAAATCGGGAGAGCGAATAGTAACACTTGGTCGGCTGTTATGTGCTCCATCGGCTACCTGCAACTGTATCTTTGGCAGCGCAGGTGCTTGCGGGACCATTTATTCCGTCCACACAACCAGGGACCTTTTTTTTTTTTTTGATCGTGTGTTTCGCAACCGGGAATATCGAGATCCCCCGAAAACTTCAGAAGTTTGGAACTGACTGAGGCGTGCACTCTTCGCGAAAAGAAAAGGAAACGTCGAATTATTGTTATGGGAGGCGACGGTAGAATTTCTAGCTTTTTTTTCTAGAATTTCTAGCATTTTTTCAGCTTTACGAACATTACAGCACAGTCCTGTTGAAAGTTACTGTAAAGAATGACTGTAAACCCCGGCTTGCACTAACCGAAAATACGAGAGATTCTCGTTAGCCTTATGAGACAGCTCGAAGTGCTCTAAACAGAACTCTGACACGACAATGCTGTCTCAGACGATAATCCCTTTACGAGCAGCTAAATAAGCTTTTGTTCTGGTCTGCAAGGCCATGCCCTAAGTCAGCGGTCCATGGAAGTAAAGAGGAGAGAGGAACCAGCAGTACGGTGCGCACCGTGCCACAGGGGTGGCATTCAATGTATTGCTCCGTAGACGAAAGCGTGCTGGGCGAACGCAATCCATCCTGGACAGGTCCTGGTCACACGTCACAGCAAACGTCAAGGCACACGTGACCTTAAAGATGGCGGCGCCCGAGATCGGCGGCCAAACCGTTTGTAAACAATGCGGTTGTTGTTTCTGCGCGGCGTTTTGGAGGTCTTTCGATCACGGTAATTATTTTCATCCGATAATCTCGCAGTAAAACGCGCAGTTTTGCACATAAGGCCTCGCAGTGTTGACGACTTCCAAAGATGTGACGACGACCGCGCGTTAAGACTCACTGAGCCGATGCGATGTACTTAAGCTAAGGAGAAATGGGCTACCATGTTGCGGAAGAAGTACCACATAGTTTACGCTGGCAAAATACGTGCATCTCTTAGCGTTATGACGGCGGAAATATGTCGGTAAGCGGCAAAACGACATGTAAACAAAGTCACCTTAAAATCACCAAACCTCAAAATGACGTTTTCTATGACGTGCGACCAGGACAAGAACGCAGTTTTGCCCAAAGCACCCGCTTGAGGGTAGTCACAACAATGGCGGGTTTGTGTCATCCCTATGCCTGGTGCGCACGCGCAGGCTTAATCGGCGGAAGGATACTGTACGCGCGGTTTTGCTTTCGCGTCACCAGATGGCAACACAGAATGACGTGTTTCAGAGGTGTTTCGCTGGGCTTCGGTCGGTGTTTACGCGTACTCACATTTAATGTTTTTTTATAAAAACTAAAAGTGGTAGACATATAAATTTGGAGTCTATCGATTCCTGAAATATTTCGAGAGGAAGTAAATGGAAAGTTTTTTTTCTAACTAGCTATAGAAGTTTAATAAAAACCTGTTCAAAGAGGGAGGAGAAAAATTGTGTATTTTTTCACATTCGTGACGTCGCCGTAAAATACGTACGACATGTATGACAAAACTAATAACACTATTCTCCTCACCTCGTCTTCCTCTTTATGGTGAAACCACCCTCGTCAAAATCTGCGCGGTGGTTACCGAGAACATCAGCCGCGGACTGCCGAGTACATCAGACAGAGATTTAGTGATGAATGTGCGCTGGCTGCCTTCATCGAAGACTAGACGAGTAAAGACCTCTTGCTTCGTTCCTCGAGCCAAAACAGTAGCGGTCCGAAGCAGTAAGATGCAGTGGGATAGACCGATGCTGGTGACTGTTGCCTTGAGGCTGACTGACTCTGACGACTGAGCCGCATTATCTTTACGAGGCGGTTTGTAAGTAGGGTCACACATACTGGATACATGGCATCCGGAGCAAGATCGGCACTTCAGGAAACCTCGGCACTGTTTCGCCGAGTGATTTGGCTTAGTACACCGAAAATACAGGCTTTGCGCCGCCAGTAATTTCTTCTTCTCATCCAGCGGCCTCGGACTTGATGTCCAACTGCGGGTCCTCCCACGAGAGCCCGATGTGCCCTGAACCCGAACCTACTTGCATGAACTGCAAAGAGCGTCATGCCGCCACTTCCACGGCCTGCCCGACCTTAAGGGTGCAACGGAACATCCTCAGGGAACGTTCGCGCTCCAACAGCAGCTACCGAGAGGCAAAGGCTAAAGTCCGACTGACAAAGTGCCGTTATCAATCTAAGCGCAGAGTACACGAAAGACTCAGGGAAAGCTTCCACATGCGGGTGTACAACTCTCTCCTAAGAGCCTTCACGCGCCGCCACGGCAGATCATTTGGGCGGAACAACCCCCGTAGACTGCCAGAAGGGAAAGGACGCCTCTCCGCAACAAATTCATTAAAAGAGGAGCGACCCCCGCTCCCACTCCCAGTCAGCTTACCGTCAGGTGTTAGCAGTGTTAGACCGTCCAGAAGGTGAAGATCTGCCCATGGTGATCGTCCAGCTTCTCTTTGCTGCACTGAAGGCTATCGTTTCTGTCCTTCCTGAATGCACGGCACTAGCACAAATCCAATATACCCTACAACTTGAAGTCATGATAGCACCCCTGCTTCTCCCTGGCAGCATGCGTTAACAACACCAGCATCCGTGCATCGACCGGCGGACAATTATGACGAAACCTAGAAACAACAGTGTATTCCTCCCCTCCCCCGCATCCTCCAATCGAATGCTAGAAGCCTCTTTCTTAAACAGGGCGATCTCACTCCTTTTACGGAAGATGGACTTTGACGTGCTAGCGACACAAGAGAGCCTTACCCAATCATCTTTCAAAATACAACCATTTGTCTTCTACAGCGCTAAGGGCCAACATGCGGACGGCATCCCGCGGGCACCCCTATTTGTCAAACGATCTATTGCTCACGCTGAAATCGGCCTCTCTGACCTTTGCTCGTCAACTGATGAATATGTAGGGTGCGTACTGAAGGCAGACTCCAATTCCATCACCGTGATATCTGTGTACCAGTGGGGTCATGCTGAACCCAGTGTCGAATCTCTCAAAGCGCTATGTCCTGCTTGTCGAAGACCTCTAGTTGTATGTGGAGACTTCAATGCGAGCCTCAGTCTTTGGGGTGGTCGACGAAAGTGTAGACGAGGTAATTCCATAGCTAATAACCTCTGAAAAGCTAACTCGTGGTGCTGAACACAGGCTCTCCCACTTACATGCTTCCGCCGCACTACTTAAACGCCATGGATTTGACCCTGGTTTCTCTCGATATCACCCTAAAGTGGGAAGCCGAGCCTGACACATGGTGTTCAGATCATTTCCCTGTTCTGCTTTCGTCTCTGTGTCGCAGTAACGGTATCAGGAAAATGAAAAATATCACGAACTGGGTGAAATTCAGGGAGGGACCGGTCGCCACTACCGCACATACCTTGCTCGACTGTGTAAAGAAAGACATCCTTGGCGAACAGCTCCAAAGCAGTATCCTACCCGACCAGTATGCCTGCCCCTGCCTGTGATACATCAACATCCGTGCGTGCAGCGCGGTGTCGAGCACAGCGACGGGCCCTGAGAACTGGTCTTCAGGTGGACTGGGTTGCTAACAGGCGTGTCCCCGCTGCTCACAGCAGGTATACCTTGAAGCAAAGCCGGACTCAATGGAGACTATGGAGACGGTTCAGCGACCCCCACAATGTCCGAACTCCGACAACGAAGGCTTGGGATACCCTGAGAGCTATTGAAGGCCTCCCCGAACCTGTGAACCCACTCGTCACGTTACCGGTAGCATCTAACCAGGAGCCCAAGGACATAGCCGAAGACTCTATGCCATTGATCTACCTCGTGTAGCTAGTTGCAGTGACCAACGCCTTTTTCCTAGACACTCGGTAGCCCATAATTCCACAGCGGACGATGACCTCACAATGCCCGAACTGAAGTCCGCCATCCAAGGCTTAAAACGGCGCAGCGCGGCTGGCCCAGACGGGGTCTCTAATCAGGCCCTCAAGAACCTAGGTGATGACCAGCTCGATGCTCTCCTTCAACTATTTAACAAAGTGTGGACCTCTGGATGCATACCATCTGATTGGAAACACGCTAGAGTGATACCTGTTCTAAAGCCGGGGAGACAACCAAGCCAACTGTCCTCCTAAAGTCCCATTGCTCTAACCTGATGCGTTGGCAAGGTATTGGAGCGTACAATCCACAAAAGGCTGCTTGGGACCTGAAGCCACATAGATACAGAAGGCATCTTATTGCCTCTTCTCTTCCTTCGCTACGAGGACATATGGAGTCAGACTTCCTCTGCTACTGCAAATTCAAGAACTCGCAAATGATTGAAAAGACCGGGTCTGACTTGAACACCCCTCGTAGTAGCAAGTTAATTTAAAAATTTTGCTCACAATAAAAATATACTACATATATGTGACTATATTGCATATATGGTTATAATGGCGCCTATCACTGTGAAGTCCCTACGTTTTACTGTTGCCATCCTTCACATTCTGACGACATCCCCGTACAAGCAATGCCAGACACTTTTCTCGGAAAGAACTTATCAAGATGGCGGGGTACGGTAGCCTATCCGTCCGGTCAAAACTATCACGCGTCCATTCACAATGCCTTCGGTCGACTGAAATAGAAACATTTGAAACGAACATGGCTGATAAGCGACTCAAGACACCGATTTCTATTGTACTGGTATCCGGTTCAGTCCCTGACTGGTACTGCATTCTTCTTTTTCTTTTTTTCTTGAATCCACTACTGCGCCATCCCTGCACTCTAATGCAGCCTGATAGCATTGTACAAGCCAAGACCGGAACCCGGCGATAAGAGTCCCGATTTAGGATGCGTGTCCTATAAAAACGATGCAAACATCGCGACACATCATAACCCTTCGAACGCTACTAAGGTAAGTCGAGATAGCCTCTTTTACAGACCAGACAATTTGAACACCTCTATTCATTTTTCGTGCAATTATGGTTTCGGATGATGCAACCCGCGTACATATTACTCGTGCCTCCGCCTAGGCCTCTGCCGCTTTTAAGACTGTGCAGGCCCTAGTCACTGAGCAAATGCCATCTTAAATACGAAAGTACCGCGTTTACAGGACTTGAGACGAATGGTTTCAATATGCACGCTCCCATAAGTCCTAAAGTCGTGGGTATCAGGCAGTAATGGGAAATAACAGTAGACCTATACATATGTATAAAGTACGAGTAATAGCGACGGTTCAGCAAAAAGCTCATCGTTAAACATCTTATGGGCATCTCCCTCAGCTGCAGTTCTGTGACTTGAGCTTGTGTCCTTCTGAACTTTTCGAGGGTTACATCTCAACTGATATGAAAGCTTTTATATGCTCCCTAGATTACCACCAGTTGACGGGACCGCCTACAGGTCACGGTTTCACAATATCAAGTGCTTTGAACACATTTGAGCTCAACTTTGAACTGCAAAAAGACCGTGCAAACTTTTCCTTCCAACAGATTTCCTCTCCGAGACAAACCCTAACAGTGAAGATGCGTTTCGTACTGATCTTCGCCACTTGTATTGCTGGTAAGTGAATGACACGCAATCTCTAATTATTACATCATGTTTCAAAACCACCCGGACACATCCAACTCCTGCTTCTGAAATGCCAGCGAGGTTCCCTTTTCGAAAAGCATTGGATATGCTTCATATTTTAACCCTGCATGGTTGTCCCGCAGGTGCTCTTGCAGCGACCGTCGCTCCACTAGAGACGCCATTCGCGAAAAACCTCCGACAGGAGGTGAAGGCTCTTAATCTGGACCCTCTCTCTTTGCCCGATGTCGAGTTCAAGGTAAATGAGGCAAAAGGGACGAAGGTGAAGCTCACCCAGGGAAAGGTCGATGGACTGAGCGAATTCGTCACGCCCTATGGTCTTTGTTTCCAACGCAACGAGGACCTGCTGTGTCACGTGTCGTTCAACGGTCTTCGCGTCACGTACAAGGCTGAAGCTACTCAGCCAGAGAAAACCTTTGACGTCCAAGTGGACACGGCACATAGCTTGCTCCAAGTACTTCTCGGAAAAACCTCGGGTATAAACCTTTATGCACTTTTCATACCACGGCGAAACATGTTATCTCTCTCGTGTACGAATGCAATGTGGAGTTTCCTTGTCTATAGACCAGAATTGACTAATACCCCTGTTAGACGGGCAGTCCCTATATATATATACCCCATCCTCAGATAAACAGAAAGTTATCTATTCAGCGTGTAGGCCGCGCTGTATTTATACGATATGGGGTATTGTGTAAACGAAAATATTGAACGGTTGCATCAGTGTGCAAATCCAGCCACTTCTATTTGTGTCTCGCAGATAACAACATTGTGTTCGTGAAGTGTGTGGAGTGCCGGTATGGCGGGCTAGTGCCGCATACTGTCCATGTGAATGTGTTTTCGAATATATATCCTTTAGTCGGAGGCAATATGTCTGTTTAATTAAACTTACTAGGGAGGGAAGACTCTAATATAGGCGTGTTATTTTGCAGACGGAAAAACGGAACTGAAGAACGTCCGTGTTCAGGCTCTGCACCAGTACGTGAAGAAGCCAGTGGAGTTCGGCGACAGCAGGAAGGAGACCGTTCTCTTTGACGACGCACTCAAGGAGGCTCTGGTCGAGGTGCTCAAGAAGGTCACTGTCACAGGACCTTTCAAAGAAGCCCTGAAGAAGGCATTCGCACAAGAACCATTCCCAACGAATGAAGAAAACGTTAGCTTCACCATTGTTGCTCAGTGAAGTTATACTAGACATATGAAAGGTTAAAAGGACACAGGATGGCCTTCAAGCACTTGTAATGTTGCAAATAAATAAAACGAGTCTGATTTCACATTTGACGCGCTGTTGTCCCGAGTCATTGTAATGAGAGGAAAGTCCCAAAACAATTTAAGTTTCCACCTTTTGGTCTTCGAGTCTGCTCACATGTTTTTCGTAGTCCTTAACATGCAGTCCACCCCAGGCTGAATCTAATTATGTATACTTCAGAGATGGGGAAGTTACTCGGTAAAAGGAACTCGTTACCAGTTAAATTACTGTGCAAACAATATGACTAAGTTACTAACAATGTACCCCTAATGAAAATGATTTTGAAGTTCCTAAGCTACTTTGGAAAAGTAACGGGTTACTGTTATTTCCTACATAATATAGTATACATTTTGCTTCTTGATCTCTCTATAATTAATTCAGATATTGATTTCACAATGAGCGGTGCAAGACGCTATAATAGTTTTGATATGCGAAAACTATACCAATATCAGATATGACGGAAGAAGACTACATTTATGCACTTTTTAAGGAAGGGATTTGATGATGTATCCGGTAATAAGGCTCTCGAACTGAGCACAAAGCAAGCATTGAAAATCTGAGTCGTCCTCTACGCAGATGTCGTAGAATCGCACCGGGTTTTCATTCTGTTACACAGTGCCCTCCGTCATTATAAACACACTGCTCGCCGCTATGATGAGCATCACCAGAGCCCCCGAGTCTTCGGCGAAAACTGAATTTGTAGCGTTTACGCCGTAACAACAAGGGAGTCACACATGCAGTGCGCGCACGATCGGAGCGATATTTGTAGACGAGTATGTAGACATCACATCTATCTATCGCAAACACTGATAGTACGGCCACTGACTTTCATCTTTCACTGATAGTAGGGCCGGGTCAACGCCACCTAGGTAACAAGACCTGAGCATTCTTTCGATAACGGCGCGCCACCTGGACCGGCTGCCATACATTTTCAATGGGGAGCATTTCTCTCCTTCGCTCTTTCGGTGACGCCGCATCTATCTATTGCAAACAAGGATAGTAGGGCCGAGTCAATGCCACCTAAATAATAGGCATGTGTACTCTTTCGATAACGTCACGCCACCTGGACCTGCTGTCATACATTTTCAATGGGGAGCTTTTCTCTCCTTCGCTCTTTCGGTGACGTCACATCTATCTATTGCAAACAAGGATAGTAGGGCCGAGTCAATGCCACCTAAATAATAGGCATGTGTACTCTTTCGATAACGTCACGCCACCTGGACCGGCTGCCATACATTTTCAATGGGGAGCTTCTCTCTCCTTCGCTCTTTCGGTGACGCCGCATCTATCTATTGCAAACAAGGATAGTAGGGCCGAGTCAATGCCACCTAAATAATAGGCATGTGTACTCTTTCGATAACGTCACGCCATCTGGACCTGCTGTCATATATTTTCAATGGGGAGCTTTTCTCGCCTTCGCTTTACACTGTAAAAAATGAATTTCACTACATGCACGCTCCTAACCAACCATCATCCCGAATGACAACGTTCTCGTCTCTGATTTGTTGAAAACGGGAGGCGTAGCTCATTTTGTAGCCATGCATAATAGGCTCCGCCGCTCGTTATCAACAAATTATGGGCGAGAACGGCGAGAACAAATTCACCTATATAAAAAGTGTCACAGACAACACGTTGAAATCGCCGTTTGGAGCCGACACAGTCGGCGGGCTCGCTTGGTACAGTTCATAGCTCCTTTAACATAGCAGACGAACTTAACGGAGTCAATATGGCGTGCCCACACGGCGCCCCCTTGAGTACAACTTGCAGCTGTAAATCAGTTGCAGTACTCTTAAAAGGGCTATGAACTCTACACTCTTAAAAATGAACTTCACCGCATAGCACGCTCCTAGCCAACCATTATCTCGAATGATATCGCTATGTGCCCTGATTTGTTCAAAGCGGTTGGCGTACGCCTTTTCTGTGACACTTATGCGGTCCATAATTGTCACAAAAATGGCGTACGCCTCCCGTTTTCAACAAATCAGGGCAGATAACGATATCAATCGAGATGATGGTTGGCTAGGAGCGTGCTATGCGGTGAAGTTCATTTTTAAGAGTGTACCAAGCTAGCCCGCCGACTGTGTCGGCTTCAAACGGCGATTTTAACTTGCTGGCTGTGACACCTTTTGTATAGTTGAATCTGATAGGTCCCTATCTTCACCACATAGAGCAAGCTGCTAGCTCACCATCACCCCCAATGACAACGTTCTCTCCTGATTTGTTGATGACGGGAGGCGGAGCCTATTATGTGGAGCCATCACGTACCGTATTATGGCTACAAACTGGGCTCCGCCTCCCGTTTTCAACAAATCAGCGACGACAACATTGTCATTCGGGATGATGATTGAATAGGAGCGTGCCATGTGGCGAAGTTCATTTTTAAGAGTTCCTGGGTTTTCCTCAGACGCTTTCAGACATATGTCGGCACAGTTCCCTTAGAAGTCGGCCCAGGACGCACATTCCCCCGGGGCGTGAGTCGTGACGTTGCCCACATACGTGAGGCCGACAACGGCAAGCCCTATCACCACCACCACCACCATTTTTAAGAGTGTAAAGTAGAACGTTATATGTACCTTCGCGTTGGCGTCAGATTGGGTGCTACAATTCTTCAGATGACGTAACAATGGATAGAGGTACCTGGATGGCGGTACGTCTACTCGCCCGTATAAAAAAAAAAGTGCGTTTTTGTGTTAACGCTGCGCACGTTATGAACGAGGAGAATTGAACAACAAATTGTAAATAAAATTACGAATCGTAGAAGAACAACGCTACATCTATTAAACCCGTATCTAAATACATGCAGATTGGAGTTCTGACCTCCTTTAAGCTACTCCGTGACTCTAGGCCAAACCATTGAGACCCCTATCAGGCAGGATACAAGACCCGTGCCGAAAGCGAGACAGGTTGCTCGCACGAGCAACTGGACGTTATCTATTGCGAATTATTAATAGTTATTGTTTGTAGCCTTTTCTTATACCTTCTCTATTGCAAGTCTTGAAGCTGCGTATTGGATTCGGGCGAGCTGTCCGCTACTCGGCGGGCCCCCTGTCTTGAACGTCATCGATACATCTACTGAAGAGGCAAACAATTCCGAACCTGGCTCTCCCGTGAGCAGCTGCACAGTGGTCAATGTCTTTCTACTTCAAGTGACCACTCCATTCTCGAGTCATGCGATGACGATCGACCTTTCAAATACGTTGTCAAACAGGTTTGGAAGGAGAGTAAACGCAACATCCAACGGATCATCTTACTCGAGGGAACTACTGTCATTTTTGCACTACTGGAGCGAGAATCAAGCTCGACCACTTAAAGCTATCTGTGGAATGAGCGAGGCGTGTGACCGTTCAGCCTGGAACAACTTCGAGAACTGACTCGATCGTCTTTATTTACGCACCGGCCGGGTAGCGGCCTTCGTCTTCTTCGCCACAGTAGCCCTCCCCTCAGAAGCGACAGGGTCGCTCCAAGACACGTGGTTGGGTTGGTGGGAGGAAGTGGTGAGTGTGCAGCTGTCAGAACTTAAGGGGAAGGACAACGGTAGGGTGGGCGGCTCGATTAAGGCAGACTTGAGCCTGTCGATAGAAATAGTTTCCCGGCGCCCGTTGGACGAAATATTTGGGAAGTCGAGGACGCAATATTTTGGAAGGCGCTCTAAGACGTGGTATGGTCCAGTGTATGGTGGTTGTAGGGACCTCCTTACGGCGTCCGTCTGTATGAAGACTTGGGAGGCGGACGAAAGATCTGGGGAGACGAAAGTTTGGCGAGTCTGATTAGCTCTGGCTGGTGTCGGTTTGATAGGAGAGAAGTGCCGGCAAAGCTTGTCAATAAAGTCGACGGAAACCGAACGGGTCGGGGTATCGGAAGCGGGAACGCCGAAGAACTCGGCGGGAAGTCGAAGACTGGTGCCATAGACCAGCTCGGCGGACGTGCAGCCGAGGTCTTCCTTCCACGATTTTCGAAGCCCCAGCAAGATTAATGGAAGGAAATCATGCCAATGGGAGGGATCTTCGTAGGCCATAATTGCAGACTTCAGGTGCCTATGCCTGCGCTCGACCATTCCGTTGGCGCTGGGATGGTATGCTGATGTGCGACAACGAGTTGTACCGAGGAGCTCCGAGAGCGTTGTAAAGAGCCGAGACTCGAACTGCCTGCCCCTGTCTGTTTTTAATATGGGAAGGAACGCCGAAGCGCGCTATCTAAGTAAACAGGAAGGCGCGCGCGACGGTCTCGGCGGTGCAACCTTGCATAGGAACGACTTCAGGCCAGCGAGTAAACCGGTCAATGCAAGTTAATAGGTACCGGTTGTTGCCTGAGGGTGGTAGCGGGCCGACGATATCGAGATAGATGTGGTCGAAGCGGCTGGTAGGGACTGGAAAAGCCGATAGGGGCGAAACGGTGTGCCTGTGCACCTTGGCTCGTTGGCAAGGAACGCAAGATTTGGTCCAGTTGCGGATATCAGTGTTCATCGACGGCCAGACATAGCGCGCAGCGATGAGGCGTTGCGTCGCTCTGATTCCTGGATGTGACAGCTGATGAAAGGCCGAGAAAATGGCACGTCTCAGACATCCTGGAACAAACGGACGTTCCGTGCCTGTGGAAGTGTCGCAGTAGACGGGAGCGGGAATCCCGGGGTAGTCAATTTCCTGGAGCGTGCAGGTGTGCGTACACATGCAGGTGTACAACTCTCTCCTAAGAGCCTTCACGCGCAGCCATAGCAGATCATTTGGGCGGAACAACCCCCGTAGACCGCCAGAAGGGAAAGGACGCCTCTCCGCAACAAATTCATTAAAAGAATAGCGACCCCCGCTCCCACTCCCAGTCACCTTACCGTAAGGTGTTAGCAGTGTTAGACCGTCCAGAAGGTGCAGATCTGCCCATGGTGATCGTTCAGCTTCTCTTTGCTGCACTGAAGGCTATCGTTTCTGCCCTTCCTGATTGTACCGCTCTAGCACAAATCCAATATACCCTACAACTTGAAGCCATGATAGCACCCCTGCTTCTCCCTTGCAGCAGGCGTTAACAACACCAGCATCCGTGCATCGACCGGCAGACAATTATGACGGAACGTAGAAGCAACAGTGTATTCCTCCCCCGCATCCTCCAATGGAATGCTAGAAGCCTGTTTCTTAAACAGGCCGATCTCACTCCTCTTACGGAAGATGGACTTTGACGTGCTAGCGACACAAGAGAGCCTTACCCAATCATCTTTCAAAATACAAACGTTTGTCTCCTACAGCGCTAAGGGCCAACATACGGACGGCATACCGCGGGCACCCCTATTTGTCAAAGGATCCATTGCTCACGCTGAAATCGGCCTCTCTGACCTTTGCTCGTCAACTGATTAATATGTGGGGTGCGTACTGAAGGCAGACTCCAATTCAGTCACCGTGATATCTGTGTACCAGTGGGGTCATGCTGAACCCAGTGTCGAATCTCTCAAAGCGCTATGTCCTGCTTGTCCAAGACCTCTAGTAGACCTCAGTCTTTGGGGTGGTCGACGAAAGTGTAGACGAGGTAATTCCACAGCTAATTACCTCTGAAAAGCTAACTCGTGGTGCTCAACACAGGCTCTCCCACTTACATGCGTCCGCCGCAACACTTAAACGCCATCGATTTGACCCTGGTTTCTCCCGATATCACTCTAATGTGGGAAGCCGAGTCTGACACATGGGGTTCAGATCATTTCCCTATTCTGTTTTCGCCTCTGTGTCGAAGTAACGGTATCAGGAAAATGAAAAATATCACGAACTGGGTAAAATTCACGGAGGGACTGGTCGCCACTACCGCACATACCTTGCTCGACTGTGTAAAGACATCCTTGGCGAACAGCTCCAAAGCAGTATCCTACCCTGCCAGTATGCCTGCCCCTGCCTCCGATACCTCAACCTCCGTGCAGCGCAGTGTCGAGCCCAGCGACAGGCCCTGAGAACTGGTCTTCAGGTGGACTGGGTTGCTAACAGGCGTGTCTCCGCTGCTCACAAAAGGTATACCTTGAAGCTAAGCCGGACTCAATGGAGACTATTGTCACGAAGCGAAATGGGTCGGCGAGTCGTCGAATAAACAGCGAACGGTTTATTAGACTACTTGGTAACAAAACACAAGAGTGATAGCTCTCTGAACACAACTGAGTCCAAAGAATGAATGCTCCAGCTTGGAGCGCACAAGCATTTAAGCGTAGGACGACGGAAGCGAAAATAAGCTGCAAAGCTGTTTGCCTCATATTGCGATGTGTACCAAAACAATCCGGAATTTGACTTAGATTTGCGTATATTAGTTGAAATGCCGCCACAATCACGATATAAAATTCGGCCGCATAGCGCTCTGAGCCCCTGGGGAGCGTCGCCGCGCCGCCGTAGCAGACCACGGAAGTGACGCACGTTGTCTCTTCTGTCGGAGCTCCTGACTTTGATTTCGCGGTTGTTTTGCGATCGGAGGTTGATTTTCGCGACCAGAAAAATTGTATATGCTCGTGAAGTCCTTTCTGGCTGTGCTACAGCATGTTGCCGACTTCCTTTCAGCAACGCGAGGACATAATGTTCCTTGCACACACGGATAGACAGCAGAAACATAGCGTCAAACATCGACTGACGTTTATTACAAAGACAACACTACCGAGACTGGCCCCCAAAATCCATCCGACGGAAGGTGATCTCATACTCTCTAGGGGTGACAGTCTTGCTGCTTACATTGCTGGTTGTCTTACCTTGCGTTCGGCCAGGATATGTTTCAGATCAAACACGCTGTACCTGTCTGTGGTTGTTTCCGTGGCCGAATTGGCCTTTGGCGCTCGACTGGCAATCGAGAGATGCGAAGTTCAAATTCCGCCGATGTCTGACTTTTTGATGACTGTCATATTTCAATTGTTTCCGAAAGACAGGAATCTTATTCTCGCCGCGAATTCGTCTATGCCTCCTTACAGACAGGTGAAACAAGACAAGCAGTGCGAGACATATTGTTGACGAATGGTTAAAAGCAAATCCAGAGGTGCTCATTAGCATTGGCTTGTCAACGAATTACATCAGGCTGAAAGAAGGAGCGGCCCCTTCTGTATTTTCATGAAAACGGAAGGCACAAATCTTTACCTCCACTTGACATTTCGGCGTACGTCTGATTCCTGCTACGAGGAAAAAACGGAGACGAAGAAGCATAGGTACGAACCCATCTCTCATAGGACATATCGCCATAAGACTTCCACGAGATCTCCGAATCGAACATCTTCAGGCGTTATTCGGAATTCGCCGTGTTTATCCCGTTCACCGGGCAGCCGCACATGGAGCGCGAGAGATATTTGACGTCACGCGCTCCTCAGCTTTTCCCGCAATGCTTTGCGGCAGCGGGCGCTCTCCTTGGGCGATCGTGTCGGTTGGGCGGCCCAGCGCGCTCGTAATCGTCAAAAATATGCCCATCCGTACAGCGTACTCGCAAAATACTAGTGGCACCATAATTCTACGTAATATTTACACCTTGTTCGGACCTTTTTTTGCAATGGACAAATTTCGCTTCCGTTGTCCTTTAAGCGTCGCGCCGAAAAGTCTAGAAACAGCACGTGCGTTTGCCAGAGAGCAGGCGATGTGCCTGGAAGCTTCTTGCTTCTTCTTCAGCATGCGCCGGGATGAGATGTAGGTGGTGGTGTGGTGATAGGGCTTGCCGTTGTCGGCCTCACGTATGTGGGCAACGTCACGACTCACGCCCTGGGGGAATGTGCGTCCTGGGCCGACTTCTAAGGGAACTGTGCCGACATATATCTGAAAGCGTCTGAGGAAAACCCAGGAAAAACCCCAGACAGCACAGCAGGCACCGGGATTCGAACCCGGGTACCTCCCAGTCACGACGTGACATGGCCAGCACGCTAACCACTGAGCCACGGGAGCTGGTGGGAAGAGATGTACCGTTTCGTGCCTGCCCTGGAAGTTTCGCGATGATGATTCGTGGCATTGCCCCCTCCGTAGACGGGGCATCCAGCGATAGACGTGGTTGGCCTCTCCGCAGTGGTAGCAGAGCGGTCTGAAGTCGGGAGTCCGCCAAACGTCCGTTTTGCGAAACGGCTGAGAGTGTGGCGGGACGCTCGGAGTAGGTTGGACAGGCCGAGGAGGCGTCCAACGGTTTCCGTAGAACGACGGACGAGTGGGTGGCACCTGTCTCACAGCGGCGGCGTAGGTTGGTCTCGGTACTTCGGCGTCGGGGTTGGCGGTTGACGATGTCTGGATTGCCTGCTGAACCTCGTCTCGAATTCTGCAGGCAGACCAAGCTGTCTTCTGCTTTGTCGCAGTTGGTCTTCCAGGCCGTTGGACAAGGAATGCCCCGTACCTCCACCAGAAATATCACGAAGCGAAATGGGTCGGCGAGTCGTCGAATAAACAGCGAACGGTTTATTAGACTACTCAGTAGCAAAACACAAGAGTGATAGCTCTCTGAACACAACTGAGTCCAAAGAATGAATGCTCCAGCTTGGAGCGCACAAGCATTTAAGCGTCGCGCCCAAAAGTCTAGAAACAGCACGTGCGTTTGCCAGAGAGCAGGCGATGTGTCTGGAAGCTTCTTGCTTCTTCTTCAGCATGCGCCGGGATGAGATGTACCGTTTCGTGCCTGCCCCGGAAGTTTCGCGATGATGATTCGTGGCACTATGAAGACGGTTCAGCGAGCACCTCAATGTCCGGACTCCGACAACGAAGGCTTGGGATACCCTGAGAGCTATTGAAGGCCTCCCCGAACCTGTGAACCCACTCATCACGTTATCGGTAGCGTCTAACCAGGAGCCCAAGGACAGAGCCGAAGACTCTATGCCATTGATCTACCTCGTGTAGCTAGTTGCAGTGACCAATGCCTTTTTCCTAGACGCTCTGTAGCCCATAATTCCACAGCGGACGATGACCTCACAATACCCGAACTGAAGTCCGCCATCCAAGGCTTAAAACGGCGCAGCGCGGCTGGCCCAGACGGGATCTCTAATCAGGCCCTCAAGAACCTAGGTGATGACCAGCTCGATGCTCTCCTTCAACTATTTAACAAAGTGTGGACCTCTGGCTGCATACCATCTGATTGAAAACACGCTAGAGTGATACCTGTCATACAGCCGGGGAGACTACCATGCCAACTGTCCTCCTACGGTCCCATTGCTCTAACCTCATGCGTTGGCAACATATTGGAGCGTACAATCCACAAAAGGCTGCTTGGGACCTGAAGCCACACAGATACAGAAGGCCTGCTTATTGCCTCCTCTCTTCCTTCGCTACGAGGACATACGGAGTCAGAATTCCTCTGCTACTGCAAATTCAAGAACTCGCAAATGATTGAAAAGACCCGGTCTGACTTGAACACCCCTCGTAGTAGCAAGTCAATTTAAAAATTTTGCTCACAATAAAAATATACAACATATATGTGACTATATTGCATATATGATTATAATGGCGCCTATCACTGTGAGGTCCATACGTTTTACTGTTGCCATCCTTCACATTCTGACGACATCCCCATACAAGCAATGCCAGACACTTTTCTCGGAAGGAACTTATCAAGATGGCGGGGTACGGTAGCCTATCCGTCCGGTCAAAACTATCACGCGTCCATCCACATAATGGCTTCGGTCGACTGAAATAGAAATGTTTGAAACGAACATGGTTGATAAGCGACTCAAGACACCGATTTCTATTGTACTGGTATCCGGCTCAGCCCCTGACAGGTACTGAATTTTTCTTTTTCTTTTTTTCTTGAATCCACTACTGCGCCATCCCTGCACTCTCATGCACCCTGATAGCATTGTACAAGCCAAGACCGGAACCCGGCGATAAGAGTCCCGATTTAGGATGCGTGTCCTATAAAAACGATGCACACATCGCGACACATCATAACCCTTCGAACGCTACTAAGGTAAGTCGAGATAGCCTATTTTACAGACCAGACATTTTGAACACCTCTATTCATTTTTCGTGCAATTATGGTTTCGGATGATGCAACCCGCGTACATATTACTCGTGCCTCCGCCTAGGCCTCTGCCGCTTTCAAGACTGTGCAGGCCCTAGTCACTGAGCAAATGCCATCTTAAATACGAGAGTACCGCGTTTACAGGACTTGAGACGAATGGTTTCAATATGCACGCTCCCATAAGTCCTAAAGTCGTGGGTATCAGGCAGTAATGGGAAATAACAGTAGACCTATACATATGTATAAAGTACGAGTAATAGCGACGGTTCAGCAAAAAGCTCGTCGTTAAACATCTATGGACATCTCCCTCAGCTGCAGTTCTGTGACTTGAGCTTGTGTCCTTCTGAACTTTTCGAGGGTTACATCTCAACTGATAAGAAAGCTTTTATATGCTCCCTAGATTACCACCAGTTGACGGGACCGCCTACAACTCACGGTTTCACAATATCAAGTGCTTTGAACTCATTTGAACTCAAGTTTGAACTTCAAAAAGACAAACTTTTCCTTCAAACAGATTTCCTCCCTGAGACAAACCCTAAGAGTGAAGATGCGTCTCGTACTGATCTTCGCCACTTGTATTGCTGGTAAGTGAATGACACGCAATCTCTAATTATTACATCACGTTTCAAAACCACCCGGACACATTCAACTCCTGCTTCTGAAATGCCAGCGAGGTCCCCTTTCCGAAAAGCATTGGATATGCTTCATATTTTAACCCTGCATGGTTGTCCCGCAGGTGCTCTTGCAGCGACCGTCGCTCCACAAGAGACGCCATTCGCGAAAAACCTCCGACAGGAGGTGAAGGCTCTTAATCTGGACCCTCTCTCTTTGCCCGATGTCGAGTTCAAGGTAAATGAGTCCAAAGGGACGAAGGTGAAGCTCACCCAGGGAAAAGTCGATGGACTGAGCGAGTTCGTCACTCCCTATGGTCTTTGTTTCCAACGCAACGAGGACCTGCTGTGTCACGTGACGTTCAACGGCCTTCGCGTCACGTACAAGGCTGAAGCTACTCAGCCAGAGAAAACCTTTGACGTCCAAGTGGACACGGCACATAGCTTGCTCCAAGTACTCCTCGGAAAAACCTCGGGTATAAACCTTTATGCACTCCTCATACGACGGCGAAACATGTTATCTCTCTCGTGTACGAATGCAATGTGGAGTTTCCTTGTCTATAGACCAGAATTGACTAATACCCCTGTTAGACAGGCAGTCCCTATATATATATACCCCATCCTCAGATAAACAGAAACTTATCTATTCAGCGTGTAGGCCGCGCTGTATTTATACGATATGGGGTATTGTGTAAACGAAAATATTGAACGGTTGCATCAGTGTGCAAATCCAGCCACTTCTATCTGTGTCTCGCAGATAACAACATTGTGTTCGTGGAGTGTGTGGACTGCCGAGTACTGTCCATGTGAATGTGTTTTCGAGTATATATCCTTTAGTCGGAGGCAATATGTCTGTTTAATTAAACTTACTAGGGAGGGAAGACTCTAATAGGCGTGTTCTTTTGCAGACGGAAAAACGGAACTGAAGAACGTCCGTGTTCAGGCTCTGCACCAGTACGTGAAGAAGCCAGTGGAGTTCGGCGACAGCAGGAAGGAGACCGTTCTCTTTGACGATGCACTCAAGGAGGCTCTGGTCGAGGTGCTCAAGAAGGTCACTGTCACAGGACCTTTCAAAGAAGCCCTGAAGAAGGCATTCGCACAAGAACCATTCCCAACGAATGAAGAAAACGTTAGCTTCACCATTGCTGTTCAGTGAAGTTATACTAGACATATGAAAGGTTAAAAGGACACAGGATGGCCTTCAAGCACTTCTAATGTTGCAAATAAATAAAACGAGTCCGATTCCACCTTTGACGCGGTGTTGTCTCGAGTCTATGTAATGAGAGGAAAGTCCCAAAACAATTTAAGTTTTTACCTTTTGGTCTTCGAGTCTTCTCACATGTTTTCCGTAGTCCTTAACATGCAGTCCTCCCAAGGCTGAATTTAATTATATATACTTCAGAGATGGGGAAGTTACTCGATAAAAGGAACTCGTCACCAGGTAAGTTACTGTGCAAACAATATAACTAAGTTACTAACAAAGTACCGGTAATGAAAATGAAGTTGAAGTTCCTAAGCTACATTGGAAAAGTAACGAGTTACTGTTACTTCCTACAATACATTTTGCTTCTTGATCTCTCTATAATTAATTCAGATATTGATCTCACAATGGGCGGTGCACGACGTTATAATAGTTTTGATATGCGAAAACTATACCAATATCAGATATGACGAAAGAACCCTACATTTATGCGCTTTTTAAGGAAGGGATTTGATGGTGGGTCCGGTAATAAGGCTCTCGAACCTAGTACAAAGCAAGCATTGAAAATCTGAGTCGTCCTCTACGCAGATGTCGTAGAATCGCGCCGAGTTTTCATTCTGTTACACAGTGCCCTGCGTCATTATAAACACACTGCCCGTCGCTATGATGAGCATCACCAGAGCACCCGAGTCTTCGGCGAAAACTGAATTTAACGTTTACGCCGTAACAAGAAGGGAGTCACACGTGCCGTGCGCGCACGACCGGAGGGATATTTGTAGACGAGTATGTAGACATCACATCTATCTATCGCAAACACTGATAGTAGGGCCGGGTCAACTCCACATAGATAGCAAGGCCTGAGCACTCTTTCGATAACGTCACGCCACCTGTACCGGCTCCTATACATTTTCAATGGGGAGCTTTTCTCTCCTTCGCTCTGACGTCACATCTATCTATCGCCAATAGCGACAGTAGAGCCAGGTACGTGACGCAGTGGCGGAACCAATGGGTAGGGGGAGCGGTTGGGCGATCGCCCCCCCCCCCCCCAAAACGTCAGTTTATACATTTGATTTCCCTCTCTCCCCTCCCCCGCTACGAGCTTCGACAAAGGAATTGCCTTCTCCCAAACCGAGGGCCTGGATCCGCCCCTGGCGTGACGTCCACTGAAAGAGTGCGCAGCCCTTCTGTTGTCTAAGTGGCATTGATTGTGAGCGTTCAGATTGCATATTGTCTGTAGCAATCGTGTATCCATTTCCTCTAGTACAGCATGATAAAAACAAATACGAGATATCAGTTTTACTCGGCCGGATGCAGCACCTTTATCAAAAGGAGAAATCGCGAGCGAGAGAAAACTTTCGAACCCTTCTTCCATGCGCGGTTGCGAGTTCAGTTATTCAGTATGCCAACTATGCGAGTTCTCTTTTCCGTAGGTTGAACTCATCGTCTACCGACGCTTTCACATGTGCTCGCTTGCACAGGTAAATGGCGGGGCAATTAAACAATTTCACGCAGGAGCTGCCAGTGCCCTCTGTGCATCACTGAATAGCTGTGCTCAGAGTATTACATTCCTTTTCACCTGTACTATGCCAACAGCCATCTGGCAACATTGAGAGCGCCCGTGTCCCGTTGGACAAAATCTCCAACTCGGCGGCATTTTGTTGACCCGCCAGTGGAACCGCACACTCTTAGAAGTCAGCTACGCCGATATCGTAAATAGTCAAAACGGTTGTGATATTCTGAAAGCCCACATGAGTAGTCTTCTTAGGTGTCCATTTGACGACATTGCCGCCAGGGCAGCGCTACCGTCGCGTCTGCGCCGACTTTTTTCGCGAGTTTTTTCTGTGCGCGGGTGTAGGGCTGTGCGCGCACTTATCTGTGGCCGGAGGGCTGCGTGCGCGCTTACCCTCGCACATTTTTCAGCCTGGGCCGACTTCATTCATTTTTTTTCGGTACAACAGCAGTGTGGTAGACAGTTTACATGCAAGTATAGACGTGCAAAGGATAGCCATACACAAAAGTACAATTGAAAATATATTTATAGAAGTTCCCCCTGTTCCCCAGTTCCCCCTGAAGCCGGCCCAGGACGCATACTAATCTTCCTGTCTCCCACTTCTTCCTGCTGTCCACTCTCCATCTGTCCACGTCTGTACGCCGCTAATAGCCACAGTTGCTTCGCGGCGCTAACATAGAATTTAAAAAAAAAGATGCAGACGCAAAAGAAATACCACAGCACATATGGTTCCTGTTTCAACTGCGAGAATAACCGTTAAAAGGCTTCCTGAATTCGTCCCAGATGAAGTTCTAATTCGTGCACTGGCGCCCTACGGTACAGTGAAGGCATTCTCCTTTCTCGTTTATAAGGACCGCCCTACTATCCGCAACGGCACTCGTATCGTCAAGTTTGAGATGAAAAAACCGGTACCCAATTTTCTTACTGTTGGAACTGACCGGGCTTTGGTTGACTACAAAGGGATTAAGAAAGTCTGCGGGCGGTGTGGCTCTGAAGGTCACATCCGCAGTGACTGCAGGGTTCCTCGTTGTGAGAGATGTGCCGTTTTCGGTCATTATACTGTCGGCTGCCAGGCTCCATGTCTTCGGTGCGGCCAGCGTCATGCCACTGTTGATTGCGTCATGCGACGGTCGTACTCTTCAGCGGCTAAAGGTGAACATCCCGGTTCGAGAGGTGTGCCATCAGCTCCCACAGCGGTGTCGAAGCTACCTCAGCCTCCTGTGCAGTGTATGGCGGAGTTCCCGGCACTGGGCGAGTTCTCGGGAAATGCGCCGGCGCCAATGTCTGCACCCGTCTCTCAAGTTGTGTCTGCGGAGGACGTGGTAGTTGAGCGGCTGCCTGTGTCTGCTCGTGTCTCTGATGATGTGTCTGCACGTCTCTCTGAAGATGTGTCTACCGAGGACATGATGGTTGCGCAATCGCCTACGTCTGCACCCGTCTCTGAAGATGTGTTTGCAGTGGACATGGTAGTTACGGCGGACGCTGTCGACGCAGTCTCTCGCGCCCCTACACCCGCAACGGCAAACGAGCCTGTCCTTCCTGCAGTGCCAGCCTCTGAAAGTGGGCAAGTTCAGCGGCAAATACCTCCTGAAATCCCTGGTGTCACCGATGAGCGGATAGCACTCTCCTCAAATGGCTCTTCGACGTCGCTCTACTCCATCGAGGGTTCAGATGAAGTCGGGGTAGTGAGTGACTCTGTCGGCGGCGGCTGTGCAGCCGGTGGGAAGCATGGCCGTCAGGCATCCTCTGGCGACAGTGGGGGTACCTCGCGAAAGAAGACCAAGAAAGCCAGGACTGTTACATGTATAGCAGATGTTGAAATGACTTAATACCCTGACAATGAAAGCCAGAGTCACTCTTCTGCTTTTCTTACATTCTCTTATGGTGCTACGCATATTGACGCTCAATGTACAGGGACTTCGTTCGCGGGCAAAGCAAGTTGAGGTGATACAGTTCGCGCGCCGCATGCGGTGCGATCTGCTTCTGCTACAAGAAACCCACTTTTCTTGTTTCTCCGACGTGCGAAGCTTCATGGAGGCGTGCAATGTCCAAGCATTTTTCAGTTTTGGGTCCGCCCACCAAAGCGGGGTTGGCGTTGTCGTGTTCAACAGGGCCTTGCTGCCACATAGTCTCGCACGACATGACACTGATGGGCGGGTACTGAAGTTTGAATTTTTCGTTGGTGCCAAGAAGCTTACACTTGTGAACATTTACGCTCCAGCCCGCGCCGGTGAAACAAACGCCTTCTTTGATAGCCTGCACACAAGTTTCATCCCACCTTCATCGGACGTAATACTAGGCGGGGACTTCAATTGTGTACTGGACTCTGACCGTGATGTTCGTGGGCCTGGTCGAGGGCGGCCAACGTGGAGTGCTCGCGAACTAGGTCGTTTATTGGAGCGCTGTAACCTTGCGGATGTCTGTACGTCTGTACATGGTACTGCATACTCAGCAACTTGGTCCCGTGCTGATTCCTCAAGTCGCCTCGACCGGTTTTATGTCCCCGCGCATTTCGGACCATTTATTCTGGACTGCCAGGTGATATCCCCAAATCAATTTGGTATCCGTGTGAGCGACCACAGCGCGGTTCTGCTGTCTATAAACACGACGTCCTTTCAAACTGGCCAGGCAGTGCGCTGGAGGTTGGACACAGCTCTGCTTCACGATGATGCTGTTGTGGCGGAGGCCAGATCCAGGATAGCAGAGTACGTCTCAACGTCTGTTCCTTCTCCAACGGCTTGGGAGGCCTTCAAGGGTTGGGCACGTACCCTTTTCCAATCGTTAGGTCAACAGCGTGCTCGGGACCGAAGTGCGCAGCTGAAGCGGCTCTCTGCAAAAATTAACATTGTGCGTAGGGGGGCTCATTTGACTCCGCTAATGTAGGAATACCTGGAGTCCCCTCGTGAGCGCTATCGTCTCCTCCTTCGGTCGCCTCCAGGCGCCGCGCGAAGAGCTCACCTCAGAGCGCAAGGTCTTGCCGGGCCCGGCGTAGTGCAGTATCTCCAAAGTACTCGCCACTCCCAGAGCAGCCAGTGTCCTCCGCACTCCTTACGCCGTCGTGATGGATCCTTAGCAGAAGATCCGGATGAAGTCATACGTGGCTTTGAGGAGTTCTTTCGAAATCTCTACACAAGCTGTCCAGTGGACGTTGCCGGTACAGATTCCTTTCTTGATGGACTGGTGACGCTTTCCGATGTGGACCGGGTCTCTCTCGAGCTGCCGTTGACTATTGAGGAGCTCGACACCGCGGTGACCACTGCAGCTTCTGGAACAAGTCCCGGCCCTGATGGCCTGCCGGTCGAGTTTTACGTTACGTTCTGGCCTCTTCTCAGACGGTTCTTTCTTGGCGTTCTTCAGACGAGCCTAAGCGGGGAGTCCTTCCCAGAGTCGTTTGGTTTTGGACACATAATTGTTTTGCCCAAGAATAGTGGTGACCATGCTGACCCAGAAAATTGGCGGCCCATTACTCTCCTGAACTGTGACTATAAGTTCCTGACCGCGATATTGGCCAAGCGAATCCAGAGTGTCTTGCCATCCGTCATACATCCTTCACAAACATGCTGTGTCCCAGCTAGGAGTATTGCTGACACTCTTTCTGGTTTGCGCGACATTCTGCGTTATGCTACGGCTACGTCTGTGTCATCGCGGGGCTGCTTGTTATCACTCGACCAGGCGAAAGCTTTTGATCGTGTCGAGCATGCGTACATGCTCGCTGTGCTTCAGGCGTACGGGTTTCCGTCATGGATCTGTGGTGTCATTAGACGACTGTACAACCACCACCGTAGCCGCATCTTCATGCTGCACCGCTTCTCTGATGAGTTCACCGTAACCAGAGGTGTCCGACAGGGCTGCCCTCTTTCTCCCGCCTTGTTTACACTGGTTATTGACCCTCTTCTATGGGCCATCGATACAGACGCGCACATTCACGGCATCCCGCTTCCAATCTCTGGAACGTGGAAGGTGGCTGCATACGCAGATGACGTTACGGTCCTACTGCGTGATGCTGGTTCGGTTGATGAGGTCCTACCCGTCTATGATGCATATGCAGTCATCTCGGGAGGGTTACTCAACTATCGGAAGACCAAGCTGATGCCTCTCGGAGATTGGGCTTCCTATTCGTTACTGCCCTTCTCATGCGCTACATCCCTTAAAATATTAGGTGTTGTGTTCGATCGTCACGGTCCTACGACCTCAAACTGGACGACTGCACTGCAAGATCTCTGCTCCAGGTGTAAAGCTTCTGATGCATACGCGCTGTCCTATCTGGAGCGTGCATACCTGGCTCGGAGTGTCTTTTGTGGCCGGTTGTGGCATCTGAGCCACGTTATAGTTGCTCCTCATTCCGTAGTCATACCTGCTCATACTGCCCTTCTGTCCTTCCTTTGGAGGAAGCGGCGAGGTAGGCCACTAGCTCGTACTCTGCTATGTTTTCCTCTGTCTCAGGGTGGACTGGCCCTACCTGACATAAGCCTGATGAGCAAAGGGATTGCCCTGAACACCGTCCTGCGGATACTTCGTGGTGAGCCATCGCCAACGCAAGTGCTCCTAAAGTACTGGATGGGTCCATTAGCGCGAGACCTTTTGCCAGAGGCATATGATCCATCATTTCCAGCGGCGCGATCTCCGCAGCGTTTCCATGCTACTGTTCATGCTTATCATCGCAAACTGGAGTCTGTCTCTGTGTCCGTGAGTGCCCCATCACGAATGTCCCAAGCAGTTTTATGGAGCGAAGTGCAGGTCAGCGCAAACTGGATTGGACGCCTTCAGCAGGTTAGAACAGTTCCATGGGCGTCAGCCATAGGTTCGTGGCTCCCTGCTCCCTTGCGTGACGTGGTGTGGAACTTTGCATGGGGCATCCATCCCAAGCGGGACCGCCTTCAGACATGGAACTTGACCCCGACGGACAATTGCCCGTACTGCAATTGTGTCGAGACGAACTACCACGTGCTTTCTGACTGCCGGATTGCAAGAATTTTTTGGCAATTGGCTCGGCGGCATACGAACATCATATGCCCAGTGCCCTTACATCGTCGACAGTCCTGCCACCGGATTAGCGCACTTTTAAAGGTACTGTAAAGCAGTAGACAAGCATTATATGCCGGTGATATGACTAGAGACTTTGTTGCTTCTAAAAAACATATGCGGAACCATACGACCGACAACGCGCTATAAATATTTTTAATTTGCCATGAAAGATGCGGCGTAGTGGAGCGGTGCGACGCCTGGTGTCAAACAACCCCCTGTACAGCGGGCAACACTGAAAATTGGTATTACACACTATGACATCAGAACTTCGTTATTTTAGTAACCATATTATTGGTTTTCCTGTTTACCTATGCATTCTGAAACCCCTGTTAACAGTTTAACCTGTTACCCCCTGTTTTTGCGAATTAACCCAGTGCTGGCCGCTGTTCGAGGGGGGCTCTCCCTACTTCTCTGCTGCGCCTGCGCGCTCCTTTTGTTCGCGGCCTCTTTCGAACGAACAAACTCTCTCTGTGAACAAACAAGTCCCGACGCTGTCTGGCTTCTTGAACGTCTGACACATTTTTTTCAACGGCTCAGCATTTCATTTCAGTTCGCTTATCCGTTTATCCTCAGATGTGGATCGTTGTGTGGATTGCAGGGGCGGATTTTATGGTGGATTCTTATGTCGGGCCCAGTGTTATACGCATGCAATGTGGTTGCCGCCGTATGTGTCAGAAGTACGGATTCATTTCGAATACCTAGTACAGTGTTGCCCGTAATCTTTAATTGTAATTTTCTAATGAACTGCACCGTCGATTGGAATGAAACTTGCACAGTTTTTGTCCTGGTGGCTTGGACTATCGAATAGCCACACTAAATGACATTTGCTCGGTGCTGCTTTACAGTACCTTTAACGGCTTGCGGGGCACAGGTTCTGCGGGCAGCGCGCTGCAAGGCTGTGGCACAACGTCTGCGCAACATCCCTGTTTGGTGCGGAAATTGAGAGCGTAATCGCCATCATGCAGCAGGACCTCTTCGCGCTGGGGGAGGAAGGCTTCCGGCGTCGATGGCGTGATCACCCTTCCGTTGTCATTCAGGATGCGTATGTTAGCATCGTTGGTGCACCTCCATAAATGTATAAAGGCCACCTCATATGTACATAGCCACAGTGACGAATATGGTCGTCATGTGTACATAGTCACAGTTGTGTAGTCATATATGTACAGTCCCATAGTCATGCAACCATATATACATTGTATCTTGTTCATTATAACTCATTCCAACTAGTGTATTAGTGTGTATTAGTGTATTAATATTAATAGTATTGTATTGTAGTAGTAGTGTGTAATTAATAATAAATAGTATTAGTACTCGTAGTGTGCTCTATAGTATGAATCGTCTAATAAATTTTCTCAAATAATAGAAATGTTGTTTCGGGGGTCTGTAGAGTCAGGGCATAGCATAGGTCCTAGAAATCAGATCAGTGGGTGCACCTTATCCCTCTGTAGAGTGCTATTTCAACTCACAACCCAGCCAGTGGGCTGTAAAAGTGGTAGAGGCAATTTATGTGACGATGGGTGACATCAGTGGTCAGCCTCTGAATTAATTCCGTTCGCAGGAATTATTGTGCACATCATTTTGTATTTAATATTTATCGTGTAGAACATGATGAGCAATTTTTAACCAATGCAACCATGTCTGCAGCATTCTTGATTGCCTCTTACCTCTACAGTTAGAGACACATTACCAAATGATTCGCAAAGGCCAGTCTTACAGGGCCCCTTGAAACGCGAGTCTTCATGGAAGTTACGCTTTAGCATAACCATCGCACATGAGGTACAATTATATATTCTTGGACATATATTATGTAGTGCATCATCTAATCTTATGAACCATATGTGTGGCTGCATACGAAATTATGGACATGGTGTACTTTCCTAGTCATACATGTGAACACGAATGACAGTGAATATACCGGGTGTTTCAGTTAAATCCCCGGGCTAAATAATTCGCGAACGGGTGCACCAATCCATGAACTTTCTTTTTTACAAGTATCTGCCCGATACCACCTACAACCTGCACACCGTGTGAATGAGTGGGAGGCGCTGATTATTAAAATAAAAATGCAAATGTGTTTCGTAAAAAAGCGTAACTTCTAAAGCAAGGCGCTGTCAGCATTAAAATGGGTACTACCCCTTTTGGGACCTTCAGTGGACACCTTTTAGAGAAAAATCTGCCACCGAAGCGGGTCATTTGTTGCAGTAATTAATTGGTTTCGGTTTACGGATTTCTGTAGCGGATGGTCGCGGCGAAGCGCAAAAGGGCGTATTTCATTGGTGTAATTCATTGGTGTAAGGACGTAATTCATTGATGAATAAGGGAGTGAAAGAGCGTCCTTTAGAGCTTCGCCGCGACCAGCCGCGACAAAAATACGTAAACCGAAATCAATTAATTACTGCAACAAATGACCCGCTTCGGTGGCAGATTTTTCTCTAAAAGGTGTCACTGAAGGTCCCAAAAGGGGTAGTACCCATTTTAATGCAGACAGCGCCCTGGTTTAGAAGTTACGCTTTTTTACGAAACTCATTTGCATTTTTATTTTAATAATGAGCGCCTCCCACTCATTCACACCGTGTGCAGCTTGTAGGTGGTATCGGATAGATACTTGTAAAAAAGAAAGTTCGTGGATTGGTGCACCCGTTCGCGAATTATTTAGCCCGGGGATTTAACTGAAACACCCGCTATGTGAACTGGTAACAAACAATGCTAGGCTCTACCATCATTGTGCCCCTTTAACTTTGCAGCTTTTATGTCTTGTGAACAGGGAATATCTCACTAGGAAAGACGACACTTGTGTTTTGTTTGGCAAGTAAATAAATATCTTTATTTACATGATCGACTTCGATCAGCGACTTCGCCACCGATCAGCGACTTCGCGAGAGACATGTTCACTGGCAGAAGAAAAAAATTGTTTGTCGCCTTCTGTATGGAGGACGGCACTGTCAGGCAGTCCATGCACGTGGTGGCTGGTTGAAGGAGGAAGACGCGGCGACGTTGGCTGCAAGTACCGGAGCAAGAACATGGCGGTAATGGGTTGAAAAATACGAAGCTTTCGTGATGGTTCACTGTGTCGATGCGGACACAAGAATAACGGGAGACACAGAAACCCGGCAATGACCCCACATTGTAGCACTCGGAGTCAGAAGGGCTTAAAAGGGATGAAATGGGTTATTGTCCAGGGTTGTTGTCCTTTTGTTAGTTCAAGGTGGGAAGTCCCAAAGACGCCTCGTGCGGGGGCGACGCACTGCGGTACTGCCAATAATTGCCTGATCCTGGGTCCTCGCAAATTCGCGAATTATTGAGCCCGCGAATTTAAACACTTGTACAGTATGTACAGTTAATGAATGGAACATGTTACCTCATTGTGTTGCCTCCGTGTGAGCACTAGAACAGGCAGCTTTCAAGGTCGCTCTTTTCGTGTTTTTCTATGGTCTATTCTCTTTTTTTTTTTTTTGCAATCCGCCACTTGCGAAAAAAACACGGCTCATGCGCCCTCTCCCTCGTGCTTCCCGCCGGGTTTCGAACTGGCTGGAAAACAGACGCCATATCGCCGCTACTGCAAGCCATGCCTGTGAACTGTGTCTCTTATGGATGTACGAATTATTATGTGCAGAACAAGAAGTTACGTTTTTTTTTTGTTTTTTGTTTTTTTGTTTTTTTTTTATGTTTCCGTGTGATATGTTATATCCTGAAAACGCGAAGCGTGGGCTCGGGCAGTGAAAAGACAGGAAAATTTTGCGACACATGACAGCATTTCTAACCGTCCAGGAAACACAAACGAATTTGCCCAAAGCTTTTCGCAAGCTTCCCAACACAAGATTAGTACTCGATGCGACTGAAGTCAGAATCCAGAGGCCATCCTCACTAAATTTGCACAGACAAAGTTTTTCACATTATAAACATTACAACACATATAAAGCAGTATCTGGTTGCACCCCAGATGGTTACACCAGCTTTGTTTCCCGGATTTGGGGTGGGTCCGTATCTGATGTGGACATATTGCAGAGTAGTGGGTTGTTAGATCGCCTCGAAGCTGGCGATGCTGGCGAATGGTACATACGGGCTTCAATGTTCCGTGTCTCCCCCAATGAATTGAAGTGTACAATCCACCATTTAGGGTGAGAGGAGAAGCCCAAATATCCAAGAGCAGTGTTCAAAGTACAAGAGAAATTGTCAGTGCAAGAGTGCATGTCGAACGTGTGATCCGACGTGTGAAAGAATTTCACATTCTTGATCGGGCCTTTCCCATCAGCACGGTGGACATTGCTGAGCAGATATTTCATGTATGCTGCTAACTTAGTAATTTCCAAATTCCCTTAATAAATGACGCCTAACACGACACAGAGCAGGTACTATTTATTTATTTGTTTTATTTATTTAATATTCTGTTTTAGCCTACAGAAGAGGCTGGAACCAGCAACAAAAAGCCACTGCACGTGGCTTGACGAGGTCACTGGTCCCATACAGCAGCTGCAACGTAACATGCACTTCAATAATAATAACAAAAAGAAATAAACAACAATTAACAACAACAGTACTACTAAACAGGACAACAACAATAATGAACTATGATACACTATAGACATCTCTCCAAAATAGAATAGAAGTCAAAACAGCATAGAAGAAAACAGAGAAGAAAAAAAAATACAACTTGGCAACTCGTAATCAGTGATGAAACTACAATACACTCTAAGACAGCTCACAGGTTATATAATCACTAAGTGGAGCGGGGAAAAAATATCTATTTGAAATAGTGATGAAAGCTTATCCTGGAGATCGAGAAAATATTTAAAAATGGTATGCTTGGAATATTGTGACAGTTCTAGAGTGGTTGAATTTAAAAGTGCCGGGAGAGTATGTTTTAGCATTTGCTCGCCATAAATTGGTCTACATCTTGGAACAGTCCATCTTTCATGATGCCGGGATGGATAGAGAGGTGCTTCAGGAATCGAATTTGCAATATCGTTAAATACTACATTATGATTTAGAATGGCGGCCCTATAGGCTAATGATAATTTGTAGTCATACAACGGGGGTATAGGAATAAGACTATGTTTTAAAAAAAGCCCATCTGTTGTGTGATGATAAGACAGACCCTCAACAATGCGAAGGAACTTTTTTTGAACTACAAGTAATTCTCATAAGCCAGTTTTGCCTGTTTTTCCCCATACCAGAAAACAGTAATTTACATGGGAGTACACCAGGGCTTAATAGAGTAGAAATAAAACCTTCCGTGGAAGTAGGTGTCTGTTCCGATAAATCATTCCGACAGCAGAAGAAACTTTTGAGCGACTAAGATACTAAGCGACTGGATCCTCCTTAGGTGGATCTTCAGCTCCCTGATATTGTCTACGACATAGCACCCATTTATACACTTTTTGTATGGGATATAATTCCCCAAGGTTCCCAGGCTGCGGATGCGTTTTGTGAGAACTTCTGGGATGAGAGCATGCTCAAAAAAATACTGTCCACCCGAACTCCAAGAACGGAAACGGGATGCCGTCCTCCTCGATCATGGACAGAAATTCTCACTCTTCTCGATCAGACCGACAAACACCCAAAGAAACAGTCAGACAGACGACAAGAAACAAACGAAACCACTGTAATATTTCAAGAGCGTTCTAACCGAACACTCTCGAAGGAAGGGATCCCTATAGTTCGTTCCGCGTCTACCAGACGGCGCCAGTTTCTCCGCAAGTGGCGGGGGGGGGGGGAAATATGTTTATTAAGAAAAAGAAAGGAAAGGTCAGCCAGACGAAGGTCGGCTTGCTATTCCAAACAAAAAAGGCAAGGGAAGGGGAAGGAAAGAAAAGGGGACGAAAAGAAAAATAAGGAAATAAGGCTGCAAGTGGCGGATAGCAAACATGGCCATAGTGAAACACAGCCAAGGACAGGATGAGACAGCTGAGACACAACTCCTAGCTCTCAGCTAATGGATTTATTAACAGACTCTGGAATATCCACACACATGTTGGTAAACAAATGACAATTTAACCAATAGAATCACAAACAAGAAGAAAAAAAGGTTATATATCTTCCCCTCTCCACATTATATTTCACAGGCAGCACTAGTATCACCCTGAGTGTGCCCGTGCGTCCTCTTTGAGATAACGTATCTCGGACTGCTTACTCATGCATCTGTCTTGGATTTCTTTGGATTTCGAGGTAATTCCATAGCTAATAAGTTATAACCTCTGAAAAGCTAACTCGTGGTGCTGAACACAGGCTCTCCCACTTACATGCTTCCGCCGCACTACTTAAATGCCATCGATTTGACCCTGGTTTCTCTCGATATCACCCTAAAGTGGGAAGCCGGGCCTGACACATGGGGTTCAGATCATTTCCCTATTCTGCTTTCGTCTCTGTGTCGAAGTAACGGTATCAGGAAAATGAAAAATATCACGAACTGGGTAAAATTCAGGGAGGGACTGGTCGCCACTACCGCACATACCTTGCTCGACTGTGTAAAGACATCCTTGGCGAACAGCTCAAAAGCAGTATCCTACCCTGCCAGTATGCCTGCCCCTGCCTCCGAAACCTGAACCTCCGTGCAGCGCGGTGTCGAGCCCAGCGACGGGTCCTGAGAACTGGTCTTCAGGTGGAATGGGTTGCTAACAGGCGTGTCTCCGCTGCTCACAAAAGTTATACCTTGAAGCTAAGCCGGACTCAATGGAGACTATGGAGACGGTTCAGCGAGCACCTCAATGTCCGGACTCCGACAACGAAGGCTTGGGATACCCTGAGAGCTATTGAAGGCCTCCCCGAACCTGTGAACCCACTCATCACGTTATCGGTAGCGTCTAACCAGGAGCCCAAGGACAGAGCCGAAGACTCTATGCCATTGATCTACCTCGTGTAGCTAGTTGCAGTGACCAACACCATTTTCCTAGACACTCTGTAGCCCATAATTCCACAGCGGACGATGACCTCACAATGCCCTAACTGAAGTCCGCCATCCAAGGCTTAAAACGGCGCAGCGCGGCTGGCCCAGACGGGGTCTCTAATCAGGCCCTCAAGAACCTAGGTGATGACCAGCTCGATGCTCTCATTCAACTATTTAACAAAGTGTGGACCTCTGGATGCATACCATCTGATTGGAAACACGCTAGAGTGATACCTGTCCTAAAGCAGGGGAGACTACCATGCCAACTGTCCTCCTACGGTCCCATTGCTCTAACCTCATGCGTTGGCAACATATTGGAGCGTACAATCCACAAAAGGCTGCTTGGGACCTGAAGCCACGTATACAGAAGGCATCTTATTGCCTCTTCTCTTCCTTCGCTACGAGGACATATGGAATCAGAATTCCTCTGCTACTGCAAATTCAAGAACTCGCAAATGATTGAAAAGACAGGGTCTGACTTGAACACCCCTCGTAGTAGCAAGTCAATTTAAAAATTTTGCTCACAATAAAAATATACTACATATATGTGACTATATTGCATATATGATTATAATGGCGCCTATCACTGTGAAGTCCCTACGTTTTACTGTTGCCATCCTTCACATTCTGACGACATCCCCGTACAAGCAATGCCAGACACTTTTCTCGGAAAGAACTTATCAAGATGGCGGGGTACGGTAGCCTATACGTCCGGTCAAAACTATCACGCGTCCATTCACAATGCCTTCGGTCGACTGAAATAGAAGCGTTTGAAAGGAACATGGCTGATGAGCGACTCAAGACACCGATTTCTATTGTACTGGTATCCGGCTCAGCCCCTCACTGGTACTGAATTTTTATTTTTTATTTTTTTCTTGAATCCACTACTGCGTCATCCCTGCACTCTCATGCAGCCTGATAGCATTGTACAAGCCAAGACCGGAACCCGGCGATAAGAGTCCCGATTTAGGATACGTGTCCTATAAAAACGATGCAAACATCGCGACACATCATAACCCTTCGAACGCTACTAAGGTAAGTCGAGATAGCCTCTTTTACAGACCAGACATTTTGAACACCTCTATTCATTTTTCGTGCAATTACGGTTTCGGATGATGCAACCCGCATACATATTACTCGTGCCTCCGCCTATGCCTCTGCCACTTTCAAGACTGTGCAGGCCCTAGTCAATGAGCAAATGCCATCTTAAATACGAAAGTACCGCGTTTACAGGACTTGAGACGAATGGTTTCAATATGCACGCTCCCACAAGTCCTAAAGTCGTGGGTATCAGGCAGTAATTGGAAATAACAGTCTGCCCATACATATGTATAAAGTACGAGTAATAGCGACGGTTCAGCAAAAGCTCATCGTTAAACATCTTATGGGCATCTCCCTCAGCTGCTGTTCTGTGACTTGAACTTGTGTCCTTCTGCACTTTTCAAGGGTTACATCTCAACTGATAAGAAAGCTTTTATATGCTCCCTAGATTACCACCAGTTGACGGGACAGCCTAGAGGTCACGGTTTCACAATATCAAGTGCTTTGAACTCATTTGAACTCAACTTTGAACTTCAAAAAGACAATGCAAACTTTTCCTTCCAACAGATTTCCTCTCCGAGACAAACCCTAAAAGTGAAGATGCGTTTCGTACTGGTCTTCGCCACTTGTATTGCTGGTAAGTGAATGACACGCAATCTCTAATTATTACATCACGTTTCAAAACCACCCGGACACATTCAACTCCTGCTTCTGAAATGCCAGCGAGGTCCCCTTTCCGAAAAGCATTGGATATGCTTCATATTTTTCAGGGTGTCGAACCGAACCCGAACCCAAACCGAAAACCGTACCCGAACCGTTATTTTTGCCGGAACCGAACCCAAACCCGAACCGAAATTTTCATGACACTGTTGAACCCGAACCGGAGCAGAACCGTAAAAAATAATAGCGGTAACCGGTTCGCAACGAAACGGTTCGGACATAAAAGAAGTCAGCATAAGAGTTCCTCTCTATCCCAGAACGAAGACACATTGGTATCATCATCACGCGCCTATATCATAAATTTCAGAAATGTTCACCTAGCAGTCAGACGACGACGTATAGTAAGTATACTTTCAGCGTCTTTTTAACATGTTGAAGCGCAGTTGTCCTTGTGAGTGCCGCGGCTAGCGCCCCACGCACGCGGTGCGGCGTCTACTCTTCAGAGACCAGGTGCCACGCGGACGAATGAAACACGAATGGAGTAGGCCAGTTACATAGCTCTACAGGACGAATATGTAATCAAATAAGCGCCCAAGATTTCCCTTTACACGTGAGCAGCACAAATTAAACAAGTCAGAAACATGAGAAGTGGAGAAGGAGCGTACGCAGAACGGTGCCTGTTTGATTGGTCGTGCTTTGAAAAGTAAATGTGGTTCTGCTAATTGGTAGCGCAGTTGTGTCGTCGTGACACATTGCCGTTGTGTTGTGGATTAGCAAGTACACTGCTGTGAGCTCGGACAGAGTAAGGCTTGCAGGCTCATTTTCGACATGCTTCAGTACGTTTCAGATCGATTCACGCTGCGAAGGCAGTGTGCCGGCAAGTACTGTCGTCTATGTTACGCTGTCCATCTTATTAGGCTTCCTTTAAGTGTATCTTTCTGGCACTGTGCGTGTGAAAAAAAAAGATACTTTGGGAACAGAAAGTAGCAGGACTACACCGCTTCAACAGCGTGAACTCTAGTTGCAATAAGTGTTCATCAATTTCTCATTTCTCTCACTAAAGGGCTACCTCACCGCTAGAGACGTCAATGCAGACAACAGCAGTAAGCTATTAGCCACGCATTTCCTGATAAAAGCAGTTTTATGGAACATATATAACGGAAGCGTTGAACCGGTTCGCGAACCGGTTCGGGGCTGCGAACCGGTTTGCGAACCGGTTCGATTTCTGGCCTGGCCGAACCGGAACTGAACCGGAACGAAATCAAAACAACGCGAACCCGAACCCGAACCGAACCCGTATTTTTTGCGGTTCGACACCCTGATATTTTTACCCTGCATGGTTGTCCCGCAGGTGCTCTTGCAGCGACCGTCGCTCCACAAGAGACGCCATTCGCGAAAAACCTCCGACAGGAGGTGAAGGCTCTTAATCTGGACCCTCTCTCTTTGCCCGATGTCGAGTTCAAGGTAAATGAGACCAAAGGGACGAAGGTGAAGCTCACCCAGGGAAAGGTCGATGGACTGAGCGAGTTCGTCACGCCCTATGGTCTTTGTTTCCAACGCAACGAGGACCTGCTGTGTCACGTGACGTTCAACGGCCTTCGCGTCACGTACAAGGCTGAAGCTACTCAGCCAGAGAAAACCTTTGACGTCCAAGTGGACACGGCCCACAGCTTGCTCCAAGTACTCCTCGGAAAAACCTCGGGTATAAACCTTTATGCACTCTTCATACGACGGCGAAACATGTTATCTCTCTCGTGTACGAATGCAATGTGGAGCTTCCTTCTCTATAGACCAGAATTGACTAATACCCCTGTTAGACGGGCAGTCCCTATATATATATACCCCATCCTCAGATAAACAGAAAGTTATCTATTCAGCGTGTAGGCCGCGCTGTATTTATACGATATGGGGCATTGTGTAAACGAAAATATTGAACGGTTGCATCAGTGTGCAAATCCAGCCACTTCTATCTGTGTCTCGCAGATAACAACATTGTGTTCGTGAAGTGTGTGGAGTGCCGGTATGGCCGGCTAGTGGCGGGTACTGTCCATGTGAATGTGTTTTCGAGTATATATCCTTTAGTCGGAGGCAATATGTCTGTTTAATTAAACTTACTAGGGAGGGAAGACTCTAATAGGCGTGTTCTTTTGCAGACGGAAAAACGGAACTGAAGAACGTCCGTGTTCAGGCTCTGCACCAGTACGTGAAGAAGCCAGTGGAGTTCGGCGACAGCAGGAAGGAGACCGTTCTCTTTGACGATGCACTCAAGGAGGCTCTGGTCGAGGTGCTCAAGAAGGTCACTGTCACAGGACCTTTCAAAGAAGCCCTGAAGAAGGCATTCGCACAAGAACCATTCCCAACGAATGAAGAAAACGTTAGCTTCACCATTGTTGTTCAGTGAAGTTACACTAGACATATGAAAGGTTAAAAGGACACAGGATGGCCTTCAAGCACTTGTAATGTTGCAAATAAATAAAACGAGTCCGATTCCACCTTTGACGCGCCGTTGTCCCGAGTCATTGTAGTGAGAGGAAAGTCCCAAAACAATTTAAGTTTCCACTTTTTGGTCTTCGAGTCTGCCCACATGTTTTCCGTAGTCCTTAACATGCAGTCCTCCCAAGGCTGGATTTAATTATGTATACTTCAGAGATGGGGAAGTTACTCGATAAAAGGAACTCGTTACCAGTTAAATTACTGTGCAAACAATATGACTAAGTTACTAACAAAGTACCCCTAATGAAAATGATTTTGAAGTTCCTAAGCTACTTTGGAAAAGTAACGAGTTACTGTTACTTCCTACATAATATAGTATACATTTTGCTTCTTGATCTCTCTATAATTAATTCAGATATTGATCTCACAATGAGCGGTGCAAGACGTTATAATAGTTTTGATATGCGAAAACTATACCAATATCAGATATGACGGAAGAAGACTACATTTATGCACTTTTTAAGGAAGGGATTTGATGGTGGGTCTGGTAATAATGCTCTCGAACTGAGCACAAAGCAAGCATTGAAAATCTGAGTCGTCCTCTACGCAGATGTCGTAGAATCGCACCGAGTTTTCATTCTGTTACACAGTGCCCTCCGTCATTATAAACACACTGCTCGTCGCTATCATGAGCATCACCAGAGCCCCCGAGTCTTCGGCGAAAACTGAATTTGTAGCCTTTACGCCGTAACAAGAAGGGAGTCACACGTGCCGTGCGCGCACGACCGGAGCAATATTTGTAGACGAGTATGTAGACGTCACATCTATCTATCGCAAACACTGATAGTAGGGCCGGGTCAACTCCACATAGATAGCAAGGCCTGAGCACTCTTTCGATAACGTCACGCCACCTGGACCGGCTCCTATACATTTTCAATGGGGAGCTTTCCTCTCCTTCGCTCTTTCGGTGACCGTCACATCTATCTATTGCAAACAAGGATAGTAGGGCCGAGTCAATGCCACCTAAATAATAAGGCATGAGTACTCTTTCGATAACGTCACGCCACCTGGACCGGCTGTCATACATTTTCAATGGGGAGCTTTTGTCTCCTTCGCTCTTTCAGCGACGCCACATCTATCTATTGCAAACAAGGATAGTAGGGCCGAGTCTAGTAGTCGATAGTAGGGCCAGCTTTAAATGTTTAGGGGTAATGTTTTCGGAACATCTGCAGTGGGACAACCATGTATCTTATGTCTCCAAAAAACTTGCTGCTATAAATGGCGTTTTAGACAGACATAGTTGTGTTCTTCCAGGTAACATTAAATTGCTGCTTTACAATTCTTTATTTTATTCACGGTACAATTATTGTTTCTTAGTGTGGGGAACAACGACGGCTGGAAATATTCACGAGCTGTTTGTCCTGCAAAAAAGAGCTATAAGGATTATTGCTGGTGTCAGTCGACTGTCTCATACTGCGGAATTATTTGAACAGTACAATATTATTCCGATACCGAAATTCTACAACTAGTATAAGCTTACCTTAACTTATTCAAAAAGCGTCCGTGAAAATAAGACGACATTTCTAGAACTATGTCAGTTAACTACGCTGACATCTATGTATTCTTTTCGACATAGGATTTGGTGTGTCCCATTGCATCGAACAAATTACGGCAAGCAGTCATTGACGTTGAAAGTCACTGAAAAGGTTAGCTAGCTGTAGGGATCGAACCCACATCTTCTGGATTACCAGTCCAGGGCTCTACCAATTGAGCTAAGCTAACACGCCTCTCCTGGAACTTTCGGGGTGCGTCATCTGAAGGGACGACAACCAACCACTCACTCTCACTCTCTCACTTTCTCTCACCAACCACTCACTCTTTGTTTGTATCTGTCCCTTCTATGTTGTTCCAGCCTCAGAACATCAGTTTCTCTCTTAGTCATTGATGTATATGTCACCATTTATTTTTAATCAGTTTGTTGGTACGTCGCCGGACCCATTGTTGATGTCAAAAGGAATGCTCTGTCGCTTTATGTTGGGTATTTAACTGTTAATTGAGTCAATTTTGAACTGTTAGTTGATTTGTTTGTATCATAGGCATTATATGTCTTCTTTCCATTTTTCTCACTCTCATTTGGTTATTGTTACAATATTGTTTTCTTTTTTTCTGTACGCTATGATCGTTACTGTATTGTTGCTGTAAATAGTGAACTTTGCGGGAGGAGCCGGTGTCAAGCCTCATGGGCTTTTTGCTGCTCTCCCAACCGCAAGGAAATAAATTGAAATTGAAAATTGAGTCAATGCCACCTAAATAATAAGGCATGTGTACTCTTTCGATAACGTCACGCCACCTGGACCGGCTGCCATACATTTTCAATGGGGAGCTTTTCTCTCCTTCGCTCTTTCGGTGATGTTATATCTATTGCAAACAAGGATAGTAGGGCCGAGTCAATGCCACCTAAATAATAAGGCATGAGTACTCTTTCGATAGCTCCACACCACCTGGACCGGCTGCCATACATTTTCAATGGGGAGCTGTTCTCTCCTTCGGTCTTTCGGTGACTTTCGCATCTATCTATTGCAAACAAGGATAGTAGGGCCGAGTCAATGCCACCTAGATAACAAGGCGTGAGCACTGTTTGGATAACGTCACGCCACCTGGACCGGCTACCGTACATTTTCAACGGAGGGGGCTTTTCTCCGCTCTTTCAGTGACGTCTTACTATCTATTGCAAACAAGGATAGTAGGGCCGAGTCAATGCCACCTAAATAATAAGGCATGAGTACTCTTTCGATAGCTCCACACCACCTGGACCGGCTGCCATACATTTTCAATGGGGAGCTTTTCTCTCCTTCGCTCTTTCGATGATGTTATATCTATTGCAAACAAGGATAGTAGGGCCGAGTCAATGCCACCTAAATAATAAGGCATGAGTACTCTTTCGATAACCTCACGCCACCTGGACCGGGTGCCATACATTTTCAATGGGGAGCTGTTCTCTCCTTCGGTCTTTCGGTGACCGTCGCATCTATCTATTGCAAACAAGGATAGTAGGGCCGAGTCAATGCCACCTAGATAACAAGGCGTGAGCACTGTTTGGATAACGTCACGCCACCTGGACCGGCTACCGTACATTTTCAACGGAGGGGGCTTTTCTCCGCTCTTTCAGTGACGTCTTACTATCTATCGCAAACACTGATAGTAGGGCCGGATCAATGCCACCTAGACAACAAGGCCTGAGCACTCCTTCGATAACGTCACGCCACCTGGACCGGCTGCCATACATTTTCAGTGGGGAGCTTTTCTCTCCTTCGCTCTTTCGATGATGTTATATCTATTGCAAACAAGGATAGTAGGGCCGAGTCAATGCCACCTAAATAATAAGGCATGAGTACTCTTTCGATAACCTCACGCCACCTGGACCGGGTGCCATACATTTTCAATGGGGAGCTGTTCTCTCCTTCGGTCTTTCGGTGACCGTCGCATCTATCTATTGCAAACAAGGATAGTAGGGCCGAGTCAATGCCACCTAGATAACAAGGCGTGGGCACTGTTTGGATAACGTCACGCCACCTGGACCGGCTACCGTACATTTTCAACGGAGGGGGCTTTTCTCCGCTCTTTCAGTGACGTCTTACTATCTATCGCAAACACTGATAGTAGGGCCGGATCAATGCCACCTAGACAACAAGGCCTGAGCACTCCTTCGATAACGTCACGCCACCTGGACCGGATGCCATACATTTTCAATGGGGAGCTTTTCTCTCCTTCGCTCTTTCGATGATGTTATATCTATTGCAAACAAGGATAGTAGGGCCGAGTCAATGCCACCTAAATAATAAGGCATGAGTACTCTTTCGATAACCTCACGCCACCTGGACCGGGTGCCATACATTTTCAATGGGGAGCTGTTCTCTCCTTCGGTCTTTCGGTGACCGTCGCATCTATCTATTGCAAACAAGGATAGTAGGGCCGAGTCAATGCCACCTACATAACAAGGCGTGAGCACTGTTTGGATAACGTCACGCCACCTGGACCGGCTACCGTACATTTTCAACGGAGGGGGCTTTTCTCCGCTCTTTCAGTGACGTCTTACTATCTATCGCAAACACTGATAGTAGGGCCGGATCAATGCCACCTAGACAACAAGGCCTGAGCACTCCTTCGATAACGTCACGCCACCTGGACCGGCTGCCATACATTTTCAATGGGGAGCTTTTATCTCCTTCGCTCTTTCGATGATGTTATATCTATTGCAAACAAGGATAGTAGGGCCGAGTCAATGCCACCTAAATAATAAGGCATGAGTACTCTTTCGATAACCTCACGCCACCTGGACCGGGTGCCATACATTTTCAATGGGGAGCTGTTCTCTCCTTCGGTCTTTCGGTGACCGTCGCATCTATCTATTGCAAACAAGGATAGTAGGGCCGAGTCAATGCCACCTAGATAACAAGGCGTGAGCACTGTTTGGATAACGTCACGCCACCTGGACCGGCTACCGTACATTTTCAACGGAGGGGGCTTTTCTCCGCTCTTTCAGTGACGTCTTACTATCTATCGCAAACACTGATAGTAGGGCCGGATCAATGCCACCTAGACAACAAGGCCTGAGCACTCCTTCGATAACGTCACGCCACCTGGACCGGCTGCCATACATTTTCAATGGGGAGCTTTTCTCTCCTTCGCTCTTTCGATGATGTTATATCTATTGCAAACAAGGATAGTAGGGCCGAGTCAATGCCACCTAAATAATAAGGCATGAGTACTCTTTCGATAACCTCACGCCACCTGGACCGGGTGCCATACATTTTCAATGGGGAGCTGTTCTCTCCTTCGGTCTTTCGGTGACCGTCGCATCTATCTATTGCAAACAAGGATAGTAGGGCCGAGTCAATGCCACCTAGATAACAAGGCGTGAGCACTGTTTGGATAACGTCACGCCACCTGGACCGGCTACCGTACATTTTCAACGGAGGGGGCTTTTCTCCGCTCTTTCAGTGACGTCTTACTATCTATCGCAAACACTGATAGTAGGGCCGGATCAATGCCACCTAGACAACAAGGCCTGAGCACTCCTTCGATAACGTCACGCCACCTGGACCGGCTGCCATACATTTTCAATGGGGAGCTTTTCTCTCCTTCGCTCTTTCGATGATGTTATATCTATTGCAAACAAGGATAGTAGGGCCGAGTCAATGCCACCTAAATAATAAGGCATGAGTACTCTTTCGATAACCTCACGCCACCTGGACCGGGTGCCATACATTTTCAATGGGGAGCTGTTCTCTCCTTCGGTCTTTCGGTGACCGTCGCATCTATCTATTGCAAACAAGGATAGTAGGGCCGAGTCAATGCCACCTAGATAACAAGGCGTGAGCACTGTTTGGATAACGTCACGCCACCTGGACCGGCTACCGTACATTTTCAACGGAGGGGGCTTTTCTCCGCTCTTTCAGTGACGTCTTACTATCTATCGCAAACACTGATAGTAGGGCCGGGTCAATGCCACCTAGACAACAAGGCCTGAGCACTCCTTCGATAACGTCACGCCACCTGGACCAGTTGCCATACAAATGGGGGGGGGGCTTTTCTCTCCTCCGCTCTTTCGGCGATATCATATCTATCTATCGCAAACGCTGATAGTAGGGCCGAGTCAATACCCCTTGGATAACAAGGCCTGAGCACTCCTTCGATAACGTCACGCCACCTGGACCAGTTGCCATACAAATGGGGGGGGGGCTTTTCTCTCCTCCGCTCTTTCGGCGATATCATATCTATCTATCGCAAACGCTGATAGTAGGGCCGAGTCAATACCCCCTAGATAACAAAACCTGAGCACTCTTTCCATAACGTCACGCTATCCGGACCGGCTACCGTACATTTTCAATGGGGGGGGGGGGGATTTTCTCTTGTTCGCTCTTTCTGTGACGTCAAATCTATCTATCGCCAATAGCGACAGTGGGGCTAGGTGCGTGACGTCTATTGAAAGAGTGCGCAGGCCTTCTGTTATCTAGGTGGCATTGACTGTTAGCGCTCACATTGGATATTGTCTGTAGCAATCGTGTATCCATTTCCTCTAGTACAGCATGATAAGGACAAATAGAGGTATCAGTTTTACTCGGCCGGATGCAGCACATTTATCAAAAGGAGACATCGCGAGCGAAAGAAAACTTTCGAACCCTTCGCACATGCGCAGTATGTGAGCTCAGTTATTCACAACGCCAACTGTGCGAGTTCTCTTTTCCGTAGGTTGAATTCATCGTCTAGGGTCGCGTGCTTCCACATGTGCTCGCTTGCACAGGTAATTCGCGGTACAATTAAACCATTTCACGCAGGAGCTGCGCCATTGCTGTCTGTAGAATCACCGAATAGCTTGGCTCAGGGTATCACATTCCTTTTCTCCGGTACTATGCCGACAGCCATCTGGCAACATTGAGAGCGCCCCTGTCCCGTTCGACAAAATCTGCAACTCGGCGGCATTTTGTTAACACGCCAGTGGAACCGCACACTCTTAAAGGTCAGCTACGCCGATATCGTAAATAGTCAAAACGGTTGTGATATTCTGAAAGCCCACATCCAACTCTCCCCAAAATGCGCCTTCATACTCGCAGTTCGGTACAGTACCATGTAAAAAAAAAACAGATACTAATTCATTCTGAAACGCACATTGGCGCAGCCATGTTTTATGACGTAGATGTACCTGATCGGGCACTGTGACCTGTACGCGCCTTTGTACTTGTCCGTGGATTCCAGCTACGGCTTTTCATGGCTTCACGTATCTGTGCTTGAAGATGGCGGACAGCCTGATTCCACTGGTTTCGCGATGAGTAAACACAGCAGTAGCTACGAACACATTCGTGAACCAAGCTTTGTGCGATGGTGTGACTGGAATTCGTCGTTTGTGTTTTGTGAGCTCGAACAATTTGTATCAACTCGCGTCTGCGCTGTCCCCTTTACTGCCCTTGCCCAGTCTAGGGACAAGAATCTTAGGAAATTCGCAAATGTTCGCTAATGAACACACAGCGCGAGTATCGCTAAGTTCTGCAGCACTTAAAAATCGGCGTATCTGACCTTCAGAAATGGACTTCACCGCATAGCATGACCCTAGTCAACTATATCATCGGTAGTGACAACGTTCTCGCCCCTGATTTGTTGAAAATAGGAGGCGTACGACTACTTTGTACAAATTATGTACTGCATAAGCTGTACAAAAAAGGCGTACGCCTTCCGTTTTCAACAAATCAGGGGAGAGACCGATATCATTCGGAATGATGGTTGGAGAGGAGCGTGCTATGTGGTGAAGTTCATTTTTAAGAGTGCAGTTTCTTTCCGCCCAGGCAAAACGACCTCATGGTGCGGCAAACTTATTTCGCATCGCGAATTGCAGCGCGTTGGCCCTAACAGCACGTGCGATTTTGTTTCGAGGGCCTGATCCATTGTCGTCAACAAAAACGCAAAAGCGTGCTCGAATAAGGAAGAAAGAACGAACGTCTACAGACGGGATCCCTCATTAAAGGAGGTAAGAACACCTATCTGCATGTACTTAGTTACGGGTTTAACAGATGTAATATTGTTCTTCGACTGTTCTAGATGTATATTGTTCTTCGTAATTATATTTACAATTTATTGTTCAATTATAATCCTTCATAACTTGTGCAGCGTTAATACAAAAACGGACTCTCTTTCGCATTCGGGCGAGTAGACGCACCGCCGTCCAGATACCTCTATCCATCGTTACGTCATCTGAAGAATTGTAGCGCCCAATCAGACGCCAACGCGGAGGTGCACATAACGTTCTACTTTACACTCTTAAAAATGAACTTCACCGCATAGCACGCTCCTCGCCAATCATCATCTCAGATGATATCGTTATCTTCCCTGATTTGCTGAAAACGGGAGGCGTACGCCTTTTTTGTGACAATTATGAACAGCATAAGTGTCACAAAAAGGCGTACGCCTCCCGTTTTCAGCAAATCAGGGCAGATAACGATATCATTCGAGATAATGGTTGGCTAGGAGGGTGCTGTGCGGTGAAGTTCATTTTTAAGAGTGTACACTGTAAAAAATGAATTTCACTACATGCACGCTCCTAACCAACCATCATCAAGAATGACAACGTTCTCGTCTCTGATTTGTTGAAAACGGGAGGCGTAGCTCATTTTGTAGCCATGCATAATAAGCTCCGCCTCTCGTTATCAACAAATTTTGGGCGAGAACGGCGAGAACAAATTCACCTATATAAAAAGAGCCACAGACACCACGTTAAAATCGCCGTTTGGAGCCGACACAGTTGGCAGGCTCGCTTGGTACAGTTCATAGCTCCTTTACCATAGCAGACAAACTTAACGGAGTCAATATGGCGTGCCCACACGGCACCCCCTTGAGTACAACTTGCAGTTGTAAATCAGTTGCAGTACTCTTAAAGGGGCTATGAACTCTACCAAGCTAGCCCGCCGACGGTGTCCGCTCCAAACGGCGATTTTAACTTGCTGGCTGTGACACCTTTTGTATAGTTGAATCCGATAGGTCCGTATCTTCACTACATAGAGCAAGCTGCTAGCCAACCATCACCCCCAATGACAACGTTCTCTCCTGATTTGTTGACAACGGGAGGCGGAGCCTATATTATGTGGAGCCGTCACGTACCGTATTATGACTACAAACTGGGCTCCGCCTCCCGTTTTCAACAAATCAGCGACGAGAACGTTGTCATTCGGGATGATGATTGGATAGGAGCGTGCCATATGGCGAAGTTCATTTTTAAGAGAAGAAGAGAAGAAGAAGAAGCTCGTGCGGACGCACGATTCCGAAGCTCCTGATTTTCTGCCCTTCTGTTTTTCTGCGATTTAGCTGAAATTATTGCCTTGCATTCAAGCCTCCTGACTTTGGCGAGCTGCGCCCGCACACGGGCCTCCTGACCTCACGGTCATGGATTTATCCCCTGATGAAGTAAGCAGTCCCGAGAGTGGGCGTACGGTGCTCTACCGTAAGCGGAGTGCCTCTACTTCGAGTCATGCCTCGTCTACTCTCGCTTCGTCAGAAGACGATCAACCTTTTCGTGACGTTGTGAAACGAGCTCGCAAAGCCAACCTGGGGAATGACGGGCGGATCACCTCTCTTGAGGGAACTACCATGATATTTGCTTCGCTGGACCGGACATCGAACCTCGCTAAGCTCAACCACTTGAAGCTTTCTCAGTTCCTTACATCTGAACTCCCGGGAAGGATTAAGGAGATCCGACCGAACCACGCAAAGAACGTCATAGCAGTCGATGTAGTTGCCCCAGCTGCCAAGATAGCGCTCCTGCAACTTGAGCGCATCTGCACCATACCAGTCAGTGCCTACGAGCCGCGGCCCGTGAACTCGAGCTATGGTGTCATCGTCGGCATTGACTTGTCCCTCTCGGACAGCCAGATAAAGGACGCTATAACGTCCGACCCTCCGCTTCTCGTGGCTAGAAGAATTCGACGGGACGCTGGTACGGTGAGGCTCACATTCCTTGGGAAGACACCCCCTAAAAGCGTCAGTTTCCAGTTACTCACGATGCAAGTCCGAGAGTACCTGCCCCGTGTAGTCCAATGCGACAACTGCCTCCGATACGGTCACGTGGCAGCTTGCTGCAGCCGGCGAAAAATGTGCCCAAATTGCGGTACCTCCCACGAGAACCCAGTGTGTCCAGAATCCGAACCGACTTGCGCTAATTGCCGAGGAAAGCATTCTGCCTCGTCCAGGGACTGCCCGTTGTTTAAGAAGCAAAGGCGCATCGCAAGGGAACGCTCACGCTCCAACAGCAGTTGTCGCGTAGTCGGCGGTTAGCGACCAGATCAAGCAGGCGTGACTATCCAGTCCGGATCAGAACGTTTATTCCCTCAATCCTCGCGTAGCATGCGGTGGCGCGTGACCACCTGTCGTTCGTCACATTGTCGGCGTCATGTAATACAACATATCATATGCACACAACACCTCCCCCTTTCCGAAAGGCGCAAAACCATTCCCAAATGTCCAAACCAACGAATAGTCTCAGTGTCCTGTCACTGGTATCCGAAACGCTCGGGCGGTCTAACAACTCTCCCTGAACGTGTGGTCACGCGTCCTGGACTTGATACGACGCCTTGTGGTCCACACTGCGGCAAAGCGGACGGTTGCTCTTGCAGGTGCCGGCTAGTGCGCCTGGTTATCCCCGTTGAAGTTGCCACGACGTAGGACCTGGGTGTAGAGGCCTGACCGACGATGGCCCCATGTGCTGCCGCTCCTGCAAGTATTCTCACGGCCGTTCGGTTTCTGAAAGGCCGGCGAGATGAGGCCCTGTGCCTCCGGTTGTAGTGCCTTGCATGGACCGCTTGGTCCTGGGCGTAGCTCCTTCGATACTGTTCCAAGTACGGCCACTGTGGCTGCAGGGAGCTCTGTGGAACTGGTACCGTGGATTGCAGACGTCGTCCCATTAGCAATTCCGCCGGTGAGTATCCGGTCTTCCCTGGGGTCGTCCGCTGCGCCAGAAGAGCGTCGTAGATGTCTGACGACTTGGCTACAAGAGACTTTGCCGTTTGAACCGCCCGCTCTGCCTGGCCGTTACTTTGAGGGTAGTACGGGCTGGACGTCACGTGGACCACACCGATCCGTTGCAGATATCAGGCGAACTCCTTCGAGGCAAACTGCGGCCCGTTGTCAGTCCTTATCACCGCTGGAATGCCGTGACAGGCAAACACCGGACCCAATGCCATTATGACGTCAGCCGTCGTAGTCTTTGGAAGACACCTCAGCTCGAAGAACTTTGAGTAGTAGTCTACAATGACCAAATAGTTTTGTTTGTCTTTGTAGAAGATGTCCATGCCCACGGTATGCCAAGGTCGCGGCGGAAGTTCGGTCTGAAGCAGGGGTTCCGCCCGGGATTTCCTGTGTGCTTGGCATGTTGGGCATCTGGTCACAAAATTGGCGATGTGTTCACCGATACCGGGCAACCAGACGGCGTCCCTCGCTCTTGCTCTGCATCGGACAACACCTTGATGGCCAGCGTGGAGCCGGCCCAAAATTTCTTGTCGCATCACTGATGGGATTACCAGTCTCTTCCCCTTGAACAGGAGTCCTTGGACGACAGAGAGCTCACTGGAAAAGCTGGCGTACCGACGCACCTCTTGGTTCATCTCGTCTGCTGGTGGCCATGTGTTACCGCAGTACGTCATGACCTCTGATGTGGCGTCATCACTCTGTAGAGCTCTCCGGAGACGTGCTTGCAGTGACCCGGATGCTGGGAGTAGCTCAACGGTGAGGAGCTCGTACTCCCGCAGTAAGGTGTCCAATGATGTTTCATAGCTGCTAATAACCGGAGCGCGCGAAAGAACATCCGCCGTGTATAACAGTTTGCCCGGGACGTGTGCAATCGTGAAGTCATACTCCAGGATTCGTAGGCGCATCCGTTGCAATCTTGGGGTCAGCTCGTCTATCCGTTTCGTGGAGAAAATAGGGACCAGTGGTTTATGATCCGTCTCTACGTGGAACTGCAGGCCCAAAATATACATCCTGAAGCGCTCGCATGCCCATGTAATAGCTAGGGCCTCCTTTTCGACTTGCGCATAGCGCTGCTCGGTTGGTGAAAGTGCCCGGGATGCGTACGCGACCGGATGTCTGCGGTGCTCGCTGTCCTCTTGTAGGAGAACTGCACCAAGGCCGTAGGACGATGCATCTACAGAGACTGTGAGCGGGTGTTGCCCTGTGTAGTAGGCGAGACATGGAGCCTTTGTGAGGTCGTCCTTAATCTGTTCAAAGGCCTGTTGCTGACTCTGGCCCCAAAACCAGCCTGCGTCCGACGTCAACAGGTCCCTTAGCGGCTTTAGCTTTTCAGCCAGACGGGGGAGAAATTTCATCAAGTGGTTGACCATGCCGATAAAAGATCGGAGCTCCGCGACTGATCCTGGCGGTTTCATGGCCCTGATGGCTTCAGTCTTCTCCGGGTCGACGGATATGCCACGCCCGTCCAGCACATGTCCCAAGAACTGGATCTGGTTTACACGGACTTCGCATTTGTCCTTGTTCAATGTGATGCCACTGTCCTGTAGACAGCGAAGTACTGCGTCCAGACGAGCATCGTGTTCCTGCTCATGCTTGCCGTACACGAGGATATCGTCCATGTGGCATACAGTTCCCTCCAAGCCGTCCAGGATGCGCAGCATTTCCCTCTGGAAGAACTCGGGGGCAGTTGCGATTCCAAAGGGCAGTCTCAGGAACTGGTAGCGTGCCATCGGAGTAATGAAGGTCGTCAGCTCTCTACTTTCCGCTGCTAAGGGAGCTTGCCAATATCCCGCATTCGCGTCGAGTTTGCTAAATACTCTTGCGCCGTGAATCCGTGAGAGATTTTCTTCGACAGTGGGCATAATCAGTCGCTCTCTAACGACTTGTTTGTTGAGGTCGGCGAAGTCGACGCAAATGCGCAGCTTCCCGTTCTTTTTCTTGGCGACGACCATGGGCGCGCACCAGCTCGTTGCGCGGTCGACTTTCTCTATGACCTGGAGCTCTTCCATACGTTCCAACTCCTCCTTCACGCTTGGAAGCAGTGGGATTGGCACACGACGAGGGTACGAAACAGCATGCGGTACCGCCCCAAGAACAAGTTTGATGTGGTACACAGCCTTCATGTGTCCCAGTGCGCCGAAGAGGGCTGGATACTTTGACATTATCGGGTCGACGAGCGAAGTGGATTCCACTGAACAGAGGTGTGGCAGCACGTCAAGGGCCCGCGTGCTCCAGCTTGTCCATGACAAAGATTTCTTGACGGGTCGTCTTCCCGTTCCAGGACATCTGCACTTCCGCCTGACCGACGGGGTGAAGCCTGGACCTTCCCGGTCCATACAGAACTTTCGTTGCCGGACGTATGCGTTTCTTCGTGTTCTCGGCAAGTGCAGACTGGGGTACCGCGCTAACGTCGGCTCCAGTGTCCACCTTGAACGAGACTGCCATGTTGTCCACCTCAGCTGTTATGATCCACGGCTCCTTAGCGGTCCATGCCGACAGGACTTCGCCGAGGAAGACTTCTTCCAACTTGGCCGTGGTTTGACCCTTGCCCCGACGACCGGGCTGTCTTCCGGGCTGAGTCCTCTGGTTGGTCCCCTGCACCTGCCGCTGGGCGCTCGACTGGCAAACAGACGCAAAGTGTCCTGTCTTGCGGCACGTGCTGCAGACCTTCTCTCGAGCTGGACAGTCTGCCCTCGTGTGATCCAGGCTGTACCCGCACCACTTGCAGGTTTTGTTTGGTCGCTGCCGGTCACGATCGCTCGCGCCGTGTCGTTGCCGTTGCGCGGCTCCGGAACGTTCCTTTGCTACATACGGAGATTTGGCAGCAATGACCGCGTCCACGTCAATTTTCGTACGAGGTATTCCTTCGGAGTTGACGTCGGAGTGCAGCAGTGGCTGTTGGCCCTTCACGGCTTCCGAGTTCCTCGCTCTGTTGACCGCTTTCTCCAGCGTCAACGATGAATCCAACTGCAGTTTTTCGCTAAGGCCCTTGTCATGCAGGCCAACCACTAGGCGGTCGCGAATCAGTTCCTCTTTGAGCGCGCCATATTCGCAGGTTGCAGCCAATCGGTGAAGCTCTCTGACGAATTCCTCCACGGTCTCGTGGTCTCGTTAGTGCCGCTGGTTGAAACAAGCCCGCTCGTAGATCACGTTTAGTCTGGGTACGAAGTGACCCTTCAAGCCTTCCGAAAGCTTGCCGTAGTCGTTCAGTTCTTCGTCCGACAGGCGAAGCGACGTGATAATGTCCTCGGCTTCGCTGCCCATAGCGTACAAGAACGTGTTGACTTGTGTCTGCATATCCTGCTTGTGGAGCCCCGAAATTACACGGTAACGCTCCCACCTCGTGAACCACTTCTTCCACGACTCCGGGTGGCGAAAGTCAAACTTCTCGGGGAGCTCTATGGCGAAGGCGTTAAAAACTGGAACGTACGTTGCTGGCGTGGCAGCTCGACTGTTGCCGCTGCCTTCCATCGTGGCCCCATCCCCCGGAGGTGACATGCCGATGTGTACAGGCAGTCGTGGTCAGCCTTCGAAGCGTTTTACCGCTGCCACCATGTCGCGTAGTCGGCGGTTAGCGACCAGATCAAGCAGGCGTGACTATCCAGTCCGGATCAGAACGTTTATTCCCTCAATCCTCGCGTAGCATGCCGTGGCGCGTGACCACCTGTCGTTCGTCACATTGTCGTCGTCATGTAATACAACATATCATATGCACACAACAGCAGTTATAGAGAGGCAAAAGCCAAAGTCCGCCATGCAAAGCGGTCGAGTAAGCCAAAGACATACAGGCATGGAATGTCCCCGTCCAAGCCAGGAAACCCAGGTGCCCGTCTGCCATCTAAGAGCCCCCACGCGTCTCCTCAGCAAGTCATCTGGGCGGACACTGACTTCCCCCCGCTGGAGCCCACAGTCGTCTCGGTGACGGAAGAGAGCCTGCCCCCACAGATACGTAAACGGAAGACTACGGGCCCTCCCACTTCCCCACGACCCCCAGCCATCTCCTCGCCAGCTTACCAAAAGGCGTTAAACCGGACACAGGGTACAGATCTGCCCTTGGTCATCATTCAGCTACTCTTTGCTGCGTTGAAGGCCATTGTCTGAGCCGTCCCCGGATGTACCGTTCTAGCTGAAATCCAATCGATCCTACAACTGGAAACCATGATTGCGCCCCTGCTCGTGTCTGCCAACAAGAGCTAAGTGCATCGTCACAACAACCCAACAATCGTTCTACATAGCAATTATGCCTGACAGAAGGAACACGAGGGTGTTCCTCCCCCACATCCTTCAATGGAACGCCAGAAGTCTCTCCCATAAACAAGCCGACCTTAAGCTCCTCCTGCGGAAGTCCGACTTCGACGTGCTGGCGATCCAAGAGAGTCTTTCCCGACCATCGTTCAAGATATCGCCATTTGTATCCTACCACGCCAAGGGCCACCACGCCGACGGCCTTCCGCGGGCTTCTCTTTTCGTCAAGCGGTCCATTGCCCAGGCAGAGATCAACTTGTCTGGGCTCTGCTCGTCAACCGAAGAATATGTTGGGTGTTCCCTGAAGTCTGGATCCAGATCTGTGTCGGTGGTTTCAGTGTGCCACTGGGGTCAAGCCCAACCCTGTGTCGACACCCTAAAAGCGCTGCGTCTTGCCTGCCCTGGCCCCCTCATCATATGCGGAGACTTCAATGCGAGCCACAGTCTCTGGGGCAGTAGGAAAAACTGTAGAAGAGGGAATGCCCTTGCCGATTACCTTTCTACCAGCGACCTTGTGGTGCTTAACACTGGCTCGCCCACCTACATGAGACCTCCGCGCTACGTAAATGCCCTTGATCTCACCCTGGTTTCTCCTGATGTCACCCTAAAGTGGGAAGCCGAAGCGGACACATGGGGCTCGGACCATTTTCCTATTCTCCTTTCCCCGCCATATCGGAGTAGCGAAGCCAGGAGCACGAAAATTGTCACAAACTGGGCAAAATTTAGGCAGGGACTGACTGCAGCCACCACAGACAACTTGCTTGATGGTATTCAGAACTCCCTGGCGAACAGCTCAAAAACAATTTCGTATCCGGCCCGTAGACCTGCACCTGATCTTCATTATCTAAGTCTCCGCGCGGCACGTAGACGGGCACAAAGGATGGCTCTGAGGACAGGTCTTCAAGCAGACTGGATCTCCTATAAGCGTGTCTCGGCTGCCCACAGACGATATAGCTTGAAGTTACGGCGGACTCAGTGGCGACAGTTCAGCGGGTCCCTCAATGCCCATACGCCGACCACTAGAGTCTGGAGCACCTTGAAAGCTATTGAAGGCCTTCCCGAACCCGTAAACCCGCTCGTCACGCTCTCGGTCGCGTCTCGACGTGACCCGAAGGTCATAGCTGAAGACTTTGCCAGGGAATTAGCGCAGACCGCCAGTTCCACTGATTGCCGCCCCACACTTCGCCAGTCTGTCACCGACCCTTCTCCGGTTGACGACGATATCACCATGTCGGAACTGAAATACGCCATTCGTAGCCTCAAACGACGGAGCGCGGCTGGCCCAGATGGAATCCCCAATCAGGCACTGAAGAATCTGGGTGAAGAGCAGCTGGAGGCTCTCCTTCATCTCTACAATTCTGTCTGGACCTCTGGGGCCTTACCGTCTGACTGGAAGCATGCTAGGGTGATTCCAGTCCTCAAGAAGGGTAGACCCCCCTCGCAGTTGTCCTCCTACCGTCCTATTGCTCTAACCTCATGTGTCGGCAAGCTATTGGAACGGATAATTCACAAGAGGCTGTGTTGGGTCCTGGAGCGCGACAATCACTTCCCCGAACACATTACAGCTTTTCGGAAGGGTTGGTCTGCATCTGACGCCATCGCTGAAGTGACTACATCGCTCAAAGAGGCAAGGGAGTCAAATGCATTTGCCCTCGCTCTGTTCCTTGATGTAAAGCAGGCCTACGACTCTGTCACTCACGCAGCATGTTTGGCTGCGATACAAGGTGCTTGTATCGAGGGCCGCCTGCTGAGATACCTCTGGGACTTTCTCTCTGCCCGTACGTTCGATGTGTGCGTCAATGGGCGCATGAGCTCAAAGAAGAAGTTCGAACGTGGGGTCCCACAGGGCAGTGTTCTCTCTCCTACTCTATTCAACCTGATCATGGCCGGTGTCCACCGCAGGATTCGCCCATCTCCGTATACCCTTCTGCTTACCATCTACGCGGACGATATCTGCCTCCGCGTTGTGGGAGACAACAAGGAGAAGCTTCGTGACACCGCCGAAATTGCATTGAACGGCCTCAGTGCGGCTCTTCTTGAAAGGGGGCTTGTCGTATCTCCAGAAAAATCTCAATGCTTGGTTTGCATTCCCCGCCGAAAGTACGTGGGCAAGGGTTTCCCTAACCTCTCCATCAACAGCACCCCCATCCCAAGATGTGAGGTTTGTCGTTACCTTGGTGTCACCATTGACAGCTCTTTACGCTGGTCTAGGCTAGTAAGCCAAACGGTGTGTAAAGGCAAGAAGACTCTTAATTTACTCCGAAGGATCAGTGGCAAATCATGGGGCTGCAGTTCAAGTTCGCTGCTCACGCTACACAAAGCCCTCATTCTCTCGCGTATCCTGTACGTGTCGCCGTACGTGGATCTGGGACCTTCACAATGGCAGGCTCTTGAGCGGCTCCATCGGGCAGGGATAAGAACGGCGCTTGGAATACCCAGCTTTTCTGGAATTACCCAGACCTACCTGGAAGCCAAGGAAAAGCCTGTCAGTATCCACTCCGAGCTTAGGGGGCTCCGCCACTTAGACAACTTGGCCACGTCCAGAAGCAAGCACTCTCTTTTTTCTGCCCTCGTAAAAAGGTCACACACGTCTCTCGGCCGCTTGGCCAGCGTATACGCTACTAGCGCCCTGGCCCACAGTGAGCGATCGCCTCAACATCCTGCTGGGTTACCTTCAGTGCCATGGCGAGAGTTCGTACCGGGTGTAACGCTCGACGTTCCGGGCCTTCATAAAAAGAGGGAATGTAGCCCCCTGGTCGCTAGAACGGCGGCTGAGAACCTCATAACTGACGTCTACCACTCACATACTCTGGTATTCACTGATGGCTCTATTGACGATCGTACCAAAAGTGCCACGTGTGCCTTCCACATCCCGTCAGTGAACGTGTCCTGGAAAGGGAGATCATCGCGTTACCCGATATCCTCCACGACTGCTGAGCTCCTGGCTCTCCTGCATGCAGCTGCTGCGGTCCAGGTACGAGGGTTTGCCAGAGCAGTCCTACTCAGACTCGAGAAGCGCTCTATGGGATATGATGAACCCCATGTGTGACAACATCTTAGCGCGAAGCATCAGAAGATCGTGCGCCCAACATAAACAAGCTGGAGGCGATATCGCCTTCCAATGGATACCGTCCCACGTCGGTGTCGGCGGCAACGAAAGGGCGGACCAGCTGGCGTCCTCGGCACACCTGGGCTGCAGCAATGTTTTGCCAACTCCGGACGACACCGTCAGGCAGATGTCTGTTCAGCTCCTTGTTGAACAGCGCCACCCTGGAATACGGGACATCATGCATCATACATCAGACATCATGCATCGCCCTCCTCTTCCCACGAAAAATCTTCCTCGAAGCATCCAGACCATGCTCCATAGGCTCCGCACTGGGTGCGCGTTCACCAATGCTCAGCTGTTCAAGATAGGCTCTAGGGGTGACGCCTGCTGTGGCCACTGTCAACAACCCGAAACAATCGAACACATCCTGCGAGACTGCCGAGCATACCATTCTGCGCGCGAAACACATCTCCCTCGCTCCACCTCGGGCTCGCTAGCAGACATCCTCTACCCCGCTGGTTCTTCTGCCGAACATTCCGCCAAAGCAAGAAACCTCATTCTCTTCCTGCTGAAGACAGGCCTTGCTGATCGACCCATCTAATACTGTACTCTCCCCGATGAACTCGTGCACCTCACCGCATCCCCATCCTTCAACCTCCTCTATCCTCCATCCGTCCGTCCTTCCTCTGTGTTTTGTTTTGCTATGCGTTATCCTTTTCTTTTTTTGGCTATAGTCGTGACGACGCCCACTTCTGTGTGGCCAACAACGGCGAGCCTATCCTGCCATCACCCCCCCCCCCTCATTTTTAAGAGTGTAAAGTAGAACGTTATATGTACCTTCGCGTTGGCGTCTGATTGGGTGCTACAATTCTTCAGATGACGTAACAATCACTCTTAAAAATGAACTTCACCGCATAGCACACTCCTAGCTAACCATCATCTCAAATGATATCGTTATCTGCCTTGATTTGTTGAAAACGTGAGGCGTACGCCTTTTTTGTGACACTTATGCTGTTCGTAATTGTCACAAAAAAAGGCGTACGCCTCCCGTTATCAACAAATCAGGGCAGATAAGGATATCATTCGAGATGATGGTTGGCTAGGAGTGTGCTCTGCGGTGAAGTTCATTTTTAAGAGTGATGGATAGAGGTACCTGGATGGCGGTGCGTCTACTCGCCTGTATCCAAAAAAAGTGCGTTTTTGTGTTAACGCTGCACACGTTATGAACGAGGAGAATTGAACAATAAATTGTAAATAGAATTACGAATCGTAGAAGAACAACGCTACATCTATTAAACCCGTATCTAAATACATGCAGATTGGAGTTCTAACCTCCTTTAAGCTACTCCGCGACTCTAGGCCAAACCATTGAGACCCTATGAGGCAGGATACAAGACCCGTGCCGAAAGCGAGACAGGTTGATCGCACGAGCAACTGGACGTTATCTATTGCGAATTATTAATAGTTATTGTTTGTAGCCTTTCCTTATACCTTCTCTATTGCAAGCCTTGAAGCTGCGTGTTGGATTCGGGCGAGCTGTCCGCTACTCGGAGGGCCCCCTGTCGTGAACGTCATCGATACATCTACTGAAGAGGCAAACAATTCCGAACCTGCCTCCCCCGTGAGCAGCTGCACAGTGGTCAATGTCTTTCTACTTCAAGTGACCACTCCATTCTCGAGTCATGCGATGACGATCAACCTTTCAAATATGTTGTCAAACAGGTTTGGAAGGCGAGTCAACGCAACATCCAACGGATCATCTTACTCGAGGGAACTACTGTCATTTTTGCACTACTGGAGCGGGAATCAAGCTCGACCACTTAAAGCTCTCTGTAGAATGAGCGAGGCGTGTGACCGTTCAGCCTGGAACAACTTCGAGAACTGACTCATCGTCTTCATTTACGCAACGGCCGAGTAGCGGCCTTCGTCTTCTTCGCCACAGTAGCCTTCCCCTCAGAAGCGGCAGGGTCGCTCCAAGACACGTGGTTGGGTTGGTGGGAGGAAGTGGTGAGTGTGCAGCTGTCACAACTTAAGGGGAAGGACAACGGTAGGGTGGGCGGCTCGATGAAGGCAGACTTGAGCCTGTCGATAGAAATAGTTTCCCGACGCCCGTTAGACGAAATATTTGGGAAGTCGAGGACGCAATATTTTCGAAGGCGCTCTAAGACGTGGTATGGTCCAGTGTATGGTGGTTGTAGGGACCTCCTTAGGGCGTCCGTCTGTACGAAGACTTGGGAGGCGGACGAAAGATCTGGGGGGACGAAAGTTTGGCGAGTCTGATTGGCTCTGGTTGGTGTCGGTTTGATAGGAGAGAAGTGCCGGCGAAGCTTGTCAATAAAGCAGACGGAAACCGAACGGGTCGGGGTATCGGAAGCGGAAGCGCCGAAGAACTCGGCGGGAAGTCGAAGACTGGTGCCACAGACCAGCTCGGCGGGCGTGCAGCCGAGGTCTTCCTTCCACGAGGTGCGAAGCCCCAGCAAGATACCACCTTCAGGCCAGCGAGTAAACCGGTCAATGCAGGTTAATAGGTACCGGTTGTTGCCTGAGGGTGGTAGCGGGCCGACGATATCGAGATGGATGTGCGGCAGGTAGGTATGGAAGCGGCAGGTAGGGACTGGAAAAGCCGATAGGGGCGAAACGGTGTGCCTGTGCACCTTGGCTCGTTGGCAAGGAACGCAAGATTTGGTCCAGTTGCAGATATCAGTGTTCATCGACGGCCAGACATAGCGCGTAGCGATAAGGCGTTGCGTCGCTTTGATTCCTGGATGTGACAGCTGATGAAAGGCCGAGAAAATGGCACGTCCTCAGACATCCTGGAACAAACGGACGTTCCGTGCCTGTGGGAGTGTCGCAGTAGACGGGGGCTGGAATCCCGGGGTAGTCAAATTCCTGGACCGCGAATGACGAAGCGCGGATGGATAGAATAAGTTGTAGATCTGGGTCGTCGTAACCATTTACTGCCGTTAAGTACATGAGCGGGCGGTGCCTTCTGTTTTGCGGTGTGGCGGGTAAGACGCTAACCTCCGCTCCTGTGTCCACTAGAAAGTTTTCCTCGCCGTAACGGTTTTTGATGAAGAAAAGTCGACGCGGGTTCGTAGAGTGAGGATCCTGGGTGGCCGCTAGTAATCCCCTACGGCGTTTCCCTGCCAGTTACAGGGTGATTCGCAGCGGCAAGCTCGACGGCCGAAACGCTTATGGAACCAGCAAAGCTGGCGACGCCTGGAAGGGGAGTCGGGGAACGGAACGGAAGTGGAAGGTGGCGGAGTCGGGGAACGGCTTCTAGCACGGCGTTGGTACCGACGACGGGAAGAGGGTTGGTCGCGGGAAAGGAAGCGATCCAGCAGGCCCGCTAAACGGCGTACCTCATCCCGCAAGGGGGAGAGGTCGGAGTTGTCTTGGGACTGCGCGAGCGACGGCTGGCAGTGCATAGCGTTGCTTGATACGGATGCCAGGTTGGTAGAAAAGCTGGAATCCGCGTACAGCTCCATGGCTTTGTCCGCGCGGGACGCCAGGGCTGCTAGAGTCGTGGGGTCTGCGACAGGGAGGGCAAGCTGGACGGTAGGAGGTAACTTCGACAAGAATAGCACGCGGAGGAGTTCCTAGTCAAATGAGGCATTTCCGAGGGCTGCCTGCATGTGCCGGAGAAGGTCAGAAGGCTTGCGGTCTCCCAAAGCCTCACTTGAAATTATCTCTTGCAGGCGTTGCCGGTCAGAGGGTTGGGATCTGCCGATCACGGCGGCCTTGAGTACGTCGTACGGTTCTAGGGCTGCAGGGGTGCTTAGGATGTCCGCGATTTGGAGTAGGACGTCCTCAGGCAGCACTGATAAACCGTGGTGGAACTTGATGATCTGCGATGTAATGTGATGAATATGTAGGGTGCGTACTGACGGCAGACTCCAATTCAGTCACCGTGATATCTGTGTACCAGTGGGGTCATGCTCAACCCAGTGTCGAATCTCTCAAAGCGCTGTGTCCTGCTTGTCCAAGACATCTAGTTGTATGTGACTTCAGTGCGAGCCTCAGTCTTTGGGGTGGTCGACGAAAGTGTAGACGAGCTAATTCCATAGCTAATTACCTCTCAAGAGCTATATCGTGGTGCTCAACACAGGCTCTCCCACTTCATGCGTCCGCCGCAACACTTAAACGCCATCTATTTGACCCTGGTTTCTCCCGATATCACTCTAAAGTGGGAAGCCGAGTCTGACACATGGGGTTCAGATCATTTCCCTATTCTGTTTTCGCCTCTGTGTCGAAGTAACGGTATCAGGAAAATGAAAAATATCACGAACTGGGTAAAATTCAGGGAGGGACTGGTCGCCACTACCGCACATACCTTGCTCGACTGTGTAAAGACATCCTTGGCGTACAGCTCCAAAGCAGTATCCTACCCGACCAGTATGCCTGCCCCTGCCTGCGATACCTCAACCTCCGTGCAGCGCGGTGTCGAGCACAGCTAGGGGCCCTGAGAACTGGTCTTCAGGTGGACTGGGTTGCTAACAGGCGTGTCTCCGCTGCTCACAGAAGGTATACCTTGGAGCTAAGCCAGACTCAATGGAGACCATGAAAACGGTTCAGCGAGCCCCTCAATGCCCGTACTCCGACAACGAAGGCTTGGGATACCCTGAGAGCTATTGAAGGCCTCCCCGAACCTGTGAACCCACTCGTCACGTTATCGGTAGCGTTTAACCAGGAGCCCAAGGACATAGCCGAAGACTTTATGTCATTGATCTAGCTCGTGTAGCTAGTTGCAGTGACCAACACCTTTTTCCTAGACACTCTGTAGCCTATAATTCCACAGCGGACGATGACCTCACAATGCCCGAACTGAAGTCCGCCATCCAAGGCTTAAAACGGCGCAGCGCGGCTGTCTGACGGGATCTCTAATCAGGCCCTCAAGAACGTAGGTGATGACCAGCTCGATGCTCTCCTTCAACTATTTAACAAAGTGTGGACCTCTGGATGCATACCATCTGATTGGAAACACGCTAGAATGATACCTGTCCTAAAGCCGGGGAGACTACCAAGCCAACTGTCCTCCTACAGTTCCATTGCTCTAACCTGATGCGTTGGCAAGGTATTGGAGCGTACAATCCACAAAAGGCTGCTTGGGACCTGAAGCCACATATATACAGAAGGCATCTTATTGCCTCCTCTCTTCCTTCGCTACGAGGATATATGGAGTCAGAATTCGTCTGCTACTGCAAATTGAAGAACTCGCAAATGATTGAAAAGACCCGGTCTGACGTGAACACCTCTCGTAGTAGCAAGTCAATGTAAAAATTTTGCTCACAATAAAAATATTCTCTATATATGTGACTATATTGCATATATGATTATAATGGCGCCTATCACTGTGAGGTTCATACGTTTTACTGTTGCCATCCTTCACATTCTGACGATCCCCGTACAAGCAATGCCAGACACTTTTCTCGGAAAGAACTTATCAAGATGGCGGGGTACGGTAGCCTATCCGTCCGGTCAAAACTATCACGCGTCCATTCACAATGCCTTCGGTCGACTGAAATAGAAATGTTTGAAACGAACATGGCTGATAAGCGACTCAAGACACCGATTTCTATTGTACTGGTATCCGGCTCAGCCCCTGACTGGTACTGACTTTTTCTTTTTCTTTTTTGCTTGAATCCACTACTGCGCCATCCCTGCACTCTCATGGAGCCTGATAGCATTGTAAAAGTCAAGACCGGAACCCGGTGATAAGAGTCCCGACTTAGGATGCGTGTCCTATAAAAACGATGCAAACATCGCGACACATCATAACCCTTCGAACGCTACTAAGGTAAGTCGAGATAGCCTCTTTTACAGACCAGACATTTTGAACACCTCTATTCATTTTTCGTGCAATTATGGTTTCGGATGATGCAACCCGCGTACATATTACTCGTGCCTCCGCCTAGGCCTCTGCCGCTTTCAAGACTGTGCAGGCCCTAGTCACTGAGCAAATGCCATCTTAAATACGAAAGTACCGCGTTTACATGACTTGAGACGAATGGTTTCAATATGCACGCTCCCATAAGTCCTAAAGTCGTGGGCATCAGGCAGTAATGGGAAATAACAGTCGGCCTATACATATGTATAAAGTACGAGTAATAGCGACGGTTCAGCAAAAAGCTCATCGTTAAACATCTTATGGACATCTCCCTCAGCTGCAGTTCTGTGACTTGAGCTTGTGTCTTTCTGCACTTTTCAAGGGTTACATCTCAACTGATAAGAAAGCTTTTATATGCTCCCTAGATTCCCACCAGTTGACGGGACCGCCTTCGGGCATTGAGGTTTAACGTTAGTGTTGGTATCAGCAAAGAGGAGCCCGAACCCGTCATCTCATCCGTGAGGGGCCTCACGGATGAGATGACGGGTTCGGGCTCCTCTTTGCTGATACCAACACTAACGTTAAACCTCATTGTGACAGTAACAACTTTTACCAAATTTATCCAAGCAGAGCACGAAACCCTATAAACAGTTTAATGCCGCGAAGCATCAATAGTACCAACTACCGACACAGTAGTTCAACGTCGACGTGTCATGTGAACATGACAGAAAGTTCTTTTGAGGCTCGATTGCCTCCTAGTGACTTGAAGACATGTCAGGCCATGAGGGTATTCACGAGGCGACGGCTCGTGAGGATGGGGGGTCGTGACGCCATAAGGGACCTCATGAGAAGAAGGTACGTGTGGCCATGAAGGCCGTCATCAGGTGAGGGCACGTGAGGATGAGGACTCGTGAGGCCATATGGGTCGTCCCTAGGCGAAAGTAGGTGAAGCGTCGTGAGGACATGAGGGCCCTCATGAGGTGAACATACGTGAGACCATAAGGGTTGTAAATACCCTCATGAGGTGAAGGCATGTGAGGATGAGGATGGTGAGGCCTCTCGGGATCCCGATGCCCTGAGGTGAGGTTTGTGAGGTCAAAATTTAAAATGGAATGTGAGGGTGAGGGCGACTGAGGTTTAGTTGCTGATGAGGAAAATTTGGTGAGGGTGACTGAGGCCAATGAAGTATGTGAGGTGAGGATGAGTGAGCCCGCAGGAAAATGCCCACCTATGCCTACAGGACATGGTTTCACAATGTCAAGTGCTTTGAACTCATTTGAACTCAACTTTGAACTTCAAAAAGACAATGCAAACTTTTCCTTCCAACAGATTTCCTCTCCGAGACAAACCCTAAGAGTGAAGATGCGTTTCGTACTGATCTTCGCCACTTGTATTGCTGGTAAGTCAATGACAAGCAATCTCTAATTATTACATCACGTTTCAAAACTACCCGGACACATTCAACTCCTGCTTCTGAAATGCCAGCGAGGTCCCCTTTCCGAAAAGCATTGGATATGCTTCATATTTTAACCCTGCATGGTTGTCCCGCAGGTGCTCTTGCAGCGACCGTCGCTCCACAAGAGACGCCATTCGCGAAAAACCTCCGACAGGAGGTGAAGGCTCTTAATCTGGACCCTCTCTCTTTGCCCGATGTCGAGTTCAAGGTAAATGAGACAAAAGGGACGAAGGTGAAGCTCACCCAGGGAAAGGTCGATGGACTGAGCGAGTTCGTCACGCCCTATGGTCTTTGTTTCCAACGCAACGAGGACCTGCTGTGTCACGTGACGTTCAACGGCCTTCGCGTCACGTACAAGGCTGAAGCTACTCAGCCAGAGAAAACCTTTGACGTCCAAGTGGACACGGCCCACAGCTTGCTCCAAGTACTCCTCGGAAAAACCTCGGGTATAAACCTTTATGCACTCTTCATACGACGGCGAAACATGTTATCCCTCTCGTGTACGAATGCAATGTGGAGTTTCCTTGTCTATATACCAGAATTCACTAATACCCCTGTTAGACGGGCAGTCCCTATATATATATACCCCATTCTTAGATAAACGGAAAGTTATCTATTCTGCGTGTAGGCCGCGCTGTATTTATATGATATGGGGCATTGTGCAAACGAAAATATTGAACGGTTGCATCAGCGTGCAAATCCAGCCACTTCTATCTGTGTCTCGCAGATAACAACATTGTGTTCGTGGAGTGTGTGGAGTGCCGGGTACTGTCCATGTGAATGTGTTTTCGAGTATATATCCTTTAGTCGGAGGCAATATGTCTGTTTAATTAAACTTACTAGGGAGGGAAGACTCTAATAGGCGTGTTATTTTGCAGACGGAAAAACGGAACTGAAGAACGTCCGTGTTCAGGCTCTGCACCAGTACGTGAAGAAGCCAGTGGAGTTCGGCGACAGCAGGAAGGAGACCGTTCTCTTTGACGATGCACTCAAGGAGGCTCTGGTCGAGGTGCTCAAGCAGGTCACTGTCACAGGACCTTTCAAAGAAGCCCTGAAGAAGGCATTCGCACAAGAACCATTCCCAACGAATGAAGAAAACGTTAGCTTCACCGTTGTTGCTCAGTGAAGTTATGCTAGACATATGAAAGGTTAAAAGGACACAGGATGGCCTTCAAGCACTTGTAATGTTGCAAATAAATAAAACGAGTCCGATTCCACCTTTGACGCGCTGTTGTCTCGAGTCTATGTAATGAGAGGAAAGTCCCAAAACAATTTAAGTTTCTACCTTTTGGTCTTCGAGTCTGCTCACATGTTTTCCGTAGTCCTTAACCTCCCAAGGCTGAATTTAATTATGTATACTTCAGAGATGGGGAAGTTACTCGATAAAAGGAACTCGTCACCAGGTAAGTTACTGTGCAAACAATGTAACTAACAAAGTACAGGTAATGAAAATGAAATTGAAGTTCCTAAGCTACATTGGAAAAGTAACGAGTTACTGTTACTTCCTACATAATATAGTATACATTTTGCTTCTTGATCTCTCTATAATTAATTCAGATATTGATCTCACAATGGGCGGTGCAAGACGTTATAATAGTTTTGATATGCGAAAACTATACCAATATCAGATATGACGAAAGAACCCTACATTTATGCGCTTTTTAAGGAAGGGATTTGATGATGGATCCGGTAATAAGGCTCTCGAACCTAGCACAAAGCAAGCATTGAAAATCTGAGTCGTCCTCTACGCAGATGTCGTAGAATCGCGCCGAGTTTTCATTCTGTTACACAGTGCCCTGCGTCATTATAAACACACTGCCCGTCGCTATCATGAGCATCACCAGAGCACCCGAGTCTTCGGCGAAAACTGAATTTGTAGCCTTTACGCCGTAACAAGAAGGGAGTCACACGTGCCGTGCGCGCACGACCGGAGCAATATTTGTAGACGAGTATGTAGACGTCACATCTATCTATCGCAAACACTGATAGTAGGGCCGGGTCAACTCCACATAGATAGCAAGGCCTGAGCACTCTTCCGATAACGTCACGCCACCTGGACCGGCTCCTATACATTTTCAATGGGGAGCTTTTCTCTCCTTCGCTCTTTAGGTGACGTCACATCTATCTATCGCCAATAGCGACAGTAGAGCCAGGTACGTCACGCAGTGGCGGATCCAAGGGGGAGGGGGAGTGGTTGGGCGATCGCCCCCCCCCCAAAAACGTCAGTTTATACATTTGATTTCCCTCTCTCCCCTCCCCCGCTACGAGCTTCGACAAAGGAATTGCCCTCTCCCAAACCGAGGGTCTGGATCCGCCCCTGGCGTGACGTCCACTGAAAGAGTGCGCATCCCTTATGTTGTCTAAGTGGCATTGTGAGCGTTCAGATTTCATATTGTCTGTAGCAATCGTGTATCCATTTCCTCTAGTACAGCATGATAAAAACAAATACGAGATATCAGTTTTACTCGGCCGGATGCAGCACCTTTATCAAAAGGAGAAATCGCGAGCGAGAGAAAACTTTCGAACCCTTCTCCCATGCGCGGTTGCGAGTTCAGTTATTCAGTATGCCAACTATGCGAGTTCTCTTTTCCGTTGGTTGAACTCATCGTCTACCGACGCTTCCACATGTGCTCGCTTGCACAGGTAAATGGCGGTGCAATTAAACAATTTCACGCAGGAGCTGCCAGTGCTGTCTGTGCATCACTGAATAGCTGTGCTCAGAGTATTACATTCCTTTTCACCTGTACTATGCCAACAGCCATCTGGCAACATTGAGAGCGCCCGTGTCCCGTTGGACAAAATCTCCAACTCGGCGGCATTTTGAACTCGTGAGGCCATACCAGTGGAACCGCACACTCTTAGAAGTCAGCTACGCCGATATCGTAAATAGTCAAAACGGTTGTGATATTCTGAAAGCCCACATGAGTAGTCTTCTTAGGTGTCCATTTGACGACATTGCCGCCAGGGCAGCGCCACCGTCGCGTCTGCGCCGACTTTTTTCGCGAGTTTTTTCTGTGCGCGAGTGGAGGGCTGTCCGCGTACTTATCTGTGGCCGGAGGGCTGCGTGCGCGCTTACCCTCGCACATTTTTCAGCCTGGGCCGACTTCATTCATTTTTTTTTTCGGTACAACAGCAGTGTGGTAGACAGTTTACATGCAAGTATAGACGTGCAAAGGATAGCCATACACAAAAGTACAATTGAAAATATATTTATTGAAGTCAATAATGCCAGGAATTGTGCCAGTTGTAATGCCAATAGTGCTGCCAATTGTGATGCAAATCAGGTGAAGGAGAAAAACCCAGCCGAAAAACCTTCACGACCTGAAACGGAACAAACAAAATACAGGACAGTATGTGTAACGAATATACATAATTTATTCGCTATTAATATTTCAAGTCATCAGATTCTGAAAGAAAACATAATATCAACATTCATCACATTGCTTACCAATTGTTCAATTACGGAGCCCCGCACCAACAACCTGAAAGATGACTTATTATTATAGGAAACTACATTCACACTCAATAATACATTGAATACTGCGGCCACACTGGATAATCTGAAAAAGACACATTTTAATATCAACAATCATACTTCCATTATAGCAACAATAATCTGAAAGATAATCTCATTTAATATTCTACTTTCAATATTACATACATTGCGGCGGCGGCGGCGGCGGTGGACCCCAATAATCTGAAAGAAAATCTCCTTTATTATCATATTCTACTTTCAACAATACATACAATACTGAGGCCACATTGTTTAATCTGAAAAAGGTACATTTTATTATCAACAATCATACTTGAATCCATGGAAGACCATAGGACATGAACGACAAGAACGACACGAACACAAGAGGAAATAAAATCTCTAACACTACATTTAATCAAAGAAGATATTCTTAATCAAAACAACAAAGAAGAATAATCTATCATTTAATTATCATGAAAACATTCATGTGACCTAATCTTATCGAACACAATACAATTTTCATTCTAACGAACGATACACCTTACTCTGTTTTATAAATCCAACACAAAAAATAGACTTGTTAAAAAATGGTGGTGGTGGTGGTGGTGGTGGTGGTGGTGGTGGTGGTGGTGGTGATGGTGAAAGGGCTTGCCGTTGTGTGTGTGCCGTTAAAAAATGGACTTCACCGCATAGCACGCTCCTAGCCAACAACCAGCTCTAATGATATCTGCCCTAACATTTCGAACACAATAGGGAAGATAAGTTGATTATTCCAACATTACACAACTTTTAGTTAATCAATTTCTTATTACGTGAATAGCATAGACATAAGGAAATAATGAGAAACAACACAATCAACAGCTAGCATTAATAGAGAGCCAAACCTGCAGCTCCTAGCCAACACGTAAACAACAGATACGTGCAGGAATATAATAGTGAAACAATATATCAAAACAAGAAACATTACAATCAGGGTGTCGAACCGCAAAAAATACGGGTTCGGTTCGGGTTCGGGTTCGCGTTGTTTTGATTTCGTTCCGGTTCAGTTCCGGTTCGGCCAGGCCAGAAATCGAACCGGTTCGCAAACCGGTTCGCAGCCCCGAACCGGTTCGCGAACCGGTTCAACGCTTCCGTTATATATGTTCCATAAAACTGCTTTTATCAGGAAATGCGTGGCTAATAGCTTACTGCTGTTGTCTGCATTGACGTCTCTAGCGGTGAGGTAGCCCTTTAGTGAGAGAAATGAGAAATTGATGAACACTTATTGCAACTAGAGTTCACGCTGTTGAAGCGGTGTAGTCCTGCTACTTTCTGTTCCCAAAGTATCTTTTTTTTTCACACGCACAGTGCCAGAAAGATACACTTAAAGGAAGCCTAATAAGATGGACAGCGTAACATAGACGACAGTACTTGCCGGCACACTGCCTTCGCAGCGTGAATCGATCTGAAACGTACTGAAGCATGTCGAAAATGAGCCTGCAAGCCTTACTCTGTCCGAGCTCACAGCAGTGTACTTGCTAATCCACAACACAACGGCAATGTGTCACGACGACACAACTGCGCTACCAATTAGCAGAACCACATTTACTTTTCAAAGCACGACCAATCAAACAGGCACCGTTCTGCGTACGCTCCTTCTCCACTTCTCATGTTTCTGACTTGTTTAATTTGTGCTGCTCACGTGTAAAGGGAAATCTTGGGCGCTTATTTGATTACATATTCGTCCTGTAGAGCTATGTAACTGGCCTACTCCATTCGTGTTTCATTCGTCCGCGTGGCACCTGGTCTCTGAAGAGTAGACGCCGCACCGCGTGCGTGGGGCGCTAGCCGCGGCACTCACAAGGACAACTGCGCTTCAACATGTTAAAAAGACGCTGAAAGTATACTTACTATACGTCGTCGTCTGACTGCTAGGTGAACATTTCTGAAATTTATGATATAGGCGCGTGATGATGATACCAATGTGTCTTCGTTCTGGGATAGAGAGGAACTCTTATGCTGACTTCTTTTATGTCCGAACCGTTTCGTTGCGAACCGGTTACCGCTATTATTTTTTACGGTTCTGCTCCGGTTCGGGTTCAACAGTGTCATGAAAATTTCGGTTCGGGTTTGGGTTCGGTTCCGGCAAAAATAACGGTTCGGGTACGGTTTTCGGTTTGGGTTCGGGTTCGGTTCGACACCCTGCTTCAGACCATACTTAACTTCAGACCATCATACTTAACTTCAGACCATCATACTTAAACTTCAGACAAGCGTTTGCCGGGAGGAATGCACCTCCACCCGATTGGACATTATGTATGACGTCATGCTTGGAGAAAATCGCCGGCAGCGTCATCTGCTGCATGGTCAGCTGTCTGTCTAGCTCCGCGTCCCGCTTGTTTGTGTGATTGGTGTGTGAACCACGTTGTTTCAGGATCGTGTCGAAGTTTTCCAGTGTAGGAACGGGGAAAAGGATGCTGAAGTCGCAAAAGTCATGCAGGATAGGGAGTCACTGCTTCACTTCGATGGGTGTAGCACGAGAGGAAGGAACCGCTGGGTGCACGAGTGAAGGTGCAGGAACAGCACACAAGACAGAGTCAAGCAGCATAAATAGCAGCAGACAAGACAAGACATATTCACTCACACTGTTTTCAGCTCTCATCCAACGAAAATGCAAGGATTGCAGGTATGGTGTGCTGCAGTGACAGATTGTATTTCATATTATAAAGCAACACGTACATAGGGTCTGATCATTCAGGTTATACCCGATGCCACCCTGTCCATCAACAATTAATTCGTGTTTCATCGCGTTTCATCGCGTTTCATCGCCTGTGGCGATGAAACTCCCCACTCTCCAAGGTCGAAAATAAAGTTGTTGTGGTTATCGTGAGACAGTGGAGAATGGCGTGTGTTTATTCCTGTACCCGTTTGGAATGCTTTGGAAATATTTGGTGTTAAAGCTTTGCTCAGGAAATTTAAAAAATTCCTGCATTTGGGGGGCAAGGATTGGGTGCTATCTTTGAACCCACAATTCGGGATGAAATGGGACGCTACTGACAGGCTTGGGCATCGTTGGTAATTTTGTCCAGCTAACATTGGTCTTTGTCCAGCAGGTTGCTTGCAATCAAAAGCGTAAAACTTTGTTATATAAGTATTGTTCAGCCTCCCACACCTTACTATTTCTTTGATATGAAGTTTACATCACATGTGTACATACACATGCGACTAAACAGTGTGCACGCAAAAAGCGTACAGGAATAAACACACGTTATTCTCCACCGTCTCACAATAAATTATCGTTATTCGCAGGAATTAATTGTTGATGGACAGGGTGGCATCGGGTGAATGGTCAGACCCTATGCACACGTTGTTTTATAATATGAAATACACTCTGTCACTGCAGCACACCATACTTGCAGTGCTTGCATTCCCAATGAGAACTTGCCGACTACCGATGATCGGCCATCCTTCGGCAGTCGGTCGGCAAACGACTTGATTGGCCAAGAATGATTGAAACAAGCTTGGGCCAATGTCACTAATAGGGTATGCTGGTCAACGGACGCTGGCCCCACAGCACGCCCTGACACCTTGTTGAGGTGTCGTTGAAGCGTTAGCATGCATCGTCTGGCCAACATTGGGTGGCCGTCGCGAAGAGATTCACCGAAAAGAACGCACAGTCGCTTTTTTCCCCGGTAATAGCAACACATATCGCGAGATTTAAACCATATCCTGTTCTCTATCCCAAGTGGAAAGTGCCGACAGCCAACCATCCAGGGATTTCCTTACACTCCCCCCCAGGGGGGGGGGGTGCACCCTCCCTGCATTTTTTAACCCCCCCCCCTGAAATTTCTGAGGTGACCCCAACCAGCTGGCCACCAACACGTTCTGGTAGTGAGTCCGGCGCAGCGAATTACATCCTGTACTGTCAAACTTGGGCTGTAGGACCACAGACATGCAGATGATGGTTCGATCCATGCATTTGTCCAAAATCATTTGAAAGTGACTGTTCAATGCATATATTGCGCGCATATACGAGCAACAACAACAACAAATAACTTAATGATAATGAATGGGGAAATTCGCCACGTAAGGTGCGGCCCACTACCCCAAGGCACAATGGGGCAGGATGTGATGCGATACACGAACTGAAGCCATTGCCCGACTGAAGCCATTGTCAATCCCCAATCTTGTCCCAAGCTTTTTTTGCAAGCTTGGCCTGATAACTTTTAGGTTGGAAGCAGACGTCGGCCAAGTGTTTCGCCAATATTGCTTTTTAGGCTGGGGAGGTACTGTTTCTTGAACGAGAACAGCAAGTTGGTTTAGTGTGGCAAGGCCCTAAGGGAGATTATAAAGGCTCATGCGATTGTAAAGGCCGAAGATAACACTTCTATCAGTCAAGCGACATCGCTGGATTCAAGCGACCGATAATAAGACATCATTATGTAATACATTCCGAATTCATCAATCAAGACAACAAACGAAAACTTCAGAGATTGGAATAGGACAATTGTAATTTATCGGAATAAACAAGCATATAAGAAATAATAAATGTAATCGTTGTCATCAATATAATGAATTCTACACATCACAATGAAAAACACTTTGCATTTTGCATGGCTAGACTGAGAACAGTGATCGCTAGGGAAACAAATATTCCACATTGCGTGTAAGAATTCTCATATGGGATCAGAGATGACCATCAAATAGGATTTACCCGACTACACTCTGTACATGTTCAACACCCGAAGGGTAGAATTGCCAGACAAGGATCGGTCATTGAAATTTAGAGGCATGATACATCAGTCTATGATTACAAAAAAGGATCAGTATTCTTTTGTGAAAACTGATCATATTTCATGAATTAAATTCCACAGTGCATGTATATTTCTCAAACAGTTGGACTAGCCCTCTTATGCATGAGCAAACGACAAATGTATAATTCAAAGTATGTCTATAACATCTTTTGACAATATATGTTGAAAGGAATCTATTATCAAATGCCGCGGTGCAAATGGAGGATTTTACAAGCATGATGTGCAGGCGAAGTCTACATTTCTAATCACGTAATCTTCGTAACACACGGCACACAAACGTATATGAAATAAATTCGAAGTGGCAATCAGATTTTGGGAGAAGCGGATCACACAACCGTCATCAGAAATGCTTAACCAATATATAATGAAGATGAGCATTATGCATAAACATAATGGGAGATATGGTATCTTAATTATAATAAGCAGGTCAGCACAGGTCACACATAAACGTAAATCCAATTCACAAAATATACTCGAGGTTTACCGTAGCCATACTGAGAAACTATCACCTTATTTTAGTGTCATAGCATCCGGGCACTACAAATGGAAAGGTGATACTTTAATTTTATAAGTTTTGAGCTCATAACGTGGTAAAACGCAAACTCCACACTAATACATAACTTCAAGAACAATAGCTAAGTTGGGTTGTGCATTTGTTTACTGCCAGGCATTTTTTCAACCTGGGCCGGTTTCTCTCGTGAATTTTTCCCGTGCGCGGTGGGTAGCGCGCAGGTGAGGGGCTGTCCGGGTGCATACCAGCGTGCCGAAGGGCTGAGCGTGACCTTATCGTTGTGCATTTTTCACCCTGGGCCGACTTCGTTGGCGAATGTTTTCCCGCTTATTCATTATATTGATGACAAAGATTACATTTATTATTTCAGTTATATGCTTGTTTATTCCGATAAATTACAATTGTCCTATTCCAATCTCTAAAGTTTTCGTTTGTTGTCGTGATTGATGAATTCGGAATGTATTACATAGTGATGTCTTATTATCGGTCGCTTGAATCCAGCGTTGATTAATGCAATCGATACGTTGTCGCCGCATTTGTATCGCTTCAGCAACTTGCACTTTGTTGTGATGAACTTGCACAATCTCTAATTGATGTTTCCTGTCTTTGTATGAAGATTCTTGAATGGCGTACAAGACAGTATTAGATGAAAATGGTCCGGTGGTCCACCGCAGTCGATATGTTCTTTGAGTTTCAATAAGTGATGATACATCAGACCTTGCACGACAATATTGAACTTCTGCTCATTCGACATCGTTGCAAGAACTGGTAGAAGAAAATAATTGCGTTGCCGTGGTAGTTGAACATATCATGTGATAAGATTTTATGTACTTTCCATCTCAGATATGTGTAATTTCAACAAATCCGTAATGAGTCGTGTGATATAGACCGCTTGTATATGATAATTTTATCTCACTGCTTTCTTGATTAATGCAATGCCCATTGCAACGATTACAATTACATCTGGTCTAGAGTACTTCAATTCTTCGTTAGCAAACCTCAAAAACTCCGCCATCAATCCCAGTGGCCCTTCCGACGTTGATGTGCAGATATTTTTATAACTATAGTATATTCGGCATATAAATTCTTGCATCTTCAATTCTGTAGTTTGTACCATATCTCCCAATACGACCATGTCTAGGACGTATTGAAATGCAGCGATAATGGAATCGTTTCGAGGCTCTTCTTTTTCGAAGCAGTTTTTATCACATCTGCCCATGACTTATGGTAGCGAGTACAAAATCTGTCCACCTCTTCAATGTAGAGCAATTGTCTCTTCTGTTTTCAAGTGCGCGTCTACACTTGTGTGTGCTTTCAATGACTATATGTAAAAGACCACGCTAGAATCCTGCCTTCCATAACCTGATGTTGGTGTTGGGGTCGTAGACTTTCATCACTAACTTTATCGCTTGAACTCCACTAGTTGATCTTGTCGATTCATTGAAATGACTAGTTTCTGTACGCCCTTACAAAAATGCCAAATGAGTACCTATAGAGAGCCCGCTTGCTTAGAAATGATTTGTCTGAATTAATTATTGTTTTGTTTCAGGTTCGATTGATATTCTATGAGTTGGGCATTATGTATGCATGATGTATTAATTGTGTCTGTTGAATTCCTCTATAGGAAAACTTTTAAATATTCCACGCTTGCTTAGAAAGTTACTGCATGAAATAATTATTGTATTGTATCTGTTTCAATTGCTAACCCGATTGACATCAGTAAAAATAATATATGAGTTGGGAATGCCTCACACTTCTCAGCTGTGTTTCACATTTGATGTTTCTGTGTGGTTCATCCATATAGAACTTTCTGTTGCAAGATATTAGAAAAATTGATGTAATTAAATTTGTTTCTCGTTTTTGATTGAGTATTGTTGCTATCATTTAATAATTTAGACTTTCTCTGCATGTTCAATAAAAAAAATATTGCCTCTGTACAAACTTAGCCGACTATATCATCCACTTTGATGGAAGATTTCGGTTTCAAGGAAAGGATGCGAAAAGATAGTGATCGCCACGAATAATATCGGCAACTATTTGCGCTGCACAATAAAATATATCGCCTTTGTACTATCTTATCTGACCTCGAGAGCACCCTCTTTGCTTGAGGAAGGAAAAGGAATATATCCCCCAACCCCTTGAGTGATAAACCATGCCCAGTGCTTTGGCCGTATAGACAGAGAGGTAATATGTCTCTGGGCTTTGAAGAAAAACGAAGATCTTCTCATGGTGCCTGGGTGGATTCATAAAAAAAAACAAAGTAAGGTTTGTAGTGTCTCTTAGAATGAAAATTGTATGGTGTTCGATTAGATTAAGTCACAAAGATGATTTTATGACGGTTGAATGATAGATTATTTTCTTCTCTTGTTGTTTACGTTGTACCGCTTAGAGTGTTCCTCTGTTCTTCAGCGTTAAGTCACTGCTATTCACGGTATTAAATTGTAATCAGGGTGTCAAACCGAACCCGAACCCAAACCGAAAACCGTACCCGAACCGTTATTTTTGCCGGAACCGAACCCGAACCGAAATTTTCATGACACTGTTGAACCCGAACCGGAGCAGAACCGTAAAAAATAATAGCGGTAACCGGTTCGCAACGAAACGGTTCGGACATAAAAGAAGTCAGCATAAGAGTTCCTCTCTATCCCAGAACGAAGACACATTGGTATCATCATCACGCGCCTATATCATAAATTTCAGAAATGTTCACCTAGCAGTCAGACGACGACGTATAGTAAGTATACTTTCAGCGTCTTTTTAACATGTTGAAGCGCAGTTGTCCTTGTGAGTGCCGCGGCTAGCGCCCCACGCACGCGGTGCGGCGTCTACTCTTCAGAGACCAGGTGCCACGCGGACGAATGAAACACGAATGGAGTAGGCCAGTTACATAGCTCTACAGGACGAATATGTAATCAAATAAGCGCCCAAGATTTCCCTTTACACGTGAGCAGCACAAATTAAACAAGTCAGAAACATGAGAAGTGGAGAAGGAGCGTACGCAGAACGGTGCCTGTTTGATTGGTCGTGCTTTGAAAAGTAAATGTGGTTCTGCTTATTGGTAGCGCAGTTGTGTCGTCGTGACACATTGCCGTTGTGTTGTGGATTAGCAAGTACACTGCTGTGAGCTCGGACAGAGTAAGGCTTGCAGGCTCATTTTCGACATGCTTCAGTACGGTTTCAGATCGATTCACGCTGCGAAGGCAGTGTGCCGGCAAGTACTGTCGTCTATGTTACGCTGTCCATCTTATTAGGCTTCCTTTAAGTGTATCTTTCTGGCACTGTGCGTGTGAAAAAAAAAGATACTTTGGGAACAGAAAGTAGCAGGACTACACCGCTTCAACAGCGTGAACTCTAGTTGCAATAAGTGTTCATCAATTTCTCATTTCTCTCACTAAAGGGCTACCTCACCGCTAGAGACGTCAATGCAGACAACAGCAGTAAGCTATTAGCCACGCATTTCCTGATAAAAGCAGTTTTATGGAACATATATAACGGAAGCGTTGAACCGGTTCGCGAACCGGTTCGGGGCTGCGAACCGGTTTGCGAACCGGTTCGATTTCTGGCCTGGCCGAACCGGAACTGAACCGGAACGAAATCAAAACAACGCGAACCCGAACCCGAACCGAACCCGTATTTTTTGCGGTTCGACACCCTGGTGTTAGGTTCAACTCTTTAATAGACCCTTTTCAAAAATGAGCGCCACCTGTTGCGCTTTCGTCGAACTGAGCTGCGCCGGCCATGTTGCGGGAGAAGCCGACGCAGCAACAGACTGCAGACTAAATCAACCTATGAACTGCTGTGAATTTATCTTTCCTTTTCTCTTCGTTGAAATGTGTAAATTAATTATGTAAAAAAGTACACATTTGAGGCTTTCTTTTCAAGTGTTTATTTGTTTTGTACATGACAATTAGAAAATATAGGCAACAGTGTTTGAAAATCAAAAGGTGTCAGCTTAGGCTACACAACAAAATCGACCCACGTGTCCCTGAAATTGCCTTTTGCCCGATAGCTTGGTTGTTGTTCTCGTGGTTCTGTTTAGTGATACAGCGATAAAACTTGGGCGGGTTGGCAGAACACCATAAAAAAGTTAAAAACCCCAGTGTTGGGGGCTCAGGGTTGTGGACGGTGATGGGAAGTAGTTAACTACATGTAGTTAAACAACTAGTGAAACTACTGCATAGTAGTTAAACAATTGTTAGAAGCTATCTCTGGGAATGTAATTATAACGTTAAACTACATTTTTCTGTAGTTAACTACAGAAAAATGTAGGGTAAATGAAGGGTTGCACTTGCTGTTTCTCGGCACGCTCTACAGATTTCTAATTTACACCTCGGGTCGTCACTAAAAAGCTTGAAAACGTAATCATACGTAAAAAAACGTAATCATATGAGGCAATATAAATGCCTGAATAATTAAGCAAAAAAGCGATTAAAACACAGGGCATCGAATACGCCAGCAGTTCTGCTTGATGTAGAGCGCATCATGCTGTTTAAACGTTCGGTGTACTTTAGGCTGGACAGCGGACACCCTGTATAGCAACGCGCACAAGACGCCGAGGTAGTTAAAAATGTAGTCGTGACAGCGTCGGCAGTAGTTACAAAGTAGTTTTACTATTGGTGCTATGAAGTAGTTACACTAGTAGTTAAACTACAAAAAGTAGTTGCTGCCCTGTAGTAAAGATGAGCTTCTGTGAAGCAACTATGCCACAGCAGACCAAAGGCACACATGACATCACGAACAGTGCATCTGAGCCAAACAGATCAGCGACACGTAGGGGTAATTTCTTTTTTCATCCTTTTTCTTACCATCGTAGCACGATGCCTTGATGTACATACATTGCCTGAATATAATAATGTTTCTTTGTTTGTTTGTAAGGAAGAACGAACGAACGAACGAACTGTTCATAGTGTAAAGCATCCCAAATATGCTCCTGTCAAAATCTGAATTCTCCGAAATGTGAACACGCATGCTGCGAGCCAACTACTATCTTCACTGCCCTTGTGTACAAATTGCTCAATGTAAAAGTTGTAACTTGTGAAATTTCGCTGTGACAAGCCAAACCACGCCATGCCTTCTTCCGAAAGTTTTGGCAACTTAGATAGATCGGTCACCCATCCAGCCACGAGGAACATTTCCACAGACATGACACACACACACAAAAAAAACGGCACATATATCATGCGGCGAGCATTGAATCGCGTACACCGTTCTTGCCGCCCGTAGGCGCGTGTGTGTGTCTGATGCGCTCCGTCTCCCGCAACATGGCGGCCGCAGCTGCCCACGGCCGCTAGGTGGCAGTATTTCGAAAAAGGTCTATAGGAGGATACAATATGCAAGAGACGGGCGGGTCGCCCGTGATACATGAGTTCGCTCTGCCAAAGCAGCTTCGACTGAGGAATACTGCGTCAGCCGCGTCAGATGTAACGCGAGCTTCCCTTTGCTTCTCAGCGTTAAGGTACGTTGCACCCTCACGTGGAGAGCTTCGGATACAGTTGCACCACGGTCCTTCTATACTCCTGGTCATCTAACTCCGCCGTAACGCTATGGGAGAGGTTGTTCTAGGGCGAGGAGCGACCACCAGGGCGGCGCTCTCGGTACTAGGGGTGCGGCTCCAACCGGCTAATAGCCGTTGCGGCCGGTCTTTTTCGCGCGGCGTTCGTCAACGCATCATGCCCAAGTGCTGCTGTGTGCCGTTCTGCAATTCCGGGTACCGGTCATGCAAAGAACATGTGTCACTGTTCTCGTTTCCTAACGACGAAACCCTGAAGAATGCGTGGAAGTGCGCCATTCCTCGACTGGAGACTGGAGACTTCACATTCGACTCCCCCAACACACGTGTGTGCGCCAAGCATTTCCACGCGGACGATATTATCACTCACGACAGCGTGACAATCAACGGGGAGACTGTGCAGCATCCTCGCGAGTCGCGACAGACCAAAGCCGCGGGAAGGAGCTATTCCGCGAATCTTCCCTGGTTGTCCAGCTTATTTATCGAAGCCACAGCCAAAGAAGAGGTCGCGCACCGTAACAGCGTCCCGAGAGTGTTCCGCTGCAAAAGCAGTCAACAGTTGTGATGTTCTTGTTGAACAAGAGGGCTCTACATGTGTTGGTCCGCCTTCAACTGACAACGACACGCTGTCCGCAGTGCCAGGTAAGGCGAGGCGACATAAACTCGTGATAGCTACTGCGGCATAGCCGCACACCACGAACACATAGTGAAAAGTGCCTGAGTAATCTATTTCACGTTTTCACAGGAGATGCTTCGTGCGCTGAAAAAGCAGTGCAGACGGACATGACAACAGTAACGATAACGCAAACTGAATACACATAGTTGAAAGAAAAAGTGTGGATGCTTCAAAAGGTGGTTCGCGAACTGCAGAGCCGCCGTGCAGTTGAAACAGCAGCTTCAAGGAAGAAACCAGATATGATGGTTGACATCAGTATGCTTCCTGAACGACAGCAGCTCATCATCCAACAAGCTATCAAAAAATCGACGCTCCCTGATCCCAGAGGCATGAGGTAAATGCGGCAAATACATAGATAGCTTAGCAGGTAGAAATCAACCGTCACCTTCATAATGCAGGTATGACCCAACCTGGCTGTATGACTGCCTTCTCCTAAAGATGAAGTCAACAGCTACATATATGTTCCTGGAGGAAAATGAGTACTTGCCCCTGCCTTCCGCTGGTACAATTTATAACTACACGAGGACCATTGAAGCTAAATTTGGCTTCGATGAAAACGTCTTCAGGACACTGAAGGAAAAATTGAAAGACGTGCCGAAAGAGGAAAGACGTGGATTGCTAATGTTTGACGAGATGAGCCTTCGAAGGAGCCTGCACCTTGCGAAGTCAGACATGAATGTGGTGGGCAAGGTTGACCTCGGGGACTTCACACCTGCTGCACACGAGGGGAAGGACGGAGACCACGCCTTAGTGTTTCTCTTCAAGCCATTTTTAAGTGGGTGGTCACAAACAGTCGGGTGTTTCTGTGCAGCTGGTTCCACTCCTGGCCATGTACTGGCGAAGCTTGTGCTGCAGTGCATCACACACCTTGAAAATGCTGGTGCTATTGTCGACGCAATTACCTGCGACAACTCAACCTCAAATCAGTCCGCACTTCGCACATTGGGCATCAGTGGACAGATGAACACGACAAAATCAATGTTTCAGAATCCAACAGACCCATCCAGGGAGATCTTTGCAATCATTGACATTCCACATGTCTTTAAATGCATACAGAATAATCTGGTGAAGGTTGGGAAGTTTCTGGTATGTCCGTTTCCTTTACAAGTTCAACATCTGTGACGACTGTTTCATTACATTTCCAGAACATTTTGTGTTTCAGATGCTGGAAGGTGACGTACCGCACTCCCACTACGCTGCCCTTTTGGAGTATGATGAAAGGCAGGATGGGCTTCGTGCTGTCCCAAAACTAAGCCGTGCCCATATCTATCAAGATGCATTCCAGAAGATGACAGTCAGATATGCAACACAGGTCTGTACACATATCATACTGTTAATGGCGTAGTTTCAACATGTTCCCATTCTTACTCCTTATTCCATGTTCACAGCTTTTCAGTGCTTCGGTGGCTGATGCCATGACATTCTACAGTGGCTTCCCAGAGTGTACAAAGCTGAAGGACTGCAAAGTTACAGTAGCATTCACGCAACGGCTGAATCGCCTTTTCGATTGCTTAAATGGTCAGAGGCCTGTTGAAGGGATTCGCACAGGAAGTGACCAATTGAAGGTAAAGCTGTCAATGCCATTTTTGTGAATGATCACATTTTTGTTCTATATTTTCTGTCTTTTCTCATGAACTCAACGTGACATATGCTCAATATTGACCGTACATGCAGTTCATAAAAGAATGCATCACCTGGCTGGACCATTGGAACGCCTTTATCCTGACCCAGCAGACACAATGTCAGGTCTTCTTTCTGAGCAAGCCCACCTCTGCTGCGCTACGGATCTCATTACACAGTATAGCTGGACTCGTGGAAAGGCTGCTTGCATTGGGATTTTCGTACGTCCTGAGTGGCAAATTCAACCAAGATCCCCTTGAGGTAGGTGCCAATCAAAATCAAAGGTACCAATGTAAACTCTGTGTATTTTGTTTGTAGAAATTCTTCGGGGTCACAAGGCACATGGCAGGTGATGGTGGGCGCCCTACTGTTCAGCAGTTTCTTTACATATATAGGCTGCTTTCTGTCCACAATCTTGTGAAGCCACCCAAGCGCACAGCTGTCGAAACAACAAGGCCTCAGCTCCTAATGAAACTGCACAGCCTTTTTAGTCAGCGACAGAAGCCGACTAACTACACTGCAAAGCTCCAAGATGAACTAGACTTCGTCATGGAAAACCCGGAAGCAGTCTCTGATTCTGCGGAGGTGGCTGCAGCTGGGGACACACCGCCGTCTGTTAAGAAATGCATCACAGAGTACTTGGCTGGGTACATTGTGCGAAAGCTAACTAGGGGGGACTGTGAAGACTGCACTTCATCCATGAGAGCAGAAACGGAGAATGTGGTGCCAGGAAGCCTGATAGCTACGAAATCCAGAGGCCACCTGGTTTATCCATCAAGGCGTATGCTGGCTTTTGTGGAGATAATCGAGGATCACATTACTGCCCAGATACAAAACGGCATAACACAGCATTCCTACCATGAAACTGTGCAACAAACACTCAGCGATGTAAGGCTGTATGGGCTCAGTTTAGGCTGCGAACAGCACTACCTCGGAAAGACAGCTCACGTTTTGCAACTCTATGTGACAAGCCGCCTGCACTTCTTCACAAGAGAAGCCAATAAAGCCAAGAAGAACAGGGCTAGAGTGCCTGCTGGTGGAGGCAGGAAGGTATGAAGTCTGCTGTGACAATTTTCCAGGAACCGTCACAGACAAACAAAGAGCATCCCATGCTGAACAATCAAAAGCTCTTTTCAGAGCCACCATACAGTACAAGAACAAAAGCTTGAACAAGCACCGAAGGTCATGTGTGCGACAAAATTCCTAATGGCTATGATGAGTCAGGAATTCACATCTCTGTGACAGAGGGTGTTATCAGTTCAGCTGCAATGATATCCAGCATAAGTAAGTTGGAGTTAGGGCAGAATCAGGTCAGTGGTTTTCTTGTTCAACATTTTTCTTTCAGAGTGTGTATATATGCAATGATCATATGTGTTTTAGTCAGTGCATGTTCAGATAGACCCACATGTCGTTTGACACTTTTCAGTATCTTATGAAACTGCAATGTCATGAAATGTCTAATACATGCAGGTCACCATAACGACATTGGCACGTGCGTAGTGTCTTCCTTATCAGTACCCGTTGGAGTTGATGATAGGATCCACTTCGAAAATGAAGAAACAGTTCACAACATACGGTGAGCACACTGTTTGAAGCCCACAATGTGGAGAAGGCACTCGGGGCTCAAGCCTCGGTTTTTGGACGTTCCCTGTGTTATTATTCTTCTCTTCTGTGCACAGCCGCAGTAGACAGCTTTCTCCTTTTTGTATGGTTATTTTTAAGGAGTGAAACATGTACCCACGCTAATATTTATTGCTTATGTTTTTGACAGCTCTTTTGGTGTCAATTACATTTCAGGGGAATCAGCGGTAATATGTCCATCCTGCCTTGTGTTCCTCCAGGCAGATATTCCATTCCGAGCAGATATTTGTGAGTCTTTAGACTGACACAGTAGTGTGAAGCGTCAAGCCTTCAGTTATTCCAAGCCAAGTCAGTCAAGTTATTCCCATGGCGTTGTTGAGGTGAATGGACGTTGAATGTATGTCCAAGACAGTCCAGACAAGTGCTAGTGACCGTGCAAGTGTTCTGCAGCCTGATGGCTGCAACAGTGAAGTGTTCTGTCGTGTTTTCTTTTATGTGTCCATGTTCAGACTACTTTGATATGGATGTGCCATTTGCATTGGTAATCACCAGTGCACGATTCCAGCTGCAGTGTGTGGCAATAAAATGTTGTGACCTCAGCAGTTGTCTTTATATTCTGTCATCCACACAGTGGCGTATCTAGAGCTACCTGCGCCCATGGCAACATGGTTAACATGATGTCCTTGGGGATGCGTTTTCGTGTGGTCCGCACTAGGTTTCACACTACAACCTCTCTAATGGCGGTTGCTTTAGATCATTTATGAATGTGCCAGGTTGAGTGCCTCACCTGGCACATTCACACCCGACCACATAATGGCGCCCCTGTTCACCTGGCGCCCATGGCACCTGTCCACACCTGCCACACCCTAGATACGCCACTGCATCCACAGAAATATGTATACGATAAATTCTTCTCAAAACGCCTTCATGAAAGGCGGAATAAATACTTCCCTACAAGATCTACGTGCACCCTCATTATGAGTAGAAATATGCCGCTGGTTGGTACAGCAGCTCACCATTTCGTGTATAAAATTATCTTCTTATAACGGAGAACAGCTCTACTAATGGTAGAATTGGCCCTTGAAAACGATAAAACATTTAGATAAAAGATGGAGCCATATTTCTCATACTTGAGTTAGAATTTTCTCTATGTGGAGAGAAAAGATAGACTCCCAGAGTAACGTTTCACCATATAAGGGCAACAATTGCGGCAACTGCAACGATTGTGGTACCATACCTCAGTGCATGTGGGTTAATATATGAGTAGGATGACTGAAAAAGATGAGGCATACACACTCGCACACACACGACACACGCAATTGAGATATCACACATGCGGGTGCGTCGGTGCCTCGAGCGGATAGCGCAATTAGACCACTGACTTGCCTCCCATTCCTTTCTATCGGCACGCACAGCACATTGGGCCCACCAACATGGCGGCCCGAAGGCACGCTTCTCTCCCACGAGCCCCTCCCCCATGCGCGATCCAGCCTTTATACATAGAGATCAGTGAGCTCACCATAGTTAGAGTCACTAAATAAGCTATGCTTATTTAATTTAATACATTTTTATTAATAAGCGCAGCTTGTTTAGTGACTCTAGTTTAAGTAGATCTAGCACACGCACTGATCTCTATGTATAAAGGCTGGATCGCGTATGGGAGAGGGGCTCGTGGGAGAGAGGCACGCATTCGGGCCGCCATGTTGGTGGGCCCTAAAACGCTGCGTGTGCCCATTGGAAACAATGGGAGGCAACAGAGATTGTGAGTATTTATTGCGCTACAGGCGTTGATCATTGTTTGTCGTCACGCGATTTTGTAAGGTGCCAGTATACTGATGTATCCTAACAGTGTTTCGCAGGTGCCCTGCATTTCGATTCTTAATAACGTTATGTTTTGCATTCCGAAACTAGACCGTCACTGCAGTGCAGCGCTGGGAATTGTACTACAGCACGTTTCCCAGCCAATATTTCAATAAGAAACGATGTGAGGTTAACAACAACCATGTATATAATATCCCGTGCTGCGTTCTGGAGAAAAATTGTTCCACAAAGAACGGTCCCAGAAGGGATACCCGCTTGGTAGAAAGAAATCGCCCCGTAGAATCACAGCCGTTGTTTCAAACAGGCGTATGCGTTTAATTTGATTGATATCAAGCAAGAAAGGGTCTTTTAGTGAACGACAGTGGTGTCTTCGATGTAATGCCTCGCAAATATGAACACACCGAAGCATCCCAAACAATTACTGCACGCAATTAGATTACGCTTAGGCCAGTTAATCTAGGTGTTGATGTAAACTTAATAAAGTTATTTAGAAAGTGGTAACACCTCCTTGAGACACAAAACTTATATCCTTTTGAAGTACAGCACTTCTTTTTTCTTCTTCCTTCATTTTTTCTGATTATTTGCAGGTGAAATTGAATGTCCTTCTCGCGTACTCACATGCTTTTGCTGAATAGAACTGCAGCGTGAACAAAGCTGCGTAAGGATGGGGGCCTGCCATCCACTGCTGACTTTGTCATGCTAGTTATGTGGAGCACGTTGCAAAAAATGCAGCTGCACATCTGAAACTCCAATCATTATCATCGTCATCTAAAAGGGAATGTGGTAGCACTGCTGTGAAACCAGGCACGATTTCTGAAAACCCTCTATGGCACTTTCCGCAGTTTGCACACTTTTCTTCAGCGTCAGCCTCTCTCATAGGAGTCACTTTGCATTAACAGTGACTCCCATCTTACATTTTCATGTGCGAGGGCTCTCTTGCACTACACATGTACGGTTTCCCAACTGCAACATGACGATTTGGAGCTTGAAACTGGAGCCCTGGTGTTCCCTGTGTATGAAATGATACCAACTGAATCTTGTCAAACGTGATGTTTAGTGGAAGATGGCTTTCTTGGTTGTGCATTCTGAGTGACAAAGATTAACACGATATGCTTTTGTAAAGATAAGTGATGTTATGCTCTATGAATAAAGAAAATATACATTTTTCAAGTTCAACATTTATTCTGGCATATACGCATTTCAAGATACAATGAATGCGCAGGGAAGTGACAAAACAATACATTTATTGTTTTGTGACCTCCCTGCAATGACAATATATATCACAGAAATGACAACGTACAGGTACACTATGTAAATTTGTTGCACCCAATTTTCATACATGCTGAATTTTAAATATTTGTTTTGCTGCCTATGTGTTCAGTGTATTACAAATTGCGTAATGCAAACAACACTTTGTTAATTTCAAGCTTTTTGCTCCCATCCAAGATATTCCTGTCCTGAAGGAACCGCCCCTTCGACACCATAAATATTCAGTAGGTTTCACTCTGGCAGGCCCTGCCACTGCAAATTTCCTGAATTGAAACCCTTCAAACTGTGTCATAACCATAAATATGTCAATATTTTTGCAAGTAGTTTACATGCTGCAGGACACTCCTCCTGCAGCTAAGGCAACTACAGAGAGTTCCAAGAGGCCGAAGGTAAACCTACAGCTGCATGAGTTTGATCAACAGTAGTGCATTCTCAAGAAATAATTTTCTTCTTATAGCATATATGTGCATGCCTAGTAACTGAAACAATGACCACAGTTCCGCAACAAGTTTTAATTCCTGAGGGTGTACACTGTAGAGGTGGGTTAGATCTACAACAGTTAATACAAGGTATTATATACTATGAATCAGTGATGGCCACTAAGTACTTCTACTATAACTACTAACTACTTTGCAATGGAGTAGTTTAACTAGTAGTTCAACTACTTTTCAGGCAGGGTAGTTAAAACTACTTCTTTAACTACTGCAGTGTAGTTTAACTACATCTATAACTACTTAATGTTGTCCATCAACACCAATCCCATTCTATAGCGTTCTAAGACCCCTAAATATGAATCACAAGCAGTGATAAAAGTGAAAATTTAGTACACATGCACGGCACAATTGCTCTGCACCTCCGTTCTCATCAAACAAGTAGCTCAAGGTAAAAATCGGAAGCACAGCCATGCCGTAAAGCTTGCGGCAAAATCGGAAGTAGTTGGCGCCTGCAGTAACCTAGCTACTGTAGCCAACTACTCGAAATAGTAGTTTAACTAGTAGTTGCACACTACATTTCTGCAAGTAGTTGATAACTACTTTTTAACTACAACCAGGTAGTTTAACTACATGTAGTTAACTACTGGCCATCACTGCTATGAATACCTTTAAAAATCTCATGTGACACATATGCTTTTACTTTTTGGAGGTGCTGCGGTGATCGAAGTTTGTGGGCACTGCTCAGGTTTTGCACCCATTTCTTGCGTATGTCGAGGCAGCTGTGAAGGAGAGAACATTTGTTAGGTTGCAACTAGTTAAAAATAAATATGTTGTTTAGTAAAAGCATCGCATAAATGTTTAAAACATCAGTTTAAAACAGGGTTTACAATCTTGATATCTTTTAAAAATTTCAACGTTTAAACGCTGTTGTAAAAGAAATTATAGCTTCATCACTAAGACACAATGCTGGGTGAAGGGGTCTAAGGTGTATATAAAGCTCTTTGAAGTGATGTGTTCCATGATGTGAACATGTAAAGAGAATGTACAAAATTGAGAGAGGCTCACCACAGTGCGTGCACTGGGGTGGTTCCTCCTCGTACAGTAGGAACCCGTGAATGAGGAACATGATACTTATCTGTAAGCTCGATCGCATCAGACGATGACACAGGTGATGCTCGATGACACAGACGATCCTCCGGTTAGCCCCCGTGAGGAAACCTGTATTGAGGGACCACACTGCTGCAAATAACACGACAAGATACAAATTATTATTATCGCAACAAGCTGACAACATAGCTCAGACACAAAGGCGGTATCCAAGTCACACCACACCACCGTTACGTAGGATTCTTTGTCACAAATCAAACCAAGGCACAAAATAATACCAATACAAGAAAAAGGGTGACTATCTTGGTCTTATTATGACGTAATACTGAACTTATATGCGAAGGTGGTTCAAAGAAATGACTGTGCACTTGCTTCCGTAGAGAACACTTGGTACCGTGCTAGCAATGCATGCAGAAAAGCGCTCGAGTGCTCGCACATATTGATGACACCACTATCAGTGTAGTGTAACATGTTATCTCCAGCATGTTATGCACTCAAACTGTATTTGCCGGCGGGTAAAATGCAAGTGGGTTCGATTGAACCTCGGAAGAGCGATCAAACAACTTGCACCCAGTGCTGGTTTTGGACAAAAAAACACTTCATAATTGTCAAATAAATGTACAGAATGGACGCCTATTTATTCCTTGATAAAGAATGACTCACCTGTAGAAATTTCGGCCCGGTATCATTGCCGGTACGGTTGGTACGACCGTAATTGCAAGAAGTTGCCATGATCGCTGCGGCGACTGTTTTGGGTACAGTAAGATGGCGGCCGGTTGCCGCACGATCGCGCTCCCTATCCGCGATCCAGCCTTTTACAATCGAGATCAGTGAGCACACGTGAACCTAGCAACTAGTGAAACTAGTGTTCCAGTGGCCTTCCAGATGGCGCGTAGTTCTGGGGAACGAAAGGAGCGCCAATTCGAAAACCGAAACGACTGAAACAGTTGCGCCCAATTTTGCTCTCTTTCACGAGAGGGCGCCAGCTTCTAAGCCTGTGAGGTCAGCCTGGCCAGGTGGATACAAGCATCTGCTCATTGAAGGCAGCCCCAAAGTCGTGCTGCAGACTGGAAGGTGGTGGGTTCGAATCCTACCACCAGCTGTGCTCTCTTGCTATTAATTCCCCTCTTGCGGTTTCCCCGGGTTTTCTGGCAGACTTTTCAGACAGGTGTCGGCACAGTTCACCCGAAAGTCGACCCAGGACGCATGCGTACTAACCCTCTGTCCCCCATTCAGTGGTTTATCCAGACCCCCCACCACCAACATCAACAACACCAACCAAAATTTGACCACCAAAGTTTGACAACATCCTCCCCCCAACTTTTTCTTGTGTACCGCTGTTGCAATGTAACTGCACCCCCAATTTTTTTGCAACACCCTCCCGAGATTACGGTTCTGGATAAACAACACCCCAACTCCTAACTGCTATCCTCTTTCCATCTGTCTGGTCAGTGGTCACTGGTGTTCCAGATTCCTATTCGTTGTGGAAAATAGCTAAGTAATAGACGTAGTGGTACTCGCGGGCACACCTCGGACTTGCTGACCTGTGCACTTTTCATTTAATTCAATATATAATAAGATAATCAATCAAGCATTTATTTTTATCTTAGGTGCCTATTAACAGCATCTATAGCAAATAGTGCACCCGCGACAATGAATATATTGATGTACAATGAGTAAACATCATTGTACTTCAATATATTCACACACAAAAATAGAACAGGCGAGGTTCACGAATACAAGTTTATCAGTTGAGTAAAGTCCTTATGTTTAGTGAAGATACCAACAGCATCGTTGACAGTAGGGATCGGATCCCGGGATCCCGAAATCCCGGGATGTCGGGATAATTAATTTCGGCTTTCTGGACAACGAATCTGCGGTTGTACGAGTGAAAATGAAAGCTTACCGACTTTTGGTTTCAAGCGGCCCTCCTATAAAAAATATAATTTGCATCCGGCGACAGAGCCAACCTCATCGTCCACGACACATGACGAAGGCGTTACCTGTTGACTTATGTGCACCACGCAAGCCATATATAGCTGAGAACAGCGCTCAAGTGCCATTAGAACTCCTGCGAAATTATGAGTGTTCCTATCCATACGGCCACAGAAACTATTGCAGAATCTCTCTCTCTCTCTCTGAAGAATTTCTTTCTTTTCTCTTCTTTTCTTCTTCTTTTTTTTTTTTTTTTCAATTCCCGTGAATACGTGTGTTTGAAAGTGAGAAGCGGAAAATGCGAGAGCCTTTTGAGAAACAAGCGCAGAAACTTGGGCTAGTTGGTGAGACAGCATACTGCAGATTTTGGGACGCGAAAGACAAGGACTGAAGGAAGCACACAAACACAAGCGTCACTCACAACTGAAATGTATTGCAGGAAAAGTATGCATAAATACACAACCGGTAGGCGACACGTGCCGAGTTTTAAGGCTTTGTAACTCGGCACGTGTCGCTACCGGTTGTGTATTTACGCATCCTTTTCCTGCAATACATTTCAGTTGTGAGTGACGCTTGTGTTTGTGTGCTTCCTTCAGTCCTTGTCTTTCGCGTCCCAAAATCTGCAGTATGCCTTTTGAGAAAACTAGCCTGGGATGCTTCAGAGCCTGTGGTTGAGTAAAAGGGCAGAAGAGCACAACGCACCCCTCCCCAGAATACTCCAGCGGAAGATGCGGAAGACGTCATTGCTTTTAGCAGCCGCATTAGTGTATAAAATTGCTGAACGAAATGGATTCTCGTGCACTGCTAAATGAGGCGCAGCCACAAGATATTCCGTAGGTGACGAGAAGAGATCCCTTCTCGCGTTGGAATGCGTCGACGCATTCCAAAGCAAAGCCGTATCCCTGCATTGCGAATGCTCGATATATAATACGCGGCGGAACGTTTGCCATGTGAGCAGTGCTTTTGTTTTTGTTTCTTTGTTTGTTTGTGTCTGTCTGTCTCTCTCTCTCTCTCTGTATGTCTGTCTGGGTGTGGGTATGGGTGTGCGTGTGCGTGTGCAACTAGGATAAAATAGTAAGGACTGACGTTCCAATAACTGGGACACCACACCTAAAAGTAATGTCCCCCAGAAAATCTGGTAGTTGACCGCAGCAGTGAACAGTTTTTTTTTTTTTAAGTGTCGGAAATTGATCTCCCAGAATGCAAAGTGTAAATCCTAAGATGATTAGGTATTTTGTCATAAGAGATAGGCTGCCTACGATGAATATAAACATAAAAATAACATTAATGTTGAATAACTATTGTGCAAGCACATAACCTTGTGGAACTCCCACATTTACTGGGGTAACATCGCTACATAAGTTACAGACCAAAACAACTTGTGTTCGATTGCTTAATAATGATAATAATATGGCGAATTCTGCTTATCGTTGTAGTGTAAAAAAAGTTACCTTGGCTCGAGCTTGCATTCTGCGCTGGTCGCTGCAATCGCGTTCATTGGTTGTTCCCTTCACTAAAACATACCTGGGTAGTAATGCCATTACTGTAATGTAATTACAGTACTACATGTAATTATTGTAATTACAGTACTGTAATGAAATTACAGTAATGAACTACTTTTTTCTGGTAATTTGTAATGCAATGCATTACTTTTGACATTATGTAATTTGTAATGGAATTTAATTACATTTTGGCAGTAATTTTAATGACATTACTCATTACTTTTTACAAAAGAATCGAGTGTGTTCTGTGTTGGCACTTTGCAGAAAGAGTTGGCGACTGACGAGTTCAAATTCTAACGCCCACTGTGAACGGTGACGGACTTAATCGGCGCAGAATAAAATATATCTGGTTGTTACAACATATAGTGTTGTCTTACAATGAATTTCCACATCTGCAATATCGTTAAGATTCAGCTCGCAGTAGTGATTTTCTAATGTCATTACTTTTTGTACTAATTGTAATGTAATTTCATTACATTTCGACTGCAGTAATGAGTAATGTAATTTAATTAACATGTAATTGGAGTAATGGGTAATGTAATTTAATTACATTTTAGTAGTAATTTACCCAGGTAAGGACTAAAACGACCAGCGAAATAATCGAATAATTTGTCAAAGAATTTGTAGTTTGTAAGTCGAATTTATTCACTGGGTGGAATTCATTGTAGCCCTCTTTTAGTGAGCAGACCTTGGCAACGTTTGCACTCCCGGAAACACCGACACTTCCCGATGTCCCGATGAAGCCACAGACAAGCGATCCAGATCAGTATCATGGTATGGTAACAACCGCTTACATTATGCATCGCGAAATATTCCATGAGCGAACCCGCTGAGCGAGTTCGCGAATTATTATACCCGCGAAGCTAACCACTTTCGCAGTATATTTAGTCATGTGCCGCGTCATAGCTCAACGCCCACGATGGGTGCATTTAGAACGTGAACAAACAAATACCGGTTAGAGTAGAAATGAGCAATGCGAAGAAACACGTGTTTCCGCTTCGGAAGATTACTCACAGGGTGCCTACAGAGATACCCATCTCTTTTTATGGCCAGGGTGGAAGAGTCCTTCAGCCCAGATGGTGCTCCTTGTCCCCCCGACTGTCAGTTGAATGACAGAGCTGCCACATGCATCGCTCAGAATGCGCGTGTGTTCCGGTCATCGAGCGCAGATAAACGCGATAGAGGTCAACAGATATATATTATTTAAAATGAATCTCGAGCCAGCAATCTGGTGAATGATTACGCATTTGCGATATACTGCGTGCATACTTTGTTTTTAATTTCACGCTATGGATATTAGAGGGGTGTAGGAAAAAATGGCCGCGGGTGAAATAACTCATCTCTCTATAACTCAGGAATAAACTCATTTTTACCGGGACCATTTTTTCCGGAACCCCAATTAGGGGCATACAGGCAGGATAAATAGATAGAGAACTGCAGTAATGCGTGGAAGGAATTGGAGTTTGTATGCATTCTCGGTGGGCGTAGGCATGGGTTTGGACCAGAATCTCGTGTAAGCGTTCAAGTACAATACCATGTCAACGATACAAAAATGACGTGAAAGTTCGCACTCTAATAGTCACTGATTCGAGTTACGAGCGATAAAGTATGGGAGAGACTACTGAGGGGACCATTTCTCCGGGGACCTTTTCTCCGTTTCCCATTCTCGGTCGACATCAGGGAAAACGGGTGTACCTCGAAATAAAGTGGTCGAAATCACCGTTGCAAAATAATCTGTGAACAAATGTCATCGATGACATTTATTTACAGTTTATTTTGCAAGTAAGATCTTACTATAACCGAGTGCGCAGTCGCGCGTGGGGAACTTCCAACGGCGATCTTAGAGCAACCTGGACATAAAAATACAAACACCAAACTTGAAGTAACTTAATAATAAACTAAACGACATGTATATTGTGTCCGCCTGCCGCCGTCCGGCTGCTAAAATATGGCTTTTTTTTTTTTCGCTAAGATAAGTTGGACAGAAATCGAAAACCCGTGAATTGGAGCGGTAAAATAGTGATCTCGTATTTTTAAACACGGCGTATCATCTTACGAAGCAATCGAGCATCCTCCTTGATTATCCTTGTTTTTCGATATCGGGGATTTCGCAACCGGGAAACGTGATGTCGGCAAGCTTGCGCTTTCCCATCCAACAGTTGGCAGTACAACCGGAAATATCGAGGTCTTCCCGGGAAAGCAGTGCCAGCGTATGTTTCGAAAGACTGTCGGAAACCCAGAGGGAAAACCTCAGACAGCACGTGCGGTTTGAGGATCACCTATATAAAACTTTATCCGTGCTGACACGCAGTACTCAGGTGTATACTCACTTTTGGGTGGAGCAGTGTGTTGCGTGCATACAAAGGTCTGCATGTGATTCAAAGGACCATTTCTGACAACGCGTATGCGCATGCCCATTCCTTGAGTCCGCCATCTTTGAGTGGAAAACATCACTATGGACCCACCTGCGGGCGACTGTCATGTTCATTGGGGGGAGATAATCGGTTTCAAGGTTACGCGGACGTTTGAGGTCTACATTAGACAACTCTTTGTACTGGTAATGAGTACGATGCATTATCACTCTTTCCGCATTCTTCATCCAATCTTCTCTTGCTACTTTCCCACGCAACGTGCCACTCCGAAAAGCATCACCATGTTGATTGAGGTGAAAGATACGCCATTGCACATTCCGCCGCTAGAGGCGACGCGAATATGGAAGTGGTCCATTGTTGTAAATTTCGAAGTGATTGAGTATCGCAGTGTAGAGTTATGACACGAAACGTACGGGCCACGCTGTCAAAACGGGTGTACCTCGAAATAAAATGACCGAGATCCCCGTTGAAAGATACCACGATATTCATGGCTGCGAAATCCCCGATCTGGAAATTCCCGTCCTCGAAACAAGGAAAATCAAGGAGAATGCTGAATTGCTTCGTAAGACGGTATGCCGCGTTTAAAAACACAGTATTACTATTTAATCACCCAAATTCACAATTCACGGGTTTCCGATTTCTGTCCGAGTCGTTTTAGCGAACGAAAAATTTTTGCGGCTGTTAGATTTAGCGGGGCAGACATGACGGAACACCACGTTGGTTACTTTATCGGGTGGCAATCATAAGGCCGAATTATCATAAGGCCAGAACTCAAAAGGCCGAAAAATCAAAGCATCGAACAATGACAAGGCCGAAAACCAGAAGGCCGAAAGATCAAAACATCGAACAATCAGAAGACCGAAAATTTAGAAAACCGAACTATCAGAGGGCCGAAAAACCACAAAACCGAATTACCGAAAAGTCGAAAAATAAGGAACCCAAGATACGAAAACAGTTATTCCAACTGCGATAAAAAAATTTGCTCTACAAATTAAGTAGGATAGTCTTGTTGAGAATGTGTTTATTGTACACGATGGCAATCACGTTCGGGTTACCAAATGTATAGAGCACACCATCTCCTCTACAATTCATTCAGTGTGTAATACTAGTAATGCACTGGCATTCACCCATCAGGCACTTTCTTTTGTAGTAAACATGTTATAATCAATAGAGTATTGCTTGTTTTTTCTCCCTCTCTCTCTCTCTCTCTCTCTAGCCAGTTTATTTCCCATCACCAAATGCTATGGATTCCAATTATTTGATTTCTAATAACAACAACAACAACAACATAGATGAATGGATGATGATGATGTGGGATGTTTCCCTGCGTTGAGTGCAGGACCCTACCCCATTCCAAAAAGGTTCACATGAAAGGATGACGAGGGAAGGAAATCCCTACAGTTCGTGAAGGAGGCCGCTGGCCCTCAGAAAGGAAAGAAGAGCGCCAAGTGCACGGCACTGGTGTCCAGGGTTACTCCATGGGCCGAGAACTTTGCAGATGTTGAATGGCCTCTGATCCAGCATTTCAAGTTGAGATTTAAAGGCCCGTCGCTCGCGTACGTACTGGCTGCAGTCTTCGAGAATGTGTCGGATTGTTGCCGGTAAACCACAAGTTGTACACAGCGCCGTGGTGCTGTGGCCCAGCCTATAGCGGAGTGCAGGGGTGAATGCGACGCTAAGTCGTAAACGACGCACTAGAGACGTAAAGAGGCGAGGGAAACCGCTTGGCATGTCAAATGAAAGCGTTGGGTCAACAGCATACAGAAGCGACCACCGGGTGATGTCATGACACCATTCCTGATGGGCCCAGGGCGACGTCAACGCGGACAAGAGGGAGCGCCTATCTCCATTCGTAAGTATGATGGAGACTGCTCAGAGGCGATGGTGAGCTGCAGCAGCTGCCCGATCCGCTACCTCATTGCCTCTTATTCCAATGTGGCTAGGGACCCATTGGAGGGTGAGCCGGTGGCCCCTGTCTTCTAAAACCTTGAGTGTCGTCAGGATGTTCACGACCACCGGAGCCAAGGAGCCACGGATGCCCATGTTGTCTATGCACTGCAGCGCTGACCGCGAATCTGTGTAAACCACCCAGCGGCGGGGGTGGTGATCCAAAATAGACCTTAGGAATAGCAGGATGGCATACAACTCCGCAGAGGTGGCCGAGGTGCGGTGAGATAGGCGGAACCCACGTGAAATTGACTCCTCTGGGATTACAAATGCCGCAGATGAGCCGCCTGTAGTGGAGGAACCGTCCGTATATACAGCGGTTTGGTTTCCGTATGTAGCGTCCATCCACTCCAGAGTAGCCTGCTTGAGGACTGGAGCAGGGGTTTGGCTCTTCGGCCCCTTGATCCCCGGAATGTGAGACAAGATGCATGGTTTCGGCAGTGTCCATGGCGCTACTGAAGACGCGGATGGGGCAACAGTGAAGGCAGGTATATGGTCCGTTAGTTCTTGCGCACACTGCGCGATTTTGCTGCGGTTTCGCTTACGAAGCTTCTGTACTAGTGGGTGACGGCGATGGTGAGCGCGCAATCGCAAGTAGTGGCGGAAAGTTTCTCTCTTGCGGAGGACGCCAATTGGGAGTTCCCTGGCCTCGGCTACCACCATCCTCGTCCCTGCGCAACGCGGAACGCCAAGACAGGTCCGCAAGCTGCGCGCCAAGACGCAACGGAGCTTGTGTTCGGACGTCCGTGATAGTCCGTGCAACATAGGAAGGCTGTAGACTACTGAGCCACGAACAAGCGCTTTGTGGAGTGCAAGAAGGTCCCGCTCAGTACATCCCCAGCGCAAGCCGGCAAAGTGACGTATCACATTTCCCCAACATTGCGCATTTGAAGAGAGATAGTCAATGTGTCTTGCCCACGACAGGTTGCGGTCCAACACAACACCGAGGAACCTGTGGTGCCTGACCTGCCTTAACGGGGACCCCCCGATGTGTACTTGGAACCGGCGCATCTCTTTCCGGGTAAACGGAAGGGTAGCACTTTTCTCAGTGGAGATGTCCATCCCTGCGTTCAGGAAGTAGGCATGTATGGCATCAAGTGAGCTCTGGAGCCGACGCTGAATTGCAGGGCGGGACTTGCCAACAGTCCAGACGCAAATATCATCAGCATAGATGGACAGATGCACCCTCCGAGGAAGGCACTCCTTGAGGCCCATCAAGACAATGTTGAATAACAGGGGGCTAAGGACACTTCCCTGAGGAACTCCCTGTGGCACAGTGATCTTTTCCGTGTCCCCCTCGCCTGTAGTGACGAAAATCTTCCGTTGACGGAGGAAGTCGGAGAGCCACGTCAATGCCCTATGAGGCACCTGGGCCTGCAACAACCCATGAATAACACAGGGATGGCTTACGGAATCGTACGCCCGTTTGATGTCCAGGAAGACAGCCATCGCTATTTTCCTTCGCGCCTTCGCTTCTTCGACCGAAGAGACTAAATCGATCACCGAATCCATGGAGTTACGGTGCGTGCGGAAACCCGCCATTTCCTGAGGAAAAACAGGTATTCGCTCCAGCCACCACTCGAGCCGGTGCAGTATCATGCGTTCAAGGACCTTGCCTAAGCAGCTGGTGAGGCTCACAAGTCGGAAAGACGCCAGATCGGAGGGTTGTTTTCCCGGTTTCAGGATGGGGACTACACGTGCCTCCTTCCACGCGGCAGGGACCTGCCCATCCCTCCATGACGTGTTATAAACCTCTAAGAGCGCCAAAAGGGATGCGTCGTCCAAATTGCGGAGCGCCACATAGGTGACCTTGTCAGGACCCGGCGACGACTTCTTGTGGGAGAGTGCCAGCGCAGCCTTGAGCTCGGCAAACGTGAGGTCTGCGTCCATGTCAGGGTCAGACACTGACGGGGCTCGACTAATAGTATACTGCAGCTCCAATGCATGGCTCCGAAAGGCTGCACATTTAGCTGCCTCGGACCTTGCTGCCAGAATTTTGCAGAAATCGTGGGCAACTTCCTTCTCACGCCTAGATACTGAGAGTGCCAGAGATCTGAGGGGGTTCCTCGCGGGAGGAGCTTCGCGGAGACACCGCGCAATCCGCCAGACCTTCGCAGGGCTTGAAAACGGAGTCAGAGACGCGCAAAACTGACGCCATCTTTTTTTGTCAACACCTTTCAAGGCTTTCTGTACCGATGCATTCGCACGACGCGCGACTTGTGCATCTGCAAGTTGGCCGGATCGCCGAGCCTTCCGCTCTGCCGGTCTCCGAATGGCACGCAAACGCTCCACCTCCGGATCCGTACCTGCGTGGCCCGCGCTGATCTTTGCAGTCGTGGTGGAAGACGTCAGAGAGTTCACAATATGGCCGGTAAATTCGCTTGCGGTCATTCCCACGCGCACGTCCTTTTTGCACAGTTCACGAAAGGACTTCCAATTTGTTAGCCGTACGGTTCTGCGGCCTGCCCCGGATGCGTACTTGGAGTAGGAGACAAATATAGGAACGTGGTCACTACCTCTTCCGTCCAGGTCCGTGGACCAGGTCAGGTACGGAAAAACGTCCCTTGAACAAAGCGAAATGTCTAATACGTCTGTTGAGTAGTCCCGGCGGAGGAATGTTGGAGACCCGTCATTTAAGACACAAAGATCCAGGTCTTCAATGATATCGCACCACAGGGACCCCTTGCTGTCTCGTCTGCGACTCCCCCACAAGGGGTGATGAGCGTTAATATCTCCAACAACAAGGAAGGGATCACCCACCCCTGCCAGAGCTAGTGCTAGGTCATGGGCTGTCGTCTGGACTGACGGCGGCACGTACACGCTGAGAACAGCCAGTGAAAACTTCCCAAGAAGAATCTTGCAGTGGACACAGTCGAAAGGCAGCTGACTCGCCGTGTGTACTTGCGTCACAGCCAAGTCTTGTCGCACATATAGCACTGTCCTCCAAGATGACACCCCCTGCTGACCAAAGACGGTATATCCACTAAGACGGAAATCTGGCTTCACGTATGCTTCACAGATGGCCAAAATTGGAGTCCGGTACTTCAATAAAAACAACTTGAGGTCTGGCAATTTCGTACGCAAACCACGCGCATTCCACTGGAGAATAGTAGCTCGCTTATACAGATGATCCATGACCCGCGGTCAGAAACTTTTCCGCAGCGAGCAAGGCCTGGACCTCCTGGAGTCCAGCGGCGTCCGGGTATGCCGCTAAGATGGCCTTGAGGACGGCCAGAATCAGGGGGACCAGCACAGCTGCCGGAGCGCCACCGCTCACTTGTCGCTCAGACTGCCTCAGGCGCGGAGGGAGCGGTGTGCTTGTCTGTGCACCAATTTGTGGAATCACAGCAGCCCTCTTGACGACATCCGTATAGGTCTGGCGCAAGGGAGGCGAAGACGTCAGGGGGTGCTGGGCATCCAGGCTAACCGTTGGCTCTCTCAAGGACACTCTTGTGCGCTTTGGAGCCCGCTGAGCCCGATGTGGAGGCGGTGCACGCTGGGGGGCGACACCACGTTTGTGGCGTGCCGATTACGAGGATCGCCGGCACTGCTGACCCCCGGGCCCACAATGCTGGGGAGTACCTCCATATGGAACCGTTGTATCGCTGACCGCTTGCGCGGACACAGTGAGTGGGAAGCCGCATGCGGACCCCCGCAGTTGGAGCATCTTGGTTGCCGCCGCGCAGTGCACTCCTTGAGGGAGTGCGGTCCCGAGCAAATCTTGCACCGTGTGGGCCAACGACAGTTGCGCGAGAGATGCCCGAAACGCTGGCAGTTATAGCATTGGGTTGGACCCTCCACATACTCGTAAACATTGTGTGTGCAGAATCCCAAGTGCACCTTCTCAGGGAGCTTCAGGGTGGGCTTGAACGTGAGGATGACGCTACGAAGAGGAATGAAGCTGTCCGTACCGTCTTCGTGATAGACGTGACGAGCTTGGCGGCGTGCCGCTATGACGCCTTCTTGCGCCAGGTACGAAACAAGGTCACTGTTGTCATAGTCAAGTGGTACGTCATTGATCTTTCCCATGTTATTCACATATGATGACGGGATTGAAGCGGAAACAGCCATACCCGCCACGAATTCAAGCGCCAAAAGGTTGGAAACCGTTCCTTGAGATTTCACGAAGACGCACAAGCTGCCATCCTTGCTAATGCGATGGTGAGAAATTGACTCCTGCGCCGCAGCGCATATGTCCTGAGCCACAACATTGGGGTTAACCTTCCAGAAGGAACGGGTGACATCGATGGATTTGAAGAGCACAGGAATTCCTTTCGGCCGGTTCTTTCGATATGTCACCAATGTGAAGCGGTCCGCTGCACCATCATCTTCAGGGCCCTTATTGGGGTCGTACGTCACCGTATCTTGTGACCAGTCGCAGTGCGGCGACGGAGGGGGAGGAGGTCCACTTGCATCCGACATGTGAAAGTCCACAGGAGCTTCATCAGTTGCTCGGCGACTTCGATCACATTATTTCGAGGTATACCCGTCAGAACTGTCAAAACGGCGGTGTTGGCTGGAGCGGCTCTGTCTCTGTTCAACCCTCAACATTGAAGCGGCTGTTATTAAAGATGCGCCGTTTTGATGGCGGAATTCGTGCATTTCGCAGGATAAGTTTATAACGGTGCAGTACGAACCTTAACCATTTTGAAATTGAGCACGATTGAACCGCATTCAGACCTTGTTGTGTGGACAACACGTATTGCTATAAGCAACATCGTGCCGAAACGAGTATACTTTTACCTGTCGCTACTCTGTATAAAAATTACCCTCAAACGAGTGCATGCTGTGCCCATCTGGGCTGCTGGTTCCAGGACATGTCACAATGGTCTGCGAACAGGAGTGCCGGTGTGACCACAAATATAAGGTATATATCAGCTCAGATTATAACTGAAAGAAAGGAAAATTCGCGAAAAAGAGAAGAAACGAGTCAAATTTACAGATTGAAGAGTTCTGCAGAGTTCCAGTCGACTGTGGTGCATTGAAGAGCATTGTGCGAAAGTCAAATACCGTAACTTTACACCCAGATTTCCTAACATTCACACAGGATCCAGCACGGCGGGTCAGGCATCTGACAGGGGCAAAAATTTAGCGGTTCTTCCACCCCTCCCACTTCTGGGAAACCTCGTGAGTTGCCCTCGTGAAACGTCTTTTTTATACGTATTCATCTTATTTCTCTGTCGCTTGTAAAACCGCGATAAAGCGAAGAAGGAGCGGCCCCACGCGGAACTCCGAAACGGACAAGGCGAAGGCGGTGAAATGTTGCAGCTTTATTTTACCGGCGTTGTCAGTAATTGTAGTGGGATTTTTTGATGACGTGGTTTAAGACGATGAACAGTTGCAGCGTGTCCTAGCTGTTACGACGTGGCAATAGTATAATGCGAGCGCCTATCGTTGTAACCGTTTATAAGAGAGCGGTTGAAAGATAAAGGAGCACGAATTTCGCTCAGCCGTTGGTTCAGCGTTAGTGAAGTGGGTTGGGTCCTAGTACAGTCACTATATAAGCTATATAGTAAGGTTATTAACTATAACTATAACTATATATATATATAGTTATAGTTAACTATATATATAAGCTTGTATAGTGACTGCAGGTCTTGGTAAGGTTTTCCAATCGCATGTACCTTACCGTTATCAGATACTGTCATGCTTTGGACGGGTTTACACGGTGTGTTCCTTATTCAATAATTAATCCGAAAACAACGATTATATGATCACAACGGAGAGAGCACTTCGTATGCACTTCGCACTCGGCCAAAATGCGGCCCTTTCTGGCAAAAAGCCATATTGCTATGGTGTTGCATATTTGAGGGCCACAGGTTCGGCGTTAAAACGAAAACCGGTATACAGTGCGTGCATAACGTAATGTGGTATATTGCAATGAAAAGTGTCACAACCCTCTTAATGAACTGACGAGGATAACTGCGTGTTTTGAAGACATCGTTTACAAAATCCCTTTCTATAAAGCGGAACACACTTTTTCCAAAAATCGCGGAAGATCGTTTCTGGAGACCAATCGGAGGCCTCTCGCACGCTTTTCTCCTTTCTTTCTTTTTTTTTAACGGGACAGCGCCACCGCTCACGTGTCGAGAACATTGTGGGCAGCCTGCACGTTCACGCGGTCTCGTCCCTTTCTTTGAGGCAATCTGAAAACTGAGCTGTATACGAGCAAGAACTCTTGCTGAAGGCTGAAGTGATTTATCCAGACGCCCTAACACCCCCAAATGTTCGGTGACATCCCCCTAACTTTTTCAGCTGTGTACCCCGTACCGGGGGGTGCCCATGCGATTTCAGCTTTAGACAGATGTCGGTAATCATTAGCGTCTGACTTTTTCGGGTTAAACATGATTCCCCCTCGATTATTCACTCCCGAGTCAGTTGAGGACCAGTTCGGATTAAATCCGATTTCTTCCCGAATTCCAATCACATATCAGGTTTTACCACGTGTTACATGCACTATTTACTAGGAATTTACAGTGGGACGTAGATATTATTTGAGTGCATAAGTATATGCGAAGAACGGGATCCGTAAGAATCGTCCCGGAGAAAACGTTTAACCGCGGGCGGCTTGCTGCGCAGAGAGCGGAACATCATAACCCGACAACATCAGAATGTATCAGTGGCACCCGATTTCACCGCGAATCAATCACCCCGAATTACAGATTTAAAAATAGCACCCGGTTTTTCCGTCCCGAAAGGGGTAAAGACATTTCACCCGAAAAAGGCAGACACTAGTAATGATATGCTAAGGTGTAATGACGTAACTATAATAATGCCCCCCCCCCTCCCAACACCCCCTCCGTGTGTGGGATTCGGGATAAGTCACTGAGGGTGACACGGTAAGTAACCAAGAACGTCGGAAGTGTGCCGACGAATGATGCAAAGCATCGAGATGTGCATCGCCAACGAAGACCGGCCCTCAACGCAGAACGCAGAAATTCGCGCAGAACCCGGTAACTATACGGTACGTAACCTTTGAAGCAACCTGGTCCTACGCCTAACAATATCATATTGAAAACCAACTGAAGATAAACTGTATTCCATGCAATGAAAACAACAAAACACACAAACAACAACAACTTGTAACAAAAAAAAAAAAAGACGAAGAAGAAAATTAAACATGGTTCCAGGGTCGGGAGGAAAAAGGTACTGCGGTCACGTTGGCATCCGGAAAAATCATCCCCGGAGAAAATGTCCCCCGGAAAAAAGGTCCCCGAAGAAATCGTTCCCAGTGGGAACCTAGGTTAGAACAAGGTTCTAGGTTAGTTCTCAGAGGTGAGGTTAGTTTAGGCTTGTTTTTGACAGTTCACCATGTGGTTGAGGGGGCTACCCACAGCTGGGCACGCGCGCTACGCTACGCTATAGCGCCGTTTGACGAAAACTACTTTTCTTGCGGGGTCGATTTCTCCGGGGGACATTTTTTTCCGGGAGACAATTTCTCTGGGGGTCGTTTTTTTTTTTTTCGGGGACGATTTTTTCTACACCCGGGCACGTTACATGAAGACTAAATGATGATTTATTCACAGAAACGGGCAAGAAGGTTACATATAACTGCTGCTAGAGACAACTAAATAAGCTTAGTAGTATTAAGCTTCAGAGTATTGACACTGAGGTCCAAGAGAGAGCAGGAGCCCCATCTTGTTTCCGCACCACACCGGTACAATCTCCATTTGAGGATCAAAGACGGCTAACATAATGCTCCCTGTGGGATAGAGAAGCGTGTATGATTGTTGTGCGATAATCCATGTATTGTCAACCAGAGCGTCCCGAGGATGTCAAGGTGAGCTTAAGGCCGTCAACTGCTGCTTGCAAACGAAAGGAACATTTCACCCGCGCACGATAGATGGCATCGCGCGCTAATGTGCGCTGTGCGCGTGCGCGTGGGTAGCGTGGCGCGGAAACAAGATGGCGCATGCTCACTCTTGGAACTCAGTGTCGATACTCTGAAGCGTAGCTTATTTAGCGAGAGAACTGATGTTATGAGGCTGGAACAACATAGAAGGGACAAATACATACATACAAAGCCTTGGTAGAGCCCTGGACCGGCAATCCAGAAGATGTGGGTTCGAATCCTACTGCTGGCTAACCTTTTCAGTGACTTTCATCTTTCATCGTTATTTAGTGATTCTAGCAGCGGCCATACAGCGTCTGAACATGAGAGAACTGATGTTCTGAGGCTGGAACAACAGAGAAGGGACAAATACATACAAAGCCTCAATTTGCCTAAGAAATTAACGATGAAAGATGAAAGTCACAGAAAAGGTTAGCCAGCTGTAGGAGTCGAACCCGGGTTCGACTCCTACAGCTGGCTAACGCCTGCGTCGATCCCGTCGTATGAATGTGTGTGTGAGTGAGCAGAAATGTAAGACTGAAAGGAGAATGAGTGGGAGAGAGTGGCTGGTTTGTCCCTTCAGATGATGCACCCTGGAAGTCGCTGAGAAGGCGTGTTAGCTTAGCTCAATGGACCATTTCCGACAACGCGTATGCGCATGCCCAGCCCTTGAGTCCGCCATTTTTGAGCGGAACACATCGCCATGGACCCACCTGCGGGCGACAGTCATGTTCATTGTGGGGAGATAATCGGTTTCAAGGTTACGCGGACGTTTGAGGTCTGGTAATGAGTACAATGCGCTTTCACTCTTTCCGCAATCTTCTTCCAATCTTCTCTTGCTACTTTCCCACGCAACGTACGTGCCAGTTCGTAAAGCGTCACCATTATTGGTGGGAAAGATACGACGTTCGACATTCCGCCGCCAGGGGCGACGCGAATATGGAAAAGGTCCAATGGACCTTTTCCATATTCCAGAGCCCTGGACCGGCAATCCAGAAGATGTGGGTTTGACTCCTACAGCTGGCTAACCTTTTCTGTGACTTTCATCTTTCATCATAGAGCGTGTGTAAGCACAAGGCCGCGGTTCGCTTATAAATTATCCTCAATGGGGATGCGACCTTGTGGAAATATGCCCAGTGGTCAAGCGCCCTTCGGCGATCGTGGGAGCCAACTTAACAAAGAATAGGAACGAAAGCTCGTATCTTATATATCCTTAAGAAAATAAAATGTTCTATATATGGGTGGTTCGTTCTCCTCAGTTTATTTGAAGTTTTATCTTTCTTCAGTCTTGGCTGATCTGCAGAGAAGAAATCGACAGAGGTGTCGGTCCACAAAGGGGGAAAAAATTACAAACAAATAGAAAAACACTGGAGACTTCCTAAAATTTAATAAGGTACAAGCGCGTAAGGTCGTAAGGGCGCAAGCGCGTAAGGTGGCGCAGAGAGCCTGCGCTTCCTCAGGTACCTGAAGAAGCGCAAGCATGCTCTGCGCGAAAGCTTTGTACCTTATTAAATTTTAGGAAGTATCCAGTGTTTTTCTTGCTTTCTTTCTTCTTTTTTGTGTGTGTGTGATTTTGACTGAACTGTGAGCTTTTACGTTCCGTAACTCTAGTCACTGTCAGATTATGTATGAAAATTTTGAATGCAATTTACCATGCCGTTTTCCTTAACGTTTTTTCTTTATATTATTTTTATTTTATTTTTTGTGCATCCTGGGAGCGAATAGTTGTGTTCCGTGTCAGAGCACCAGCCCGAGGCCTTCGTGTTTGTTTTAACCAAATTCTGAACTTTCTAAATAATAGTCGAGTCACTCACTTTGCATTCTGGATTATCAAGTGCCCGTTCAGTGTACGAAGCATAATAAAAATTTTGGAGGTTCGAAAGATTTTTGACAGTGATCCGTTGCACAACAGCAACCTCGCCCAATCTTCCTCAGACATCGTAACGGCTATACCGAGCGATGGGGGAACAACAGGCGAGGAGGATTCCGGAGAAAATGGTCCGCAAAAAAAAAAAAAAAAAAAAAAATACCGGAAGAATTGCCTAGAAAAGAGGGCCCCTGAACAAATGGTTGACCGTTAGAAGCAGCGGGAAAAAAAGTGGTCCCGACCGGAGTATAACGTTAATGTCTTCCAGATGTAGAGATATATTATTAATACGTATAGCAGTTTACTTTTGTCCCCTGTACACGCTTACGCTGTGAACGGCTGCCGTGAACGTGGTTTGCGTTAGAACTTAAGCCTGCAATTTTTGCGGTTCTTCAAAGTGTTATTCGCGTTTTATTTCGATGAACGTTAACGAGTGTTTTATTTCAGAATCGTTAAACAATCCCGGTCTTCCTTCAGCACCGTCACGTCGAAAGCTCATGCCAGTTTTCTCCTCATATTCGAGTGCCATGGACTCAATAATGTTGTAAGCAACACGAATTCGTCGTTAGGGGAAAAAAATGTGTTTTGAGGCCAGTGGAAGAAAGCGCAAGGAATTACATTCCACATCGATCCAAACTCGCGCATGTCAAACGCGGAACATGTCAAATGATCGAATTGTTGGAGAAACCTTCTGTACTCAAGTGCCTTCTCACATGAGTACAACAAGTCCGTATCTCCGTGTTATTATTTACACTGAATTTTCCACGCTTTGAGTCCCTCTTGTTTGTTCATTGATATACACAAAAAGATATCTTTCATCATCTTCATCATCAATGATATCTCGTTCGTTTCCGGTTTACTTTGGCAGAACCTTCGGCACAAGGCGGATTATCTGGAACTTTGAGGTATCCCGACAGGAAATTAGTCGTCTAAAGCTAAAACAGGAAACAACTCTGAAGGCAACTATCACAAGATTTGCAAGCGGCAGACATTGTCGGCAATAAAGAAAAGCGCGACCTCTGCGTTCAGTTTCGGTTCCTGCTGACAGAACCCAGCCGCGTTGATCATTAGCGAATGTTTCGTCCAAAGAAGCGGCCATAAAAGCGGTGCAGACGACAGGAAGTACTCGTGGTCGTCTGCGTTCCAAATCATCCCGAGCGATGAAAAAGGCGACGTGGAGAAGCTGGTTTCGGTTTCGCGCGCGACGCCATCTGGAGTTTGTCAATATTCCCGCCCAGGTGGCTGTCCGCTGTGCTCGGCGTTTCTGCTTCCTATTTTGATGACTCTTCGGAGGGTTGCATGAGGGGCGGCATTCAGGGAATTTTATTGCACCCTGGGAGGGGGGGGGGGGGGTTTCGAAGAGGGGCAAATGTGAACATATCGTGCCCGCACGATAGCTTTTTTAAGGGCGAAATACGATTAAAAACTGAGAGGCTACGACGAGGATCCCAAAAGAAAAGTTTGTTGATGCAAGAAGCGCACAGAAACGAAGTATTTATTCCCTGTGACTGATGGACGTAGGCAGCTACATTTGACAACTTGAACTTGTAAAGATGTCTTAGTTGATATTCCGTTGCGGTGGGCACTTTCAAATAAATAAATAAGTGGGTACTGTTATTAGGGAAGAATTATGACTTACATCAATTTTTTATATCATATTAATGAGTTACATTATACGTAGCTGTTTTTTATTAACACAGGTTGATTGCACTAGGCCTTATTTTCGTTTTGCGTTGTTCTTTTTGTGTGTCTTACAGCTTGGAAGCTTGCACTGGTGAAGTGAGGTGACACATACTTGCTTAACTTGTTTCGATCAGTCGCTCCACAAGTTTGATGTTCTCAGGAACTCTGACACTGGGCTCTGAGCAGCCCCGGCCGGGATCGTCCTGCACTGATGTACGGCCGTCTCGGACCGTTTGCACCATTAAAACGCTTTGCTGCGGCTAAGTGTATCGTGGCCATACTGAGCCTGAAGTCTTCTGTGAATTTCAGGTGACTTTACGCCTTCATTCACGAGAAACTTCATGACAATTCGCTGTTCGATGTGCGCGCTCACCTCGTTGTCAGCCATCTTGTCCAGCACGTGTCTTGTGTTTTGCACAAACTTTGGCCCACCAAGTAGTGAACTCGGAGGCCTGTCTCGTGTGAAAATGACGAAAAAGAAGTAGCGCGAGCCATTTGTACACTCAGGAGACAGAAAGTCCCGAACATGAAAGAACACATGTTCTGAGGCTGGAACAACATAGAAGGGACAAACACATAAAAGCCTCAATTTGCCTAAGAAATTAAAAATGAAAGATGAATCTTTCATCTAGTGAGAGAGAGAGGCTGGTTTGTCCCTTCAGATGACGCACCTTGGAAGTCGCTGAATAGGCGTGTTAGCTTAGCTCAATTGGTAGAGCCCTGGAGCGGTAATCGAGGTGATGTGGGTTTGAGTCCTACAGCTGGCTAACTTTTTCAGTAGCTTTCATCTTTCATCTTTAATTTCTTAGGCAAATTGAGGCTTTGTATGTGTTTGTCCCTTCTATGTTGTTCCAGCCTCAGAACATCAGTTCTTTCATGTTCAACAGTTGCCGCCTGCGTCGATCCCTTCGTATGAATGTGTGTATGAGTGAGCAAAAATGTAAGAGTGAAAGGAGGATAAGTGAGAGAGAGAGGTTGGTTTGTCCCTTTAGATGACGCACCCTGGAAGTAGCTGAATAGGCGTGTTAGCTATGCTGAATTGGTAGAGCCCTGGACCGGCAATCCAGAAGATGTGGGTTCGAGTGCTACAGCTGGCTAACCTTTTCAGTGACTTTCATCCTTCATCAGAAAGTCCCGGTTTGACTTGAACACCCCCCTTATGAACGTGTCGTACGACGCTCTGCTGCTGGATGTAATTTTGCATGCAACATCTTAATGTGGCTCGGAGTGACACAGAGAATCAGTCGACATCTTCAGACACTCCCTTTGAAGGAGCACTGAGGTCATCCTCCCTTCTTCTTTTTCTTTTTTTTTTTTTTTCGTTTTTTGGTGCAGACTGTTCTCCAAGGAATAACATGAGTTCCTGCGAAAGAACGATGAGCGCACGTGACCTACAGAGCGAGCGCGAGTACTCTGTTCCCCTCACCTTCGAAAATTCGTTTTCCTCGTGAAAAGAGCGCATCGCAGAACGAGAGGACGTCGTGACGTGCGCTACTCCCCTCACGTGACCGGTGACGTACAGTGGCACGGCTCAAGCACGCATAAACGGCGGGTGAGCTGCGAAGAGAAAACAAAGAGACGAGGCACGGAGCCTCCAATACGTCACGAGAGCATCGTGTCGGCCGTCTCCGGCTTCTTTCTCCAACCGTTTCTCGTAAATTCGATTGCACAGCTATAACGCACCGCAGAGCGAAAATATTTTGCATTGTGACTCCTGGTGGACAGCTTGACGGATGAGGCGGGATTTCGAGCGATGTTTAATGTCACCTCATTGCTCCTTTAATAAACGGGCAGTGAGGTGACATTTAGCATGACTCGAAACCCTGTTGCATATTCGTCAAGCTGTCCATCAAGTTCACCGTGCGAAATATTCGCGTTGTGCGGTGCATTGTCAATGCACAGTCAGTTTTTTACAAAGGCAATCGGAGAAGGGAGCAGCAGACGGCCGGCGCGACCGGCTCGCGTGACGTCAGCAAGTCCCCGTGCTTTCCCACAAGCAGCACAAAATCTTTCAAGGTCGTTGGCCAAACTGATTCAGTATTGATCCTGTATTCCCAAGATTTGCCCAATATTGGCTAAATACTGGGAATATTGGCCCAGTATTCCCGAGACTCTTCCAATATTGGTATCTGTTGGGAATAATGGCCATTGCATAATAACTGGAAATTGGAAAAATTAAAGGAAGACAACAACTTTATTGTGAGATATGATGAATGGGGAGTCTCATCGCCAAGGGCGATACTCTTCCCCATTGCTGGTCGTGATGCGGGAAATGAAATAATGAGCCCCTTCATAATAAGGATCCAAGTCCTAGATTAAAGTAGGAGCCGAAGTCGAAGATTAAAGTAAACTTTTCGGTGGATCTACTGAATGCCTCAAACTGAAAGCAGCGAGAAACACAGACGTCATCTCGATGGTGAGTTAATTCTCCAAGCAATTGCTCACTTTAATGTTGTGTAGGCCTATGTAATAAAATTAAACTTAGACACCTCACCGTTCAGGAGAGCAGGACTCTCCAATTTGCGGAAGCTTGTACGACAAGGAATGTATAGTATCTGTTTTCTCTTGGAAAGGAAACGCCACTGCCTATCTAATTATCCCATTATCCCATTTAGGTGATGTTCCAAGTGGGAAAGTAACAGGCAAAAAATGGGAGGAGTCTAGCACTCGCAAGTGAATAAGATAACTATTTAAAGAGATTGAAACAATTATTTTACAGAAAAACAAGCTTTCGGACGGAGTCCGTCCGAAAGCTTGTTTTTCAGTAAAATAGATGTTTCAATCTATTTAAATAGTTATGATGTTCCAAGTCTAAGGTTGAATTTAAGCGCGTATATCCGTAGAACGCCCTCTGGACGTCATTGTCTTGTTTGGGAACGTATTGCCAACCAGGACATGTAACACGATAATAAATTCAGGGACGTATATCTATTAAGCCTGTCAGAAGTGCTCCCAAAGCTGACTACACTATTTCTTCTTCCTTCTACGCTCACGCACCTCTGATATGCACTTGAGCTGCGCCGGTCTACGTCATGAGTCACATGATCGGCCCTGCAAGGGGGACCGGTGACGTCACGACCTACCCTCCTCCTCCTTTCCTCGTTCTCCGACACCATCCTTCCAAGGCAGGAGGATCTTTGAGAGGTGTGCGAACAGCTCTGTGTGCGAACAGACAGGAGGCCACCTGCAATCGTCCTTCTTTCCGAGGAGTTCATTTATTTGGGTGAGGGCAATGTGACGTCACCTTTACTCCTCCGGCTTCCATTTTCATAGTTGTCTGTATAGCTGTTTAAGGGTTATTCCCCAAATTTCAAGATAGGCTTTGCCTGTATATAGCGTGTTAACATGGCCCCCACTGTGCCCCACTAGCCAGATATGTATCTGTTTTGAAGGCCCCTTAAGCTCGTCCATTATTCACGCACCACATGGCTCACGCTCTGCACGTCTATACATCGCCCATGGCCACAACTGGTTGGGTAACGCGGAATAAAAAAAAAAAAAGAGTATACATTAGCATCTGGTGCTATTGAAGCTTGGAACAGTTGTTCGTGATCGCTTAAAGTAAGGACGTAATTCACACACACACGCACAAAAAAAGGGGGGGGGGCTCGAAGTGGGTAAGTGGTGGTGGATGCCACGTCGCGGGGGGGGGGGGGATATGTTTATTAAGAAAAAAGAAAGAAACATCGTGTTTGTCACATAATATGTATACGGTTTTTCTTTCTTCTTCCTTTTTTTCTTCTAAGAAACGTACACATCTGATGAAGAGAGAGGACACGACCACGGAGTGAGTGCAACAGGGTGTAATATTTCCAGAACCATTCGGTGCATTCGGGGTAAATTTGACGTCTTGGCAGTAGTCCTGACGTTATAGTGACAGATTATTTTGGGACGATGCGAAGCACTGGAGTTGTGCCGCTTTAAAGTCTTTTGCCATAAAATTTTGTCATGTCATATCTGTCATGTCAAAAATTTCATATTTTTACACCGTTATTTCTATGTCTTCTGCTGTCCAAGGGTGCTCTGAAGTCAAATTTTCAACGTTAGACCGAACTTCATCTCAAAGACAAATCACCTCAACATCTCAAAGGGCTGGATGTTCCGACACCACCTGTAAACAAAGCTTGAACACTTCAACGTCGTAACGTAACAATTAAGAGTCCGCCAATCGTGACCGTGCTTTCGGCGGCCGTAGTTATGGAGAGGAGCCACCATGAGCCGCATGGGCAGCCAATGGCAGCCACAGAAAGCCTGTGTTTGAAATCACCTGCGGCGATTGGCTGACATCCTGACTTTAGAAAGGAGGGAGAGGGTGCAGGGAAGCTGATATAGACTCATGGTAAGGGACCGAGAGACACGGAAAAAGAAGGACGGACGACAAATTCTGAGAAAAAAAAATTGCAATTCTGATCTTGGGCACAGGTTGAACAGGGCCACATGGCGAAGAGTACATTCGTCGAGATTCGGAAATGTAGGAGGGTCAACACAAGTAAATCCTGCGTTTGGTAACACTAAAGAAAGAAGGGAGATGGTGAGAATTTGTCCTCCGTCCTTCTTGTTCCGTGTTTCTCGATCCCCTACCATGGATCCTGACTTTGTTTGTCTAACGAGAGCAGGCTTCTGTGAGGCCGACAACGGCGAGTCCTTTCATCACCACCACCACCACCATGCCTTCTGAATCTAGGTGGCGTTGGATGTACCTGCAGCAACTAACACCATGTACAACAGTTCTTGTGGTGTCGCTTTGTATTCATCTTGCTGGAGAACACGAAGTCTACGTAAGGGCGGCTATAGAAATCATACCGGGACTGTGCCTACTCTCAGCTCTTCCGAAATTTCTCATTTGGTTAAACTCGCAGATGAGTCATTTTGCTTTGACTCGATTCATTGGACTGTGCACGCAAAAATGACTACTTCAAGTACATTTCCGTCAAAGGCTTTTGGATGCTGCAACCTCAGCTGGCTGGCCGTTCATTGTCACGCCATATGGCAACAAATTTCTTCCGCTTCTTATTGCAGTCTTCTTTTGACGAAGCTAGTAGGAAGAGCATGGGAGCAGGTCTAGATGCTACAACGAATGCGACAACGCTAGCATTCAATGCAGGCTTGAAACATCCGCACTTCCAGTATAGCCTCACTTGTGTAAGGCATTACAGCTCCCTCTGAGGGAAGACAGATGCCGTGACGTCACTCAGGTGACTGAAGTAATGACATTCGTGGATATTCGAATCAAGACGGTCATGAAGAAGTTGAGGAGAGACAGGAAATTTTTACGCTCCCAAGCAACAAGGCTGAGGAACGATACTGCCGAGAAATTGGGAGCTGACGGTACAACCGATCAAGATATTGCTGTTCTAAGAGAGAAGCTCCAAGATATTTTCAGAGATTTAAAAGCTATTGACAGCGAGGTCAAGGATAAATTCTCTGACGAAGAGTATGAACGCGAGATGACCGCCACGCGACCGAGTACCGCCATCAGATTTTGGAGACCCTCACTCGAATAGACCTGCGCCCTCAAGAAGTATCGACGGGCGCATCGACGCCGATGGCTTCGAACCCTACCATTGAACACTACCTTCGAACCCTAACAGAACCATCGCAAAAGACAAAACGACAAAAGAACGAGAAGTAGAGGAAAGAAAAGAGTCCTCGATGCTCCCTCCCGTCTTCGCTACGTATACATACTATACAGTTGCGATGTCGACCACTTCAGATAATCGCCGAAGACTCGTCTTCATATAGTTATGGCCGCCGAAAGCACCGCTGTGATTGGAGGACCATTGTCGACCACGTCACGTCGATTAGTGATCAGACCCACATTTATGCCACATGACGTTGACAGGACACAGCTGACAGCATCTAAGCGCCAAGTAAATGTCCCCCTCTCAACACATGACGTCAGAAGGATATCACAACAGGGCGTTGTGTGACCGATAGCAGAAACAAGTTGGGGTTTTGTACTTTTGATTACCCCCACCCCCATCCTATAGAGCCAGTAGACTTTTACTTGCGTGCATAGCGACCATACCGCACCTTTTGTGCGCGAGACCCCCGTCTGTCTTTCAAGTGACTCCCCCTTGCGGATCCCCCTATACATACAGCACGCTATAACAAAATAAATGATTAAGCCAACATGGGGGGTAGAGGTACGAGATGGTACGACCTTCGAAGCACATTCCATCATAACGGGCCTTTCGATACAGGGTTCCGAACTCCTCAACAACAGATGTGGGACAACAATGATCGCCCCTGGAGGCGTCGCCGATGACGCACGATATCTATCCTCAGGATCCTGTTGTTATGTCACCCACTACCGTGACATGCACTGGTGGATGAAAGAGTCACTTCGAGGAACGAGAGTGAACTTGGCCAAGTTGGCATCGGGCATAGACACTGTTCACGTTCACCGTCTGTGTCCTAGTTGATGTTAGCTATTGCGTGCTTCGTTGTTTACACCACGTATTGCACAGGATTCAAGCCATCTTTAAATATAGGAACGGGTGAGTAGCTTGCGCTCATACTTCTAGAATAGCCTGTTGCGACGCAGTTGCGACGCAGTGGGCCTGTTGTACGAGATATCCTCGTTTGCTCCGTTAGAATACTACAGCATCCGTTTTCGAATGAAGGAAGTCTGTTACTTTCACTGTTCATTTACACGAGCGATATTCTCGCGGAATGTTCTACAGGAAGAAAAAGAAAAAAATGCTCATATGTAGCAGACGTCCTGGCGCTTCACGTTGACCATTCGACAGTGCCGAAATATCAGGAGCGGCGTCTGGGCACGTAACAGACGACAGCATCGTCCCTGTCGTCTTGCGACTGAACCGCACGAAAAGCGCCCGTTCCCGCGTGGCAGCCGAAAACTACGACGTTTCGCGCATCTTCCGTTGGACTACACTGGGGAATGTTGCTCACGCGAACACACGGTCACCGTATCGCTCATGTCAAGGCCATACAGGTAGCATGTGTCTCTTACATTTTGCAACTAATACGCGACGTATTTCTACAGTTGGAGTCTGCTTGTTATGACGAAGTTTCAAGATAGCGTGCATGAGAATGGAGGTTCCAAAACGCATGGTCTGTGTGTGTGTGTTTAGCCTTTACAGAACTTATATACAAGAAGCTATGAGAGCAGCATAGATGTCGTTTCTGCATTTGAGTTATACGCAAGGCGGACATCCTCACGAAGAAAGTATGTAACTACAAGATGACAATTTACCTGAAATTCATTAATTAACTCTTTAATTAGCGCATTTCGTGCAAAAGCGAGATAACAGAAAGGGAGATAAACCTCTTTGAAATCCACTCTGTCTTTTCAAAATAAAGAAAAGAGCGCGTGCCGTGAAATATCCATCGCTGAATTTCGGTATGTAAATGAGCTGAAACAGAAAAAGCGCGCCTGAGGAGCGCATCTCGATCCCTCGCCGACGGAGGCTTATCTCGGCAGGAGAGCGGTTTATCTGACCAGGCAGATCGGCACCTACTCCAATCATCTCCATCGCTCCAAATCACGTGGCGCCTGTGTTGGATATGAACGCTGTACCCCGTGCGTTCCCGGTCGCCGCGGTTTCAGTTCATTTGCGTATCAAAATTCGAGGATGGATATTTTAACGAACGTGCGTGTTTCAGGATTTGTCAAACGTGAAATGGCTTGCAACTAGTCTCCCAATCTTCTATCTCGCTTTTGCCCGAAATCCCCTAATTAAAAAGTTTAATGAAAATGAATTTTGTGTAATTAGTGGTGGTGGTGGTGGTTGGTAAAATAACAAGGGGAGCGTAATTAGTCATCTTGTAGTTGTATATACTTTCTTCGACAGCAGGTCCACCTGGTCGTAACTCAACTGCAAAAATGACATCTATGCTGTTCTAATAACTTTTTTAAATAAAAATTATGTAAACGCTAAAAAAAAAAATAACTCTACAATGCAACCATGAGCGCGAAGCGCTCCCATCGGTACCCAATAGTGAGGTTTAGTGGATCGTACGCTATCGCCTTTCTGTACATAAGGGATAGTGTTGGTGGCTCTGCGCACGCGCAAAACATAAGGAGAGCTTTGCGTTGTGCGCAGAACCACCGCGCTAACCACTACTATGCACTAAAACTCACTACTATGCTTTAAACATATCCCCCCCCCCCCCTCACTACTATGCTGTTTCAATCATGTCCTGCGCGCGGTAGTTTACCCAATGAATCACACGCGTCGTCTGGAACCTGGCGGTGAGCCTGAAATGTTAGGAGTGAGGAGTGAGGACGCGCAGTTCTCCTTGCAGAGACATGTCGTGTGCATGGCCACGCGTATACTTGAATGAGTCTTGGCTAGTAACTAAGTTACAAGTAACTTGTCGCTGTAACTAGTTGCTTTTCTAGAAAAGTAACTTCCAACTGTAACTAGTTTGAGAAACACACAATACGAAAAGGACAACACGAGACTCAAAGCAGGTATAACGAACGACCGTAGAGAGCTTGCAGACGGGTACACTGATGAGCAAATTAGAATGGTGCAAGCGAGCTGCTGTACTGTAGAAAGAGATAACTTTTCCTTTAGTTTTTTGGGACACACAATACGAAGAGAACAACTCAAACCCCTCAAAGTCAAGGAAATATTACCAGTTTCTATACAGTACACCAGCTCGCTTGCACCTAATTAGCTCATTAACTTCGAGATGTAACGGTAACTAGCAGGGATTTCCCTACACCCCCCTCAGGGGGGTGTACACACTCCCTGCATTTTTGGAACCCCCCCCCCCCCTGAAATTTCTCAGGTGACACCACCCAACTCGGCCACCAACACATTCTAGTAGTGAGTCCGGCGCAGCGAATTACATCCTGTACTGTCAAACTTGGGCTGTAGAACCACAGTGATGCAGATGATCCTACCATGCATTTGTCCAAACTCATCTGAAAATCACTGTTCCATTCATATAGTACGCGCATACCAGAAAAAATGCGTTCGGGCATGCAAACTCAATGTGGATCACAAGGAATCATTTGCGCCCAACTCAATCAAGCGAGGTATTCTGCTTTTTTCGTCTTTTTTCTCTTCACCGTTGGTTGCTAGGTATTCATTGAGCTTCGTGAGCCAAGGTGAAAGTCTTTTTCTTCGTCGGTCGTGCGATTATGCATCTTAATGTTGAAATGCCGCTCATAATGAATCTGTATTCTACTGTATTGTGTTGTAACGCATTAACATGTACAAATAAAACGGGAAAGCCCCGCAGATATGTCACCATTGTGCCACGATTCTTTCCGTGTCTAAGAAAAATTTCGTAAGTGGAACCTTCACCAAGCATACCCCTTACCCCTTGAAAGCTCGGCACCCCCTCAGCAGTGAATTTCTGGGGAAATCACTGTAACTAAGTTATCCAGACACGGCAATATTTACGACGCGTTTGCTGAGGCTTCAAGTATATGCCGCCGTTTTCCCCAACCAGGATCGAAATACCAGTTGCAAAACACACTACTGTATACATAGATGTTATCCGTCTATAAAATGCGCGGTCGCGCGCGGGAAACGGCCAACGGCGAAGTTAGACTAACCGGGACATAAAAATGCAGACAAATGCAAACATCGAACTTGGACTAACCTAATAATAAACTAACCAACATGCTACTCCGTCGTGCCCGACCTGCTAAACCTTAGCGGCTGCTACAGTGCGGCCTTCGTTCGCTAAAACGACCTGGACAGACATCGAAAACTTGTGAATATGAGTGCTTAGGTAGTGATGTCGTGTTTTTAAACACGGTGTATCATCTTATGGAGCGATCGAGCATTTTCCTTGATTTTCCTTTTTTCAAGAAGGTGAACTTAGAAATCGGGGACTTCACAGCCGGAAGTATCGCGGTCCTCCAGTCCTCACACCGTGCTGTTAAGGTTCACGGGAAATCCTCCGCGTATAACACCGTATACGTATGCTATAGGCCAGTACAAATGCAAAAACAATTTTTTTTGTTACATTTATTGGACGTTTTTTTCCGCAGAAGGTAAGGAAGAGACTCTTATGTGCTAACTAAGTTACTTTAACGGCGTAACCGTAACTGTAACTAGTACATTTCAAAAAGAGTTACTATAACTCAGTTACTATTTACTGTAGTTACTTTTTGTAGTAACTTATTCATGTCTGTTTGAATGTCGCAGGAAGCAACCATATAGTTGTGGTGAGCCGGGCAAGTTGGTCGCAGTCCATAATCACAGGGAGCAAGCAAAACGCGGGCAGAAGAACACGCACATGCTACAACTGAGATTTAAAAAAGAAAGAAAAAAGACGAACATGATAATTATTCTGAGGACTGCTTCTTCTTTTCGTCGCATGTTCGTTCAATAAACCTCAGTCGTTAGTTGTTAGCTCGTGTATACTTGTCTGCACACGTTTTTTGCCTACCCCCCGTGATTATATGAACGATAGCTGACGCCGACAACCCAAAGTGAAAGCGTCCCCAACGCAGCTGCTAAAGATTGTCATTCGACAGGGGATACTTCCTTTTCGTAAACGCCGTCGGCAACGACCTCTTCTTTTTTTTTTTTTTTTTCTTCTTTTCGTTGCTATTATTGCCGTTAGGAAGGGTCCGCACCGTCTGGAGGGAAGTCCCTCTCGTTTTCCTTTTCGTTCCCTCTCCACCCCCACTTTCGCTTTGTTGTGGGTCCTCTTCGGGGGGGACACACGGATAGAGGAGAAATCTCGCCCCGTTTCACACTCCCGTTTCTGAAACGGAACCTTTCGGACCTTCGGCCACTTTTCTCCCTGTCTTGTTCGGGCGTGCTGCGGTGAGTGATCTTTTATCCCATCCCGTTTCTAGCGAGTGAATTGGTTTTGAGTATTCGTGACGGGTGTCTGACCGTTGCAACGTCACCTTTTTAAAGAGTAGGTAGTTTTCATTTTTTATTTTTTTATTTTTCTGTCATGCTTGGGGGGTATTTGTTGTAGATTTGGAGCATGCGGGGCGAGCAACACGAAAGCGGAGGATATCTGTCACGCGCGAGTAATCCTAGCGAGTGTCGCACAGCTGGATAGGCAGCTGGGGGGGGGGGGGGACATTTGAAGGGTGGATGGTTTTTATAAGCTGTTGAGCGCAGCCATTTAGAACGACCCATCGTCCGCAGCGGGCATCGTAACATCTACGGCTGAACGCGAAGCACAGCTGAACGCGCAGCTGAAAACGCCATTATCCTGTCTTTCGCTACTTTCAATATAAATAGTACTCCTGTTATTATAATAGACAGCTTGCGGGCCCCTCCTATCGCACACTCCTGAAACAAGGTGGTGGTAGTGGTGATGGTGCTGCTTATGAAAGGCCTCACCGTTGTCGGCCTCACAAAGGTGGGCAACGTCACGAGTAACGATCTGGGTAAATGTGCGTCATGGGCCGACTTCTAAGGGAACTGTGCCGACATATGTCTGACAGCGTAGGAGGAAACTGGACCAACAACCGGGGGGGGGGGGGGGGGAGACTGGTGAAAGGGCTCGCCGTTGTCGGCCTCACAGAGGTGGGCAACGTCACGACTGACGCCCTGAGAGAATGTGCGTCCTGGGCCGACTTCTAAGGACCAACAAAGGGGGGGGGGTAATGGCAGGAGCGGCCAACAAACTTCATCGCATAGCACACTCCTTGCCGATCAAAAATCTCGAAAAACATAGTTCTCTTCCTCGATTTGTTTTGAAATTGGAAATTAGAATTCTGTGACACTTTAGCAGTCACGTTAGTAGTCACAAAGAGGTGTAAGCTCCGCGTTTTCCGAAAATCGGGGGTGACAACGGCATCGTTCTGTGCAACGGTTCGTCATCAGCGTGTTGTGATTGGAAGTCCTGTTTTAAGGCTGCCGGCTGTGCTGTCTGGGGCTTTTTCTGGGGTTTTCCTCAGACGCTTTCAGACATATGTCGGCACAGTTCCATTAGAAGTCGGCCCAGGACGCATATTCCCCCAGGGCGTTAGTCGTGACGTTGCCCACCTCTGTGAGGCCGACCGGCGAACCCTTTCACCGCCACCACCACCTGTTTTAAGAATGCAAGTGTTGAAAAGATGTCACAATTCACGGACGTTTGAGTGACGTGTGTGGATGTACGGGAAATGAGATGTCGATGCCGATGAGGCTGCCAATATCATTAAAACATTATTCATATGTTATTCATATTCTCGCTTCTTTTTTTACGAAATGCTTTTACTACTTCGTTGCTCACACATTCGACTGGGTGTGCAATATTAGACCGATCTCTCATTTTAAGGAGCATCATTAAAAGCTCGCCTCTCATTAACAGTTTAAGACCGGTTCTCGTCCGTCTTTTTAACGGACCCATTGAAATGTATGGAGCTCGATTGCCGTTAGGTTGTGTTTTTGAAGCAAACGGGTGTTGGCACGGATGAGGCAAACGTGCTTGTGCACGGTAGTGTGAAGACGGCAACAGGTGAACGACACACGACCAATTTCACCCTACCGTATTTGTCGTCCGTTTGCTTCAAAATAGAACCTAAGGGAAATGGAGCCCAGTAAGTTCCAATGGGTCAGTTTTGGCTCCGTGAAAAATACGGACGAGAAAAACGTTACTGTGAAACCGGCCTTAGTAGATCGGAACCACGCAACGGAAACGATAAGAAGCCCAGGGGAATGGGGCATGTCAGCCACTTACAAGGAAAGGCGCGATTGGCTTATCGCCTTTTCGAAATCGTTATGGTGAACAGGTTCCGGTCTATACTGAATCTCCGTATAGAGCTGAGTCACCCCTCCAGAGGACACTAGCTTGGTTCCGGTTTTCGTTCGCTGCCATTTGCTATTTAGAGGACTATTAACGTTGAAAACATGGAAATTGCTTGGATTGCGGTACAAATAATATTCACGCGGTACAGTAACTCTCAAACACCAAACGTACTGTGAATGCGAAGTGCGTGAAAGGGACGGTCTCGTACAGCCGGGGCGATTCCGAAACTTAGCCAAAACTAGTTTCACGAGTACTGTACACATACAACCGTCAAAGTTTCGTTCGGAATAACCAAGTCGTTTTCGAGGAATTTGTCGAAACGTGCCGTAAGAGCAGACGACGAAAGCTGCGCTTCTCTCATGCATACGTCACGTATGACGTCGGCCTGCGGGTGCGTCGTCGTTGTCATGGTAATTGTAACTTGCAGAAGCACCTTGGGTTGAGTAATCCCCTTTGCTCTCGAAATGGGGACACTCAGGCATACACCTCCGCGAGCGGAGAATGTAGTCCGAGCATTGACTGTGGGGTCTCCCATAATGTGGCGCACAATCGGATACGTGGAAGCTAAGTCACGTATTTTCTTTCCGCGAGTATTTAATGCGGTTTTTAAATAAACACGTACTCCTTCTCCATGTACGTCGTCAACGACCCTTCATTTCGAAGCATGATCAGTGTACAACGGGGAGCGTAAGGGAAGCGCGCGTAATATATTTTTGGTCGGAGCTGTAATGCGACCGCGCGCGCCCACGGCCAGCGACTTCAGATTTGTGATTGTGGATGGGGTTGTTCTGCGACTTTTAACTTGTCTCTGAGGATTAACATAGTTGTTCTGAACCACCATGCTTGCCACTACTTAGAATGCGCCCTTTTCACCTGAGAACTGAAAGAAAATGTACGAGAGTTGCCACGGTGCCCAGTAACTTCGGAAAGTCGTCTGCTCACGTCGATGCACTAGCGCGCTCAAAAGACGATTTCTGTATCCTATCACGGACTTACCCGCAGGGCGACGTGGCCGTTCTTATTGTTGCCAACACAGATCGCGGCATGCTCTGCAATCTTTATCAATTTAATTCGGTTATTAAATAACTGTGGCGTGTTTTGTCGGGTAAATTAGCAGTGTTCCATTTTCAACAAAGGGCAATCGAATGGTATACTTTATGAAAGGGGCAGGGGATACGAGACCGTCCCTTGAAGGCATGGACCGGTCCACGACCTACTAGATTATAACGACAATGCCATAACCGGCAAACCCTACGAGGAGCCCGTCCGCACGATCCGCCAGGGGCGCTGTCTTCGGCCCGCGATATCTACATCATGATTGGACAATGGAAATTTGAATGTTGAACGCGCAGAAGCGGACGTACGACTTCCGCAGCAGACGACAGCAGCTGCTCCTATGAAAACGCGTATCATGATGATGATAATCAACTTTAGAAAGAAGCATCTGCCGTGGGACATCCACCACTTGTACAGAAATACTAAGGCAAGCAAAAGTACAAAGTATTGCAGAAATTGAGGACGCAATAACCGGGCCGATGAGTAGCGCCACCACTAACTTCCAAATGCGGCGCAGGGAAAGGGTGCCTATGACATGGTCGTTATATTCTAGTAGGTCGTCGACTGGACCTACATCATGGCGGCAAATCTGCTAGCGACAAGTGGCCCTCTGCTGCGGATGATGTCACGGGAATAAACCCAATTGAGCACCGTGTGTCGGAGATTGCGGGCGCACGTCAAAAGAACTCGAGATGATCGAAATGATCCGCAGCCCTACCCCGCGGCACGTCGTGCTCTTATAGGCAGACAAACCACTATATTACGCGGCATCATCATTTTAATCACCCTATTAGCCTCTCTTAATGAAACCCAACGCTCGCTTGTCCGAGTCCAGTAGACCTCTGCCTGCCAATATCTTATCGATACACTACGCACTTATCGCCAAACTCCCTATCCTTGTATGTGTACGCAGCGATACCCAGTTCACGCGAACTCGCTCCGGCCAATCCCCTTATCTTGTTGCTTCCTATTAAGTTTCTGTGATTAGATTAGCCTTCAGGGAATCACCTTCGAGTGTCCTTGCGTGACGCGCGTTGTTGTGGGGCGATGAACCGGTCAGTGACAACTGGGCGAAATTCTGCAAAACTTTCGAACCGACACGAGAACTGAAATGTGAGAAAGTGATAGTAAATGCTGGACGGCAAAGTACTATAGCCTGAAACGACTAAAATGATTGTATTATTTATTATGTTCCGCGTACGCCTTTATTTATTGCACGTGCCGTTCCTATTGTACTTAGTGCATATTTACGAACCTATTGCATAATTGTTATGTGTCTGCTTTTTTTGGTTACTATGTCACATTGATGTAGTGCAACGTATTGCACATGAAATATGCACTTAAGACACTAATTATAATATTTCTAACCTAACATATGCGTTCTAACGTAATATTTAGCTATTTGTCGTTTATGTAGAATTTACTGATACTGTAAAATTAATTTAATTCGCAAGATAAATCCAAATCTTTACTTACATTCTAGTTTTATTGCAATTATAATTATATATTCTTTGTAATATAATTAATAATATTAATTATATTATATATTCTTTGTATTACAATCGAATTTTGGGGCATGCAAAATTGCGTACTTTTGCTCGAAATAAACAATGTTCACTAACCGACTATGTCACTGCGACTATTTCTCCGTGCTAATTTTTCACCTTTTATAAAACTAATTGTCTGAAGTTCAAGAAATTGTACTCCCAGACATTTTCCCAACATCATACTGGTGGATAATAACTGGCCAATAACTGTTGGCGTAATGTAACGTGATATTTACGTCAGTCATGAAAAATATTCGTTTGTTGCTGTTTCTTAGTGGGAAATTTCGTGCACTTTAAGCAAAGAAGAGAGAAGCTCGAGAGGGAACATTATTTTAATGGTGTCGATATTTACTCCACAAATATACTTTGGACTGTGTGTACCTTCTTGCAGTCGTGTTTCGCAGAAAGATTGGGTAATGTTGACACTGGTAGCGCAATATGCAGGAAGTGAAAGAAAAGGGAAGCCTCCGGAAGTATCGTTGATAAAGTTGCGTGTGAGAGACGACGTCTCTTTGCAAGAGTTTGCTTTTTTAAGAAAGGCAAGGCCTGTGTTTGTGTTGGACATTACGAATGATGATATTTTTCTGAAGTTCCATTCTCGATATTTGGACGCAATTCAGATACTGTTCACGAATTTTATCTCAACCTAATGCACACTCTATGGAATATTTCGCATCTGTTCTGAAGTGTATGGAATATTATCACCGGAAGAATTTAGCCGCGCGTAACACAGGAAAGTTCTTCCAAGCGTAGCCCGTTTTGAACGCGATTGCTAAACTTCGTCTTCGATTCCAGGATGCTGCACCATTGTTTCATTCAGCGTCACATCCTGACTAGGTTCACACAGCACTTTAAACGCCCCGCTGCGGTCCGCCAACCATGAAACAACAAGCCGAAGCAGACGACGAACCGGAAGAGCCCATCTTCCGTCCACTTCGGCGCAATAACTGGGCACCCTTCCGAAGGAGGCCGCCACTACGCCTCTCCCGCGATATCACGTGCTCCTTTCTGGACCAATCAGACCACAACAGCGGGGACTCGTGGCGCTTCGACGGCGGCTGCGAGAACTGTGCTTTCTCCTCAACCTCCATCCCAGCAGAAGCGCAGGATACTCCGCGTCGAGAATGTCCCGAGCGATGTGTATCTGGTGAAGCTGTCTATTCTGGCACCCTGGCGCGCAACCGGCATGAGACCCCGGTGGCGGCTACGAGGTTGGACGGCCACCAGCCTCCTGTGCCCCACGAAGTGCTCCCGGACATCCTAAATGCCCATCTACCGCCACCTTACGCGACGCTACCTCCGAGGCGACTGCTTCCTCCACCGCCTAGGCTTAGGCCACCAAGATGTGTTGTGGATACCGAAGTTGTGGAGCCCAAACACTGCTGTGGTGTGCTCGTCACTCAAACCGTCAGCATACGATGGTTTATTGTGATGATCGCGTTCGTCGGGTTGTGTTGTGCCATTGTTGGAACAGTGTTGGGAGCTCTGAAGGCAACGGGTAGGGAGCACCTCACAGTGTCCCTGCTCATGATCGGTGAGTGCCCTATTTCGTGACCACCATGTGGGTTTCCACGCAGTGTGAACACATTCCTTATGATCGCCTTGGCTTCCGCACTGCGCCTGTTGTTTTCGTGTAAACACTGGACCAATGTGCTACATATTTGATGATGCGGAGAGGGGGGCCCCGAGAGGGTAAAGTCGATCGGAGGACCACGCTCCATCAGCTAAGCGGGTTTGCAGTAACAAATTGGGTCTCCGACCTCGATCGGTCACTACATTGTTATCTGCAAGGAAAAATTCGCATCGATACGTAGCGTGGTCTGCATTTGGAGATCGTTTGATCGATTGAGACTTGTTTTTTCGTCACCAAGGAGGCCCATGATGGCGGTGGTGCCAGTAATCCTTGTTACCAGGTGGTCAGTTTAGAGGAGAGCATCTTTCCTTGAAATGTCGTCAGCACTGAGTGCACAATCGTGAGCGTCACCTCGAAAAAACAAACAAAAAAAAAACGTAAAACAAATCGAACGTCTCGACATTTTCTCTCAACCCTGGGAAAATGTGCTTCCGCCTGTGTCGATTTCGTGGCACCCTCCTAATGAACGTACTTGCCTACATTTCTCTCGGTGATCACTGCGCCGTTCTTTGTTGAAAAGTTGGGGAAATACTGGACGGTTCCAAAGAAAAGAGCTCACCCTGCCGTCTTGCACAAACGAGTCCCCGATTACAAGTCACTTTGGCTGCGCTTTCGACAATGGATGAACCGTGTTTGTGCATCATTTGCAGACGACTCGCGCCTTGACCAAAGGAGCGGGGCGTGCGAGCGTTGCGCAACATGCTTAGGCATGCTGAGGCAATGTAGGCCGTAAGGACGCGTAAACTGCTCCCGCGTGTCGCAAACACAGCTGACGAGAGGTGCGGGTATGCGCAAGGCGTCTGGGGCTAAGAGGCTTTCTCGCATCGCGTGGTCTGGTTGTTTTGGCTTCGAGCCAGTAACGATTGCGAGCTTGTGCATTCTGCACTGTTTGGGGGATTTGCATGTTTCAGTATTCTGTATTTTTAGCATCAAAATCATACGTCGCAATGCACATTGCTCAAATGTCATTGCAAACGAACTTCATTTCAATTTCACGAGTATTGGAAACGGTAAGAATCACTGTATTTGAAGCATTCTATCGTGATAGAGTGTTCTCGACAAGAAATGGCACCTTGTGGATGGTACGGCATTAGCACGTAACCACATCAGCCGTGAGGTTTGACCTCAGAGTAACGACGTAGGTTACGTCAAATCCTCGCAGGTGCTGGTAATTGGGGCACCTGCTTGGTTGCTCTGTTGAAGCAGACGACGGATGCAAAAAAAAAAAAAAAAAAAAGAGCCGTAGTAGAACATCGTAGAACAAGAAATACGCAGCGACATTGTCGATTGGCACAACAGACAATGTGGACAGTGCAGATACTGAACGCAGATGACATGCACTGTTTTCCTTTTCCTTTGTTTTTTATAATGAAAATGCCAGTGTCATGGTGGCCATATTATCTGGCTTTAAATACAACCACACAACAGCATTCGCTTTTGGATCTCTTGGTGATGTGCCCGCCTACTGATCGAAATGTCGCGGGTTCAAACCCGCGACCTTTCAAAGCCGCGCAGCCGTTCTGTCCGCTCGATACAAAAGGGAACAGCCACCACGATCATCGTGGAATCTGACAGCTGCGAAGACGCAGCGATGTTCAACTATATATAGGGAATATATATATATATAACCCTTTTTCGGGTTAAATGCCTTTCTCGGATTCGGGGGGTAAAAATCGGTCGCTATTTTAAAATCTGTAATTCGGGGAGAAATCGGACGATAATTGTGTTATCGCTTGTTTTTGTTTCTCCTCTTGTCTATTGAGTCTTTTCATAATTTCTCTTTTTTGTGCTTTTGTTGTTGTTTTTGCGCGATCGTGACCTTCCAGCGCTAATCCCCGAAGGCATAGACGGTGTTGACACACCCGGGTGTATTGCTTGGAAAGTAAGTGACCCATTCTTACATGTGTTACAGGTAGCGACCTTTGTTCGTCGTCAGTGTAAACGTCACTTGAGGATTTCATAGTGACTGGAATTCGGGGAGAAATCGGGTTTAACCCGAATTGGTCGGAGATCAGTTTGGGGGGGGGGGGGGAGAAATAACCGGGCGGAATCGGGTTTAACCCGGAAAAGTCACTGCCTAATCTATATATCGCTTTCAGAAATTGTCGACACGTAACGTTACGAAGCCCCATTTTCGCATAGGCTTGTCTGCTGGTGAGATTATCGGTTCAGTTCAAGGAGAATATGTGATGTAAGTGTCAGGTGACAATACGTGACCCAAAAAAAAATACTGCGTTTGTCCGCGGTTGTATACAGGCTTTGTTTGCACTATGCGTTTTAGTGTTATTGTTTTGGTCACACAATCGGTTCCCTTATCTCGTACTATACTACCCAAGCAGCAAAATGTACTGAAAGTCGAGTGCAATGGGGGTGGACGGTATATGTCTTATCAACTTTCTCTAGTTTCATGAGTCTGTTTAAGGCCTTCCACCTACCCGTCCACCCATATTACACTCGACTTTCAGTGCATTGTGCTGCCTGGGTACAGCTTTGAAGGGAAACCCTGCGGACACGGTTTGCTCTGTGTCATGCACTTTTCCCGGATTGTGTCACAGCCAGTTTTCGTGTCGCTACTGATAACCTGACGTGCTTGATAGTGAGGGGTAATATGGGTCGCGTGCTTTCGGAAAATGATTTCAATACGTTTACGCAGAGCTGTGACGAAATTACAGTCAGAGAGTTCAGATCTTTCACTTCTTTTGTGTGTGTGTTCAAGCGCGCAACGTCAGAATGCGTATACAAACAACAATTCCTGGTTTTCTCGCTTGGGGCGCAGCAGTAAACCTGTCGTCTGCAATGGTAACGTACGATCGATTATTCCCTCAGTGAGCGATTTGACCAAAATAAACAATGATGCTCGTGTATTGCACATTGGGTGCGTAATTCGTATTTATTAATTGGCATATATATTTCGTTTCACTTAACGATGACGTCGTTTACAAGTCTATCTCTCTTAGCAATTTTTAGGTAAATTACTAACGTTTTACTTTCCTCTAAGCTTCTGCCGCAAACTTACTCATTCATTGTTTTCGGTTATAGTTCGCCATACTTATTACTCGCTAAAGTGTTAAAAAAATTACGAAGTAGATCAGTACTAGGTGCATCGCCCTATGCTTTTCCTCATCGTTTATATTATAACATTGGCGGGGGTAGCTTTGAGGAAAGAGTTGCGGTGTCTGGGCAGCTAGCAACAAGCAAAGTACTCTTTGAAATATTTCTTCATCATTAATTCCATATGGTTTTCGACGCGTTTTACGCCCTTTTTCTTTGTGTGTTTGTGTGTGTGTGTCTCGGGGAGATGAGCTGCGCGCACTCATGAATAAACGAGGTGCACCTAGCATTCTAGAATCTAAACAACAACAAAATCAAAGAAATAAAACATATTTGCATTACACTTCTATGTCGAGAATCATGCATAGAACATAGAAAAAAAAAGTACAACCGCTTTTGAGCACAAAAGTGGATGAAGAATCGCGGACAAGGCAGTTGTAAACATTGGTGTTCGTAAACTGGTGACACTTCGAGTGCGTACGGGAAATCCCCAGACGCGGTTGTTCGTACCAAGCCAGGGCTGCTCTCCACAGATAAGGCCCGCCTACCAACCTTCTCATATGGTATTTTTCTGCACGAGTGTGAAATGCTTCTTGCCATATTTTTATTCGACAGATAACCAGGGTCGTCTTTGTCACCGAGACTTTTCTTCTTCGACCTGTTTTAAAAAGCACCCGTCTTTTCTTCCCTTTTCTTTATCAGACCGGCGAAAAATATAATAAAAGCTACGTAAAGAAAATAGAGTAAAAGTAATAATGAGCAATTGCGGAGTCGTTCATTGGAAGGTCGTCTTATACAAAGGCAGCAGGTTGCTATAAAAACTTATTACGTGAAGGAACCGCCGCGAGGCGTGTGGGTGGTTTTCGCAAAAATTAAATGTGTGAACGAAAGAAGAAGAAGAAGAAAAAAGAACAATCACGGGGAATACATAAAGGAGGCGATATCCTCCGCCTCGATCCGAAGACGAGAGGGATTATTTTGCTTGTTCAGAGCAATGCAAGAAATGTCGTCTGCTATTACGGCACTATAACTTGTACGCAGATATCGCGGGTAAAAAATTCCACATGCTAAAAATTTGTAATTTTGTTTGTTCACCTTCCATTTGACCAGTACTTGTTTTTACAACATTCACAAAATGTCAAACCCAGCAAGACGACTTCCGAAGTAGTTGAAATACTCTGCATGTTACTCCGATGTAACGTTGTAGTGCATGATGCAGTTAAGCATATAGGAACAAACACAAAACAGACCTCACAACGCCAAGTTGCATGCTTCAATAAGCCTCTACCCGAGTAACGTCATCGTGACATTGGTAGACAGACTGAAACCGAAACAAATCGGAAGGGGAGGGCTGGGATTCACGAATGGGCACTCCTTGGCTGCCTCCTACTGAAAGAAAAGTAGGACTGAAGGTTGTGTTCCTTTCAGGAACCTCGTAATTCCCTCAAGACCGTGTCTTTTTTTGCGCGACCTTGTTCGCCCCTAGCTTCGAGCGTAGTTCAAGTCTACCAAATTGGTGGCGCTGTCGAACTCTATGACGTCATTTGTTTACAAACAGACAGAAGTCTATTGAATGATGGCAGTTGAAGAAAAAGCACCAGTAATGGGATTCGAACCCCCACACCCTCAGCATCCGTCTGGCAATCAGAGTGTTTGGGTTCGAATCCCACTCCTGCTGCCTTTTCTTCAGCTGCCATCATTCCGTATTACACCGTCTCCGTGTATCAGCTGTAGCCTGGAACGGTGCCAAGTGTTGTCTCACTGACAAGGTCGCGCTTCGTGGAAGAACGGAATTCACTCGTATTATTATTATTAGTCGACCCCTCAACACATGTTTGCAACGGGGTTCTACTCCATTAGGGATCCGTCTTCATTGAATAGACGCGGGGATGAGCCTTGCCAACTTTTTTGTCGTGGTTCAACGAATCACCCGCAGGCTCGAGAAGGAAAGAGAGGTGGGAGATAGGCGGGAAGGACGACGTCAATGTGCTAGAGTAATTTGAAATGTCGCAATTGAAGTATTATTTTTAAGTTACGCAAATTGCTGTAGTGTTCCTTTTCTGAGTGATGACGGTTCAGCTTGGAGCAGTATAGATAATTTTTTTATGGTGTTTTGGTCTGGTAATTGTTTCCATCGCTTGTCAGAGACAAATTCCGTGTCATAGCAGTCCATCTATTTTGTCACACGAGTGTTTGTCTTCGCCCATTGGAGAGGGTAAGGTTTTTCGAAACCACGTGACGAAGTGTCTGTCCATTCACAGGGCAGCATAAACAGGCTTATTTAGGAGATGGACCAATGAAATCGCTACACGAGCAGTGGGGGAAAGAGGGAAACTGGGGTGCTGCGCTGCTGACTTGCTGGCGTGTAGGGAACCCTAAAGTCGCGTGCTCGAATCCGGCTGAAGGCGACGGCAACTTGGGTGGCACAGCAGCACTTGTAGGCATTGCTCCGACTTCAGCTACTCTCCGATGGGCAAACTAAGTTCACAAATCGGTCACAATGGTACGTGTCTATCATGACTATATAGCTGTCTGGCGACGTAAAGTGACGAATTCTTAATTATTTACGTCTCTGCAATTACCTATTTCTCTTTACTTATGTACTTCTCCTATTGGCCTTGGCTCTCGAGCAGCTGCAATAAAGAGCAAAATTGACCGGCTATGTATAGCTTTGGTTTTCCTGCTCCGTTGCGTGCCAATGGGGAACATGTTTCTTGGAGCACACTCAATATGCAGTATTCGATGCCTGTGGGGCGTGGTGTTTGTCGCTTCTCTAACGAATGACGATTATTGTCTTCCACAGAACGTCTCTCCCTGTTTTTGTCGACTGCATGGTTGATTGTGAAACAACATAAGCTTCCATCAGCGAAATAATGGTCGTGTTATCTTACCGTGCGAAATTGGTTTGCGTTCAAAAAGGAAAACACGTGTCATGTTTTCCCATCGATTGCGCAAAGGTTCGCTGCCATCGGGTGATGGGTTATTCCATTTCGCATAATGTGCCTGGCTCTTGCTTTTTTGTGTGTCTGTTTGTCCAGTGTAATGGAACCCTACGAGGACAGATGTTGATCTAGGAATTACTGGTAATTATTATTTTTCCTCGTCGTCTGGGGCTTTGCTAATGGATGAGCGTTACCGCGGCAGCTTTTACAGATTGCCAATGTGCCAATAATGTGTTTGTGCATGCCGAGTGTAAATGGACCCACGGTTATTTGGCAGTTTTCGCCTTGGAATCGAACAAGCTACGATCTCCGAGGTTCTGAGGCATTCCGGTGTCCTAATCGAGCCAATGTCTAAGAAATTTATAGTGTTATACCTATTGTGTACTCCGTCGTATTAGCTTAAACCTTTAGTGCGTTGAAATTAATAAAATTTTTATTGAATTTATTTACCACATTACTTTTAGTTTACTCGTAATTTTTGGGACCTATTAAGGTATTATGTATTTCACCAAAACTATTTTAGTAGTCTTTATTGTAGTGTAGGCTATATTGTGTGTAGAATGCAGTTTCTCGTACACTTCAAGTTACTTCTCCTAATTCTCTGTTACTAGTTCGTTTTCATTATTGCGGTATCCTCGCTGTCTGATTGCCACAAGCCGTGCGGCTGGCTTATGTCAGTATGCACTCTTATCATGTGTTGAGGAGTGAGAACAAAGTTGAATTAAATTTGAAATATTTATTTCTGGTGTGTTCATTTAACTTTAATTTATGTAATAGTTTTAATAAGCTATTGATCCTACGCAAGGATTATGAAGTGGAAGGAGATGACACAGTGAGTTGGAATTCAATTCAAATTCAATTCATGAATTGAGACTACGATGAGAGTAAACTACAAGTAACTTCTAAGTCTTACAACCTATTAGGTGAAGCTAACCTACACTGTATACATCGTAACAACAACAACTTTATTGTGAGGTGATGAATGGGGAGTTTTATCGCAGGGGCGATACTCTACCTCATTGCTGGTGGTGATGCGGGGAATGAAATAATCAGTGATGGCCAGTAGTTAACTACATGTAGTTAAACTACTATTTCGAGTAGTTAACTACAGTAGTTAGGTTATCGCAGGCACCAACTACTTCCGATTTTGCCGCAAGCTTTACGGCACAATGAGGCTTGTGCACGTGACGTCACGCGCAGCCTTTGCGCGCCTTGGAGCCACGTGACATGGGAAAACATGGGGATGCTTCAGAGGCGTCTTTCTTCGGGCCGAATGATGCAGCAGCGTATGTTTTTACAATTTTCTCTCGTAATTGCACGCATACCGCAACAACTCACCTACTGTGACTTCAGACTGCAATATGTTTTCCAGTGTCACGTGACCAAACATGACGTCACTGCACAAGTCTCATTGTGCTTCCGACTTTCACCTTGAGCTACTTGTTTGATGAGAACGGAGGTGCAGAACACTTGTGCCGTGCACGTGTACTAAATCTTCACTTTTATCACTGCTTGTGGTTCATGTTTAGGTGTCCAAGAACACTATAGAATGGGATTGGTGTTGATGGACAACGTTAAGTAGTTAGAGATGTAGTTAAAATACATTGCAGTAGTTAAAGAAGTAGTTTTAACTACCTCCTCAGAAAAGTAGTTGAACTACTAGTTAAACTACTCCACCGCGAAGTAGTTAGTAGTTATAGTTAAACTACTGTAGAAGTAGTTAGTAGTCATCACTGGAAATAATGAGCCCCTTCACAACAAGGAACCAAGTCTTATGGAATCCAGAAAGGTCAACTGGGCCTTGAGGGCAGAGCTTCGTATCATGGATTCGTAGAACAGAACGTTGATCACGACAAATTAGAAAGTGCCACTATCCAGTCTGAGTGAACAGATTTAACGAATTACTGCCATGCACTCTGGAAATCGCGCTCGAAGACAGCGTCGATTGTGAAATCCTGAGTGCGGCACGAGTAATTTGTTACGCGGAGCTACCAACATCGGAGGGACGAAAAACTGTCTGTTTCAGTTTCGGCTCTAATCAGCACATAGTTCCGCTCTACCGAGCTGTTAGGCAGGCACATTTTTCACTGGCCCGTAGTAATTAAGGTATTGATCCAATAATCGATATTTAACGAACGTCTCCCGCGAAGTTGTCTCTCAGCTGCCTTTACACGGCACAAGGGAATGGTCGTCCTGCAGACGGAAAGAACTCCCCTCCATGGAATCTTAATGCTCGCACATGCACGTAATTACTACACCTGCGTGGCTCTGTTAATGAACGTAACTGAATAATCTCTTTTTATGTTTAGTATCATATATATATATATAATATACATACATATATAATATGTATTATATATGTAATAATATTATACATGTAATTATGTTTAATATTATATATTATTATATATGTAATGGTGAGACATGCGTTCAACTCTTTCCTCCAGTGCCTGTACTGTGATAGGACATACTATTCGGGTATGTAGCAATATGGTAGAGTATTGTAAAGTACTGTCCCTGGCGGTGAAACTCATCAATCATTATCATTAAAATAAAGCGAGGAGAAAATTTTTGCACTTTGGTACAAATAGGATTGAATACAATAAATGCAAAGAAGCGAACTTTGGTTACAGCGACCAGCCATCCTGTCTTCTCTCCCTCCTTTTCGTCTACAGGTGTATTTACGTTTCATCGGATACATTACTGCGTAGTGTGTAAAACTGTGTTGCAACCAGCCACTTGTTTCAAAAATCATTTGTAATCGACGATCCATATTCGCTGGAACGCTTTTTCGAATGTCGCTACTGGTGCGTCTGTCGATTCTTACTATTAAGCGCGGACCCCATAACAAGCGACACGCGACGCGCTGCAGAATTTGTCGCTGTCGCGTCTGGTCATGGCGCGACTTCCTGGTCCATTTGAGCAGCGACATTTCGTCGCCGAGAAATGATGTTTTTGGAGAAGCATTGCTTATTTTATTCGAGCTAAGTTGTAAATTGCCATAAATATACCAAAAATAGTATTTCATTCGTCAAAACGAAGAGAACTTGTAATGAAGGTGCTATGTAATATTCGCCGTAACGCTGTGGCGCTGCGGTTTAAGTTCCCAACGCCCCGCCCACTTCTTCGTCTGCTACTTTTGTTGGTTGCCCTCTCCACCCTTTCCCTTGCCTACGCGTTCAGTTCTTGTTTCACGCCGTCAAATCTAGCTGGTTTTGTCAAACAACAGGCAACGAACTCAGCGACATGCTACAAATATCTACTGGGAGTAGATGCAGAAATATTCAGCCGCGACTGAGCTTTTTTGACGCTCGTGTGGCGGCAGTGACGTCGATTTTGTCGCTTCTCGCGTGTATCTGCCGCGTGTCGCTTGTTATGGGATTCGGGCTTTAGAGGTGTACAATATTCTGTCCTGCAGTAGAAATGATGACAGATTTCTTGTGAGATGAGAACCTGTGACAGGATCAGTCGTTTTGTCCAGTTGTTGTGAACCCTGCCCCAGTGACCTGTTCCCCCCCCCCCCCCTCTTCTGGCTCTCACGTGAGTCCTTCGTGTGGCGCATCACTTTCGCTTCCACGAGGTGTCTTCCATTCACCACGGTAGCCTTACCCGGGGTCATTGACCATACTGAAACTGTGTAAAAGTTATTATCTGCTTTTCGTTCGTCTTCTTTTTTTTCTTTTTTGCGCGGTGGAGGGAGGGGGTGGTGGTGAGGTGCTTCCTGCTCTTAATTGCTGAGTGGGCTGTCTCCTGTGAGCCTTGTAATATATGATAAAGGGGCAACAACGTCTCTTTCTTTGAGCTGATCAGTCGAATTCGGATCTACGTGGTGGGAACTCCGTAGCGCTTCATTTTGGAATAGAGCAGCTCGCGTGGCGTAGCGGTTAGGATGATCGCCTTCCACGCCTAGACTGGGATGTGGAGCGGGTTCGCGCTGGCGCCCCTCCAGCAATCCTTCTGGAAGGGCGCCCGCTATTGCCCTATATAGCGAATCCTCAGACTACAGGTTTTCCCGCCCATTTTAATCCAAGTGCCATCTGAAATAATTCAGGTGCTATTCAATTTAATCCCGGTGCCGTCTGAATTAATCCGTGGTGTGTGTAAGTACTGTAACCGTGTATCCACACGAGGATCATCCCCGCGGAATATTCCAGTGGAAGGAAAGGCAAAAAAAGAAAGAAAAAGAAAACTGCTGATGGGACTGCAGTTCTGCCGCGTCTTATGGTGAGCATTCCCACGGCGCCGAGATATCGGGAGTTGGAGCGGGAGTCTAGCAGACGACACCATTGGTCATGTCGTCTGCCACGGAATATCTTGTATGTGACCTTCAGGATATATCCCGCGGGCAGAAGAGCGCGAAACGGCACGATGCACATAGCAGACGACACCATTGGTCCTGTCGTCTGCTACGGAATATCTTGTGACTCAGCCGCAGGATGTGCGCCATGTCTTTCCGTGCTCTTCTAACCGCGGGGAAAATCCTGCCGCTCAGTCACAAGATATTACGTATCAGACGACATGACCAATGGTGTCGTCTGCTATCCTGCCGCTCTAACTCCCGATGCATCGGCGCCGTGCGAGTGCTCAGTCTGTCACATCGGTAGATTTTTTATTTTTTACTTTTTCTTCTACTAGAATATTCCGCGGGGATGTCCCTTGTGTGAATACAACAGTTCCTGTGTTTAAAAACGTCATGGATTTATTCAGATGGCACACGGATTAAATTGAAGAGCACCTGGAGTTTTCAGGTGGCACCTCGATTAAATTGAATGGCGCCTGGATTATTTCAGATGGCACACGGATTAAATTGAAGAGCACCTGGATCTTTTAGATGACACACCGATTAAATTGAATGGCGCCTGGATTATTTCAGATGGCACCTGGACTAAATCACATGGCACGCGAATTAATTCTGGTGGCAATCGGATTAAAATGTGCTATAAAACCTGTAGGTGTCGTCCTGTCGTGCCTTTCTTTAATGACGCGTCCCTCGGGGTCCTTTGGAGGACGACATCACGAGAGAGGTGAGCTTGATGTGACGCTGCGTGACCGCGAGAGTGGGACGTCGTCGCGGAGACGATCTTGACCCGTTTCTGTTCCCTCTTGAGGTATACCTATCTGGGACGCGTCTCTTCCTTCCTCTTTCCGCCTACACTGTGCAGGGCTACTTGTCGCCCGTCCAGGATATAGCATCCACGCTCAAAATACAATTCATTTTCTTTATTGTGTGCTCTACATACGTGTGTGCTTACTTTGCCGTGCCACGTACGTATCCCGTTTTTGCGGACGAACTCGAGCCAGTGAGTTTGTTTTACGAGCGGGCTTGGAGTTGTTTTTTCTCTCTCTCTCTCGTCATTTTGTTTTTATTGAGAAGCAAAAAGTTAAAACTTGGGCAGAGTGATACATCTTCTGAAAAGAAAGATTCAAACCTGCACTGCTTGGTAAACACATAAAAAGTGAGTATTATAGAAGTCTGTATATAGTAAAAGCAGGTGCGCATAGACACAAAAAGTGCGTGTGGTGTGTCCTACATGAATAGGTGTCTGAGCAATGGGTGTAAAACACAATCTGTTTTTTGTCTCTGTGTCCTTGCTTTTAGTGTTTTTTTTTAACACCACTAGGGTTTTTATTATTTTCAGAATGTCATATTGAGTTTTTTTTTTCTCTTTCTCTTTCTTTCAATTTTGAAAAGCAGACTGCAGACTTACTCGCCACTAATTTAGTTGCGGCAGAAATAAACGTTTTTTTTTTTCTACGATGGCGACAGTGTTGCAGGATAATTTTTATTTATTTGTTGTTCATTAAGTCCACCTGATTCACAGCGAATTAACGTGATAGCGATATCTGTTATCTATTTACGGGCCCAAGAGCAGCGCAAGGCCTTAGTGTTGTGATAAGTCTGTTACATCTCAAGGGCAAATGTGAGTGAGCTATTGTAGCAGCAGTGTTTTGCTAAGTCTGCTACACCTCAAGGACAGATGTGAGTGAGCTATTGTTTCTATTAAATTGTCACTAGAACAATAGAGGACGGGAATGGTAGCGGTTTTTCCCGACTTCGTCATTCACGTGTAGATCATCCAGGAAACCAAAATTGATAAGACCACATACTGTGGCAACGATATTCCGCGTTTCTCGGTAGCCACGTCACATAGGGGAATTATGTTACAATACAGTTCCGTAGTAGATTCCTGTCGTGTGACAATGTTACGCATTGCACGTAACTCCAATCTGTGATATTAGTTAGTCTTCTCGGATAACTATGGCCGATGCTATGATATAATAAGACGATGATAGTCGTGCAGGCGGTATGTGACAGAACGTAGACGAAATGTTATTGTATGTACCCATTATAGATATAATTTTCTGCCGCTTAACGAGGTTAGAGTTCTTGCCTGAGGTGCCTTTTTTTGTGGGTGATCAAAAAAATTAATGAAGTGCAAGAGTTCTTTTTTTTTTTGTTGTTGTTGTTATCTTTTGAACACTTCAGAAAAATTTCGAAGGCTGAATCCGGAGATCTAGCTTCAGAAAGCGCTAGAAATCACTGAAATCTACCAGTCAACACACATTTAACTCAAACTGAACAGTTTTTCGAAACTATCCGTTCCTTCTTCCTTTTCTTTCCTCTTCTCCCCCCCCCCTTTTTTTTTATATGCGCGTGGAACCCTATTGAGGCTGAAGAGTGTCGCGTCCCCGAGAGAAATCTGATTTTTGTGTGATCTCGAAAGTCCTAACATGATTTGATATATATATATACATATATATATATATGGCTCGACTCAGCAGCTTGGAAGGTATTTGTATGCCTTGTGCAATTTGTGTAATACTTGTCCAGAGCCCAGTGCATGATGCACGTCTCTCGAATTTTACCTCTCACGCAGTTACATAGTAACGTATATTCTTTTCTCGTACTCCCGAGCAAATTCTTAGAAACTGCTCCACGAACATTATGGTCCCGTTTTCCTGTTCCAGTGTAAACTTGGACCAGAAGTGGATATTATAGATTTGTGTGGGAGTGGAGCGAAAGTGATTAGCATAAACCAGAAGTATAGTTAGATAATCAGTATGTAATGATGGAGAGATCCGAAGCCAGGTTGTTACGGCGCGACTTCCTCTAGATGGTGGTTGTACCTGGACCATTCCTTTGTTCACGACTCAAGCAGGCAACGTGGACGTGGAAAGGAGGTGGGAGAAACCAGTTTGGCCAGCCGCATTTTCGCTCGACGGATTCGGATGACCCCGTCTCGGATGCACACAAAACATCACCATAAGACACCGAGGCCTATATTATGCTTCGGCATTTTCATAGACGAAAAAAAAAAAAAAGGCGATTAATGTGGTGCATTTGCCTGGTTACGGACCAACGAAAACGTCCCAGCACACGCACAAAAGGTATACCAGAATATGGAGGCTGAAAGTTGCTCAGAAATGATGGTTACACGTATAGGGATGGGTCAACCGAACCCGCGAATCCTCGAATCCTAGGCAGGGATTCGAGATTCGGAAATCCGAATCCCAGTGCTGAAAACGGAGAATCGAATCTTTATAATCCACCAACCACGTCTGTTTGTTTCTGTTTGAAATTGGCGCCTTTGGTGTCCGCCGTAAGCCTGATTGGTCAAAAATGTTCCTGGTCACCCCCCACATCGGCAGTATAATGTCGGAAGGACTTTTCAGCACATCGGGTCTTATAGTTGATAAAAAAACGCAGTATATAGGCTAGACCCTGAGCGAGGGAGAATGGTGATGTTTTTCAACAAAAATCAGCATTACTTCAAAATTTTCAGCCGTGTTTTCTTGTTTGTTTATTTACATTGCTCTGGGCTGAAAGAGTTCAGGCAGGAACTCTTACATTAGAAGTTTAAAAGTAACATATTGTTTTGCTTTTGATGATTCGTTAGTTTAATGTAAAGAATTGAGACTCGAGAGTTCACGTATTCCTTGTAATTGTAGTCGATGAACAACAGGTTAAATAAATTACACTTAAGAAGACGTATATAGCTGTGTTTTGTTGTGAATGTGAATTTTTACTTAATTTGTTTTTGTTTCTCATTAAACAAAGATGTCATATTCTGCTTCAAAACACTTTTCAGTAGAAGTGTTTTTTTTTTTCTGGCGTTTTAAACTTCTTTTTTTTTTTTTAAGAAAGGAATCGAAAGATTCGAGATTCATAAGATTCGTGGATTCGCAGAACCTTCCTTCGATAAGAAAAATTATGGATTCGTCCCATCTCCAGTTACACAATATGGCCAACCATCCAGCAGCTGCGGCTTGCTCGAAACAGTAATTCCCATGACAAGATAAGCAGAATTGTAAGGCGCGCTTAGGATATCGGAACAATCGGATGAGAGACAATCGATAGTGGTGTCTTATTTCTGACGTGTGTGAGATGACGCTTTCTATTGTGATAGCATAACGTGAGCATTTTCGGCTGTCGCGAACGGGCTATGATCGGGTTTTTTTTCTCATCTGCATCATAATGGGTCAAGATGAAACGTTATAGCCCTGATCGTTGCTACGTGTGCCTTTCATTGTGTCGATATAAGTGCGTAGCTCCTTTGTGGTTTTTGTTTTCGCGACATGTAATCCGCCAATATCCACTATAGCTCAGGCGAACCGGGTTTGAAGTTGCCCACAAGTCATGCCACTTTTATATATTTTTCGAATATATTATAAGGATATAATCGGTGATGAACTCATGATGACGAAATGAGTGCACAGCCAGCTGATTATGCCATTCCGTGATCAGACAAACACGAAGATAACTGCGACTCTGGAAGAAGGGATGCTCGAACAGCTGACTTTGCACTCTCTCTCTCTCGCTTACATTTCACTGATTGTCCTCTCCCATACTGCAGCCTGTCAAATCTTCCTCAGTCCACATAGACGCAATCCGGCCTACGGGTTTAAGCTGTACCATTTGTTAATCAGCAAGGCATTACCAGTTTAGGCATGGACGCGAGGTCCAATGGTAGGACACTTTATTATTTTTTTTTACCGTGTGAGCGACAGAGCTCCATCCCCTTTAATTCTCTGTCCGGTAACCTCAATCAGTGCTTCCACCGCTCAGGTTATTTGTAGACCCTAACTAGCCATCACTTCCGGCCTCTCCTGCTTTACATACGTCCTTGCGCTCTCGCCCATAATCCCGTTTTCATACTCGCTGTTTGTACCATTGTGGTCCCGTGTCGTATCCGTCACTGTACTGCCTTCATCATTGAGTACGTCTGTTAGCACGTGCTTATAGTTACGTCAACAGTAACATCGGAGGCCGGAAGCAAAGTACGGGAATTTCGTAACTCTATACTGTCGTACTCGTAATGCCCTCATGCGTGTCTTCTACAAAGCAGGAATCCTCCGACATCACCTTCTTTTCTTTTTCTTTTTTTGACGCAGTTTGTGGGAAGGCAAGGAGCCCATATGGAGGTGGGAATGCCCCTAATGCTATTTACTTGAATTGATCATTTTTCATAATATTTCTAACTTCTATTTTAATCTAACATCTGATCAGTGAGATCGTACAAATAGAAAAAAGAAAAGAAATTGTGTGTATACATAACAATCGCAACATATAGCGGAAACACAATACATATCAGCATCGAAATAAGAGAACACGTGTCGATAAATATACGGAAAACGTAAACTGTGACTAATAGCATGGCATTATTGAAAAGCGGATACCAATCTTTAGTGTAATAAAACATAATTGGGTATATGCGTAAAAGAAATCATTCATTCGCGTAGGGCGCAGATTGGCCAACAGGTAGCGAAAGACCACACTGAGATCGCTGGAGAGATAGACTCGCTCTACCAAGCTATAGTTTCTACTCCGCCGACTTCTGACAAAGAAGGTTTCGGCCAGCCAGTGAGGGGCCGACGAATCGCGTCGGCCATCTTGTACCACAAAGCACGGTCCAAAGCCAACAATAATCGCGGCCTGCCACGGCAGAAAAACCGGAGTGACATCAACACAAAAACTTCCAACCCCACCTCTTTCATCCATTGTGGGGAGAACTCCTACCTCGCCTTCACCCTCCCGCTGTCAACCGCAGATGGACGCCGCCATCTTGTTATCGCGTAGCAGACGACTGTCCAATGTTATCAGCCCTCATTGGATTCGACGACGAAATCAGGCCGCTTCGAACGTGACCGGATTATTTGGTGCTTTTCGCTCTTCCCGCTCTTTCTTCTTCTCGCCTTACAGTTTATTTTTGCCGAGCGTGTCGATATCGTCTTGCCAGGAAAAAAAAAAGTGATAACCTGGAGGAAATAAAAAAAGTTTGTCCAAATGAAAGCAGAAGGACAGACCTTGCTCTAGATGTGGGATCATGAAATCGTGAAAATGTGTTGCGCCGCGCCGAATAGATGTCTTAATAATTGCGCTACAGAAGTTCGTAACCAGAGATGTGAAGTAATTAGTTACAAGTAATTACCTGAGTTAATTATTTTCAGAGTAATTATGTATTGTACTTAGTTTGGAGAATGGGTAACCGTAATTTAGTTTACGAAGGGAGTTGCCTCAGGACAGGAGCGGCTCCTGTCCTGAGGCAACTCCCTTCGTACTTCTCTAGCGGTTCGCTGGATTTCTATCCATCTACGTAATTTAATTTAATTTTGTTAGCTTAACGATTGTGTTGTAAGTTGAAAGATGAAAGTCACTGAAAAGGTTAGCCAGCTGTAGGGATCGAACCCACATCTAGTAGGGATCGATCCCTACAGCTGGCTAACCTTTTCAGTGACTTTCATCTTTCATCGTTGATTTCTTAGGCAATTTGAGGCTTTGTTTGTATCTGTCCCTTCTATGTTGTTCCAGCCTCAGAACATCAGTTTCTCTCTTGTGTTGTAAGTCTCAGTCTAATATGGTATCGTCTCTTTCCAAAGGCTGATGCTTTTCTACTGCGATCGTATTTTCAATTTTTATGGTGGAGTACCATGTTGATCGATCATCAGTGTTACATCTGCTTCCTTTAATCTATTCATGTGTTCTGTTTTCTACATGTAGGTTTCATTGTCCATAGAAATATTTGTGCAATCTAATTATTTGTGAAGATTACGGGAAGAGGTGGGTTACGGCATCAAGGATATTATTTTTGATTATGATCTGTATGAACGTTGTAATATCTGGCCACTTTATGCGGACACCTCCTGAGGTGGCACAAGAGTAACTCAATCACACTTCGTGAGTAACTGTAATTGAATGCTTTTCCTATAACCGAGTTACTTTCTGAGGCATGTAGCTGATACTTTACTTCTCCTGACGAAGCTCATTACAGCTCTGTATGTAACTGATACACTGCAACGTGCTGTGCTGTTTCTATTTCTATTCCGTATCTCTCTTCACATCTGTACGCTTATAGACGTAGGTTGATTCGCGGTGGTAACGCGAAACAACAAAACCAAACGTTAGAAACTTGCTGGATACTAGCGTATTTTGAGCAACAAAACGGGCATAGTTCTTACAGATAGTTGAAAGTTACTATACGGTTGTTCTCTTTATACGAACATTTAAGAAAAAGTTAGTTGGTCATGTTCTTAGTGGTGATCTCACAAACTCTGTCAAGATTAAAAAGTGACGATGGCTATTTTAATCACGGACGCTCGACGACACATTGTATCTCTCTTTCCTCATGCTGGGCTTGGTGCAGCTTTGTATGCTTGAAATGAACCCGACAGGAAGACTTTGTAGACCGTGGCATCCATGCGAACTGCGGTTCCTTTGGAGCTGTTCGCTTTTTTTCCTTGCGTTGCGGAAATAGTTCCTGTCTATGGACAGGAGGAAGGGCAGAGCTCTTTCAATCGGAAGGAAGGAAGGAACAACGGCGTAAGAAAGGAAAGGCAAATCGATGTGGTGTGAGTTTCGCTTGTTTGACTTCGGTCTCTTATTGCGGTTTCTCTTCCCTTGGGTGGGCTGCATTCTGCGAGGCAGGAAACATTCGGCATCGCTTAGGCGCTTCCAAGGAATGCTTGGGAATAAATTAAAAGAATGGTGAATGGCATCGCGCGCGACAGCAAGCGCCGCAGTGCGGCAGCAGAACGAAACTCACACAGTGGAGAAAAAAGAAAGAAAAAAGAAACAAAAGAAACAAGAACAAAAAACACGAAATATGGTTTCAGTTTCGTTCTTCGAAAGGAAATAACCTTCATTGCATATTCGATCGTAAAGTAAGGTAGAAAACGGCGTTGTGGGGGCTAGCCGCGTTGTGCAGCCCAGCTGGTGTTTACAAAAAAAACAAAAAAACAATCGAGGTAAATGGCTGGTTTTATTTCAGAAGCTGTAAAATTCGGTCGATATGACGTGACAAACAGCAGGTGAAAATACACTTTAAACGAGGAACAATTATCGAATTTCAGATGAACAGGAGATGCAGACAACAGACGTGCAAGTGCAAGGTATTTAGTGTGATGCAGTGCCTGTGTGGATGGCTGAATTTGTACTTTCGCGAGATAGGCTTTCGTGCCGTTTCGCGGGTTTTCCCAGGAAGTGACGAATGATACAAGCCAGGGGGCAAATACGGATTTTGCAGGATTTCACACAGTGTCCCGATACACACATCAAGACGAACGTGCTTGCCACAGTCCCGCGTATTGAGTGATATTGTAGGGCGGAGAATAAGAATTGTCATGTATAAAGACACAAGTACGAGACCCGTCACCTTTTACAAACATCCCATTGTAACAAATGCCTAACGCTCGAACGTTTTTTTATTCCGTGTTACCGCCGCGAAGCAACTGTGGTTATGAGCGGCGTACAGATGGCGAGAGGATAGTGCAGGAAGGAGTAAGGGGGGGGGGGGTTAGTATGCGTCCTCGGGCGACTTCAGGGGCAACTGTGCCGACATTCGTCTGGAAAGTCTCCAGAAAGACCAGGGAAAACCTCAGAGAGCACAGCCGGTGGTAGGATTCGAACCCACCAGCTTCCAGTCTTCAGCACCACCGTTGGCTACCTTAGCGCGCTCGGCCATGCCGATGATAACGCTCGAACTGATTTTGGTTCCACAGTCAGACACGATTTTTTTTTTTTTTTTCAGCGATTACTGCGCGAACCCAAGAAGCTACGGAAACACTCCAGCTGCAATGTAGGCGTGGTCCCCCGCGCTTGTTGGCAGTAAAAATTCATTTAACCCTAAACTGGTATGACTCTGTGGTATGACTCTGTCTAAAGGGCATAAGATGACATTCCCGGGTAAACATAAACAAGCCCCCGCCGCAGCTTCCGGCGCCACAAAGACGTCCGGTTCTTCCGCGACTAAGGTTGCTCGGAACCAGCCGCAATGCAGAATTATATATTTCGCTTTCCTGATTTGTTGAAAACGGGAGGCGTACGCCTTTTTGTGGCATTTTGAAATTTTCATAAGAAGGCGTATACGACCGTCTCTTTCCTAAAATCAGAAGCGATAACTGTGTCAATTGGCACAGTGGTTGGTGCAGAGCGTGTTTGCTGCGAAACCGGATGTCGTTTTGGCACCAGACCGGAAGCGGCGAAAACGACATGTATACCGAATGATACCCAACGCAAGTGTGCGCCAAGGCGCGGATAGAGAAACCCATTTCATTGCTTTACCCCGATTCCGTGACAACTCGCAGACGTGATTCTCACGCTTCGTGTCAGCGGAACGCGGGAGGTTTTTTTATTTTTCTCCCACAATCCCGTATACGTGATAGCTTAGACCCGAATTTAGAAAGAGCGCTTCAACGGGTTCTTTATATACTTACATATATACTGTTGTACATATATATGTCCATAGTGTGTATTTTAAGAGCCGAAATCGATATATGGCAGTGACAGCCTGACACGTCGCTGACCTCGATACAAAAGGTACAACCAGGTGAAATGAAACGGCGTTTATCAAACGTCGGCTCATATACGGAGGTTGACCTCAAATCATTGGGTGACAGCTCAATGCTCTGCGAACCTGTATTTCCTGAAAGGGTAGAAGAAAAACAACCGTCTCGTATAGTAGTTGTATGATGCTGTGATGGACAAACTTTGTGTTCGGTATAATGCTAATTCGTGTCTTTTCGTCGCGAGACGACTACGTCGTCATGAGTGATGATGCGACGTGGTGGGTCCCTCCTGGTTCCACTTCGCCCAGTGCTCCGACATATCGGCGCACTGTATATAACGTATAGCTCTACACACAGTCAGTTCACGCTGGCGTCGTAGTTTAACAGCTTGTTGCTGGCTTAACAGGATCATACACTCTAAGAAAAAAAAAAGGAGTAAAACGGGGAGTAATTTTAGATTATAGTCCTCTAGGCTGCAATTACTTACTCCCATTACTCCCACTTTAGTCCCCTAACTCCGTTTAGTCTCCTAATTATGTACCTGGAACTGTTAGAACAAAGCGTACAATTCAGTCTCTGTGACATGCATTTACTCCCGTGCATTTACTCCCTAAAGAGACTATTCTTGTGGCAACGCATGTATTTATTTATTTATTTACATACGTTGAGGACCCCCAAGGGGGTATTACACAACGGAGGGGCAAGGAAAAAGACAAGGAAACTTAGGAAACTTAGTCCCCAAAAGAAGTAAAATTACTCCTTTTTCTTAGAGTGATGGGTGGAAAATTGCCAAGTTAGCCAAGTTATGTGTATATAGCCTTATTCACGAAGAGCACATATTTGCTTAGACTGTTGCATTCAGGAGACCAGTTGCGAAGTTCTGTGATTATTTGCAGTCCTGGGGAGTAAATATCGGGCTAGGGAAGTAAAATGGGGTGTAATTGCACTGTAGGGGAGTAGAAGCTGCAATTACTCCCCATTCTGCTTCTTTTCCCCCCCTTAGGGTGTTCGGGGTCAGTATGCGGGACACATTACATTACCAACTACGGACACCAGCCGCGCCTTTCTCAAATTTTTGTTCGTGAAAATACGAGGCGCATCCATAAAGTGTAATTCCCGGTTGCAAATATACGGGCGCTGCCCGACTGCGGTCACCAGTGGGGTGATGGTCCCGAGTTCATTTGTCCACATTAGGCGAGTCACAAAGACGCCTGTTTGAGACAATAAGATGGTGTTGACGCATCTTTCTTCGTTTAAAGCAATAGGGTGGCCTGCTGCTTCTAGTATTTGTTGCGTGCGGTCTAAGGGACAGTTCTCGGACAGGTTGTGAGTACAGGACAGACGACGAACATGGTTTCGTCGTTGTATGGCTCAGTGATGAAAAAGAATAAGGAAACTATGAAGACGGTGCGAAGGAACCCGCGATGTGGCTGTCATACTATGGTAGACAAGCTCACCATGGCTTACTTTCATGACAGGCACGGCATCACTCTATGTTGCGGGGATGTAAGCTACAGGTGCACCGTGGCAATTGCATCAATAATGGTGGAAACTTCGCAGAAACGTAGTTTAACATACGCGGAACATAGTGAAAACAAAACAGTTTGAAATCAAGTTTTCGGTTGTTTGTTTGTTTTTTTTTTCTTTTAGCCGATCGGAACGTACTTTCTGGATACACCTGATCTGGTATCCCGGCAAAATAGTTTTAAATTCGCTTTTATTTATTTATTTTGTTTATTCATACTGTCAGTATAGGACTGCATTGGAATGAGAAACATATATGTTACAATGGTCACATAATGAAATACTAGGACACTGCGTTTACAATGACTGTGTTGCAATGCATGTATTGGGGGTTTACGTCGCGAGACAACTGAGATCATGAGCGGCATGTGTTACAATGACTCGCAAACGCTTTATTTTGGACAACCTTATTTTGCGGCTTTATTTGGGATTTCTCTCCAGTTGACGTCTTCAGCTTCAAAGTGGACCAGCAACCGATAGTACGCTGAAGAGCCTCCCAACTGCACAATACAGCAGTAAAAAAAGAAGAAAAAAGAGAGCCGCGTCCGGAGAAGAAAAAAAGAACAGCCTTTCTTCAGTGACTCTAATCGCATCTTCCCCCATGCGTTTCAAGCTCACATATTGCCCGCATCTCCTGTATTGTATGAAGACGACGACTGGTTCTCTGAGCCAGCCGGCCGGCGGGGGGCGGAGTGGCTGGACCGGTTGCCAACGAGCGAAAATGACGGAAGTTGCTCGCATAGTTTCAGAATAGACCCCCTCCCTGAGTTTATACAGGCGCTGGTGTTGAGACCTTCCGAAGGACATTGGTGCGCAGGGGTCCGTGATGGGGTGATTGTTAGGGACTGTGGCGGCGGTTTTTGGCAACATATAATCACGCGATACTCGTGAAAGTGGCAGCATTGTCCTGTTCCCAGCGGACTTTTTATTTGCACAGTGTGTTTGAGACGACGCGTGCATGGACAAAACTATGGGGGTTGTGCGCCGCAAGGGGTCCTTACTGCAGACTATAGTCAGTCACATAACAATGGCGCGAATATTCTACACAAGAGGTCGCGGGTACTCACACGTGCGACATTCCCCGGAATAATCCAGTGGAAGATGCGAAAAACGTTATAGTACTTTTCTGCTGCCACATGAGCGCTCAATGTCACGACTTTTCGCGCCCTCCTAATCGTGGGGAATACCCCTGCGGGACAGCCACAAGATATAGGGTAGCAGACGACAGTAAAAAAACGGTGTCGTCTGCTAGGTGCGGCGAGCCTGACATTCCCTCACCATATACGAATGCTAAACATAACACGCTGTACTGTCCCCTGTACGGCATTTTGATTTTTCTTCCTGTGGAATATTCCGTAGGATGACGCTCGCATGAATGCACGGTAACGGTCTCATTCGCTCTCTTTGTAGGCGTTGACACAAACTTTCCAACGTAATCCGTTTCGTGTCGGTTTGTGGGTGGCGAACTGAACCAACCCCACATTTATGCACGCGAGAGAAGGCAAATGACCTGTCTCTTGTTTCCTTCGTTCTCAATCGGACGACGTCCGCGTAGTGGAGTCGCGTGAGAAGACGTCGTCACCTGGTGTCGACTACGAGCGTCGTGTGGTGCATGCACAATGGCCGTCGCTCAAGGGCGTTGCTCGTCCTTGCGCCCCTCATGATGCAGTCCAAGCGGAACAGCTGTTTCTGCTTCGGGCCGTTGATCCATGCAGCAGCAGACGACAGCAGCGCTCTCCTTCCGGTGCAGGTCTGCAGCGTCGTCTGCCGCTTTGGTAGGATGTCTTTCGCGTTCACGGGTCTAATGTCGTTCCTTTTCTTTTTTCTTTTTGTTCAAGAATGCGAGCAGTAGAACTGCTCCAGCTTTTTCGACATGACGAGAACACACAGGATGACAAGGACGGACACACAGACGGCCTGCGTTCCCGTCATGTCAAGCCTATATCAACACGCTCTTCATCATCTTCCTACTTTGTATTCGTGACTCGTACTGTAGAGCGAAGTGCATACGCGTGAATATGCGTGTGTACGCGCATTTCTTTCGCCTGCGAATTAAGCTCTGCAGGATTGTTCAACATTCTTGCTACGCCAGTCTCCGACGTTTGTGTCTGTAGAGCGGAAGACTAAATGTGAAAGCAGTTGATTAGATATATTGTTAATGACCGCCATCTTTATGGACGCAATATAACTCTTGAAGGCGAGTCCATGTCCCAGTTCTATAGCAGCCGTTGATACTGGCGCCAAGGGTTTTGGAGTGCAACATGGTATTACGAAAGCTACAAGCTTTTACCGGTCTCGAAGGTCCATTTGCGTCCTTGTGTTGTTAGAACGAGAGGCTCTCTTACAACTTACAACCCTTCCTTAGAGAGAGAGTGAGGTTTTCGGCGAACTTTCGAGAGGAATATGAGCACGAGTCCCCTTGAAGTCGGCCCAAGCTCCATTTTCTGCATCTGTCCACTTGCGTACAGGTTCGTAGATGCAGTTCCTTCGCGGAAGCTACCGCTGAGTGAACGGTATGAACACGGTGGAAGTGGCGCCATATCTCTTTTGGGGAGGGTGCGGCTCCACGGGGGCTTCTGCGAATCCGCGACGCGACTGGTAACGCCGTCTCGCTTGAGTGCGGCAACCACGAACCCGCATGCAGCTCAGGCTATCGTCATAAAATGGGGTTGATCGGATGACCTTGCCCGCTTTGTTCCGCATCCTTTAATATGGATCCGCGAGCGGAGACATCGCACACAGTGGACGGTTGTCTGTATGGCTCTTCGCGCGCATCACTGCCCGCGGCGTCCGTGCACGGGAATTTTGTTGCAACTAGAGCTAACAACCTTTTGTCAGATTTCCGAGGCATTGACTGTCGTGTCGTGGATGTACGTGACGACTGCACGACGACGACGACGACACGAGGGCTAATTTTTTAATCGCCTAAGTTGGAAGAAGAAATAACTTGTCACTGTAAGACAGAGTGTTCTAGCGCTCATTCATGCACAGGAATTAACTTGTCGGCATGTGTCATTCCCCTCGGGGACATTTTTGCACTTTAATGCTCCTTTAACGGCTTCCCTTTTCAAAACGGGTTTATCCGCAAGTCATCCAGATATATACAGCGTGTAACGTGTCCAGAAATTATACTTAAAGCGAGCGATAAAGGAAAAGCAAGCGGTACTTTTCTGCTACTTGAGTAAGAAACGGGTACTGCTTCACTAGTAGCACCTGTTTCTTAAGCAAGGTTTCACCAACGCCGGTTAACGTTTAAACCGAGATCAACGGTCCCTTAACTTTAATTTAACGCTTAACTCTGCCTCACTAAAGGGAGTTGCTGTCACTGAAACATTCATCACGTCACTAACTATCCTCTGTAAAAAAGAATTGAGTGTTAACTTCAAGTTTTAGCAACCCTTGATCTCGGTTGAAAGTTAACCAACGTTGGTGAAACCGGGCCTTAGTCAAGTAGCTGAAAAGTAGCGCTCGTTTCTCTTTTATCGCTCGTTTTAAATAAAATTTCTGCACACGTTAGCAACCACCCTGTATACACAAGTATGACCCATAATTCCTCATTAAGGTTATAAGGTTATACCTATTACGAGTGTGATCGCTGAGGCGATCTTCTTCAATGAGGGGCTGAGCACACCCTATAGGCACAACTCACCCGTTGCGTTTGGATGGGGATGCATCTGATGTACCCGTTTTTTGGGAATGCGTTTTTTTTTGTTTTTGTTTTTTTTTGGGGGGGGGGCATTGCGCATTATTGAAGATGTGTAATATATTAGCTTCTTTAAAGATTTGACTTAGATTTTTATGCATAGTTTTACTCAGAATATTAACCCACGCATGTTTTGTTTGCAGTTTCTCTTTTAGTAGTTCGATTGGTTTAATTTTAAGCTACTCATTGGAACATATCTGCTTTCTGTCGCTTTATGTACAGAGTTGCCTTTTAAAATTCAAAATAGTTTCGAATAGAAGAAAGAAGGAAAAGAACAACATCGTCATCTACGCATGCGCGTCGCCAGTGGACGGCGGAAAAGGCCAGCATCCAATGGAGAAGTTGCCGGCAGTTTATCTTTCTATCTAAGCAGTATACCGAAACACGTCGCAGCAAAGAAAGGGATTAAACGAGGTGGCTGTGTGCGTGTGATCTCTTGCGGAAGCGTGTTCTGGTTCACCGATTTCCCACCGATTCCGATGGAGCTGCTTTTTTGTTCCACATCGCACACTGCACTTATGAGGAAAGTGGAACAACTCTTCCGTGACGACTGTACATAGTTCGCTCGATTGCGCGCACCAATCACTTCACAGGACCTGTGGCAACGTTTCGCACACACGAATTTAGTATAGTCCTCGAGTTCTTGGTCTTCAATTGGCCACGCAATAAGTTACGTATAGGGTATAGCTAGCCGAGAAAACGGCGAGAATAAATGTTGTGAGCTGGACAGTTTTCAGAATGTGTCGTGCTGGATAAGCGAAAATATTGTCAATAACAAAAGAGCAAGTCTGTGTTAGTTAGCCGAAAAAATGTATTTAAATATAGAGACTGGACGAATCCAAAATTTTTCGAATCCGAATCCGAATTCAAGGAAAGTTTTACAAATCCACGAATTTTAGGATCTCGAATCGTTCGAATCCTTTCTTTAAAAAGACTTTTAAATGCAAAAAAAAAAAAAAAAATAAATAATACGTCTAGTGAAAAGTGTTTTGAAGCCGAATATTTGTTTAATGAAAAACAAATTAAACAATGCTTCACTTTCGGGAGAAAATATACCCGTATAGTTCTTCTTAAACGTAATATATTTAACACGTTGTGCATCGACTACAAGAAATGCATAAATTCTCGAGTCTGAATTATTTCCATAAAACTAGGCAACAATCCAAAGCAAAACCAGGTTGCTTTTAAACTTGTGACGTAACAGTTCCTGTCTGAACTCTTTCAGTCCAGAGCAGTATAAACAAACAAACAAGAAGATACCTGTCGGCCAATGAGGCTTTCGGCGGACTCCCGAGGCGCCAATTTGAAAAAGGAACAAACAAACGTGGTTGGCGGACCCGAAAGATTCGATTCGCCGTTTTGGGCAATGGGATTCGGGTTCGCGAATCTCGAATCCCTGCCTAGGATTCGAGGATTCGTGGATTCCCGGATTCGGTCGGCACATCCCTATATTGAACTTACACTTGCATCTACATGGCTCTGAAAGTATTTAAGAAGGGAATTGCCTCAGGACGGGAGGCGCCGATATTTCGAACAGAGACTCTGTCTCTGTCGTCAACAGAGTTAGCAGTCACTTTTGCAGTAAAATTACGGAAATCTTTCTTGCAGAGTAGATGTATAGCCCACCGATGGTGATCGATATGCATCACGCATAAAGCTGCAGAAATTCTGATAGTGTATACATAGGGTTTGAAATCGGCCTATTCAAGGACCATATACACAGCGAATAAGAGGGCGGTCTTTCCACGTCTTTTTCATTTTTATTTTTATTTTTAAATTCCGTGTTAGCACCGCGAAGCAACTGTGGCTATGAGCGGCATACAGATGTGGACAGATGGAGAGAGGGCTGCAGGATGGAGTGGGGGACAGGGGGGTTAGTATGCGTCCAGGGCCGACTTCAGGAGTAACTGTGCCGACATTCGTCTGGAAAGTCTTCGGAAAACCCAGGGAAAACCTCAGACAGCACAGCCGCTGACAGGATTCGAACCCGTGTCACCTCCCAGTCTCGGCGTGGAAAGCGATCACTATGCCACGGGACCTGGTCTTTCGACGTCTTCCAAGGAACATTCCTTGACACTTCCTCCGACGATGCCGCGAACCCGTTCGATGTGTCCCCTACTTCTTTCTTCGCAGTATGGCTCCCGATTTACATTATCGGAGCCTCCGGAAGGAACTTGCGCAAAATTAGGGGAACACAACCTTCATCAGCGGGAGCTCGTGGACGGATTCAGAACGGAAGAAGTAGGCGATTGCAAAGCGAATATTGATCGATTCTTCCGAAAGATGTCCAGTTAATGACCACCGTTTTTAGAGAGAGCCCGCAGGGTAGAACTGCAGGGTAGATTGTGCAGTTGGCGCAGTTGTTCGGTCTGTTTACGCGTCTGTGCCCGATGTCATTAACGGAGTATGCGGTTAACGTTCCGCTCGATTTTCGCATGGGATGCGTGCTCCAAGTTCTTGGCTTCATGGGGTTGGTTTGAACGTTGCTGTGCGCGAAGAGTGCGACTGTGAAAGGGGCACCAAAAAGGGATTATGCCAGCTTGTTCGCTTTACATCATATTTCATGTATACCGGGTGTCTCAATGAATTACGTCCTTACACCAATAAACCTCTACCCGAGATACGTCATCATGACGTTGGTAGACAGACCGAAACTGAAACAGATCGGGAGGGGAGAACTGGTTTCCACGAATGGGGACTTGTTCGCTGCCTCCTAATTACAAGAAAAGTAGGACCGAAGATCGCATCCCTTTCAGGGATCATCGAAATCCCTCAAGACTGTGGTTTGTTGTCGGGCGCGACCTTGTTCGTCCCATAGTTTCGAGCATAGTTCAACCACGGTTCAACCATGGTTGTACTCTACCAAACCGGTGGCGCTGTCCAACACTATGACGTCATTTGTTTACAAACAGGGAGAGGTCTATAAATTACACGAATGAATTACGTCCTTTTGCGCTTCACTGCGAGCAGTCGCGACAACAATATATAAACCGAAACCAATTAATTACTGCAACAAATGGCCCGCTTTGGTGGCAGATTTTTCTCTAAAAGGCGTCCACTGAAGGTCCCAAAAGGGGTTATACACATTTTAATGCCAACGGCGCCTTGCTTTAGAAGTTAGGTTTTTTTTTCACGAAATTCGAATTTGTATTTAAACAATGAGCGCCTCCCACTCATTCACATGTTGCGCAGGTTGTAGACGGTATCGGACAGATACTCGTAAAAAAAGAAAGCTATTCGATAGGTGCACCGGTTTGCGAATTATATAGCCCGGGAATTTAACTGAGGCACCTGTATATGTGATGCGTATTTCGATTCGTGACTCACCTGGAGTTGAAATTTTACAGTGAAGAAAACTACGGTCGCAATATGGGCAATAGTATCCGTGTGCATCAAAACTGGTGCTGCTAACTGAGAGCCAATTGAGGCTCGTGCTTGTCTGACGCCATCATTCAAGGAGGTAACGATACTTCCTGGCTTTCACGTTGCGGGATAAATGCGATCATGAGGGACCCCACAGTACCCCACAGTGGTTGGTCCGAAGGTCAAGTCTGCCCACCTGAAAGTTCTCTATAGCGTGCGCTGAAATCTCAACAGACGGCGCCACCTGTCTAAAGTCCCTCGCGGAGGACGACATGCCTCTATCGTGCCGCCAGATTGCTGGCGGATTCGATCCCGGGACCTTGACGAAGACTAGTTGTCGTTAACTATGCCGCGTCACGTTAACTCATTGCCACCAGTATACAGAAGTTCCAAACTAGTTCCTCCTATCGATCTCAAACGTTGCGCCCTCTGTCGCTTACAAAATGAATCCATGTTCATTTGGGCTTCTTTTATTCTGTGTTAGCGCCGCGAAGTAACTGTGGTTATAAGCGGCGTACAAAGCAGATGGAGAGAGGACATTGACAGGATTTGAACCCACCACCTTTCAGTCCTCATTGGACACCGAAAGAAGTCTTGAGATTGGCGTCGATTTGATTATGACGCTGTTCCAAGTGGTCTTGTCCGACGGGCCATTTTACTTGTCCGGAATGGAAGGTTCTTAGCGCTTGAGTAGAGTCCTAGCTGTAACTACGTTTTTTTTTTTCCTGTAAATTGCGCGGGAAAGTTCTGTGGGTACTTTGGAACATAAAATACTTCGCGAGCGTTCTTGGAAAAGTAATCTCGCAGAACGTGAGCTCACGTCGTAGGTGTCCTTCTCGCGGTTCCTTCGGGTCGCAAGAAGTACGCTATCACAGTCGTCGTGACACCTTCGGGGCTCTTTGCAGCTCACTTTGTAGTGAAGTCTTACACACTCCAGAAAAAAGAAAGAAAGAAAAAAGTGTCGGTGACCACGACATAATCTTTCTCCCCCTCGTTTTATTTTTGTGTCCCACTTTTTTTCAAGAATGAACCACCGCCCCTGTTACGCCATTGGCTATTAGCGAACACTGGTACGAAAGTAAAACACGAAGTTAAAGCACCCCGCCGTTCCTGGTAATGATGTCGTCTGCCGTGGCAAGTACCTCCTGCTAACCTGCAACCCCGAGCATATCGGGTGAGAGGCAATTAAAGCACCCCCCACGAACGAGCGAGAGTTTCCGCTATATACAAGACGTGTGCTTTGCTTTTCTTTGCAGCGGCCGCGGGCAATGTATCCCACGATTCCTGCTACAGCGCGCAATTTCTGTTACCGTCCTCTTTTCTTTCTTCTTCTTCTTCTTACTTTACTCTTTGTGTGTCGGCGAGCTGGTTGGGCTCGTGAAAGAGTTCACTGTCTGCTCCTCTGTCCAGTCGAGTAGTGGAGTCTTTTTTCCTTCCGATGATGGCCACCAGGGCGATTCGTGGAAGGACAGCTGTAAGAGAATAAGAGTGATCCAGGGACAGCAGCACTTCACTTTCTCTCCTTCTTCATTGGTATTGAATATATGCACTAGTTCAGCGTTGCATACCAATCTGGACATCTTTCCCAGTATTTTTGCTGACTGGTACTATTGTTTTCTTTTTTTTTGTTGCGCTATTTCGCTGTATTGCTTTTTTATATACCAGTTCTGCGTGGATATTTCCTCATGGGGTGCTTACGTTATGCCCAGTAGCCCGTAACCTCGTGACAGCAGATCAAAGATAGAGAAAAACAGTAATCGAAAGAGAGACCGGCTAAGCCTTTGGGTTCCGGGGACAATGTAACAGGAGAAGGAAATTACAGTCGGCCTCTGTATAAGGCGTCGCGTTCCTCGTCGTCCATCGACACTTGGATCGAAAGTGATTTTCTCGTCCGGTTTCATCTTCTTTTTCACGAAACGCCCTTTCCCGTTCCAAGAACGACACACAATAAATTCAGTTCGCTTTTTTTTCCCCTCCTCCTGCTTGTTTCTGTACTCTTACGAGTCACGCGCGGTTCTTGTGATGTCAAACGTATGGAACGTTTTAAAAGGGCAGGAATTTTGTCGGGGGTGCTCGACAGCAGACGATAGCAGTCACGCATTTGACGCGGATGTCATCCGGCTATTTTAGAAGGATGGAGGGGTCCGTATGCGAAGTGCAGATGTTGTTACCCTTCCTCTTCTTCCTCATCCATTATTCTTGCCTCTCTTTTGTTTGGGTCCGCCTCGCCACGTTTTAGCGTACGTACGAAGGTAACGTTCCGTTGCATTCGAATTTTATGATGCTTAAGGGAATTCTGACAGCTTGATAGATGAGGTTGATCGTTTCATGCAGCCATTGTACTATACTATAGGGGAGTGCGGATTAGATCGACAGTATCCACAACGGTATCCGCGCATATGTAACTGCAACTGCGCTCGTTGAAATTGGAGTATCTGCATCCGCGCGGATATTGAGTATATCCGCACATCTACGGACATTCTATTTGTAAGAATATATCTCCAAAGTTTTTCGTGGACGTTATGTCATCCGCAGTCTGTTCAATAATGCAATACAATAAGATACAATAATAGTAGTTCAAGGCACACCAATGCAAGGGATGGCACACTTCGACGCCATTTGGGACTCTCTGCGTGCTCTCTCAGTCGTGGCCCCACCTAGGGGACGTCACCGGAGACACTAATGCTTATTTACAGATAAAAGGCGAATTTCTGCGCGCTGTTTTATCCGTGCGAATATCGAAACGTTTTATTTCTATCCGCAAAGCAGGATCGTCGCGCGGATATCTGAGCGGATCCGCGGATGCATCTCTTACCCTCTTTGCTATAAAACTTGGAATGCAGATTGAATTACATTCTACTCCGGCAGAACTGGGGACGAAGTGTCATAATGTCTACTATGCGTTGTTGTTGATGATTATTATGGTGATGCGTGCGGTCACGCTCTGCGCGCAGTGACATGACTGCCGTGGGAAGCATTTCCTCTATTTACTATAATAATGTCATTTCCTCTACGACAGAAAGTGTGACCACTGCTTTAGCACGCACCGCACCAAACGATCTCGTGTGACCATAACATCACCATCTGAGCCTTCGCAGGCACGTGATAGAAACATTGACGTAATGCGCTAGAAAACCGCTGTTTGTACAGACGGAACGAGACCATTTCTACTCTCTTCCAACGATGATAACTCCCGACTGGCCCACCCGAAAAGTTCACTGGCCTTGAGTAATATATACCCCGTTGAAAGAGGGACGCCACATTTGTGCCGCTTCCATCAACGGTCCGTATTGTCTTCCACGCATTCCCCCAAAACACTAGCGAAATTATTTTCGACGAGTCAGCCATTGAACGGAGTGGGGAATCGCAACACCGCCGCAACACAAAGGGGCCATTTTCTGTCCTCTGATGGGAGCGTCACGGAATTCTGACGCACTCATTTTCTGTAATGTTGCACGGTGCTCATATATGCCTATATAGCTTTCTGTCCAAACGTGCACACACGTACAGTGGGTGATCATAATGTATGAAGGTGTGGTACAGTCCCGTGTATTGTCTGCGTTTCAGTGCAGGTTTCCTTATTGGGAAAGTAATGGAGTGGTAAGGGGCGACTATTGTCGTGGTGCAGCTCCCTCTAGTGAGTCGTACTGGAAACGAAAATGTGATTACGTTGGGAAGGTTAGGGGAGGAATAAACGTGGGTATCGCAAGCAGCGCTGTGGCGTAGTATTGAACTGAGATGCTGGGTTCTGTTGCTTAAGCCGTAAAAGCGGTAAAAAGTTCTCCTTTTCATTTTTCTGCTTTTTTAGCAGTGTTCGCGTGGTAGAGAGGATTAGTGTACGAAACGGAAAATAATGGTTCGGAACAGCTCAGTCTGCTTTTCTATACATGCTGCTGCAGTTCCACCCTGTATCCGGAATTTCATGTCGGCATAAATTTTTCTATGTTTTATTTAGGTGCCATACAGCGTTACGGAGGGCACTATAGTTTACCAATGGATACACAAAAAACAGTGGAAATATCATGCTAGTAGCAAAAAGTCGCGTGGTTACGAAACATTCATGTTCTATTCACACAGTATTGACCAATTCACTCGATGGAGACGGGGAGGGGGGTTCAAGAAGGGGAATATGACTCAATTACACTCCATGATCTGTAATATAGAAGATTTTATTTAGTCCTATCAAACGCTATTTCGCACCACGTGCCCCGAGGCATGTCGACGCATCAAGCAAAGTTAAACATTCATTCAACAGCAACTACCATAAAGATTCGATTGTGATAATAGGGTGTTTTCACATCATATCAAACGAATGCCGAGATTATCTAGCATTTGCTCGAAAACGAAGCCTTGAGCTGCGTTTTGAAATCCGGTCCACTGCGTACCCATCTTTCATCCCGAACACACTTCGTCATTGTCGTTCTCACATTTGCTTTTATGAAAAACGATGGTTGTCGCATTGAAAAATAGCGCACTTTGTCATATTTCAGTGCCGCTAGCACGAAAAGTGACCACCAGCGGGAGGAGCTTACGAGCATGCCACGTCACCGCACGTCACAATGTGACGTAGGTGAATCGCCTCTCCAGCTGACTGCTCGCCACCTAGCGGACACCAGCTGAAGTACTCAATGAATGATAGTAACAACAGACGACAAGTATATTTCATGCTCGCCCGAAACTGCCGCAACTCGTGTACGATAGCGTTTCCCGGCTTAAAGATCTCGAACAGCAACAGCACTGCTCAATTCCACAGAGCGAAACGCAGATTATCACAGGAGCGGCATGAACGAAAAACGAAGACAGCAGGAAGCCACGCGCGAGTTATGTTATTTGTACAAGTTTTGAAGCGTGTCTCGTGGATGAAGACATGAAGCAGGGCGATTTACTCATCGGCAATCATTCTTTTCTCCGCCATCTTGAGGACGACGCGAGCGCCTCTGTAGGTAGTTGGAGAGGCGAATATTCCCCATGTGTCAACATGACGGCGAGCGACAGTCGAAAGACACCTCAAATTTCATATTCTTCTTTTGTGTGTGTGTGTTCTTCTGACGGCGGGTAGGAGCCTATGTAGGCGATGACTGTGAGGTGCAATTTGTATCCGCCACTGGGTTCAACTTGTACGGCCTTCACCTGCTCAGGCCCGCTACAGAACGTGCTGATCTGGCTGATAGTGATCTGGGGGCCAGTGGCCACGCACACAAAGAGCCCTCGCCAAGCACATGGTGATGGCATTTGGCGATAAAGGTTCTTCCTATGGAGCTTCCTTTGTAGTCGACGGCCGAAGCGTCCCCGTCTGCTGACCCTCTATCTACGCTTCCATTGGTCATAGCCATGACATAAGGATGTCCTCCGCCTCTTTGTAATACTGTTTGAGCAGACGGATCGCTCTTGATTGCCGATACGCCGATTAGACTTGTCTGTGCCACCCGTAATTGTACACAATTAAGCAATACGCTGGGTGACGGGGACGAGTGGAGACCCCATATACTTACTGTGGACTACGGAGAAACGACATATACTGTGGTTTTAAAAGTGACAATCGATGTCTTTGGTACATGGTGCACGGTAACTTTTTTTTGTCACAGTTCGGGTGTGAATGCCTTGTCCTATGGCACATATCTCTGTGGTGTAATTGACACACCATGACAGGAGGGTGTTCCGGAAAATACCCTTCTAGATTGTGTTAAGGGAAATGCCTCAGGACGAGAGCCATCGGTATTTCGAACAGCTGCTGTTCTTTTTTTTTGTGTGTGGGGGGGGGGGGGGGGGGGGGCGAGAGAAAGACAGGACGGTGCCCTTACCTCCAGAGGCCATCGGATCGTCGTAGAAGCGTAGAAAATCTAGCGAACCGGTACGGAAATGTTGAGGGAACTTCCTCAGGACCAGAGTCGCCGATATTTCGAACAGGGACTGTTCCTTTTCTGGGGGCGAGTAGGGTCAGGACGGTGCGCTTACCTCCTAAGGCAATCGGATCGTCGGTAGCGAACGTAGAAGCGTAGGAAATCTAGCAAACCGGTAAGGAAATGTCGAGGGAAGTGTTGAGGGAAGGAAGAACAGTCTCTGTTCGAAATATTGGCGGTTCTCGTCCTGAGGCACTTCCCTCAACATTTCCTTACCGGTTCGCTAGATTTTCTACCCCTCTACCTTCTAGATTGTATAATCCGCAGAAAGCGACATTGCATCCTCTGCAGTCCATGTTGCAGGCATGTTCTGCAGGAAATCCCATTTCACGGCGTTTATTTCATTTCAAACACTTGTTTCAAATAGGTGTTGTGCAAGCACCTTTTTCAACACTGCTATTACACTTTTCAGTTGAGCGTGCGAGTATAAATGAAGAGTGTCTATCTACAAAAATGCCCTATTTTGTACGCCCAAAAGGTGTAAACAATTTTGCTGTGTAGCTGCAGGAATACGCAAAAAAAAAAAAAAAAAAAACGAACGAACGAATCACTTTGCTTCTGTGTCCCTTGTGAGTTGTTTCGATTATTTCTTCAATTACTGCGACTGCTTTCTAGATATGAAACCTACTTTTACGGACATGCTGAATCTTGCTTTCCATCGTCGAGTTTCTATTCACGCAATTATAATGGCATCAACTGTCTTTCGTCACGATGATTCCTCTGCGAAATCCGCAGGGACTTGCACAGAAGAAGGACGAACGCCACCGAACTGTTGAAAACGGATACGCCGTGCACCCGAGAGTCAGTCCTTCTCGCCCATCTTTCTGTCGTCCGCGAAAATCGCCGCGGTTTTTCCTGAGTCATTTCCGCGGCTCTTTTACGCAATTCAGCAATGCACACGAAACAGCGCCCTCTTGTGTCTTTCTTCTCTTTAGCCGGCATATGGCGTTGAGTGTCCTTCTCGTGTTATGCGTCCAGCGCACAAGAGAAGGAAGTGTCTGTATAGTGGCAGACCGTCAAACGGCGGCGGCGGAAATGGCCCAGCGGCCGGCACCACTTTGCGTGCTCTCTGTCTATATGCACGGCTGACTTCGTTACACATATACACAGAGCGTAGAGATTGTGAAATGCAGCCTTCAAGGACCTCCTCTGTATAGTTTTGTGTTTGAGTTCCTGCAAGCTTCGGTATGTCTCGTAAACTTGATGACCGCGTCCCTCTCCGTCGCCTTTGAAAGAACGAGATGTTCTGTCTTCCTGTTTCACGACACGATTTCTCTGAAAGAAAAGTTTTGCGGAGAGCCTAATGAAGCGCCAGGTCCTGCCCAAACCGAAAGTAATAAAACAGCTGCAAAATAAACTCTAAATAAATGTCATATGACTATAAAATGAGCAGTTGCCCGCGGGAAACTGCCAAGGCCGAACATAGACTAACTTGGACATAGAAACGCAATCATCGAACTTGGACTAACCTAATAATAAACTAACCAGTATGCAGCTCCGCCGTGTCCGGCCAGCTAAGCCCAAACGGCTGCTAAAATGTGGCTTTTGTTCGCTAAAACGACTTAGACAGATATCGAAAACGTGTGAATTTTAGTGGTTAAATGGTCATGTCGTGCTTTTAAACGCGGCGTATCATCTTACGTAGCTATCTAGCATTCTCATTGATTTTCCTTGCTTTGAGAAGGTGATTGTCGAGATCGGGAATTTCGCAACCAGCAATATCGAGGTCCTCCCGTCTAACCTCGAAATAAAGTGACCGAAATTACCGTTGCAAAAAAACTGCTGTAAGCAAATGTTATCTGACTATAAAATGCACAGTCCGCGGGAAGCTGCCAACGGCGAACATAGACTAACCTGGACATAGAAATGCAAAGCCGAACTTGGATTATAACCTGATAATAAACTAACCAACATTCTGCTCCGTCGTGTCCGCCCTGCTAAGCCCAAACGGCTGCTAAAATGTGGCTTTCACTCGCTAAAACGATTTGACTAAACAGTGACGTGATGTTTTTTAAGTGCGGCATATCATTACCGTAATTTCACGCGTATTAGCCGCGGCTTATGCGCGATTGTTTTTTTCTCACGGGCGCTCTGCGGCTTATCTACCGGTGCGGCTTATGTGATGACTATTTTTTCCTGGTATTTTCCCTTACGTCGGTTTTAAGGAACGGGCCGACAGAGTTTCTGGAACAGCAGTGCCCTGCCGATGCAGGAACAGAGCGTAACAGGAACGGGTCTACATTCGAGTAGATTGATCTTCCTGGTGCATTCCCCCAAGCAACTTTAACGAAAGTGGGGACAGGGATTCACGTCTTCTGGAAGACCACTGACCCATCAATTCCAGGAAAAACGCCCAACAAGTACACAAACCTCCTTTGTTGTACACTATGCCGACCCTGGAGTGTGGACCACAGGGTTTATGGCCTTCTCTATGGTCTCGTTTGTCGCACAAATCAGTCGTCTCGTACTGCCCGCGGCTTATCTGCGAGTGCGGCTTATCTGCCAGAAAATTTTCAAAACATTCCTGAAAACGCGTCCTGCGGCTTATCTGCGGTGAGTATTATACGCGTGAAATTACAGTACGTATAGCAATCGAGCACACTCCTTGATTTTCCTTGTTTCGAGAACGTGAATTTCGAGATCGGGATTTCACAACCGGGAATATCGAGGTACTCCCGTGCAGAGTATGCCACTGAATGACACTCCATTCCGTATCATTTGTCCACCGAGATCTGTGTTTACGGAGCATTTCGAAAAAAAAAAAGCTGTTTTGAAACCGTGATTCCCCACCAACGACCGCAGGAAGTATTACGTGACGAACGTTATCTTCTTCGGCGCCCACGCACGCTCGACCCGTTTACTAGCCAGCATTTTAGCCAGGGAGGCGTGAATCCGTTGGACTCCTCTTTAAACGCACGGGTCACGTGCAGACGCCGTGCAAGACGAGATAGGTTGAGTTCGCACGGGGGACGATTACTGTGTCGGCTTTTTTCTGTTTTGTATTTCTTCTTGTTTGTTTTGCATATGCGTGCTCCCAGTCGTCCGTCCCATTGTCCTTGCTCACGCGACACAGATAAGGGACCGAAAGAAAGCCGAGGAAATTGGCGAAACATTCGTTCCAGCAAGAACGACCTTGGCCCACAAAGTGGAAAGTAGTAAGGGCCCCCAAGTTGACGACACTATGGTTTGTTATTGCACGCCCACGCTCCTTGAAGGGGTCCAGGATTGGCTGTCACTCGCGTGACTTATACGCATTGCGCTACGGCTGTACCGAGACCAGCTGACCAAAAATGGAGGCCAAGACGATGTTTTCGTAACGAACTCTAATGCAGGCTGTTCCGTCACCTGTGGGAAATTCAGGGTTGTGCCGCTCCCGTTCGTTCCGCGTGCAACTTTCACGATGGCGGATTGGAGACCGTCTTTTACAAGAACTTAAATGGGTTGTGACACTTTGATAGATGTGGTTCATGACATCATGCACCTGTCGTACTTCGCGATATACATCCCCTTGAACGCACGTATACTCGTCAAGCTCTGACATCAGAGCTCCAGCCATTCCCATTGGTGGTCGTAAACACGTGGCCTCTCTCGCGCTTCGTCACTGGCGGAGACGGCTGCCCTGACGTCAGAACCGTATGAGTAGTACGGCACTGGCGGTGCCAATTTTCTACGCGGTTATTACCCCCTTTGCTGCAAAACTTGGGATGTGGGCTCACGTGGAGGCGAATAATTGCATTTTATATTTATCCGAAATAACCCGAGAAGAAGTGCCGCAACGCCTGTAACTACAATCGAGTTCAACCTAAAAACGACACGTGTAAGCCCCTCCCTGCACTTGTTCCTATTGGCTGCGATACTTAGCTGCATGACCACGTTGCAACAAGTAGTGCGCCGACACCGAAACTATCATAGGGGCCCCATCTAGGTGGCACATGGTGACGCTGAAGTTAGCGTGCTAGCCATGTCGAGACTGGGAGGTACCCGGGTTAGAATCCCGGTGCCGGCTGTTCTGTCTGCGTTTTCTTCCTGGGTTTTCCCCAGATGCTTTCAGACATATATCGGCACAGTTCCCTTAGAAGTCGGCCCAGGACGCACATTCCCCCAGGGCGTCAGTCGTGACGTTGCCACGTCTGTGAGGTTGACAACGGCGGGACCTTTCACAACCACCACCATCTCCTGCGGACTCATGCCGGTCTACGAGTACCCCCATACTTGTGAGTGGACAGCATATAAGTCACGTGGTTTTTCTAAACGTTACCCTCTTCCCTGCGCAGAGGCAAACTGGCGTAACTTAGTCTACCTCCCTGTCTTCCGCAGCACTGCCGCCCCATCTCAGTGTGTCCATGTCTGTAACAGCCACAGTTGCTTCGTGATGCCTATCCCTGCGTCTTCTCTTTGCTTTTTGATGATAATTCATTGCTCTTACATCGCAAGAAAGCTATGGTCATGAACGTCGCCACAGTGGTCGGTTAATTTTGCCCCCGCGAGGGTTCTTTGACGTGTGCCAACATCCAAGGTACCCTATTTGACGTTCTCCGCGGAAGACGGCGTTTTTAAGCAACTTGCACCCTACCACCGAGTTGCTGGCGTCCTCGACCGGGATCGAACCCGTAACATTGGGGTCAGCAGACAGACACGCAACCAGCTGATCCACCGAGGCTAATCCGTTAGTGATCTGTCTCCGCACCGACCAGATCGTGTTGTTTCGTGCAGCAAGTGCAATCGATCGTTGACAAAGTTACCGACATGTCTCCATCGACCTTGGCCGAGTGACAAATACCCCAGGGGGCGCGCAGTCGACCTTTTGGAAGAAAGATTCTTTTGTCTCGCTGCGGAGCGTCCTTTGTTTAGGCCGCCATTCATTAGCTGGCCACTCTTATTGTCCCCCGTTGCATAGGTCGCGTCCCTTCCTGTGGGACTATCTGCCGCCCTCTAGAGTGCCGTCCCCCCATTGTAACCTGGTGGATTAATCGGCGGATTAACGTGAGGTCCCCTCTGTGGTACGCGGAAGACGGTTTTATAATTGAATAGACGACTGTATTAAAGATTAGTCGTGGTACCTTTTTCTCTGTATCACGAGCGTACATCCACATTGTTTGGAGGATAACCTACTAGACGTTTGCGGAGATGAGCTTGCTCCTTATCTCCAAGTTCAAGAGATGATGACGTGCGCGCGGGAATTCCCTGATGCTGACTCGTTATCGTTGGGTGCTTGAAATCGATGTTTCGTCAATGTCTTCTGTCCGCGCTGCTTTGAGTTGATAAAGGCCGAACGTGCCTCTCTGCTCTGAGCGATAAGATTGGAAGCCGATTTGCGCGAAAGAGGTTTGTTGTTCGAGAACTATTGGGTTCTACTTGTTTTGAAAGGCTTATGAGGGGTACGTAACGTTTCGGTATTGCCATTTATGTCGATTCTGGGGGTACCCTGCTGCTGAAATTCCACGTGTCTCGTGAATAACGTGCGTGTACCCAAGTAGATGGCTTTCCCACGATGGCCCGAGGTGCTGCGTAAAATGTGGTCGGGCACATAAAATTGCTAGGTGCCCGCCGCACGCGTTTCTTCTTCTTCTTTTTTTTTTTTTTTCTTCTTTAGGTTGTGTGTGAAAAATTTGCCGACGTCCTATAGGTGGGGTGCCATAGAGTGCGCCGGTTCACCAGAAAGAGAGAAATGAAGCACGCGTATATGTGGGATGTGCTGGTTCACCAGAAAGAGGGAAAAAGCACGGGTAAAGCTATGGTGTGACCAGTGCCGTGTGTGCCAAAGGGAGTCTGGCCATTAGGAGGAGCCTAAAAAAGAGGCTCGACCTGTCAATCAAACTTAGGCGCATGTAATTGGTTACCGTTTTCCATGGGGGCTGCCATGACACCAAATTTTCTCCAAGATGGAGGATGGTGCTTGGAAGGGCGAAGCGGAGATTTCGTGACAAAAAAATTTCACAGACTAACGATGAAAGATGAAAGTCACTGAAAAGGTTAGCCAGCTGTAGGGATCGAACCCACATCTTCTCAGCCATCTCCAGCCTCAGAACATCAGTTTATCCCTTGTTTCACAGACTACTTTAATTTCATACTGTGATTATATATCCTCATGTACGCATCTGCAAAATCAGCTTCAACTTTCGCTCCGCCATCATTAATTACGTGAAAATGGGATGTTTCGTCGCTAACGTTAGGCCTAGTTAAGATCGTGATACCAGGAAAATAGCAAGAAGGACGACCCGTATACGTAGGATTTTGCATTATATAATTGCATTTTATTTATACATACATCTTTGCTCATTTTTGATTCAGTGTACTTACATTACGTGATATAAAACTTCATACCGGCTATCGTCTGCTACGAAGAAGCGGTTGTACCGCCGTCCTGGCCAATCACTTCTGCGAGCAACCATTTCTGCAATTCTGAGCCTTCCCGACATGCCCCTCTCTGTGCAGATGGCGTTGATAAAAGTGGGCGCAAAATCCGTCCTTTTGGTCTGTCACCAGTGATATCCGTTTCAATCCGAATCAAACGAGTTTCTCGAAAATGGTGGCACCCAGCAAATAAGGGTGAGGTATAAGTACTGGATGGATGTAATAATAGACAACCGTATTTCGACCTGTGATTGGCTAGACACATCAAAAAGTGGGTGGAGCCTCAGGTATCGGCAGATCTCATTAATGGCAGACTCCCTTTGGCATACACGGCACTGGGTGTGACGTCACATGCACGCCACCTATACTTTCCGGTACACGGTCTTACTTTCTGGTCATATCAATTCTGAACACATTTCGGAATTGGTTCGAGATAACGAAGAAAATGCAGTAATTCTGCTTCCCGCTTTTAGACCGCGAACTGACGATGTGAGATCATGTTCGCATGCAAAGAATGCACGTATAGATCACTGTCAAAATTGTCGAAAGAAATACGCGAATATAGGAAGAGATTGCAACAACCAATTCCTCCAGGATGATCTCCCATCACCACAAAGCTCGAAGGAAAAAAAAGAGGAAGTAGACAGGTAGAACTGTAAATTAATTATATGAGTCATTCAATTGCTGTAATTCTTCCTAATTAATTACGTCAAGAATTACATTCAATATTACGTAATGGTAACTGTAATTGAATTACTTCTGCAAGTAATTTGTAATGCACTCGGAATTACCTTTGGAGCTACTTGGTATGTGATTTGGGATACAACTCACCTCATCAAATGTTGAGTCTATTTCGCAATGTCCCGGCGATTTTCGCTCTTTCACGAAAGACAAGATTATCGTGTACGGACTATACACGGACGCAAAGCGCGTGCAGCAGTCAAAGCGAGGACAGTCCCACGTAATTCGTCGTCGGCGTATGCGTATGGTATGCGCTTGGCTGGCGTATGGCTACTCACCGAGAAGGCAATGAGACAAGGATCTCATCTCAAGTTCTATGGCGCGTTCCAGGTTCAAGACAGATCGGATCCATGTGACAACTTAAAACAATGCCTAGATGACGTCACTGCGGTGATATGTGTTAGAGCACATCCTTCTTCATTGCCAACACTAGGAAGCTTTCCGGTCCACACTTTCAGTGTCTCTTAGTCAGCTGGGTTCTCGCCCTCTCGCTATGTCCAAATTGCTTGGTCCATGGACAAATCCAACCCACCAACACTCTGCCCTAAATGAACTTCTGAAGTTTTTGGACACTGTAGGGACTTGGCTCCTTAGTCCTCACTCTGAAGCGACTCAAAATTTCATCACATTACAGCTCTGTCAGAAAAAAAGGAGTAACGGGGGAGTAACTTCCCACACGTACTTCATTTCCACTCCCCCAGTCAGTCGCTGACTGCCTCTTTCTTCGTGCAGTTGCCACGTAACTTCATCACTGCAAATGGGGACTCCCTCTTGCCGGCCAAATTTTAATGGACAAGTGATGTGTGACATCACCCCCTTCTCGTACGGCGACTTTCGAGTTATAAAATTGTGTACTACGGTGCAGCCATCCATATATTGCATAATTTTTGTTATATATTTCATGGTTTTGCACTAAAACTCTCAGTTGGTGAAGTTCTGACCCTTACGTGGCAGCATATCGTGAAATGTGACCTTCTGACACACTAATTACGTCGAATACTTATCCCGGAGTTTACCCCATTCGAGGATGCGCTTCCCAATGAAGGTTATTGGGGGAAGCTCGGATTTTTTTTTTTTTTATAGTGAGTGGTTCTGTGAGACTACTTAAATTTCTTAGATGGAGGTCACATCCCCTACCTCTTGTACTCTATCATAACACTTCCCTTCCTCTTTCACGCACAAGTTTTCCCGTCCCCATCGAGTATGTACTACGACGAGTTGCTTATAAGGGGATACACAGATATTTCGAAGTCAGAAATTTCACAGATGATCCCAAAGCAGCTGCAGAGGCACTGGCATAAATCGGTTTAATGGTGTCAGCATGATACCTGTAACTGATGTCATGGTTACTCCTGGGGAATGGAGTGAAGTGGAACTCCCTCTTGGAGGGTGTAAGTTTTACTCCAAAAGGGAGTGTTCTAAGTGACAAGCCATTTACTCCCCACTTTTTTCTCATAGTGTGGTGATGAAATTCCCCACTCATCATTTCAATAAAGTTGTTGTAATGTCCACAAGTAATCTGATGACGAGGCTACTGAAAGTTTTACGTTTGAGTGTGGCAAAAACGAAAGTGCTGCACTATAGGAGAAATAATTTGAAAGGTACCTGTCAACCTACTTGGCTACCCAGCAGTGATCCAATGGAGCATCAGTTTTCTTTTGGTGGTATATTTATGAACAGAAGTTGTGGCGGTATAATGAACAAGGACTTGAAGAAGGTCTTGGTCGTGAAGGCCGACGGACCTTATAACCTGACGCATGAGCAGCATTCCCTCTCGCTATAGACGGAGAAGCAATCTCCCTTGTGTTTAGCATAAGTTATAAAATTGCTCTTTTCCCCTGTCGAATATTGTAATATTTCTACTAAGTAATAAATAGATTTGCTCAGCAATTCCAAGACTGTACAATCCTTAAGCATTGTGCTCCACTACCACCACTCTTTTCCCGTCTTTCATCTAGTCCACTAGTCGTTTGTCTTTTCATTAAATACGTAGTTCAATTATACAGCAAAAATATCTATTGAAATCAATGCAATTCAGTGTAACTCAATTCCTCTTTATAGTTAACTGTAGTTGTAATTGAATTACAATTCTTATTTTGTAATAGTAACTAATTTAATTACTCTGAACATTGTAGTTGTAATCGTAATACGATTAAAAAAGTAATTTTACAGGTAACAAGTAAATACACGTTAGCAGTTGGCGCAGTTTAAATAATGTAGAATTAAAAATGTAAAATGCTTTACCTACGGTTATATAAGTAAATACGTAGTAGTAATATAACTAATGACTAAAAATATAGTAATATCGAAGAGTATCTAGAAGGCATCCTGTTTCTCCGTCATGCGATGCATCATCCAGTGCATTAGTGTGCGCGGGCGTTCCATGGCGTCGTTTACTTCCTTGCCTCTCAGCGCCTGCAAAGCGAAGTTTATCCCCGAGAAGGCGACCCTTTCTTCCGTGGAGCACTTCCACCGAGTCGCTGTTGCCAACGGCAAGAAAGGAGAGATCGTTTTTGCGCGTCGTAGAAATAAAGCTCCATCGAGTAAGTAACTCCTCGACGAAGACATTTCGCCAGACATGTGGAAAGACATTTGGAGCACTTTACCCATTTAAGAACATCTGTACGTTCTCTTGTTCTTCGAGATGGAGAAAAGTTTTCCGGGCTTTTTCGCAGTGTCGCCGTCTCCCCCGCCGTCGGCTATGATCTTCCAGGCGTGAGGCGTGCACTATACAATTGCTGCGTTCTGTACGGTTTTCCTTCCAAATAATTAGAGCCTGATGTACCACCGCTGGGTACGGCGTGCTCGGCAGTCTTGTTCTTTTCTTTATTTGAAAAGTTCGGAAATTAGTGTCGTACGATGCTCGAACTTAATATTGCGTATCAAACTTGGGTGCCCGAGGCTTTCACGTTCGTCTTTTGCGTGCAAAGTACTACCGGGCTAAAATTTTGCTTTTATACGGTGTTTCGAACTTTTGCGAGCGTGGTCTGCATCTCTGAGGACGACGACCTCTCTGGGGGCAAATTTCGTTGGTGATAGCGGCTGCGTATAGAGCAGCAGCAGTAAATGGCAGTAACTAAACTCGATTTAAAAAGACTAAGTGTTGTAAGTGAGGCTAACCACCGTGTCGGTCCGCCCGTAGCTCGGGATAATTTCTTTGTATGTTAAAAATTGCGCATTTGTTCTTCTTTTCCTTTTTTATTCCGCGTTAGCGCCGCGAAGCAACTGTGGCTATGAGCAGCGTACAGATGTGGACACATGGAGAGAGGACAGCAGGAAGGAGTGGAGGACAAGGGGGCTAGTATGCGTCCTGGGCCGACTTATGGGGGAACTATGCCGACATTCGTCTGGAAAGTCTTCGGAAAATCCAGGGAAAACCTCAGACAACACAGTCGGTGGTAGGATTCGAACTCACTACCTCCCAGTCTTCGGTACGACCATGCCGCTTTTTTTTTTCTTCTTCTAAATTTAAACATTGCACAGTGGCTTGCATCTATGTGGCTCCATTGCCTCGTACATTTAAATGCTCGTTCCCACTGCAATACCATAGCCTATACTACGGTCCTGAGTATAATAAAAGTAAAGAAATAAATTTGGAGGTTAAAATTGTACGTACAAGATATTTATATCGTTCCGCCTCCTTTTTTTTTTTTTTTTTGTGTGTGTGTGTACATGTTTTGAAGGTTGACTTTTCACGAACGAAGATCGTGTGCAACCGCGTATATCGCGCGGGCGTGCATTGTTGTAAACCTCACCTTGATCCATCCAATCTTCCCATTCGGCTCCAATCGTGACTTCTCGGCTTCTTCCGGCCTTTGTAAGTGTGAAGGGAGGAGGCGACAAACGAGGGAATATAATTGGAATTGTTCTCTGTTCGTCAATTATACACCTTGACCCACGTTGCTTCGACAGCTCCAAGCAGTTTCGAAGCCTTCGAGCTGTTTCCGTCGACTAATTCAGTGCGTGTTTCCCTTATTGATGACGTCACCACAGTCTCTTTCTTCGCGGTCAGATAGTGCTCCAAGGGCGAACGGCTAAGTGGCATTCATTTGAGATATCGGAAAAGGCCGAGAGAACAGTGTTTCTTACGTAAGCACTGTTTAGCAGGCCGGAAAGAGGAACTGCACCCCGCAAGTGCTGAAATTTACGCGCAGGGCCTTCCCTCCGTTAGCATATGTTTGGAGGAACTGTTCTGTTTGGAACTGTTTGGAACATACAATGGGGCTGGAGGAACTGTTCTGAGGCTGGAACACACAAACACCCATATTTTAATGCAGTGTTTGTTTTCTCGTGTGTGATCAGTGTCATGTGGTTTCATGTTGAGGATTAAGTATGCTCCCCAACGACAAACAAGTTGACAAACGACAACTGCGTATACTTGTTTACTGGTAAAGTAAGTGGACGTGTACGGGACTGGACTCGACTTCCTCGATATGTCCTGCGGTAGTCGTTGTAGGCCGCTTTAGTGCACAAAAAAGAGCTTATCTCGTTTTCGATTGTCCATTGTAATGTCAGTGTTTGTTGAGTGTTGTAGCATGCATATGTTCACGTGCACGATCCTAGATATGCCAACAGATGGGCTGAGGAAACAGGATTGGTCTGTAGCTCTAAGTATAGCGAAGGAAAAAGAAAATGTTACTAATAACACCGCAGTGTGCGAGTGCAGAGGAATCAAATTTATGTTTGTTTTTTTACCGTATTTTCCGGTGTATAACGCGCGCGTTATACAGTAAGAAAGTGCTCTGAAGAGGTCCTGCGCTTTATCTAACGGTGCGCGTTGTGCACGGAAATATTTTCCTGCAGAGTTATTTTTCAGGTCGGTGAATACAAATTCTAGCCTCTTGCAGAGTGTGCTGTGGCTTTCCCCCATATATCTTAGGGTCAGTTGACAAAACCGGCGAAATGGAACTGGAGTCCTCCAGCAGTCTATAATCTTGAATTCATTTCAGAAGAGTGGCGTGATTGAGAAGGGACGCGAAACGAAAAGCAGGGAGGAGACTGAAGTATACTATGACAGCGACGCTGATGCATGGGAGTTTAACGGGTTAGACTAAATGTGCTTCAAATATAGCATATACATATATGATACACCGCTTTGGTTTATTGTGTGTACTGGTGGCAGTACAGAAGCTTGTACACCATTGCAGTGCGCGTTCTGCATAGAACATTTTTTCAAATTCGGCTCGTTTTTAGGGGTGCGCGTTATACACGAGTGCGCGTTATACACCGGAAAATACCGTAATTTAAAAAATCAAAAAGAGAGAACCTGCGGCCTGGCCAAGTGGATATACTCTCGCTTATAAAAGACTGAAATATGGCAGTCGTCGAGAAAGGGTCGAGAGTGCTAACCACTACGTTACGCTGGCACCGCTATCTCCCACTCCATCCTGCTGTCCTCTCTCCATCTGCTCACGTCTGTACATTGTTCATTAGCCCCGGATACATCACGGTGCTAGAAAGAAAATAGAAAGAAATCAGAGAGACAACTATCAAGTCCGAAGCTTCCTACCTCCAAGAACAACAACACAGACGATACAGGTATCCTTGCATCCGCTTTATGATTCATTCACTCGCCGTCCTCCATTCTTTGTGTTTCATTTACCTATTTACTCATTCAATTTAATTACGACCTGATAGAAAGGACGCAAAAAAACGTGCGCATGAAAGAGGAAACGGTGTTGAGTGAAAACGTCCCTTTGTTTTTTGTCGTCCCTGACACACACACACACACACATGCGTTTACGTCTGACCGTGAAGCCCTGATGACTCCATCGGCTGCCCCCACCCTTCCACTCATTCTTAATTACAAGAAGAAGAAAAAAAAAGACGTTTCGCAATCAGTCTACAAACCCGTACTAAAAAACGCAAAGCGTTGCGCAAATCGACAGTTGTACAAGGTTGACATCAACGACGGGCACCCAGTGAGCCACAATGGGTATTGCGTTGCTCCCCCGGAGAAGAGGAATGCTAAATATGCGTCTCCCAAGAAAGAAATTGTGGTTTGTCTCTGTGGTGACAATGGGGGAAATGGAAGAATCGTGTGGGATGGTCCTTTGTCTTTGAGCGGCCTTCGCGGCTCACAGAAGACTTTTACGACCGAAATACTACTATGCTGTGCAGGGAACAGCGTACTTCATTTTTGTGTTGCTCCACGTTTGTGTACATTCGGCTATTGTTTCAGTTCCAAAGAGAGAGAGAGAGAGAGATGAGTTTCGAGCGAATGTTGTCGTGTCGTCTGCTTTGTTGAAACGCCCCAGTCATCACAAAAAAATATACCTTGTTGCTTTTCTTTCGTCTACGTTGTGCGCCTTTGTAACCTCTGTTTTTTGTTTCTTGTTCTTTCTCAGGTGTGGGCATAGTGCTGATTACAGTGAGCGGCATCGCGTGGCGACTGACGTCACACGAGGCGCCATCTTGTCGGGCCATGTTGGGTCTAAGGCCGGACGAGCCCAACCGGAGGTTTGTGCCCAGGGTGCCGCCTTATGGTCGGCCCAGTCATCCCTACGCCGGTGAGTAACCGAATAACGTCTTCTGTTTCTATTTTGACCATCTTTTTCTGCTGCATGCGTCTGATATAGATTTGCTCTGGGGATAGTTAGGCCGGCAAATGGAACATCGAGAATATTTGCAGAGCGCGTTCACTGTCGTGTGATACACGCACGTATCACCTATTTTCGTCGCTACAAGTAGCAATGGGAGGAGCCAGAACCACGTGAATACTTTTGATTGGTGTGAATATTCGACAGACGATCGAGGATTATCGTCCTCATAGAGTCACTAGTCTTCTTAAAGTGCCACTCCGGACTCGGAAAACAGCGTTTATTTTATTTAGTCCATGAAAAGAATTATAGGATTCTATACGCGAAATTTCAATCCTGTTTCTAGACGCTGTGCATTTCTGTCAATTTTGAAGATATGTTGAGCCTCCACAAGTTTCGATGTCGCGAGGAGTGGGTGACGTAACCATAAGATGATGTCAACCATAACATGATGTCATGTTCTGGAGAGGGCACTGGTCTCCTAGCTACGACGCTGGCGTCCGGGGAGGGTCACGTGATGGAGAAGTCACGTGACGCTGATCGAAATAGGGGAAAATGGGGGAGGCGTCTTCTCCCTGCTTTGTGTTTTCTCGAAGGACGGAGCGGTCGGAGGATATGTCACGTGGGGCTCCGCTAACGGAGTGCAAAAAGCGGCGCCTCATCCCCCTCCCCCCCGGAAGAGGCGAAGGGCAACAGCGTTGCCAGAGAGAGCCTGGGCGCTCCATCCGAACCTAACATGACGTCACAGTTCTCAAAAATAAAAATTTATTTTCTCTACCTTTCGCGTCACGTAGAGCCAAAATATTTTGCAGGAATGTAAAGTGAGGCAAGAAGATTTCAGTAACGTAACTTGGGTAGCATTCCGAAGACACGAGATTTAGTCCGTAGTAACACTTTGAGGACTTTTAAGCCAGAAGTGATCCCGATATTTCATCTGAATGCAGATCTCACACAAAACGTGATTGGCCCAAAGTAAACTCCTGTGATATCACTTCGAATAATTAATCGATTAGAGGCGTATAAGCTAATTGCACCCCTCGAAGAGAACCATTCTCACTACCGCTGTCACTGAGAACAGTTTTCACAGGCAGCCACGGCGTACAGGATATTTCGAGAGAGAATGATTTTTTTTTAAAATCCGTATTAGCGCCGCGAAGCAACTGTGGCTATGAGCGGCGTACAGACGTGGAGAGATGGAGAGTAAACGGCAGGAAGAAGTGGGGGACATGCGGGTTAGTGTGCGTCCTGGGCTGACGTCACGGGGAACTGTGCTGTTCTAAGTTTGCAAGAAAACAAGACGAACAGAGACAGCACAGCCGGTGCTGGGATCGAGAATGAAATTAAAACATTTTTATGTTAATATTTCTTGCTCTACACGTGTATTTTGAAAATTGTGACTGAAGACACTTAAGTAATTAGTTTAATTAAATTTAAGTGCAACGGTAGACGCCGCGCAGCCGTCGTCGTTTGCAACGATGTCGATACAGATTCTAGCAAGCTATATTCTGGCCGTCGAAAAATATTCGCACGTAAGCCTCGTATTTTGCGACAATATTCCGATTAACCGACAGGGAAATTCTGATAAGTTATTCTAGGGAATAATAAATGGAACTTCCGGTCGTCTATCGTATCGGTAATGTGCATACTAACTGCATTGATTACCGTCTACTCTGCTCCCATATATCACGTTGAGATGCGATCTCCGTGCACGCAGTTTTAGAATTCAGCTACTCGCTGTGCCCCGCCTTTTCCTGGGTTTTCCAACCGACACTTTCGAAGGAACGTGGCGACAGTTTCCTGCGAAAATCTTCTCACCGACACACCACTCGTAACTGGGATCTCACGCGGAAACGAACACCAGTTCAACCACACGCCATTGTTCCCGGATGCTATCTGAATTGTTCCATTTTGTCTAATTGCTCTCGTTTCCCGACCACCCCGCTGACCCTTCCGTTTTGTTTCTCGCTCGCGGCACGGGGAAGTGTTGCTGCTGGTTGATTGGAAAGAGACACGTAGGAGGAAAGATTGAAATGCGGCAGTCGTCGAAAAAGCCACACATCTCGTTTGCCGATGGTATGCGCTAACCACTACGCTTAGTTGGCAACGTCTCGTAGACAAGCTCTCATGTTCTTATATGCACCTTGGCGGCGCGCGTGTTATGTGCGTCTGTGTGTCTTTTCCAGCCTCAGCACAGTTACCTTCTATGATATAGAAGAATACTGTAATAAAAATGAAAAAAAAAGGGGGGGGGCTGCATCTGCCTAACGCATTGATTTGTCTTAAACTACGGTTTACCAGAGGGAAATCGCTGCTTCAACACCGACAGACGTGCTGTAAAATTTAGACGTTGCCGTAAAAGTTCCTTTCTTTCCCCCTCTTTCTTTGTTCTTTTTGTATCCAACTCTGCAATGTGCGAGCTTGTCCTCGAAAAGTTGCCCTCCTCCTTTGTGACGAGCGGAAAGTGTTAACCAGTTGCAACAGAAGATACAAAAGCACGAAATACTACACATTTGCGAAGTAACCAATCAGTCAGCCAATCAATCAATTTTAGTTGCTCCCGAGACCCTCCGAGAATGGCGTGCCAAATAGAGCATAATCCGTCCTCTGGAGATTGAAACAGCGATCTGAAAGCAGGCGAGGAAGCAATCCTCCAATCCGCCAGTTTCATTTGGTGGCGCGTAGGCCGCTCTGCACCTCCACCCTAATGAAATAGTGCGCGGTGATGACGTCCCCCGTGACGTACGCGGAATTGCGCGCGCCTTGTTGGTTTCCCCGATATGAGTGCCGCCTGCGGTCGATAAAGCAGCGACGTGGTCTGCATGCCTCTTCCGTTCTTCCGGCGTACACATACCTCTTCGTGCTCGCTGTGCGGTGGCGAAAACGCACGCGCCTACCGTGCGGCGACAGCAAATCGTCGCTTAGCGTGTGGAATGGCATCGAGAGAGATTCCACGCGTGTGGCCAATGATGTTATGCAGGCCTTCTTCCCGGTTTGCAACCCGGAACTCCGAAAGCTGTCCCACGTACATTTGCAAATGTGGCGCAGTGAGTGTGTACAACACCGCCTAGATAGAGAAAGGCTGCGCACCGCCTCCTCTCCCTCTTTCAATTAGGAGTCAGAATTCGTCTGCTACTGCGATTCACCGTTCTGCGAATTCAAGAACCCGCAACTGACTGCAGCTCCACCTGGAACCTGCAGACTTAAATATTTTGACAAAAAGTGCGAGACCCTTTCCATAAAATCAGTTTTGAGAAAGATTGAGACCGTTTTTGCGCTTTATTTACAAGTTAGTACGCGGGGGACGTTCAATCACAACTCGCTGACGACGGTGGTTCCTCTCCATGGCCACGACCGCTGAAAGCACGTTCGTGATTGGCTACAGTCGTTGAAAACACGCTCCTGATTGGCTGACACTTAATTGTTACATCACGTCGACGAGTGCGCAGGCTTTTTAGATAAAGGTGGTTTTGGTCTCTAGCAGCAGCGGATCCGGGGGGGGATCACCTCCCCCCAAACAGTGGGTATAGATCCGCCCTTGGTCTACAGAAATGGTTAGCTGCCTTGACTCTGCCCTTTGGTTGGCGTGGTATCTCTTTGGAGCACTACCAACCATTTGTTCAGCCCAACGCCTATCCCTGTACAGCAATAAGGATTATACATTCCTACTAACCGGATTCAGGTTCACACGTGATAGGGAATCATTTGTCATACATAGGCTCAACACACTCCACCCACATGGCATTAAGTCAAAAGCAGCTCTAGAAACACTTCGCAACTAGATTTGCTCTAGGTCTTCCTAACCATTTTTCTTATACATAGAGCTTACATCTTTCCAGTCTTTTATGTCATCGCAAACGCTGTACAAACAATGTCAGATTGCCGACAAGATAGCAATTCGAAATGAAAAAAGGGTGGTTATGAGCAAGTCTTGTAATGAAGAGATAGATATATAATTAACTGGTTTAATTAAATAAAAAGCCATCCGAGTTAATTTTTTCCGCCCGAAACCTCACAGAAACTCTCCCCATGAAAGGGCCTGTAAAATTTTTCCGATGCATGCTCAATATCTCATTAAGTATTTGTTACATTCAGAGCTCTCTCCCATCTCACACACAACGAAAAAAAAAAAAAAGCTACCCAGAGTTGAAACTTGCAGTATACACCTTAACTTTCGGTTCCCTCAATACCACCTTGATGTTAATGCCTTCAGGCTCTTAACGTACCAACAATAAACAAATACATCAAATAAATAGATGTAAACATGCATTCGGCTCTGACACACTTCTCCCCCCTAACAAAGTGCTGCCAAGGGTGAAAGTTGTCCCAGGATGGATGGATTTTTCTGTCAATCCAAGAGTTAATTCACAACATGCTACTGACCCTTTTGAATACACTCCCAATAATGAGGACAGTGCCCAGTAATAGAACAGTCTGTTTGAAATGTTGCCAGGTCCTGACCCAAGGTCTTGACTGCATTATGAATTTTTTTTTTAGACATTCTCAATTTTTGTTTTGCTATATAAGATTTGCTTTTCGCTGTTACTCGATGCACGTGCAATCAATTGCACAAAGTAAAGGCAGTTTTATGTGGCTGCATTATGAGTGTCAATTTTCAGCTGGTTTCCTCAGTACTGTGGTCGACACAGGTACAGAGCAAATATTCGTTTTGCACGCAATATTAGTTTCTGCCGTACATTGATCATCTCTAAACACTGCATATTTGCAAGATCTTTGGCATATCCAGGCAGTCTTTGGAAAAAAACATGTCTACACTGAACCACGAAGTTGATGGGAGACCTATCTTTCAGAACACACTGATGTAACAAAGCAAGTGTAACAAGTGCAACACCGATGTAACCCGGGTTTTTGTGGGCTTTCTGAACACACAAGTAATGCAGTTCAAAGACACGCGAAAAACACCTTTCTTGTTGTGGGGTTGGAGAAATATTGGGAAATATGGTTTATTGTGCAAATATACCTGACACAGGTTTTATCAAAAAGCATGAGCAAATGAATATAAATGATATCACAGCGATTAGGTTTATACACCGACACTTACGTGTACGTAAATTGATACTTAATATACCAAATTTTACTACGTACTACAATTTAAGTACGACAACCGTGAGATATACTCGCATAGCGTGGTAGAGAACCAGGCAAAGAAAACTGAACCATGATCTTCATGCACTGCAGGAAAACTGGTGTAAAAAATATATGTAGCAATTCACAGTTATTATATCGGAAGAAGCAAAAAAAGCAGTGTGTGTCCACACACTACACAGCTCCTGCTGCTGTGCAACCTCAACAGCCAAGAACCACCACGTCAATCAACAACTTCGACGGCAACTCTAAGCGAGTCATCCACGATGAACCCTTCGGCCTCGGCTTTCTGTACATCATACAGGCGCTTATTTCCCCATCCGACCTTGTGCAAACCGTCAGGCCTCGCAAGTGGATGGTAGCTGCCATCTCCGGATGTGGGATCGTGCTCGCTCGAGATGCTCTGCCAAAAGTTCTCCGGGTGAATTAACAAGAGCCTGTAGCGCTTGGCAAAAGGCCACTCCAGCTCGTCGTCTGTGGGCCCACAGCACAGTATCAGGAACAACTGAAGGTACATACTGTCGTCTGCCAGCTTTAGCTTTACTTGCAGACGTGCGGCATAGCCGCGGATAACAAACACTTCGCTGCTGCACCTGGCGGAGCCTTTCACGTTTGCCCTGGCTTTTATTGCCGCAAATCTCGGTACGCACCATACCATGGCTTCAAACATCTGTTTCACGAGTACCATTGTGTCCGTCAGCTTCTTTATTCTCTTTCCCACACGGTTATCCTCTTCAGCATCTGTCCTCTTATCTGTCAAGATTGTGCACTGCGTTGCACGCTCAACAGTAGATACAAGTTTCCAGAAATCACTCTTGTGTTCTGCTAGACTTGTTCTGCAAAATGGCAGATCTGTTCCGCAGGCTTTGTTCTGGATGCCGTGGTCGATAGTCTGAACAGACTGAGTTGTCCTGCTAATGATTTCGTCAGCCCCACAGGCCACGTCCTTCAGCAAATGCTGTCTGCCACACTGCGTTGCAGTGGCAGCAGTGAGCCACATCGTCTGTGTTTCAGCGTCTGCAACACATTTATCAGCATTTCCTCTACAAGCCTCGTGTGTCAGAAACACCTCGCTTTGTGTCGCAGCATCGGCGGTCTCTGTCAAATGTGCAACGTCATCAGTAGTGTAGAGTATAACTTCTGCCGCCATTGTCTTTCTTGACTTTGTGTTTGTATTTTCATTATCTGGCACCCCAATACTGCACTGCATAGCAGCATCTGCAAAACAGCATGAAGTTTGTGATCTAGATCCTGTTTCAGTTGTTTCTTTTTCCACAGCATAGTTAACATTCAAACTTCCCTCGAGCAAACCAGAATCCTGCACGTCCGCATCAAACTCTGTTGTCTTATCGACCATTTTAGTGTTGGCGTTACCTATAGCGTCCATCAGCTTCTTCAGCGTGTCAGCCGGGCACACTAGGGAAAATTGTGTTCCCCCATTCACTTTTGCATTGCCATGTTCTTCTGTATGAATTGTGTCAGATTTTATTACTTGACCATGACCCAGTATCATCCTGTCTGGGCATGGTTCCACGCTCAGTTCCACTCCTTCGAGGAGTCTCTCGCACATGTCAATGACGTCACTCATACCCTTCTCACAGATAGAGTTCAAGCAAGATAGCTGCACAACAATGTCATCTGTCTGAGACATATTGTTCAGACACACCAGAAATGTGCGGAAGAGATGGGCGACGTGTGCTACGATGTCCGTGCAGGAATGGCATGGCTGTATCTTGCCCCCTCTGTCCAGGACGTGTGTCTTGGCACTTGTCCCCTGGGCAGGACTTTTCTTCCTCTCGTTCTTCTTTGCGGGTGACCTTTTGACGGATTGCAGATTGAGCTTGACAGGGCAGGTGTTCTCGAAATGGTACAGCATCTTGCTTTGCAGCGTCAGCTCACTGCATCTGCATTAAAGGAAATGGGTTGCACAGCGTATGGATTAGAGTTGTGCAACAATCACTGATAAATATGCTCTCGTGCTTTTAGGTCTTGTGGTGTTTGAAAATCAGGGCTAATATTGGGTTTTATTTCAAATTACGTAAAATTTGGTAAAATCAGGCAATTTCAGGTGACAGAAAAGGGGAAAAACAAAAGAAAAAGCTTCTCGCTTTCAAACACAAGATGCTGAGTTCCCCGGTGCTCGTATTAGTGGCTAAATTTGTATTTTCCCTCTATTGATAAAAAAAGCAGGGTTTCATGCTCATCACGAGGCTTATCACCTTTGAAGGGTGCTGTAATTTCAACCCAGTGACACAAACCTTGCAAAAAAATGTCAGATATTTTTGTAAGAACCTTCTGATGTGGCACAGATTTGTTGTACGTGTGGTTACGCACATGCCACAGTTTAGCCGCCATCAGAGCAATTAACAGAAAACTTGCATGTCTGCTCAAGAACCGAAGGAGACAAACCTTGAACACGGAACGAAGTGGTAGTTGCACGACCGTGCATAGTGATCTGAAAGCCTCGAGATCGGTCCCACGTATTCGCAGCCGTAGGCAGCATTCCAGCAACAGACAGTCATCTCCAGGACTTGCTCTTTGCAGCTGTGCCAGTCTTCAGCCCAAAGAAATTTTGAGCCATCGATACAACACTTGTGCTCACTCTGGGCTTGCATGTCATCATAACAGTTGTCACAGAACGAGTGAGTGCAAGGTAAGGTTTTTATCTTGTTAGGGATGATGCCGCAGAGGCTGCAGAATTTGGTTTCGGGTGACGTGCTGACCACATTCACTGGGCGCCAGGCCAAAGCGTCTGCGAAGCCTACAACGCATCTTGTCACCATTCTGGAGCCTTGAGTAGCGCTGTTATGCTGTGCGGCAAAAAATCAAATTGTATGGTTCTCTTCGCCCGGGGAGGCTAGATTTTATGGTTCCCTTCTTCCGGGGGCTAAATTTTATGGTTCTGTTCCACAGAAGGAAAATTTGGAAAATCTTTCAACTTCAACTTCGTCGACAGTTTAACGTCAAAGCTCGATTGTGTGGCAGAAGTGCCATTCTAAAGAGTACAATCTAGAAACCGCTAGACAAGTATAATTACGAATTGTTTTCCCTTATTTTCTAGCTTTCTGCTCATGTGTGAGGCCTGACCCTTTGCTACGAACAGAATATGCAATAAAAATCACAATGAAAGACAACGAAATTCGTACAGGCTGAACTACGTAGAGAACTAGTTACGGTTTCCATTGTCATGCAAGACAATTTCTGACAGATGCAGCGTGTGGCAATTAGTTGAAGCTACAAACAAGATGAATTGCTGTTGGGCGTTTAACATAAATCTAAATGCTTCATTCTCACCTGTTGTTTCTTGCGTGGGAACGACAAAACATACGAACGAATACGAAACAATACTCCTTGCTCTTCGCGGGTTTTTGCCGTTTTTGCTTTCACTCGGAAGTGACGGAGGGACGGAAGCAGACGGAACTTTCAGATATCACGTGACTCTGCGTCGTCTGCTGCATCGCGTTCGCGCGTTCGTCGAGGGATTGTATTCTAGAAAGATCAAAGGGTGTTGCGTTTCGCAAACACGCATTTAGCACCAACGGCACCAACCACCGGTTCAGGTGGCGTAACTTCGCCAATAATCCTGGCGGTTACCGTGGTACAGGGAGCTTCCCAATGAAGACTTCTGAGGGATGCTCGCATGTTTTCTGTGGTGGGTGGCCCTCTTAGACTACCCAAATCCCAGAGCAAGAGGGTTAGCACGCCCTACCCTCTCCTGTGCCACCATCATCACTCCCCTCCCTCTTTCACCCTCCCCTGGATGCACCGAGCCGCCACTTCAGAGCAGGCTGACCGCACCTTCCCCCTATATCACCCCCCCTCACCACCACCAACAACAACGTTGGTTAGCCCATGGTTAGCACCCAGGGATGCTTTTTGTGCACCTTGAGTGAAATATCCAGACGCATTTTCATTGAGGCAGTTTTATCTGCAACTCAGTTACTTTTTCCAGCGACTTTTACTGATTTTCAGAGTATTTTTTCTCATAAGAAAATAAGAAAAACATGAGCGACAGCTGTCATCAGCAGGTGGCATAATTTGGCTAGGCAACCTCAAACTGACCTGAGTTTAGAGGTGTGCGCCGTGGCTGGCGCTGAGTGCATAAGTATGGTGAGCTAGAAATACGGGTGTGCCAATCGGCCTATCCAATGCATGGGGAAGGGGGGGGGGGGGGGTCCCTCAAATGACGGATAGATCGAGTCGTCGCTCGCAGCGAACCATGCGGATTCGCCACGAACTACAAAGGAAAACTAAGTCTCCGCCTGTAACACCGTGTAAGCAATAAAACATTTTTGATTTCGAAGCTTTCTTCAGCGGCAACTGTTCCTTCTGCTTGCATTTATGGTTGTCAATTAGGGGACAGTACGTCGAAGTCGTCACGTGACCACGGCATACGGGTGTGCTGACGGGTGTGCCTAATGCCACCTAATGGCACACACCTGAACGTCTCGATGTGATAACACATGCCATGCTGTGGATGTTCCTTCGTCACCTTATCAGTAAAGCGCGTGGGCGTGTACATGCTTTGATTCCCAAGTTTGGTGAACAAGAAAATAAATAAGGAAAAAATTTTAAAAAAATACGCTATCTCGTCGACTTCTTGCTTCGACAGACGTAAAATGAAGGGGTTCTCGTGGAATAATATTCCACTGGTGAAAATATTTCTAACATAGAGTGAGATCAGTAGACAGCAGAATGGTTCCTGTTGTGGTTTCGCAGTGTACTAAGGGCCACAACAGATTTTGTTCGTCAGTTTGTGATACTATACTAGCGACTCGAAAGTATCGTCGATTCGCCTATCTTCACCTGCTGAGAATCTTTGTCACAGTTTTGCGGCGTTTCGTACGAAACCTGTCCGTCGTGCCGTAAGTCATAAGTCGCAAGACATGCCACTGTCGTCATATCCCAAGCAGCACAATGTACTGAAAGTCGAGTGCAATAGGGGTGGACAGTATGTGTCTTATCAATGTTCTTTAGTTTCACGAGTCTGTTCAAGGCCTTCCACATACCCGTCCACCCCTATTGCACTCGACTTTCAGTACATTCTGCTGCTTGGGATGGTACTGTGTTAATGCTTGATAGAATAGATTGCTGTATAGAGTTTCTTGTTTCGTCGGGCTGCCTCAGTTCAAAAGCAAACAAATAAAAAAGCAGTGAAGGCCAGCCGCGGTGATACCTGCAACAAAACAACTGATAACGAGTGACTCGTGTCCTTGTTTGTCCGTATCGCATCCCAAGCTCTGACATTCGCACACCAGCGCTCTTGGGCAAACTGTAGTGGAACATCACGTGACTTAAGAAAATCCGCCAGAGCGCGGCCCTATCGCGGACTTAAGCGTCCCTGGAGCATCGTTCATTTTTGGGTACCTGAAAAACTTGCCGATTGGCACACCCATATTTCTAGCCCACCATAGCACAAGCTTCGCCGCCGCCGATACCGCAAGAGCTGGCGGTGCCAAGAGCCCGTACACGTTCTTTGTATTCGTTCTCGTTCCCGCACGTTCTCTGCTTTTTCCGACAGTCGTCCGTTCAGAGCATGCTGGCAATAATTTGTACTTAAAAGCTTGGAAACTTACTACAAAACGACGGCATCGTGTTCACGCCGCACTTTTATATAACACTTAGAGAAGCGGGACGGGGGCGGAGAGGGGACACGCCATAGAAATCATATGATTTCTCCTTATTTCTCTTTATGGTTTCTATGGGTCACGCCGATTGAAGCAGATCGGCGTGGTGCCCCAACGCCGCCGCCGGCACAAAAATAGGAGGTACGCCGCCGACGAAATTTCCCTCGGCGCACATCTCTACCTGAGTTCCCGATACTGAAGTTTGTAACAAATATAACACTGGGTTGCCACCCTGCCACCAAGCGGTGCCGCGGCGAAGCGATTGAGCACAAATCTCCGAACCCGCATGACGGAGCACAATTTTGAAATGATTGAGCTGCTTCGTGCAAATAGAACAACAACAACTTTATTGTGAGATGATGACTGGGAAGTTTCATCGCCAGAGGTGATACTCTACCCCATTGCTGGCGGTAATGTGGGGAATGACATATGAGCCCCTTCGCAGTAATTGTGCAAATAGAAGATATGCAAGTGAAGAGAAATGGTATGAAAGGAAGCAAACAGCCGAGATAAGTTGCTGGTTTGTTGATGGTTGCTATGTGGTGTGTGTAATGGTTCACATCACCACCAGCATTGGGGTAGAGTATCGCCCCTGGCAATGAAATTCCCCATTCATCATCTCAAAAGAAAGTTGTTTTTGGTTCACATGTGGGTGTCTTAGTGTTGGGGAGGGGGGTGCAGAATCTATGCCAAAGAAAAGAGGGAATGAAAAACATCATGGCGTTATCACACCATGCGACCCAAAATCTGCTTTGTTAAATGCACCTTATAAAAGCTCACTAAATAACCCAAATCAATTTAATGTAAAAGGTAACTGTCTGTAAAAGTACTTGAATACATTTTTGGAAACATGTGTAACCGTATCAGCTTATTTTCTCCGACGGGGTATCTGCCTGTATGTATAACTGTAACTCCAGATACTTTTTATAAGGAACTTTAACAACCCTGTGACCATCGACAGAGGTATTTGGTTTGTTTATCGTTCGTGTATTATGTAGCGGTATCTGTTTGTTTCTGCTAGAGGCACCGTTTATGGCGGTCGCTACATTGGAAGAAAATCTTTACACGGGGTACGTTCTTGCATAAAGAGTTAAATTACTCGTTCCAAGTTCTAGACATAGTGTACAACATGTTGCTGTGCGAGTTGTTAGTACCACAGAGTTGTTAGTATTGCTCATACAGTATACAACATTGCGCTCATGACCTTTTTGCAAGCCAAGTGCTCGTCAATCCCAAGAGTTCGACGAAGAAAGTTAATTGATCGTTTTTGATTAACGCTAGAAACATTTATACGTCCTTCCGGTAAAAAAAAAAAAAAAAAAAGCTGAAATTCTGAAATGCACAGAAATAAAGGTGTCTTGAACCGAATAAATGTCTTTTTGCAGTTTTTATCATCTTTGTAATGATTACGAACGATTGCGTGACAATAACACGTAAGAGAAAATGGGCAGTGCGTTTGAACGGTTGCACTTCAAAATGGAAAATTTCCCCGTGAAACGTGGCAATGACCCCGTACTTTTCGTCCTAACTGTGGCGTCGCTCAGGCGTTTCTCATTGGGAGGTGTATTGACTTGGAACGTAAGGCGCAGCGCATAAAAAAAAACGAAGGCACGTATACACGAGTGGGTCGCGTTTATTCCGCAGAAGCCGTATTAGTTCTGCGAACCTAATCTATAGCCAGTCATCTGTCGATGTGGCTTCGTCGCGTCCCTTCGATCGCATCACGGGAACCACTGTGCGGCTTCGCGGAAACCCCGCTTTCACGAGAAAGAGCACGGGAAAAAACGTGGGCAACGGCCTTGGGAGCAGTTTTCGCGTTCTTCATGTCGAAAGTTCCCCATAAGCAAGTGCAAACATGGACGGAACACACGATCAGACACAGGTTGTTCCAGTGTCTCACTCCCTAGTGCTCTTTATTGTTCGCCACGGAATCCGCACGGAATATTCTAGTGGAATGCGCCACGTCCTGTGTTGGAGCATTCGCACAATGCCAGAATATCGGCAGTGGCGTACAGGGCACATATACATGTAGCAGACGACACCGTAGGACTGTCGTCTGCTACGAATATCTTGTGGCTTTCGCGCTCACGTGGCAACAGAAAGTTATGACACTTTGCGCATCTTCCGCATGAGTATTCTGCGGAACGTCGCTCCTGTGAATATACGGACACACTTAGTTCCTCCATTTCATCAAAAGCTTCTCCTGATAACGGAAGCCCATATAGTTCCGTGTGTGCGTCCGTGTTCCATCACAGATGGTAACAGATGAAGAAAGTCTTTTTTTGTAATGAAGAATGTCTGTGTATTGGTTTGAGTGTTATAGTTATAGATTAAAAAAAAACTACTTTTAGTGAATCGTTCTCACTGAAACGGTTGCGCGGAGGGCCATTGTGTACAGGGAGTAGCTCAGAATACATTGCTGCTAGCGGCAAAACCGTTTGCGAACCGTTTGAGTGAAAACGGTTCACTAAAACTCCCTTATAATTGTGTTCCTGTAGAGTAACCTGTGTCTCGTCCGTGTTTTGAAACCGCCGTGGAAATGCGTCCCAAGCAGGATCTGAACCCGTTGGGGCATATGGGGGGGCACTTGTAGCATATACATATACAACGTAGGGTGCGTAGTCACTTTTAGGAGTGATTGGTCAACACAATCTCGGAAAATGTGTAATAACTTAACATTTTTGTATTTGTGGTCAATCGTTCGTAGAGTAAATAACTAATATGCAATTCTCTCTCTCTCTCTCTCTTTGCAGCGATGATGTACCCGGAGTTCCAGTACCGCCCTCCTCCGCCATCCTACCAGGCGTCCATGCAAGAGTACCGCCTCAGGCTACTTCTACTGGACCGAGGCAACGGCGGTGGAGGGCCACCCCCGGGACCTCACCTGCCACCGACGCATTCTTCGGGACATCCCCCGGGTCATCAGCCACCACCGCCTTCGACTGCGCTGTCGCCAGTGTCACCACCTCCTACATACAGGTCACACGCTGGCGCAGGTACTCTGCATGCCAGGTCAGTCACGCCACTACACTGCTTCATGTTTGTGAACAACCTGGTGTACTTTAAAGGGACAGTCCGGTGACGCTTGTTGGTTGACTATATGTAGTTGCGTTCTATCGTGATCGAGTCACGTGTAGATGCCCAGTATGCACGAATTCATAGTTTCTGCGGTAACCGAGAAAAGCAAACCCGAATGTTTCCATCCGTTTTTACGATGACGTAGTTATGAGGCGCCGCCCGTTTTGATGGCATCACAACAAAGCCAAAACGTGATAACGATGATTGAGTCAACGCCACCTAGATACGAAAGACCTGATTAATGCCTCCTCTTTTTCCTTCGCTACGTATATAGTCATGACAATATGTGTCAACGTAGCGAAGGAAAGAGAGGAGGCATTTATCAGGTTTTCCATATCTAGGTGGCGTTGCCTCAATTCTGCAGAATTCGTCTGCTACAGAGATTCCCTCTTCTGCGAATTCAAGAATTCGCAAATGATAGCAGCTAACTTCGCAAATTTGAGCCTATCGGCTAAAAATGAAACACGCTTTCGAGAAAATAAGTATTGAGAAAAATATTCGACGGTTTTCCGCTTTATTTTATGTTCTCATTTACGTACGCGGGGACGTTCATTACTCGCAGACGACAGTGGCTGCCCATGCGGCTGACTGTGACTCGTCTCCATGACTACGACCGCTGAAAACACGTTGCCAATTGGCTACGGCCGTTCAAAACACGATCCTTACTGTCTGACTCTTAGTTGTTACGTCACGGCGACTAGTAAGCAGGCTTTCTCTATCTAGGTGGTGTTGACTGAGGCCTTTTTTGAGATGCGATAAAACGTAACCAGCGAGTTTTGCCTGGAAGCGGTGGCTTCGATGCTGAGCACCACAAAAGCCGGAAGCTGCTGAGAGGACGCCAGGACAATGAATGTACTGGCTATAAAATTCAATCGCAAACAATTGGCTGCGACTTTGGACGAAATATTTTGATCAGTGACTGTGAGCACCATAAGGAAGCATGATGCGACGTTTTCTTACGTTTCGTTCGGGACTGGAGTAAGGGACAAACTGGGACGAGAAATCTTACCGAGAAGTAATCTCAGAACAGGGCCGGGTGGCGGTGCACCTGGAGCTTTCGTACTATGTCCCTGTGGTCTAGGGCCAAGACCGGAGCTTGTGTAAACCCCCCCCCCCTCTTTTTATTACGCAGACTCAAGTCAAAGGCGTAATAACAGTGTTGAAAATGGTGTACGCAAAGCACTCTCTGAATCCCAGTACCCAAAACAGCGAATCGAATCTTTCGAATCCACCAGCCACGTTTGTTTGTTTCCTTTGAAAGCTTTTGAGCGCGCCTCCGGAGTCGCCGAAAAGCCTGGTTGGCCGGCGAGCCCAGGGGCGAGCCAAAACCACAGCGTAAAGCTCCGACATTACAAGCTTAAAATTAACATGGTTTTGCTTTTGATTGTTTCTTAGTTTTATGGAAAGAATTCGGACTCGAGAGTACATGTATTTCCTATAGTCAATGAACAACATGTTAAATAAATTACATTTAAGATATCAAATTGTGCTTCAACACACTTTTCAGCAGAAGGGTTCTTCCCCCTGGCTTTTTAAACTCATTTTTTTAAAGAAAGGATTCGAACCATTCGAGATTCGTAAGATTCATGGATTCGCGGAACCTTCCTTAGATTCGGATTCGGGAAATTCTGGACTCGTCCGACCTCTACTCCTCTGGAGCAGTGTCTTCTGTAGAATGCATCCTTTGTGGTGGCTCTTGCAGAACACACCGTTCAGAAAGCTCTTTTAAAATATGTATGTGTTTGGAACTTGCACCACAAAAGGTGTACCATATAGTGCAAGCCCACGATCTGCTAGATTATAACGACCATCTCATAACCGGCAACCCTTTAGAGGAGCCTGTCCGCACGATCCGCTAGGGGCGCTACTCATCTGCACGCGAGATCTACGTCATGATTGGACAATGGAAATTTGAATTTTGACGCGCAGAAGCGGACGTATGACTACCGTAGCAGACGACAGCAACAAGTCCTGTGAAAACGTGTAGAATGATGATGATAATCAACTTTAGAAACAAGCATCTTCCGTGGGACATCCACCGCTTGTACAAAAATACTAAGGAAAGCTGAAGTACAGAGTATTGAGGAAGCAATAATCGGGCCGATGAGTAGCGCCACCGCTAGCCTCCCAATGCGGCGCTGGGAAGGGGTGCCTATGACCTGGTCGTTATAATCTAGTAGGTCATGGGCAAGACATTTACGCGCGAAATGTGCAAAAGTATGGCGTTTCCAACGAAACCTCACCGCGACGTGCGTACCCGCAGACGAAAGTGGGTACCCTTGGGAAAGGCATGCCACTAGCGCAAACTGGTGCTGCGTACAAGGTGTGGCACCCTACGCGTTGGAGAAGGACACCGAGTGTTTGTTCGGTGCAAACATGCACAAAAATGGGGCCGACAGGCATACGCTTGTGTACACTTCAAGCGAGCGTCCCTGTGTACACTAGGTACATGTATAGCGGAGACGTCTTCTTCCAGTGGCACGTATATATTCTGAGCAGCGCGACTCTATTATATACTCCGAGAGCAAATTCAAAGTGGTAGACAGTTTCAGAATTAAATCTGCATGATCCACGTTTCTCTCACCCTTTTGTTTAAATATATTTTTATCTTTTTTGTCACTGTCATAAAGCTGGATAGATATGCAAGGAATACACGCTTGTTCCTTCATTTTAAGGTCCGCAATTATCTTGGCTTACATTTATACCAGAGTGTTCGGCTTTCCCAAATAAAGGTTGATGTGGGCGTGAAGTTTCGCGTTGATTGCGAAATTTTTAAGGAAAAAGTTTACGTTCTTTTTTTTTTTTTTTTTGCGGAATGCAACACCGGAAGAATCGATGGAAGTTAATGGGATTCCCCTCGAACTCATATCCCATTTTTTTCTTTATCGCATCGCCATCACCCCTCGAATGAGAAACCTTCCGAAAATTTAATTTATTTATTTTAATTTTCGTTCGGCAACCACGTTATAGGTGAACGTGGATAACGGGTCTGGCAATAAAGGGCGCGAAATGCGATTCCGTTTCTGCAGCAGAAGCACCAGCGAATAAAAGAGAATCTATGTCAAGGCGACGAAGCGAAACTCTGTTTCCTTTTACCTTTTTACTCTAGCCTTCGCAAATTCGAGAAATATGGAAAATTAGATTAACTTGAAGCAGATATTAGATGAAGGCCAAGTTAGCTTTATCGTGCAAAGCTGCGTATATAACGTCGTTATCCTCCCGCTCTTTCCTATTTCTTACTTATCTTCTAGCCTTCAACATACAACAGATTATCTCGACTGCGACAAGACGGTTTGAAGCTCGCCAGCAGCGGAAACTTTCTGGATATATCTTTGATTCTATCTACAAACATATACCGTTTTGCGTTTATACTATGCATACTATGCATCCTGTTCGTAACGCGATCTTGGAAGATATCATTATGACTCTATCTTATCGTTGTTCCATGGTCAGGGTGTGCAGGACTTGCTTTGTTGTCGACGCTGAGCGGAATAAAGCTCTTCATCTTCTTCTTTACTTTTCTTTTTCCTTTTTTTGCGGCGGAGGAAGCTGTCACGTTTGCTTTCAATACCTTCGAAGTATCTTCACAAGTTTGCGGAAAACCACTCTGGAAGGTATGCTGCAAAGCCAGAGGAAAAGGTGCGACACAATTGGACGATTTCAAACACAGAGGAGAAAGAGGTTGACCTTGCTCAGCAGTCTGGTTGAAACGACGAAATCACCGTCGCTTTGAAATTCTGGAGACTATATTTCTACAAGGTGAAACAGCAACAACAACGACGCGTGATGATGCGCTTTAAAATTATAAAAGGAGTTGCAAAATATAACGTTCATATGAGAGTTTTAACGCTATGAAGCTTACCCATTCCGTATGTACGTAGGGTACCTCATAGGTAGCAGGCCCTGTAGTTTACTGATCGCACATCTTTATCTATTGGTGTAAACGGAAAAGGTTTCTAATTTTAATACGCAACGTTCCGAATGAATCGACAACGGAAGAACGTTCGAAAAGTAATGGTCACTTTGGTATTCCAAAACGAAAAGGAAAAAGGCGGTATTTGTTTCATAGTGAGAATGTATACTATATAAAAAAAAAAAAAAAAAAATGCGATGCAATGTAACCCGAGCTCTCGGTGTGACAATGGGTTTCAAGGGTCATCGACAATGGCGGCAGCAGTCTCGTTAAAGGTCGGAAATTACTTCCGCCCCACGAGGTCGGGCCGCAATTAAAGGCCACTTGTGACCCAGAAAACGCACCAGGACATCATCTGGCCCGGTCCCCTGTTTCTAATTTGCGGACGAAAAGAAAGGTGACTATGGTGACACCTGGCGAGAAAAATGTGAACTAATATATGGCATGGTTCCAGACGCAATAATATTAATAAAGTTACTTTTTTTTTTTTTTGAGTGAAAGAGAGGTGTTTCACTCTCCGCGTCCTCTGCTTAGGTGTAACATTATCCTCATTACATCTGTCCGCGGACAAGCATAAATACGATAGTTTGATAGGGTTATTGTGGTTGTCGTCTGCTTCGGCGAATCTTTGCAGGCGCTTCCAAACGCAGAAAGCGTACGACCGCGTGCGGCTGCCAATGCGATGATTGGAACAATACTTCACGTGGCAGGCAAGCCTCCTTTAATTTTCCCCGATATCACAGAAGAGTCTCGGAATTCCGTTTGGTGTTCATGGACAACATCGTACGCACTTGTGACGTTTGTGAACAAACGTTATGATACTGGGATGACCATGAAGGCACAGCGGGCGAAATTTTACCGTACGTCAAATGGACCGATAAACCAACCAATCAATTAATCCGAGTGCGATGTACGTTTTGTGAGTACCTGGAAAAAAGAAAACAGAAGGAAAAAGACTTTTTTCTAAACGTACGCTTTTCTATACAAGGTGACACGAATAACTTTTGATTAAAAATGCAGAGAAACACGCCACTAGAGATGCAGTTACTGCATTGGGAAATCGGATATTTTTGAACAAACGAAGACAGTATTGATAAGTTTGGATATAGTATTATCCGGAAGAGTGAGTTTTATTTGTTTCCCGGCACGGTTTTTTTTTTTTTTTTTTATCGCCTTTAAAGTAAGGTTAGTCTTTACCAGTTGTATTCATATCAGGTGTACTCTTGTTCTCACTTCGCAGCCTGTGGCTCTAAACACAATGCAGCAAGAAAAGTATTTCGACAGACTCCGCGTATTTAAAGCTTGCCCCCTCTCCTAAAACAGCCGTCGTCAGCTGTACTCGCTTTTCGTCGGGACAGAGAGCCTCTCAGTATTTCGTTTGCGCTCCACTCGGTTAGCGGAGTATAATATTATATTGTGAACGAGAGCCCAAACTTGGAAGCGTACGATACGGGAAAACCTCGCACAAGGCTGCACATTACACGGCCTCCTTTGCATGAAGACTTTCTCAGCCCCTTTCCCTCATCGAGTATTTTTTTTTTTCCCTCTTTCGCATGAGTGATTCATTGCATGTTCCTTTGTCTTCTTTTTGATTCTTCCATATACCCGTCACGCTTTACTTGGCCCGCTTGAAACGAAAATGCACTGACCGAAACTTTCTTTTTCCTCCCATGGTTGCACGAAAGAGGACCCTCGACTTTATTGCATTTCCATATTATTTTTTTTTCTTTCTTCATTGTGTGTTAAAGAGCCACAACGGATTTTAAAAAAATACGTTTATTTTATCTCATTATATAAATCAACTTCACTCGAAGACTCAGAATGCGAAAATACGAAATGCGAAATGTCGTCAGTGAACGTTTCTCATGAATTTTCGAAAAACCCGTAAAACGTCAGAGTTTCGGATTCTCCAAGAGTTGGTGACGCCAAAGGGAGCTCTGGCGTCTGTCTCCCGCAACAGCACGCGTTTCCGCTCTCCACATCACGTTGGAAAGACTTCCAGCATCCGTGGCGAGGAGGAAGATAGCTACCTTCGATGAGCAACGTTGCCATACACCCGAGTATAGTTTGAGCACCTCATGACGTCATACTTCTGGAGGGTTCCCGGTACTTATTGGTCCCCGTACCTATTGGTACGCTATTGATACCTGAGGTATTTTGATATTTTTTTTATTTCCTTCTGTCTTCTAAAGTTGTGGACACAGAATGCACTCGTTGGTTGCAGTAAGGTCCAAGGTCGTGGTAATGATAGGAAGAATAGGAGGGTAGCGTTCGAATCCTAGCGCTGGTTGTGCTGTCTGGGGTCTTCCCTTTTCCATATAAGGCTTTCCATGGATGTGTCAGCACAGTACCCTCACAAGGCCCAGGACCCACAATATACCCCACATTTTCCGGGACTTCCAGCTGTCGACGTACGTACATCGCTTATAACCACAGTTGCTTCGCGGTGCATAAAACCGCACGCAGCTGGTGATGAGAGCGCGTCCACTCAACTTATATCGTCAAGTGATGCATGCAACATAGTATAAGGTTTCTCGAATCGCAAACGGGTTTCTTCTTATCCACTGAGATCTGTCTCGGAATACTTATTCTAGCGGAAGAAAAGGCTGCGGATATTCCGCCGCGTCTTTCCCACGGCGCCGAAATATCGGGAATGCAGTACCGCTCACTAGCAGACGACAGCGTCGGTCCCGTCATCTGCTACGGAATTTCCGCGGATATCCGCGTGGTTACGAGAAGATAGGTGACGTTTTGCGCGTCCTCCGCTGGAGTATTCTGGAGAATAAAACTCCTGTGAATACAGGGTTCCGGAGCGAACAAAAAAAGAAAAAGAAAAAGTGTATCGACCTGAAAGTTGTTTCCGTCCACTTTACGTAGCGAGCTTCTGTGCGGGCTGCGCGCTTCGGACACTTCCGGGATCAACCTTATACACCTGTGTAAGCGACAAAGGAATTGTGTGCAAACAGGGTGTCAGGGATGCCAGGTGTTGAAACATCGATAAGATGATCCAGGATAGTGTTCTCTACTTGAAAGTGGTAGGCCTGCCTTTCCGCTTTTTTCTGTCGTCTGCTAAGTTTTACTCCTATCAATCTGTCGGCGTGGCCTAATTTTGAAGGAAACAAGTATAGAACGGGACAGGATATAAACCTTGACATATTTAGTTATCGCTTCTAGGCGGGCTGTACAGAATGGTCATAGCATGGATAAGATAATGGTAGTACTAAAAAATGTAGAAAGAGGCAGTACAGGCAAGTTAGGAAGGGGGATACTGGAGACGCCTTCCGTGTGGTTCCCATCAGCCACTAAAAATAGAGACTGAAACACAGTGCAGGGTCAATAGGGATGAAGAAAGCAGTGACAACTAAAACTAAGAAATAAACGCTATGAGATCTACGGTTTTAGGATGTAGAGCGTAAGAGCTATACAATATTGTGGGATTGCCCAGGAAGAGCGGATAATTAGATAGACCTGTATGGGATTTGTTTGGAAAGTGTTCCAAAGTACTGATTATCAGCTTCATGAGTTTATTACTGCACCTTGAGTCATTTTGCGGTGTATTGCATAGAGACTCCACTACGCGGGCAGTCGATATACGTATCTACTTTGCTGCTGAGAATGAACTACTTCCATTGTCGCCATTACGAAACGCAGGGCACGGTGTATAGTACACCGCACGATAGTGCATCATGTTTCTTGCCAAATCATCTGGGATTGCCTTCGTGACCCCCTTTTAAAGTAAGAAGGAAGGATATTCTCCAGTCGGCTTGATTTTGAGGTCGTTCAAATGGTTTACCTCCTCTATTCACTCAAATGAGCCAAACGTTCCCTCCTTGAGGACCATCATGAGAAGAGGGTGAAATTTTTTATCCGGTCCAAGCGTGGAAAAATGTGACGTCAACCTCTACTTAGCCTCAATTGTAGGATGACAATTGGTAGTCACAGTGAGGAGTCAGATGACCATGCAGTAATTAAGGCGCATTTCTTTCGCTACACCACTGTGGCTACACTTTCGCTTTCAAAAACAACAGCGTTTGCTACAACGAAGGACAAATCTAAACGCCTGTTCTGCTACAAGTTTCGATTTGAAATGATATTGTATTACACGAATTCACATTTCGATTGTGGGGTGATGTTTCATCATTTGTCTTCCTGTGCGCGAGTTCGTTTATTAGCCCAGAAACCTCCAAACGGTGCCCGTTTCTACTTGTATGGGAATCGAACGGTTACGCACGTGCCTGACCCATAACGTCAAGCGGGGAGCGTTTAATTCAATTTCGCTTTCGGTTTCGCTTTTGCGCTACGCAGAAAAAAAAAAGGTAGTATTTCTTCTCAGTTTCTGTACAATGTTAGCCGTACCTGTGTGCATAGCTGCCAGCAGGAGTGGGATTTGTTGCGGAATTTACCACTTTCGGCGCCAGAAAGAGACAAGAAAAAGCTTGTACGCGAAGAGTGGGGCAAAAGTGTTTGGATACGATTGCAGACGACAGTAAAAGAAGAAAGGGGGTCATACAAGAGCCGTACGTATCCCCTTGTAGCATGGAGTCGAAGTGAAAGTGACATGTTAACACTACCGTTTTCAACACCGCAACCTGTACTGTTCAAAGAGCCGAAGGACGATTGTTTGACAAGCGCTTTTCCTCTTGCTATTTAGGCCTCCACTGACGCTGCCGGAGCGTGAGTACAGCCGCCCTCCGAGTTACCGGTCGCGGACCAGTTCGGCGGGTGGTATCCTTCGGTCGTGCGTCGGAGGCGACACTTCCAGGAGCCAGGACACTCTGGCATCGCAGAGCCCCGCGTCTCCGACTCCAGCGACGCCACCGTCTGCCCTGCACAGTCGGAACCCTTCTCTCACCCTCAGCACGCTCTCGCAGGAGAATGAAACTCAGGTATGTTGTCATGTGTGTTTGGCGAAGCTTTGACGTGTGTGTCGGGGAGCAGACGATTCTGACGGGAATCGCAATTACGATCGCTTTATCCGGGTTAACCGCTTCAGGTTTCTACGATAACGTGTAATAACGTCGTTATTCAGCCTAGAATTAAGCTCGTTTTTACGATGTTTGACGAATGTACTCCTCTGTCTTGTAAGGTAGTTCTGTAGGGTGTGCACCGCACTCTTTAGGTCATCAGGTTGAAATGTGTCGTACACACCATGCTGTTGGCTAGTATACACAGTGTGTTGGGAAGTAGCAACATATAACTCCAATTATGTCTTCAACAGAAAATGCGTTTTTATTTTGCATTTTTCCCCCTACAGCATCTTTTTAAATGCCCATCACGTCATCAATGCACTGCCTGTGACACAGTTGTCCGGAATCGCCTGTCAGTACTTCTGCAGCCCATATTCTCCTTGGTTGCCCTCGGAAATGTTGTTCCAGTATTGTATTTAAAGAAAGACTTTATGCTGCATGTGTTTATTACTCAAAATAAATGATCTTGCAGCACCTGGAGATTTGAGATGGGATAAACCGCAGGGTGCTGATTTCAGACACGCGTTTCGCAGCAGAGCTGCCGCAACGAAATATACTTTCATCACATACCAAGCTGTGTGTTTCCTATCGCATTCTTTTTATGAAACCCGAAACTAGGAGTCTTTTCAGTGAGGGTTGTTGATCAATAGGTGAAAAAATGCAAACGTCAGTACATCAGGCCAGTGGATTTGGTGCTAACTGCAGTTTTACCCCACTTTGACAGTAAATTTGAAAACATATTTCAGATAAATTAATTTGTTGTCATAGAGGACTAATTGCTTGGGCTGTGCGAATAGTCATTTTAAAGCCGAAGTTTTTTTTTTTATTGTTTGTTAGCGCCGCGAAGCAACTGTAGTGAGCAACTATGAGCGGCTAAAACTGAATGCATATACAGGGTGTTGCACAAGAGAGTGACCCCTAGTTATTAAAAAATTTCTATGTGAGATAAAAGTGGGAAACCTTCTGCATGATGCTTGGGAAGGTTTTTCCCACCTAAACAGGCAGTTTGCATGAGTGCACCTCACTAATTAGGCTAATTACCTTAATTGAACTCAAACTTTTTCCCAAGGAAAAGTAATGCTTTTTTAGCGGTAATGAGAAAGTCTATGGCCACCACATGCTATTCTAATCGTAACTTTAAAGTTTCTTCAACTATTCTTCAGTTGTTCGACACCCAAAATCTTTTCATCTCTACAAGCGTGCTTTCGGATTTCCGCTATCGGCAAGGCATGAAGACACTCCCATGGAAACAGTCTGAGAAAAACTTTTATCATTTTTCTTTTCTGGTAAACCGAGTTCATCTCAACAGACAAAAGGAACCAAACAAAGAAGGAGGCAGCAAAAAGGGGATGTACCTGGCTTCTTGCTGTTTTCCGTGTTGTCCTTTTCTCCTCCGCATACTTTAGAGGGGGCGGGGGGGGTTAACTTGGCCGAGCGAGCGCCTTGAAGAGCAACGGCTTTCTGGCCATTGTTAAATGTTTTCGGGTGTCAAACTTTTGTGGAAATGTTGTGAAATATCCTGTATTTGTGACTGAAATGGTGTTCTGTGGCCATGGGCTTTCTAATTAATGCACAAAAATGTTACATTTCCTTGGAAATTTTTTAGTTCAATTAAGCTCATTAAACTAAACAATGAGGTGCACTCCTAGGAAACGCTTGTTTGGGAAGCAAAAACCTTCACAAGTGTTGTGCAGAAGGTTTCCAGTTTTCATCTCACGTAATTTTTTTTAATAATTAGTGTCACTCTCGTGTACAACACCCTGTATAACCGAAGCAAGAACGAAGGAAATATTTCTATAACCGAAGCAACCACTTTGTTGTATACCTTCTCTCTTCGAGTGTACGTGTGCAGCTTTCTAAATATTTCTGTATATTTGTGAGGTTTATATATATATATATATATATATATATATATATATATCTTGAGAAGTTGGAGTTGGATCGGACGGCTACGTAATTATAGTTGAAATAAATGGGAGACAGAAGACGAAAGTAGGGGAAGTAACAAAAAAGGGGTTTATTAAAACTTAAAAATCATAAAAGTTAGGGAGGATGTCTACGTTACGGCGGAAGCTCCGCCTTCTTCGGGACAAAAGAGCTAAATGAGCATTTAGCTCTTTTGTCCCGAAGAAGGCGGAGCTTCCGCCGTAACGTAGACATCCTCCCTAACTTTTATGATTTTTAAGTTTTAATAAACCCCTTTTTTGTTACTTCCCCTACTTTCGTCTTCTGTCTCCCATTTATTTCAACTATATATATATATATATATATAAGAGAGGTGTGCCTTCAGTTCAAATTTGAACATGTACAATTAAGAATTGGAATCAAATCATCAACAGTTTGCATCAATATTTAAAAAATCTTTAAAAATTTGCACAGCCCTACTGCTTGGAAATTGATGTATAGAGACAATGATAGAGGCAGGTACAGTTGCCTTGAACGTTGTGTTTACTGGTGTGGGTCCGAAGTGTTTATACACGCTGTTTTTCTTTTTTTGGCACGTTTTTCTAATTAAAAAAAAACGATTAGAGGCTGCATAAATTTAGTTCCCGCAGGTTGGTTATACGGCCGGGCGGACACCTTACTCAGTAGGGCAGCGACTGGACGGTTACTTACCTAACATTCATTAGTTAACTTATTATTTAGATGTTTTTAAGGAAGTGCGAGATAGCAGAATTGGAGCCAGACATTATTTGAAACTCATCGTCCTTATTAAACTCCCTGGGTGGTAAACGTAACTTGAGACAGAAATTCCTGAATTTTGCTATGCAAATGAGCCAAAGCCAGAACTACTACAGACTTCTCTAGACGACCTTGGCCTTATATAGGCCGGAAAGTGGTCTATCTGGCCAACGGATCTAGTCAACCGAACATTTTTTCGACAGATCCGGGAAGCACGGGTCGGGTTTAGCCCACCACGGAAAAATTCATTTCGTGATACAAAAGTAAGGAGCGGAAAAAAATAGGGAAAATATCCCATTTCGGGCCGCTCAAAATACCGCTCGCGTTTCGCATCCCGTCAGAGCGCTCCGGGAAGCGACACATAAAAAACTCCCCCCCCCCGAGACACCTTGTATATGCGTCTGTAAGTGTCCGCTCGCGGTCAATATTCATTTATACAATACGAGAAGTAAAAAGTGAAGTGAAAAACTGTCATTTTCCCCCTGTTATGTGTCTGTAACAAATGGCCCTGTGTTGTAGTTGTTGGTTTTGTCCTGTCTGCTTCGCTTTTTTGCTTACCTAATGTAATGTTAATGTTTTTTCAGCTCCCTCGACTAGAGACGCGTCTTCGATTGTGTTTTGCTTTTCTGTTTCCCTCAGATATTTCCTTCTTTCCCTCCCTTTCTACTGACATATATACGTCCTGTTGTATTGCTACCCTCTAACCCGATGAAGTGCAAGCTCTGCACGAAAGTCTCGTTCATTTTTGAATTGTAATGAAGCGTTCCTACCTGCGTCTTACCTTCCCTCAGTGTGTTCGCCTGTACAACTTGAAAGCTTCACTTTAACGCCTTCCCTCTCGGCGCAGGAGGTGCCGCCACCTATGTCGCGCGAGGCGAACCATCGCCCAAAGGGGGAGCTCTTGCGGAAGAACCACGACGTCAACACGGTGACAATCGTGCAGACGACGGACACCTCGCAAGTGATCAACCAGGACACGGTGATTGTGTCTGTGTCTGGGCAAAATGCGAGGACGCTGGTGCTGCCCTCGGGACACTCGGAAGTGCAGGTGACGCTGGCACACGTCTGATGCCGACATGGACAACGAGAGTGTGTTGCGTGTACATACGGATTACATACTGCGGGCTGGTGGAGTGCGGTGTATGACAGTGCGAGAGGTTATTGCCACAAGCTAAGAAGTGTTCAAGATTGTGCATAAAGGACCGTGTGTGGGCCCCGTGGATGCTCTGCCGGAATGCAGGTTGGTTCTCGTTGCAGGTACAGTTTGGAGCACACTAAACAATGACTAGAGCCTGAAAGTTTAGGGTTTAACTCGATTTTTTCCCCCAAATTTGCACCCCGAATTGAAGGTTGCCTCTTTAGGGTGAAACCAGATTTTTACCCGGCAAATTGCCCACGCGGAGACGTCTGTAGGAATAGATACTAACTTGTTTGGCACCGAATGCAGTTACATCACCGTTTGTACCAAACCACTATATAATTGTATAGTTTGAGTAACTGAGCCCCATTTCGAGCCGAATTTAACATACTGGAAGTTTTTCCACCCGTATTCGCATGAATTTAGAGCACATGTTTATTTACCCAATTTTTACCTCCCCAAATTTAGAAAAAATATTTCCCGAAAACTTCAGGCTCTAACAATAAAGCAGTTTCACCAGTCTGAGCTGGAGTCGAGCCGCCCTAGTGGCACTTGGGAAATATGAAGGGGAGGTCTGCGCTGTGTCACACCTGGTAAAGGAGAGTCTGTTGGGATCCAGATGTACGAGCTTGGAATGAATCGAACAACTGTTGCCTTTCACTGCAGTTATCACCGCAGTGGTTGTCAGTGTTTGTGTTGGCTAATGCTAGCTAGTATCGTGGACAAGCCATGTTGTGGCCGTATGAAGTGATGATGATGATGATGATGATTCAGGTTTTCTTGGCACATAAGCAACGAGAAGGCCATAGTGCGCCAAGACAGTGATAAGGAAAGTACTAGTTACAAGTCTGTTCAGAGCCATGCATGGCATCAATAGCTCATGGCATCGTAAGCACAACAACTGCAACGTAAGTAACCTGGGTTAAAGAATGGCCTCTCTATGTTTATCATTCCCAGGCATTCCTTTGGTAGTTCTGCTAAAGCTGATGAAACCACGTTGTTGTTCAGTTCGGTTCCAGCTGTACATCTGTCACTTTTGCTTGAGCTGCTTCAACTCTCACTGGAAGGCATAAATGCATAATACGATGGGGTAAAGTTGCAAAAATTCACAGCATAATGCTTAAACGACTTGTTGCACTCCACCCTGCTTCTTCTTGTATACTGTGCTCTCCTGGTCTCAATAGCTTTATCAGCACTTCCTGCACTCGCAGAATGGGCTCAATGGCCTGCCAAGGTTGCCGAGACTGAGTCGAATGCTTAGTTGACTTCTACATCGACTAGCCCTGAACGTTTGGCAGCAGGAAACCTTAGTGTTAGATGGAAAAATTTAGCTTGCCCACTGAGACAGTACCACTAGTCAGTGGCATAGCCAGGGGAGGGGGGATTAAACTCCTCAAAATTGTGCCTTTGATAGTGCATTTGGGAGAGGGAAATCTGAATCCTAGGAAGGTTCTGCGAATTCATGAATCTGACGAATCTCAAATCTTTCGAATCCTTTCTTAAAACGAGTTTAAAGAGCCAGGGGAAAAAAACATCTGTACTGGAAAGTGTTATGAAGCAGAATTTGATATCTTTGTTTAATGAAAAACAAATTAAATCATTAAAATTATTTTAATAATTAAATAATAACTTTCAGGAGAAAACATACTCATTCTTAGGTACAATTTATTTAACACGTTGTTCGTCGACTACAGGAAATACATAAATTCCCGAGTCTGCATTCTTTCCACAAAACTATGAAACAATCATAAGCAAAACCACGTTACTTTTAAACTTGTCATGTCGGAGCTTCATGCTGTGGCTTTGGCGTGCCTCAGTGCCCGCTGGCCAATCTGGCTTTTGGCGGACTCCGCAGGCGCTAGTTTTAAAAAGAAACAAACAAACGTGGTTGGTGAATTCGAAAGATTCGATTCGCTGTTTTGGGTGCTGGGATTCGGAATCCCGAATCTCGAATCCCTGCTTTGGATTTGAGGATTGGCGGATTCAGTTGGCCCATCCTTGTAATATATACTTGTTATATTTTAGAACCACATTTATTCCCCAAAGATTGTGAAGCCGCAGCAGAATTGTGCAACTTGTGCCCGCCAAGGGGTTGTAGCTCTTAAAGCTATAAACTTTATTTTTGCAGATATCTTAATGAAACTAAGCAGTCTTACATGACATTGCAGTTGACATACTTTTGACATGCAGTGCAGTACATGACATGCAGTTGACATACTTTTGAAAATTTTGCAGTAGTAGTTACACAGGACTTGGATGGTTCAAAATTGGGGACCTATGCTATTATTTATTTACATACTTATGTCATTGTTCGGATGGTAACAAATCGGGCTGCAAATTGTGAACAGTAAAAATATCTGGGGCATGACACATTCAGCCACACATGAATATATTCTGGGTGTTTCACATATCGTGTCACAAAATATATATTGAAAAATCTACTTGTCTGAAAATTATGGGGCCAACAGTGTTTATCTTCGGCGAACTTTTGCCACAAGTTTGGGTTTGAGCTCTACTTCCACAAACAGTGGTGGAGCCAAGGACAAAGAGGACAACAAAATAGCAAGTTGACAGTCAGAAAGTGCGCATAAATCAGGACTTACCTATATCACTGATTACACGTTGTACACATAGTATACAGGGTGTCCCAGCGTGGCGTTCCTTCACCAATTTTTTGCGGGCGATCTATCAAACGGATTTTTGTTCTGAAAACGACTACAATATCAGGTGACCGAAAGGAAAAGATGTTCTCATTGGGACAACTTTGTAGCTTTTATAATTAAAAAGTTAATTAATGAAAGTTAATTAAGACATTGCCTTTGGACTTTGCTAATGCCCTCCTGGGAGTGCCCTTCAGCATATGCTACATTGCAATTGATTTCATCTTGAAGAAAGTGTTATATATATTTTTAAAAAATATGTTCACAATTAGCTGGGACACCCTGTATATTGCAAACATGGGCAAACAAATATGTGACAAGTAATATTGGTGTGTAGTGTGACAATAACATAAACATTTTAACATACGAGCACCCCGATCAAGGTTCAGCCGCGAGAAATTGAATTTTCTGAATATTGAACCCAGAAATTTGCCGAGCCAATGTCACATTTTTTTTAACGGAAACAGAGTGTTGGATTTACCCTATATCATCCCAAAATATATTCCCTACTACAGAGGTAATAGCTGAAAAAATTTGCGAAAACTGTCGCTTCGAGATGCTTAAATTGTTAGTCTCGCTCAGTTCCGTGTCAGATGACGGGGTATCCGCACAAGCGACTTTTTGTGGCAAGGTCTCGACGGAGGCGCGAGGGCGACATGAGCGGCGTCATAGTTTCTTGCGTGCGCGTGATCAACGTCACATCTTTTCGTGCACTCCTCTGCAGCAGAGAGATTCTGTGCGCGCTGCACAGAATTTCTGCGAAGGTAAACTGCATCTGCTAGCTGCGCTCGTCTCAGCACCGTCCTCCATCGCGTTTTTGAGCAAGCTTCTTCACCATCGCTACAGACGTTGTTTGGATGCTCTTGGCATCTCTTCCACGACATCTCGTTGACGCGTGCTTTCCTCCTCACTCTCCTTTGCCGACATCTCGCCGGATAAAGTCGTTGTGCGGATGCCCGCTGAACGGAAGAAGCGGTGGAAGAAAACTGACCCTCCCCTTCAGTTTTCTTTTCCATGCCTCTGCTGACACTGGCAGCAAAGTTGAAATGCCACACATATTGGGAACAAATGTGAGCAGGAAACAAGGTTACTTAAAACACCTGGCTGGACTTGTTGGTGCATACAGCAGATTAAGTAGCGCTCGATAGACAAGGACAGACATGCACGGATAGTGCTAACCATGCTTGTTTGTCCTTGTCTATTGAGTGCTACTTAATCTGCAGGCATCAGGATTGTTGCATTAACTTGGCGGAGAAGTGAGCACGTCCGACAGTTTGTTCCTCTCTTAACGACAGTTCTCACAATTTTTTTCTAGCTATTACTATTGTAGTAGGGAATGTATTTTGTGATGGCATGGGTGTGTATCCCACATGTGCTTTCTGTTTCTGGCAAAAAAACACTAGACATTGGCTTCGAAAATTTCTCGCAGCTGAAACTTAATCAAAGTGCTTGTACGTTACGGCAAAAGTTTGCATAACATAGACACCGTTGGCCCCATAATTTTCAGACAAGTAGACTTTTAAATATATTTTTACACCACGTTTTGTGAAACACCCTGTATATTGGTTATATTAATACTTTGTGGTTGGATTTGAGAAATACTTTGTGAATAGACGATTCAGGTAACAAACTTTGCAATGCAAATACCTTTAAAAAGTTGGTTTTCATACGTTTGTATACAGCTTCCACACAACATCCGTACTTTTAGTTAAAAGGTTTTGAATGCGCAGGTGCTTCCTTACACTCTTTGAGCTTGCCATGATACAAAACTTGTTACATTCCATGAGTGCATCAATTAGCAGTTTAGTCTCAGTGCAGCACAAAAACGTGTAAACCCGTACTGGGAATGTTTGCCTCTATGCATGTTTTACTTTCCCCATGTGTTTCTCTTTCTTTCTTTCTTATTTTTTTTCATCCTGCTATTATTCCCCCTGCACCACCTGCATGGAGCATACATTAGCCACGTTAATTACTTGGGTCATTACGCGCACACCCATTAGCAAAGCACTAAACAACTGGTTGTGTAATGAGCGGCTTTCTATGACAGGACAATTTTGAACTCTATTTTTGTTTCACGTGCGCTGTCCTCACAAATATTTTCCCTTTTGCTTTCTTTTTCCAGACAGAGGATTCTCCCCCACCACCTCCCAGGCCATACTCCGTAGCTCCTCGGCTGCTCTCATCACCAAAGCAACTCGCGACACAGCAAACGACTATTGTGAATATGTGAATAAAGACAGACGACGAACGACTTTCCAATGCGGTGGTGAAAGAACACTCGCCGCAGTTACTTGTGTCTGCACGTGCAGCCTCCTGCTGGATTGGCTTTTTTTTGCGCAGGGCTCAAGGATGGTGTTTGACGAGCGGCATTTGTCACATTGCAGTGTGTTCTTCCAGTATACTTTTATGTTCTAAATATCGGCATGCGTTATAGCATTTCTGTTCCTTTCAAATTTGACTCGAAGGTCACACAAGGAGTACACTTCTGAGTCGTCTAATGCAAATATGTGTGACAACCATGAAAGTTCTAGAAGCTCCGTTGTGTGGTAGGCAGTAAACATGGGAAGGACACCTCTTGGACATACATGACGGTTGATGGCGTCGAAGTTGTTCTAAACTTCGAACGCTTGGAGATGCGTGGGAAAGGCTATAACTAGAGATTTATTAATTTTTTTTCGGGAAATTCCAGGGTGTTTATCGGCACCAATGTGTTTTGTTTCGAAAAATCATAATTTGGAGACTATAGAATGAATGTCGAAATTTGGGAGCTTATACTATAATATTATATTACACTTAATATTATATTACCGTATTACAGAAATACTACATGGCTCGCCGTATTACAGTATTGAGTGCATTTGTGTTTGAACCCATCTCAAGAAGCAAATTTTGTATCGTGAGGCTACTACACATTTTTTTTACATTTGTTTATTATTTATTTATTTTTTTACACTAACCACAAGGGTCCATTGGCATTACATGAGGGGTGGGCAAGTAAACAAGCACACTGGGCAGCCAACAGGGAAATCGCACGAAAAATTAATTGGATTACAAAACATCTGAAAAGTACGGGCGCAACTGCTTACAAAATGATTCAGGATTAATAATGTTTACGATATGTTCCAGATGCGTTCCACTCTAGGATCGCTAATGGAATGCATGAATGTTGACGATGATTGGTGCGACATGTAACATGTTTAATCTTTCTGTGATGGTCGACCCTATCGGAGATGTAGTCAGGATGAGGGAGCATGTTAATCACGAAAAATGGGACGATAGTAGGCATTATTATACAGCAAGCACAGCCTGGAGATTTCGGAAGATTGGAAAACTGACTGTGGCAGTGAATGAGGGTTAAGTAGGATGAAAGAGACACATCCAGAATGGAAGGCAAAGGGTTCACTGATCAGCGCTCCGCACGCAATCGTTGCAAAGGGTGAACAACTGAGATCTGTTCCCCTGTTCCTTCATCATGCCATCCATCACACAAGACAATACAAGCAATGGAAGAGCCCCCCCCCCCCCCCCCCCCCCACACACACACACACACACTAAGCACACGACAGGAGCCATGTTCTCGGAATGGGGAATTCAATTGGGATTTTCCTTTTCTGTCCACTTAGACAAGGAACGAAACCTCTCCCAAACACTTTCCAGTGTACTGGTCTATTCGGAATACAATTAGAAATATAGGGTGTATATTCTGATGTTTTGGGAACATGCTGGATTTGCAAAACGGCATTTGACAGGTGCTTTTCAGTATTGCTTGGAAAATTGTGGGAACTGAAAAAACCCTAGTTATAACCCAATACCAGTGACCCAAATATGAACGATGGCATCCAGTAAGGTACAATGCCAACCATCAAAGAGCAGTTTGCTGATCGGTCCTTGTTCAGTTGGAATTTTGGCTCGTCGTGATTGGAGAGAAGTTAATTAGCTGCAAACCAGCCATGCAGACACACCTCCCCAGCAGATACTTGCAGTGCTTGGCTGTGTTCTAGCTGTCAAACAGTGAGATTTGTACAGTGTGTGCACGAACTTCTCTCCCTCTTGTTTTCTCGACTAGCTTTGTATTAATGAGGTTTGTACAGACTACAAACCGTCATGTGCACGAAAAACATCATCATCATCTGTCCTTTCTATACTGCGTGCGCCATACCGGAGCTTCCAGAATTTTTATTGTTGACGCTCCACTGTATAACGTAGCGAGAGCTTTCAACATTTAAATCTTTCTGCATCATCATGATACATTTGATGACCAAACCATCATAAGCTACTACCTGTAACTAAAAAATGTGCGAACTGAGAGTCTAATGCACGTTTCTCTGCACCGATGTGGTGCCGGCGTTTCAGATGTTGAAGCCTGTGCCGCATCCTAAACTTGTTAACATATCTATGCTGGAAACACAACCATATGTTGATACTCCGTGCATAGTTTCTGATTGTCTGGCCCATTTTTAGTTTTGGGACTCACACCACCATGTTGTTGAAGTATTTTAAAATACAGTATTAGCATGGAGATCAACGTGAAAGGTCATGATTGCGGAACATTAGCCTTGCTTGTGTTATGAATGTAGCGCCCACTTTAGTCTTGAAGTATACATTTGTTTTCACCGTAAAATTTACAAGGTGACAAGTTGGGAGCTTTCACTGCCGCATTTCAGAAGGCTCCATTGCTCTAGAATGCATACACTTTTGAACGGTGCAACACTGTGCAATTGAATGAGCTACGTCTATTTTTGGAAGAACTTCCTCGATGCGACCAGCTTGAGAGAAAACGTCACTCCGATTCTTTTATGTTTGTGCATTCATTTAATATAACCAGCTAAAAGTAAACAAAAAGTAACAAAAAAGTAATAACGTAATGTAATCAGGAATGTTTTGGATTTTGTGTTGTGGTGTCAGCCTCACCTGTCAGCAGACGCCTGCAATTTTTCTACTAGGTTTGTGCCATATAAGTTGCAACATCTCATCTTGCAGGTGCCAATATTTTGGTTGTGCAGATGTAAAAAAAAAGAAAAGAAAAGGAGAAAGAACATGGCAGGATGGTTGAAGTGTTGTCAGATGCTTTTTGTGTATGCTTCCCATTAGCGTGTCGAATTGATACGATACACATACGCGTGAAAAGAAGGGTACCGTGCTCGCTCTGTTCCTCCCATCTGCTTTCACGAGCTGCACGTGTCGTGTGCGGACTGTGCGACTACAACTCATGGCAGTTATGCAAGTAAAGTATGTCATGCTGTGTAAGTGGCTTTGGACTCTTCATGGACTAACTACTACAATGAGGCAAGCTCCGACACGTGGGAATTGAACGTGAAAAACACCTCTGCACAGATAACAGGCAACACATCAATATTTACTCACTTTCTTTAACTGTGCGCTTGTGTTCTAATGATTAGATCCTTGTTGGCAGTACTGAGTGAAAAAAAAAAAAATGCGAAAAGCACTAGGTACTGGCATAACTGTGCTGAGTGGGCAGTGTTTAGTGCCTTCCTATACTGTTGGTGGCCGAATTTGCACCCTGGTTGTCTCGGGGCGGGGGGGGGGGGGGGGGGGGGGTGTGTGTTCAGGTTTTATCCCAGGTGACGATGAATGATGCAAATTGGAGAAGGGGAGTGTGATAAAAATGGGTTTTGCCAAGTTTGACCCCAAAACACCAGGTGCTATTAGTGACCCAAGCAGAAAGTAGTGCCTTCGGTATGCTTTGAATTGCATTTAAGTGTAAGGTACAAAAAGAAAAAGAAAAAGCTCGAAAGTGAAAAGATTTCAAAAATCACGCTCTGCATTGAATGCGTCCTTTTTCGAAAAGTCCAAAAATATAGAAAAGTAGAACTACGTACAGAATACTAGTGCATGATGCATCTGTGACCGGCATCATGACAGTGCCAGAAATTATGTGTAACATCCAACATAACATAACACACTCGGAGATATTTCAGCAGATAGCAGCGAATTCTCTTACAACTGAACTTTTTGGCTCGGTGACAACTGTGTGACAAGTGACAACTTTTTGGCTCAGTGCAGTACGAAACATCGGTCTGTGAGTCTTGTTTTGCGATCACAACAACCTTGTTTACAAGATAGAAAATTGAGCGCTATTCTTGTTGGTATTGAATGTAACTTGATGATATTGAGGCTGCTGAGGCCAGCACTGGTACAGGGTCACATATAGTAGGCACACTCGTAACACTATATAATTCCAGAATGGATGATAGCTTTGTCGTTGGGTCTCTTGAGTCTGGTACAGCTCTGGTCAACCTTAATAATAACGCTGGAAAAAAATTCTGTCTCATTTCCGAGCACGATAACAGCCACCCTCGAGGCACTGGGGGAATGCCAAGTGAACAAAATCCTTGCGTTAAACTGACAGAATAACTTTGTTCAATGCAGATTTCCTCATGGCTCCAAGGGCTGCTGTAATTGCGCTCGGGAACGAGACCACATTTTTTTCCAGTGTTATTATTAAGGTCGACCGGAGCTGTACCAGGGGAACTTCAAAAGCTTAGCACCGCACAGCTCTGGTGCCTGAAAATTCCTGCTTTCAGGGGTATAGGATAAAAAGAGAACCAAAAAGGCATGAGGGTACAAAAGCGGCACTGAGGGTACAGTTCCTGTGGTCAGCCATTACTAGTTTAGGCTGCCAAGGGGAACGTCGGACAAAGTCGTCGTTGGACGTCCGACGTCCCCCTTGGCAGCCTAAACTAGTAATGGCACACCAACTACCCCAACTTAGCACTTTGGCTCGTGGTCAGCTTTGTATTGAAATGGTTTTGAAAGTGCAGAGCTATATTTTACATATTTTGTTTCCTAAAGTACATTGCAGTGCAAATAATATACATTCCATCGGGCCCTGTTCCTTTGCTCTGGAAGCTGACCACTCCTTGCTGAATCAAATTTTTCTAAACACATCAGGAGGCTCTGTACGCCAGGCGAATGACAGCCACCACCTTTCCTGTATGGTTCTGACTCTGCTATGTACTCAACGTCATTGACATGCACGGAAGACAAATTAATGACGCATACTTGCAAGAAAGTAGAAGTGAGAAAGAGAGAAATTCTGCCTCCCGAGATTACGAGTGCTCCCATATCATACCACATATCACGAACATTGTCTTTTGTGTCCCTTTGCAGTTTTCGTGTATGTTGGAGGGTCCTAATATAATTGAGATTAATCAATATCCAAATCCTTCAGTTGTAGGTAGGACTACAAAGGAACTGATAGACATTTGAAGGAGGTAACAATGACGTGATAAACTTAATTGGTCGTCTCCAATGGAGAATCCTGGTCGATGTAGGATGTCCATGGGTGTTCCCGGGATTTTTTCTGGGGGGGGGGGGGGGGGGGGGCAAAGTGCTTCAATGGGGCAGAGCGCCCCTTATCTCTTTTCCTGGAGATGGACGCTGCGGAATGTGGGAGGTGAGGTGAATAAAGAGTGCATGATTTCCTCAACTAACCTTGAAGCGCCGGGTTGGGGCGGGGGGGCACACCCCTTGCCCCTTTCCGTACGCCCATACATTTGGCAGTTGGCACGTGGCACAGTTGTGTCGCAAAGATCGCGTGAGCACGTAGGTCTTGAGACCAGTCACTCAATCTATTTGGGTCATTGGGTTCCGTGGTTGAACTTTTACTGGTGTAATGGCGAAAAAACGCAAGAAACGGAAGAATAGACATGCATAGCTCAGTTTTTGGAAGTATTTAGAAGATAAAATCTACTGAGGATGAAACATATATTTAAAAGAATTTATAGCGGGCGACGGAGTGCTGTGCAGGGCGTGCAGAGTTTCAAACTTCCCGCCCTTCTCGCTAATCATAGCTGGATTACAGTACACTGTAGCTGGATAGCTGGATGGATGGATACTGTGGCTTTTCCCTTTGGAGCGGGGGTAGCTTGCGCCACCTAGCCTAGAATTACTGAGATGAAATTACTTGGATATCACATCGAGAAAAAACGATGCGCCCTCCAGCCTGCGTGAACGCGCGGCGCAACTGAGCAACAAAGATCAAGATCAGTGGCATCAGTGGCAACCACTGATCAGTGGTGGCAACACTGGCAACAACTGAACAGTGGCGCCCTCATAGCCGCGGCGACAATAAATTTTTCATTCTAGTCTATGCGGTCCCTTGGAACCAAAACGTGTGTTTGTTGTTTCGCTAGCCCTAATAGTTTGTCCTGCTTTTGATCCTAAGTGCTACGTTAATCTGATTTTAAAGTTCGTTGAAAATGCCTCCCAGGGGTCGAGGTGAGTATTTTGCCATGTATTAACAACTTTTTAGCTCTTGGTAACTGGGAGCATCAGTGCACGATATGTTCTCACCGTTGGTCCTCAAAAATAATCTCGTTTCGTTGTGAAATCACATAGGAGAACCCGTTATACTTATCTCCTACTTGACATGGGTGTGATGGTGTTTCTAGAATACAAACGAAATCAAACGTATGACGAGATGAATGAGGCGAACCGCATGTATGATGCAATTTGACATTCCAGTGAGGTTCACGAATGTGGTGAGCCTGTATTGGCAAAGTGCCGTGTCACGGTAATAATATAATTGGAAATTAATCGCCCATGCGAAACGAATTGAAGTATGAGTCTCAATTATCGAGAGTCGTGCAAAAAGAACTGTCGTTTTGAAGTATATTGTGTGCGAAGTCGGCAGCTGGGAGAACTTTGCACTCCAACAGCAAAACCCTATGGGTTACCTTGAGGTGAACAGCAGTGATGCAGAAGCACGTTTAAAAGCTGTGATTTGTGAGCGGCGGATGCCTGCACGCAGACCAGTTACGGGTGTTGTACCGTTGCAAGTTTTAACTTTCTAGTTCATTATTATTATTATTATTTTTTCTGTCGCGGATTACGTCCAATGACAGCATATTGCTATGGAAAGTCACGTAATATGAAGTGATCAGTGGTGTGAATTCTGTTTCACTTTCTTGAAGGACGTGGTCGTGGAGGTGGTGGACACAAGGGCCAGAGGCGCCACTTCACCAACTTTGAAGAATTGGAGCACGAGAAGGAGAAGGAAGAGCGTAGCAGACAGTGGAGGGTAAAAACTGGCAATGATTCCACTCCTGCGCCACTTTGTGCCAAATGAGGTTTTCTGCACCACCCTGATAAACATCCACAGTAATGCGCCAAACTGCACCAAAACTAGCGACTAGGAATTGCAGATTGCACACTGTGATTGTAGAGTACTAGAAAGACAAGTTCCAAAGCACACCATTCGTTTTGGGATGGCAGTGCACATTATTTTCTTGCAACCACAAGGACACATACAGGATAGGATAATGCGTGGCTTCTAGAGGTCTGCGAATAGTGAAATTTTGGTTCGAATCCAATACGAGTGGAATATTTATTTTTTCAAATAATAACGAATTGAATACATCCGAATATTGCTGTGTGTACTACTACATAGAAAGCTGCGTCTTGAAAAATATCTTCTGTCAGCATTCACATAATCGATCAGCATAGCCGTTGTCATATTTGTGATGTATTCCAATAGCTGCTGCTATCCTTTGGGTGCAGGGAAACCATTCCACATGTAATGGCATTTTGGTTTATGGAGAACAAGAATTAACTTCAGTTGTAACGGTAAACTTGCATAACTTGGGAACAGGAAAAGAAGAAAAGAAGCAGCCAGAAAGACAGCCAGTTTTTCAGTGAACGTGCTTTTTCTTAGCAAATAATAATAATAGACATCGTGAAAAGAACAGGAAACTTGCATAATTCGCAGAAAATTGATTATATCTCATTCATAGCTTTCACTAACAAGTAGCCGCAAACTTACTTCATAACTCTTCTGCTTCTTTAGTGACTTTCCGCTGGCGGCTAGGGTTGACCAATCATCGTTACTTTGAACTTACACGACACTCTACTAGATTTTTGTGCCGCGTTATGTTAGCATTGCCAGTAATTGCTTTCAGGTTTCCTCTAGCTCTGAACCAAAATGCAAAAGAAATGCTGCCTAAAGCAGTACTTCCAAATACATGCTTGAAATGCCGCACATCATCACGACTGATTAGTTGCGTTTTGAGGTACAAAAATATGTTCCACTCTTTTGCGCTTGATATGCTGTTTAATCCTACAAGGGGGAATATTAGGGCATACCCTCGAGTCGTTTCATAATGCACCACGAAATAAGGAACACACGAAGTGTAATCTTCACTTGCCTACAGATCTATGCTCCAACTCCCCATTTTTATTGGATCGGATTCGTCCAAGTGTTGCACACATTACAACTGAAAATCCGTCAAATTTAGGCCTATACGCTGTGCAAGTGCATCTCTGCGCATGAGAGGAGGCAGTGAGAAGGAAGAGGGAGGGCACCGCCGTAGCCAATGGGGCTTCCCGAGTGGAGTAACCGGGAGAGGAGATATGCGCAGAACGCTCGGCTACTTGCAGAATGTATAGGAACCGAAACTGCCAGATGCATATGCCATTGCAGTGGGTGATTGATGACTCGAATAATTTAGGCTCGAATAATTCGAAGTATTTGACAAGATACTATACAAATCGACTGTCTAATACATGATTGCTGTATTCAGGCCGGATATCGAGTACTTCGAATATTCGCACAGCCCTAGTGGCTTCGTTCTGCCCGAAAATTGAGAGATTCATGTGAAATGCTTTCAATTTCGACCAGTGAACCTATTTTTTCGTCGCTGGCTAGGTAAGCACCGTAGTCAAATGTGAGCACAGGCTGACACAAAACATTGTCGGGAGCACTGCTGTCCCACAAAGTTCTCTCGCTTCGTAATCAGTGATCCACATGTGTGTGTGTGTGTGTGTGTGTATGTGCTGCTGAGAATCGTTTCCATGTGTAATCCCACACGATTTTATTTAAACGAGCACAGCTGTTACCAAGTGACACCAATAGACCTCTCCCTGTTTGTAAACAAATGACGTCATAGTGTTCGACAGCGCCACCAATTTGGTAGAGTTCAACTACTCTTGAAGCTAGGGGACGAATAAGGACGCACCCGAACGCCACGGTCTTGAGGAGATTACGATGGTCCCTGAAAGGGACACGACCTTCGGTCCTACTTTTTTTTCAGTAGGAGGCAGTGAAAAAAGTAGCTCATTCGTGAAACCCAGCCCTCCCCTTCCGATTTGTTTCGGTTTCAGTCTGTCTACCAACGTCATGATGATCTTTCTCAGGTAGAAGTCTATTAGCGCACTGTGCCCACTGGAAGGGAAATGGGAACGTTTCAGATTATGCAAGGCCAAACTAAAGCTTCATAGAAGAGACAGGGCACTGATCAAGCTGGTTCATGATCAAGGAGGTGAACCTGAGACAGGGATGAAGAGGCGACACAAACAAATTCTCAAACAAAGCAAAAAATTTTAATGTACCGATGCCCTATATATCCAAAAACCTCCGGAGAGGAGGAACAGGAAGTAAGGATGGCTTACTCACACAATTGCCACGTGCAGCAATCTCAACAGACTCCCTCAACAACCTTCGCCAAACACACTTTTCTTTACATAGTACCCTAGTTTCAGGGAAAACAGGTTTACAATTGTTGCATTCACGAAGGTGCTGGATAAGTTCACTTGATACCAGGCCCATGTAAAGCTTCATAGTAGTACTGCCACCAAACTCCTAAAAATTAAGGGCTCCAGTGTGCTCTGAAATGCAAATTTTGGTGCTCCAAAAATTGCTTTGTATTGTGGTTTGGGAGTAGTATCACCCCAGATTATATAATATGATTGTGTCACGATCACAGGCCCAAAGAGGAGAGGGAGATGAGAGCGGGTCCTCCAATGAAGGATCGGGGTCTGAATCTTCTGATGAAGAAGCGGCTCCAGTGGCTGCATCGGAGGGTACAACCGAAGAAGCACAGGTGAGGAAACAGGCTCTACTTCCTCTAGGTAGCCATTCGTAGAGAAGTGTAACATTTTTGGTTTTGGTGTGTGTCAAGCATTACACATTATGTTCTTGTGCTTGTGATGCAAACTTCACAATATTTTCAGGAAAATGACAAGGCTGCGCAATCTGCTGAGGTAATATGACATTGATATTAATGGGGTTATGACATGAGGTGGTTATTTCATCATGAACACATTGTATTGCGTGCCAGAGTATCGCAGTGAAAAGGTAGTACTGTGCGCGTTAATTCGAAATCGCTTAATTCGAACCGACGCTCGGGTTCTGGCTAAGCCATGTGTATTTCAATGGGGGAAAATGCCCTGTAACTCAAGCATATGAACGTGCGCGACAGTTTATTCGAATTAGATTGCCTGGCCATGCCCAACTGCGCATCGGCTCGGAAGTGCCGGTCCGCGTGCCATAGGCGCTCTGCTGGTGTGTCAGGAACACCTTTACGTATTAAAGGATGTAGTTTCGTATTGGGACCGCAGGCTTTTTTTAAAGAAAAAACAATAACAACAAAAATCAAACGCTTTTACGAAAAGAGCAACTAATTAGGAACGAAATTAAGCAGGATTGACTTTGTGTATTGTGTGAAACGTATAAAAATTAAATTTTATCGCCTGGTTCTGGAAGGCGATCCACCATCTTTACCGAGGACCTTCTGATCTTACCAGCGGCACAGTCTCATGCCCATACTGCCTAGTGCATGGCTGACCCAGACACCTCCCCAATCTGTAAAACCCCACCTGGACTAACCTGACTAAAGTGAGGTGATTTAGCCCAATTCGATCACCCTACCTTTTGCAAGATGGCAAGTTTAGAATCCGTTAGGATTTGTGTTGTAGTCTGTGAGTCTTGACCGAATTTCGGTGTCAAGCTTTGACATAAGAGGAGTAAGGTATCTGCTGTTCTTGGCTGCGTTCCAAAATGAACTCCAGAGAAGAGTGGAGTCACGTGACAGAGTTGTAACCCTTGGGTAGGTCGTGGAACGGGCACGTGTACGATTCTTAACATGGCGGCAGCAGGCGACAGTGACAATTGGGCCTCGGAACATCAGAACCTCTGTCCGCTGCTTCGCTTTAATGTGACGTTGTTGACTTCGGTATCGGGTCATCTGCGTGGGTTCGTAAAGCATTCATGCCACGGATTAGGGGTATTTACCGCACGTTCCGAGAAAGGGTAACGCTGTTCTCGTCTGCAGCTAGCTCTAAAACGCGCAGAAACATGTTTCGACCTTCACATGCAACGATCTGATGTGTGTTGTATGTATGGTTCCGTGCATGTTGTTCTGAAGAAAACATTTAGGTCGCAAAATCCGCACTGGAACTTTCCTTCGTCCTCTATGATGCTGCCGAGACGAGCAGCAGCAAATGCAGACGACCATAGATTTCAATTCAGACGACAGCTCTGACGTCACTACTCTTAGCTACTCCCGTCAGATAGGGAGTAGAGAGAGTTGATCTTGAGTAGTTACTCTAGAGTAGGCGACCTGCTTTTGGAACGGGGGTCGTAACGTCATCGAGTAAGTTTTGGAACGCAGAGAGTAGCTACTCTCTACTCTCGGGTCGACCTGAGTGAGTTCTGGAACGCAGCCATTATTGGCTGTTGTAAGCATGTGGCCTCTTCTGTGGCCACCTGCTTCCCACGATGTCACAGCTCATTGAGCCTCGGAAATTGCGGTGCTAAATTTCATCTTCTCTATTACCCCCCTCTGCTGTAAGGCTCACGACACTGGTTTCACATCGATGCACCACATGTTACGTTTATCTTGGACGACTGGGGACACTACTACCGTTTTATGTGGAAATAGATAGTTGAAAATTATAATTCATTGGCTTTTTACGATGATGAAAACTAATTTACATCACTTTCAAGATGAGTCTTTTGATCGGGTCATTTTTCAACGCTCAATTTGAGGCGCCCCTGTTTTCCTTTCCTCTGTATGCGGGGGAGGGTAAACTATGTTGCAGCGGGGGCAGATTGCATGAGGACGGATTGCTGCGAAGCGTTTTCTCTCTCCCGTGTACCGAGGAAAGGAAAACGGAAGCGCATCTAATTGAGCATCGAGAAATGACCACCAGATCGCCTTATTTCCAGGCCCTTTCCTCACGCTAGAACTGTCTCGAGTTTTGTTCTGAAAACGGTAACGTTACTAGTGACCCCAAGGGATTCGATGTTCTCATTGGGTCAGTCTCTTATCTTCGATAATTAAAAAGTTAATTAACGAAAGTTAATTAATGCGTCGACACAGAAGCTTGCCTGTGCCTTCTCAAGGTGGGCCTTTAGGCGTAGAATACATTGCCATTTGTTAAAATAGAGAAAAGTAATTTTTGTCTTTTTAAAAATTACCTATAGTTAGCATTTTTTAAAATTCTTCACAGAATTTTTATTAAAAAGTTACGAGAGCAGCATAGATGTCATTTTTGCACTTGAGTTATACGGCCAGGCGGACATCCTCTGGAAGAGAGCATGTAACTATGAAATGACTAATTACCTAAAATTCATTAATTACTCACTCTTTAATTAGGGAATTTCGGGCAAAAGCGAGACAGCAGAACGGGAGACATTCCTTGCTGAAAGCCATTCTATCTTCTCCAAAAACCCAGAAGAGAGCGCGTGCCATGAAATATCCGCCGCTGAATTTCGGTATGCAAATAAGTAAAAACCAAAAAAGTGTGCCTCAGGAGCCCATCACCTTCCCCGACAGTGGCTTATCTGGGCAGCAGAGCAGCACCTACTCCAATCATCTTCATCGCTCCAAATCACGTTGCCCTCTGACGTGGAATGAGTGCTGTGCTCCCTGCTTGTCTGGTTGCCACAGTATCGGTTAATTTGCGTATCAAAATTCGGGGATTGACATTTTAACGCATGTGTGTGTTTCAGGATTTTTTAAACGTGGAAAATGGCTTTCGACGGGGATAGTCTCTCATCTTGCTATCTCGCTTTTGCCCAAAATTCACTAATTAAAGAGTTAGTTAATGAATTTCGCGTAATTAGCCACCTTGTAGTTGCATACTTTGCACGGCTGTAGAACTCTGTTGCAAAAACGACATCTATGCTGTTCTCGTAGCTTTTTAATAAAAAAATCTGTAAAGGATAAAATAAACACGCTGTATATAAAAGCTGCATTGCTGCATTAGAAAATTGGTGCCAGAAACTCCAGTCTGAATTGCTCATTTCTCCAAAGCAATGGTGTCACTAGGGTATGCGTCACCCCCATGCACCTCCAGTGCACAGTTCTTCTATTCTGCAATTTCATTTGGGAAGCCACAGTTGCGGACATAATTGCGATATGAATTACTGCTTCGTGCTGAGACCCTCCCATAGCCAAGAGTGTCGCTCTGACATGGCTGGCTATCTGTGATTGGCTACTGGCAATGAGCCATGAGTACCAGAGCAGTACTGACACAAACTTCTGGCGCCGTAGACGTTCTAGCGCCTGTAGTGGGCTGTAGAAGTAGTGAGAAGATAATTAGGGAAATTGTACATTCAATGCTGCAGTGAATTTTTTCCTCTGCTCTTTGAAATGTACATATGGCTTAAGAAGAAAAAAAAATCCATCCATGAATTGCAAAAACGAATTTGTTATACCTGAACTTTTCAAAAGTGAATAGAGTAAGGACCGTTTGGCCTTATGCTTTGGTCCTGGGCTTATAGGTGGAAGGTCTCAGTGATGCAGTTGATCAGCAAGTTGTAGCACATATATGTTGAAATGATTGAATGTATTAGGTATTCATCAGCACATCGATTCCAAGCGACAAAATGAACAAACGTTGTTGCTTCTGGCACCTTGGAAGGACTGCACCCAGTCGAGCTTGGTGGACTGCTAATACATTTTCTCTCTCCTTTTTTTTTTGCATGCAGGCTAAAGCAAAGGGTGTGGAGCATCTCATTGAGATAGAGAATCCTAACCGTGTTGAGAAGAAAGCAAAGAAAGTGGCGCAGATCAGTGAAAAAGACATGGAACAGGCCCCTCAACTATCTCGGAGGGAGAGGTGAGTTGGCGTGTGCTAGGACACGAAACACTCGCGTGAGTGTAAGATAACCACTACCCCATCGTCTCATAACCCACACATCCTCACCCCCAACATAACGGTACTGACAAAGTCAGCCTTTACCCAAACCAAAGCTAGAAAGGCGCTTCCACGTGTTTTCTTGTGCTATTCGGAGTCGCAGTGCAAATGTTTGTTATATTTGGAGCCAGCCGGTTCATTCCAATTTTATAGCCAGCTCCTTCGTTGCTGTGACGTCACTGCACGCTGTTTCTTATTACGTACTGTATTTACTTGCATAACTCTTGCCATCGCATGATTTGTGCACCCCTAGCTTGGCACGAAAAATGCAGAAAAAGAAACATTGTGTAATTTGCCCACATGCAGTTTTGATCCAGTGCCTCTCAGCGACAGCGGAGATTGGTTTCTGCTTGCCACGTGGTTTTCGCCACGCTGTCGGTGCTACCAAACCTACTGCCGTGCTTTTGTTCGGTTTATGCCGTGCGTTCGGATGATGGTCCAGTGATGCAGTGGAAGGTACCCTCACTCAGAAAGAAATGCTGGAAAAACATACTATGAATTGAGCCTGAAGTTTTTGGGAAATATTTTTTTCTAAATTGCGGGGTAAAAATCGGGTAAATAGACATGTGCACTAAATACATGCGAATTCGAGAGAAAAAACTTCCAGTATGCTAAATTCGGGGAGAAATCGGGGCTCAGTTACTCAAACTGACTTGTACAGGTTTGATACAAACGGTGATGTAACTGCATTTTTCTGCCAAACAAGTAAGGTAGTGCATTCCTACAGACATCCCCGTGAGGGCAATTTGCAGGGTAAAAATCGGGTTTCACCCTAAAGAGGCAACCTTCAATTTGGGGTGCAAATTTGGGGAACAATCAGGTAAAACCCTAAAACTTCAGGCTCTAACTATGAACTTACAACACAGTGTGACAAAGTCTGCTAATATAGCATGCTTTCGATTGTCAGTGCGACTCGCGGTGGCTTCCGGCAGTGTCACAGCGTCTCGCCATATTTCACTGGTAGGATGAGCGGGCCCGACATTTTAACCCTGAATGTGGGTTGGCAGATAGCTGTATGTCGATGCACAAACAAGTTTCGAAGAAGTATACACGTGGATGTGGCATATACTAATGGACGACACAGGTCTGGTGAGGACAACGGTGACGAATGTGCAGTCGTATTGCGATTAAAGGGTGGGCAGCGGACGCGATCGTTGCTCTCGGGAGGTTTAGACGACTCACGCTATCTAGTCAAGGGTGATGTTTTGTTGGACAAGTTCTAATGAAACGTGGTGCAAAGCTAGCTTCATCTTGGGGCTACATAAGTATCTCGGGGGTGTCTGCCAACCTGGGAAACTGGGAATTGTCGGAGAATTTTGGTACAGCCGGAAAAGTCGGGATTGTCAGGGAATTTGCAAAAAAAAAAGCAGCTGAAGTCGGGGAAAATTGTGGACAACCGCGAGTGCCGATCGGTGGCTGAGCGGCTAAGCTGCAGCAACGTCTCTGCGATTGCAGCAGTTCGCCGATACGACAAGCTCAGAGGCAGAAAAGTAGGGCAGCCTCATTAATACTCTATATGTGATCTGTTTTACGAGAGGTGCGCGGTATCAAAACGTAGCAGTAGGCTCCATGTTCCCTTTTTTGTTTGGTCAGGGAATTCGCTTGAAATATAGCAGGGTTGCGGAGTTGCCACTCCGGAGTTGGAATGATTCCGGAATCATTCCAGATTTAGCAGAGCCCGGAATGGAATGGAATGGCGGAAACTGTCCTGGGAATGGAACGGCCTGGGTGCCCCGGTGGCAGTTTTGGTTTCGACTTGCTGGTTTCTGCCCTCGCACCCTTTGCACCGCGCTTGCACACGGTCAACAGTGGAATAACCTTGTCTTTGTGCGTTTTCCGTGCTTGGTAATACAGTCAAACTCCTTTATAGCGAACACCTTTTTAACGAAAATACCACTACAGCAAATTTTTTTTGCGGTCCCGCCGGAGCCTATAGGTCCAATAAGAGACATCCTTTTTAACGAAAAAACCTTTACTGCGAATTTTTTTTGCTGTCCCCTGAGTTTCGTTGTAAACGAGTTTGACTGTATCAATCTCCTCTAGCACTGCTGTACGTGCCAGTATGGTTGCCGGTCCTTTTCTTTTATTGCGGGAATTAACAGAATGGAATTGGGTTGCCAAGCCATTCCAGGAGTGGGAAGTGACCGTACCTTTTTATTCCGAGGAATTGAAAGGAATGGAATAATCGCAAATCTCCGATCCTCTCAATAGAATTGGAACGGAATGGGAGACCCCATTTCGCAACCCTGAAATATATTCGGTGAAAACTTTGAAAAGTCGAGGAATTTGAAGGCTGCAATTTGGTAGACATCCTGTATCTTTGTTCTCGTTAAAAAACATGCAAACCCAATTCATTTTGTTTGTGCCATTTTATTTTATTCACATCATCGTTTGAAAAGATGATGAGTACCATTTTAAACGGGCCCAACTGCAGTCACAACAGTAGTGGTAGCAGACGTGTAGGTTGTGAAGCGGGCATACTTGTATGCCTTAGTAGGATTTGTTGCAGACCTATTACGTACACCGGTACTTCTCTAATGGGTCTGTCTGTGTTTTAACTTTAGGGAAGAGCTAGAGAAGCAGAAAGCTCGTCTACACTATCAAAAGATGCATGCTGCCGGCAAAACGGACGAGGCGAGGGCAGACTTGGCACGTCTGGCACTCATCCGCAAACAGAGGGAAGAGCAAGCAAAGCGGCGTGAAGAAGAAATGAAAGGTAAGGGTGTTCTCATAGAATTGCTCGAATAGGCTCGCATTATTCTGATTGCATAATATCTGTCTTGCATCTGTCATGACTGCTATTATAAAATAAAATTTTGATTCATAACTAGAAGTAGGAAGTGTTCTTCATAGGGCTGCACGAATGACCCTTCTAACGCCGAAGGAAATATGATGCGAAGAGTTACGCAGTTGTCAATCAATTTTTCGTGTCAGTCAAATATCTGTAGAGCCTGAAGTTTTAGGGTTTTACCCGATTCTTCCCCGAATTTGCACCCCGAATTGAAGGTTGCCTCTTTAGGGTGAAACCCGATTTTTGCCTGACAAATTGCCCTCACTTGGATGTCTGTAGGAATGCACTAACTTACTTGTTTGGCAGCAAATGCAGTTACATCACCGTTTGTACCAAACCACTACAGTTGCTTTGAGTGACTGAGCCCGATTTGCCCCCGAATTTAGCCTACTGGAAGTTTTTTCACCCGAATTCGCACGAATTTAGTGCACATGTTTATGTACCCGATTTTTACCCCCCGAATTTAGAAAAAAATATTTCCTGAAAACTTCAGGCTCTAAATATCGGTCAGCCGTTAATAGTATACAAGCAAAGTGAATATGAAGTAAGTACCGCAATTTCATGCGTATAAGCCGCACCGCAGATAAGCCGCGGGACCCGTCTTTGGGAACGTTTTGAAAAACTTCGGTCGGGGTAGTAGTGCGTCGGCATGGTGTACAACAAAGGAGGTCAATTCTAGTGTTCTACCAAGATCGGATTGTTCCCTTTTTGCATGTTTTTCATGGATCGACGGGTCAGTGGCCTTCCAGAAGACATGAGTCACTGTCACCACTTTCGTTAAAGCTGCTTGGGGAAAGCTACCAGTAAGGTCAATCTACCCGAATGTGGATGCAGCCCTCTTACGCATTGTTCATTTATTGGCAGGGCGGTGCTGTTTCAGAGGCACTGTCGGCCCTTTCGTTAAAACCGGCGTGTGGGGAAAATACATGGCCCTCTTTTGAATTGCAGTTTTATTTTGTCGTACGATTAAAGCCGTCAGAGACACGTAGCCAACACTCAAAACTTCCATTGTTTTAAAAAAGAAACAGCGGTAAAGTGGACGAGGGGACGTTCAATAACGAACAGAAGGAACGCATCCATTGATCTGGGGTAAGGCTGGTGTATCGTGCCCGCATCATCATCTTCATCACCCACTAGGGTGAACAAGAAAATAGGGGTTCGAGCTGGCAGCCGAGCGCTTGTATATCGCTCACTTCCCCCTGCGGGTCCCAATGCGGGTATACAGACAGCACTGCGGCTAGCCCAGATTAAATTCTTGTGGGTGCAGGTCACACACGCGCGGGTAATTTGCGGGTGCAAGTTTGCTTACCCGCACTCACCTCTAGTGATAACCATCATTTGAGTGCTTCATTTTTTTATTTTTTTTTATCTGTACAGCAAAAGAAGCAGAAAAGCAGGCCAAGGCAGAAACCATCAACCGAGCACTGGGAAAGAAGACATGACGGCAACACAAATGCTGTCCATTTGTCTTCTGTTTACTCCCTGCCTCAGAGGACGTTCTTGCAAGGGCCTCATTTTGCCTGACGTGTTACCTGCTTCAGTTCTTGCGTCGTGGACGTTTTGAGTGCTTCGAAAGACAGCAGGCCTGTGTGCCTGCTCCAACAGTGAAAACGATTGTCGACGTTTGCTGCGGTTCGCACTCGTGTATGTTTAATGAGAAAGCGGGTATAAATGATTGATGGAGGTACAAATAAAAAGTGCATGTAATGCTCCTTACGTATGCAACACTGCAACCCATATATGTTGTTTCTGAAAGGTGGTTTCAGGAGGCAAAAAAGGCACAAGTTAATGTGTTATTTTGCGTTCAAAGACATTTTGTCTTTTGTTTTACAACATACCTACATGGTTAGGTCTTTATTTAGGTTTTATCATGGTTAGGTTTTACAACATACCTACATGGTCTTTATTTCAGGTGTTGGACAGTACGGCAAAAATCTGGTGATATCGTGAGGAAAAGCAGATTTTTGGATGAAAAAGGAACGTGCTTCTTGGATTTCAGATGAACCAAAATGGCAAGCAGCTGCGCTCAATGCGCAGTGTTTACAGTTATCCAGTGCCCATATTGGTGCTTGAATTTGTGCCTTGGCAAGTTTGTGTTTTGGTTGCACTGTAAGTGACCATGATGCAAATTCAGGAGTAAAATGGGCGAACAACATTAAAGCATAGCACATTAAGTTTACAATGCACTGCTCTCTAAAAGCAGCTGACACATCCACAATCGTGACTAATGTAAAAGCTGTGGGCCTTGGACTTCACATTAGCCCTGTGAGGCAAGATCAAAATAGACAAAGTATGTTTTGCCTTCATTCATCGAACTGCATGTGCATTTTGTGCATAGAAGATGACTGGTGAGTGGATAAGGCGGTGATCGCGTTGGTTTTGCAATTGGGACACTTGGAGTTTTCTTTTTATCCTCTGTTTGGCTATTTGCAAATCTGATTACAGTAATTTTGTGTAGAGAGCACAATGTAAATTGATGTTCTGAGGCTGGAACACAGAAGAAATTTCCTTCTTTCATTGTGTAAACAAGGTTGTCAACAAACTTCTTTTACCAACTTTCCTTTGTTTTACTATAGAGCACTTTTCATTTTACTTTGATCAACAGTGACCACAGCAACATGCTGTGTGCAATGAATGGTCTGTTCTTAAAGCTATTGATTTTGGTCTCCAGGCCTGCACACAAACATCACAACATGTGGCACACGAATGTCAATCATCTTTAGAGAAGAGTACTTCATGGACATGGAAACTGAAATCTGGCAAAGGATCGTGGCTCTCTATAACTGCCTTTTCTTCATTTTGGATACTTTTGGCAAAGCTTTTGAAGCATAACATTCAGATGCTGTGACACAGTCCTCCATTTGTGCTCCTCTGCACCAAAATATCTGGGCGGATGGGATGGTCGCACGTGATTATATGGTTGGGGGAAATATTTGGCTCTGATAGGAAACTGACTAAAGTGAAGACTTCAAAGGATGGTAAAACTAGTCGACCAGAAGGCATGTTGACATTGCCTTCTTGGCTGCACGCATGTTAATTTATTCTACCAATATTGTTTCTGCAGGAAAGCATGATGTTCTTTGTACAACTTCAGCTTCCCCCTTGCATAAGTATCCTTTGGTGGCACAGGCAGCTATTGTTCTGAAAATACCAGCACTTACTAGTGTGGTTAAAATTGCTTGCCTATCTCGGCTATGACAAGAATGGCCAACCAAGATACATGACACCTCCCTCTTCTTTTGTTCTTGACTTATGCACAAGTTTTCCCGAGCACTTTTGCGATCTTGTGTGGTGGCAGAGGGTAATGTCATTGAGAGAGGAAACGGAAGTGAATGGAATAAAGCTTGGACAAATGCATGTTAACTTTTGCAACACAGAGCTGACTACTGATTGTGTAGCATTGCAAACCCATATAAAGGAACAGTGCAAGAACCACTGCGAACCAAGAACCAGTGCAATGCAAGAACCACATGTTGTGCACTGGCAAGTGAAATAAGGTGAACGCTCATTTGTAACAATCGTATATTGAATAAACAAAACTATACAGATGATACAATGTATACTCTGTATAAAATGTGCAGAGCTATTAAAGCTTCCCATGTGGAAGGGGGCCATTCCATTGCTTGCCAAGAACACTTGCCATCACTTCGAACCTGTCGCTGCCGAAGAACACCTCCGGTTTCGAGCCAGTGTGCACCACAATAGTGGGTGCTCCGAAAGCACCGTATTTCTCAACAGCCTCATCTGTTCGTTCCTTCAATGTGTTCTTTACCTTGTCATCACCCATCATAGCCATGGCTTCCTTCAGCTGTTGTTCGTTCAACCCCGCTGTGGCCCCTACTGCTGAGACACTGTCGTCTTCGGCGATGTCCTTGTGTTCTTCGTAAAGCCGCTTCCAGAACCCACGGGATGCTGGTACCAGGTACTCCGGAAACTTCATGTCGAGAGCTGTCAGAAATCGTTGCGGCTTTACCGTCGACTTCGTCATAATAAATTCCATAAGGAATGGAGGTGGCTTGAGTGGTATTTTGTAATATTGGGACAAACGTGCGAGATCTTTGAACATATAAATCGCCTTGTTCGGCACCATACCCGGAGGTCTGTTGCCAGCGGCCTTCATCACACCGCCGAGAAAAAACGGTCGTAACATCAGGTTCAGGTTCCACGGTTTTTCATAACGAAGTAGTGTTTCAAAGGCGATGTATGAGTAAGGCGAAATCACATCGTAAAAGAGTTCCACGGAAGTTTTAGTCAAGGCCATGAGGAATGTACGAGAGCAGGCAGCCTTGCCGCCTTGAAAACTAAGCGGAACAGATACTGACGGAACCCTTGGAGGTGTTAACGGTGTTGACACTTGTATGAGAACTGAGAAGTTGCATGCCCTTCGGACTTCGGAGCGGACGTTCTGCACTCTGCAGTTCGGAGCGAACTATTTATCACAGAGCGGCGGAGCAGCCAAGGCAACGCCTCCTCTATAAATTTATAGAGGAGGCGTTGGCCAAGGTCAAGGCTCAATGGCTCAATGCTCAATCCAATCCAGAAGCCAACAAAACAATCGTAGCGCACGTTATGTTTGTGAATGGCAGGTTTGTCAGCAGGCAGCAGGAACAGTTGCTTCGTGAAGAAATCGTACGAGTGTGTTCCAAGACACCAGTGCTCTGACATTCTGAGTATTCGTGCTCGAATCTCACACCAGCAAATAACTTGTAGAAACGTTTAAAAGGTACACAAACATCATGTCCACCTCTGGTAGCTGGAAAGATGCTTTCCTCGCCGTTGTAGTAATACAGTCGGCATTCAGATATCGAAGTAATTACTTTTTGGGTGTACGATGTCTTCTGCTAACTTTCCTGGAAGAGTTTGTCGCACTTCACTATTTACCAGAAGTTGGATTGTTGGATCTCATTGTTGTGCAAAGTGAACGTGATGGTATCATCACGTACACTTTGTCCAGCATTGCTGGAAATGTTTGTAACTGTATAGTGCCTGTACACCGTCGAGCTTACTCGTTTTAACATGCCAGGAAAGAACGAAAAGGATAATGCGCTGTTGGTGCGTTACCCGGACGCCTGTTTAAGGCACCAGTTGTGCTTAACTTGGCTCCTGTGCTTACGGAATCTGCAGTGTTCATCACGAAACCACTACATGAATCGAATGCATGACATTTGGTGGCAGTGACTTCAGTGGTCGCCTGTTTCATGAACCATGATGCCGTGTCTAGCAAATAGGCTGCAAAAGTTTGGCTCCATGTATTTCCTTCTCTCTTTCGAATCTCTCCCTCCATCTCCACGAGAGTGTTGTTAAAATCACTCTTACCACGTACCAGGTAACCACGTACTGAGCAATTCACCAGAAAGCAGCTGTCATGGTGAATGTCAGTCGGTGACAGGTAGTGAACAAAGACGTATTAAAAAAGAGAAAAGTGCTCAAAGACATGGACAGGAACAGAAAGATGCAACACACACACACACCAAGTGTGCTTGGTGTGAGAATGGAAAGGTGGAAAAGAGGCCATGTTCTCGCTCTTATTCACCATGGGTAGTTAGTACTTTTTCCACTCTTGAGTGAAATTTACTTCCATTGTAAGCTTCTCTGAAAGAGACCACACCAATATTCTAGATAAGCCACTGTGGGACGATGGTACAATATTGTACACCAAAAATGCCGAACAGTGCAATATTCTATGCATCTTACATACATAGATATACATTACATGCATACATAAACTTTGATTGACCCTTATATAATGCAGCTCCATGAAACATGCCTTCCTTTCCAAAGATAGTGGCACATAGTATTTTAGTAGGTCTGCACTGAATGACTCACTATGGAAATATGTTTGCAGGAACCCCACTGTAGGCCTAAAAAGTGTGATTTTTGTAGAGCTTTCATTTTTGTCGCCTGTCTGCATGCTTATATAACATTCCCATTATTTCAGCCCGTAACAAACTCAACCATGGATACGGCTTCACAAACGTCAACGAGTGCTGCCAGCAACGCAGACATGGAGACACCATTACAGGGTGTTTCATCTGCCTCAGAAGCCCAGTTTGCCGAGCAGGAATTTCTTCAGGGGGAAGATGTTCAGATGCAAGATAAACCCAGCCCAGCTCCCGGTCCTTCTTCCTCGTCATCTACCTTCACCGTGGACACGTCGAGGATACTTGCCATTCCCGAAGAGGAGCAAGCAGAGGAGCTGCGGGGGCTGGGCATCTCGGTGTACAACCAGATGGACCTGGAGAGGGGAATCTTGGATCAAATGGATCAGGCTGTTGCAGAAGGGGAGAGGCAGAAATGGGAGAAGGAACTTGCAGGCGTGAGGAAGGAAATTGAGTGAGTGATCCGCAAGGATGTGGTACAATCTGATACAGGTGATGTATTCTCACATTTTAAAGGAGCAGTGTAATGACATTTAGCATTGTTTGAAACCCTGCTGAATTCGTCAGCCAGTCTGTCAGAAACGAACGGTGCTCTTGTATCGGAATGGCATCTTATCACCGTTCAAATCAATCTAAACAAAATGCCACGAAAAATCAGCTATCTATGGAGCAGCTGTGGCCTGATCTCTCGCCGTTGACATGGAGCACGGTGTACAGTGACGTAGCAAGCAGCCATCTCTGAGCCTGTTGATAGCGCACCCATCATGTTCTGCAGCGTCAACCAGAGTGACGTCAACCTTGTTCATCCTCCTGCAGGGTCCTGGGAGGTGGGTGGGGTATTCTAGAGGGCGTGTAAGTCAAAGATAACTCACGCACACTACAGGTTGGCTACGGTATTTGTTCTCATACAAGAACATATAGGACGCGTTAAGTAAGTGCTCGCTTACTCCCACTTTGGCGCCTCGAATTTCGAACTCCCGGGGCAGGTATTGAACGTTACATGAAGGTGCTCACTGCGCTCGAGTTCTTGGGAAGCCCCCTCTCCCTCTCCGTTTCTCAGAGTCCGCGTCCCCCACCTTCCTTCCTTCTGCTGTTTCGTGGAGAGGAGAATAGTGGTCACATGACGGTGCATGAAACCCCCTTTACATGCACCCTAAAAATTAAGGGGCGCGAAGGGTGCGCTCGCGTACGAAACTCGGAATGCGAGCTTCGTCGTTTAACAATCAGAGTACGAAACACTTGCGCTCTGGAGTTGCCATTTAACGCTCCCATTTTGTTGGTTGTACAGCTCACCACAGCCAAAAAAGGAAAAGTTTATGGATAGGGCATTCACTGCTCCTTTAAAGAGGTTGAGAAACCACCTCTAACCCCGTGTCTTTAATGCACACATTGTAATGTTCTAGTTCATGTACTCCATGCACAATGTCCAACGTGCCGCTGAAGTATGCTACTTTTGTAATAACATTTAGAAAAAGTATGCTTCTGAAGCCCGATATACAGGGCCCAATATTAAATGGGCAAGTCTTCGGTTTGAGGAGGGGATATTTACTGTGGGAATGCCTCGCACCTTCCCACGAAGAATGATAATACATAATACTAATTCTAATACATAATTTGTAATGATGGTACGTATTATATTTGTGGGGACTGAGGGAGAGAGTGAAGACACCCCTCTCGCAGTGACAGATTTTTCAGTGCGCAATAACTTCCCAATGCGGGGATGCATCAACATTGGACTTGGCTCGCATCATCTACATGATTTGTCCATTGAGGGGAGAATCGTTTCGGTACCTCTTTAAACCCAAACCCCTTGGTTGGGGATAACATTCCCCTACAAAAATTTTGACAAATATTTAGCTTACACGCTCTGGCTTGCTCTTATGAGGACATAAAAGGAAATGGTTGTTTCTTCAGCATATAACGTCGCAGGGTTAAATTCGTAAAATTTTTGCAGGAAAGTCAAGCAGCGACTCAGTTGTCTAGAAAAAACACTTCAAGCGGGTACGAGGGCTCAAATAGCGTCACGAATTGCAGTGGCCAGTTTTGATCCAGTGCGCAAGCAACAAGAAGATACGGTATGAGGGAAAACTTTTTAGGTGATGCGTCATATCGATTATTGTTTATGCGTCATTTTTTAATAGTACAGGTCGCAGCCCTGAACAAGCTAGAAGCGAAGGAACGTCTACTCCTCACAAGGCTGGGCCTCGTGCCTTTGGAAGGGGAGGCATCGGATGTGGAGTCTGATGGCGGTGAGTTCAGACGTTTTTGGGTTATGTACTCCTCGCGTCGACACAGCCTTAGGCTTTGTTTCACAAATGCCGATTAACATTTGAACCGAGATCAATAGCCCCCTAACTTACAGGGAGTTACTGTCCCTGAAGCATTCATCATGTTACCAAATAACGTTTGTAAAAAAAGATTTGAGTGTTACCTTCAAGTTTTAGCAGACCTTGGCCTAAGTGGGCTTTATCTGTGCACGTCCCTTGGATTGAAAAAAGGGGAAATTGTGCCATTGGAAACGATATAGTAAATGTATCTAACAGAAGTTTTAAAGGGGCACTAAAGTGCAAAAATGTATCCTCGTGGAATAAAAAATGCTGTTACGTTGTCACCTATACAAAAGGAACAACATTAATCCGTTGCGTTATTCGTGATTTGTGAGCAAGAGAAACCGCAATGCACGCTTTCCCTCTCATTCTCAGGAAGCCCAACAATGCGGAGAGCCATAGGATTCGTCTCCTCAAACGATCTCCCGTGATGATTGGACAAATCGTTTGAGGAGACCAATGAGAGAGCGCTCCACACTGCCGGCCTTCCTGAGAAGGAGAAGAAAAGTGTAAATTGCAGATTCTTTCCACGGACAGCCCACACGATACTCGTGTGACGTGGGGAAGTTGCCCATGCCTTTTTTAACTGTTTCTTTCTCAGCTCATGTACCGCTTATACCTGCTTGAGCTGCGCCGCTCTACATCACGAGTCACGTGCCCGCGGACCACGTTACGTCACTACGTTCCGTTGTTCTCCGATGCGCTCTTTTCACGAGCGGAGAATTTTTTAAAGGTGTGCGCAATAGAGGCCTCGCTCTGTAGGCCACCTACACTCATCGTTCTTTTACAGGAGCTCATTTTATTCATTGCTAAACATGCCGCAGTGAGAAACAGAAAAAGAATTAAAATCTTGGGTTCACCTCAGTGTTCGTTTAATGCAACATATGAGAAGTAGTGGCATGAAGGTACATTTATAATTGTCTTGAATTTGCTAACATTTTTGTATTGATATAGACAAACTTCATTGATATATTGTAAACCTCTGAAGGTTGTTTTTCAACCCTTAAAGCAAGAAAATGTTTTGTTGTGGGGAGGTAGTCGACATAGAAAGGGGTAAAAATCTGGTTATTCCTCATTTGTTACTTAATGTTGGAGGAGGGCTGAATAGATTTCATCCTGGCTCATGTCCCTCAAAACCATGCTAACACAGCAAAAGGACTTAACTCTGAAATTACTCTACTTTACAAGCTATGTTAGAAATTAACGATGAAATTTATCTAAGTACAGCAGCAAAGTATGCAGTGAACAGTAGGTAAACTTTCTAGCTTCACAAGACACTTAACTTAAAGACTGCTTGAGGTGTCCCACGAGCGACCTTATCAGTGACAGATGTCGGCAGAGACATGACTGTGGAAAGAGCGATGTCAAAAGTTAGTTGATCATGCACTCCACCTTCTAAGCCTTACGTCTTGCCTCCTTTCTTATGCATTGTGCCACTGGAAGATAATGTCCACTTGCACAGAATATTCCTGCTCTCGCTGCTCATCTGCTTGTGTTGTCTGCTGGCACCATCGCTTTGAGTGCCCATTTTTGCGTTTTCTAGCAAATCTTTCATTCTTCCAGCAGCATTCGGGCACTGTTGGCGTTTCTTCTACAATGTTTTCTGGGCACGTGCTTTCCTCCTTGCTCTCCTCCACGGATATCTCTGCATGATTAAGTCGCTTATGTGGATACCCAGTATACATAATTCACGAGGATGTAGAAAGGTAGAAAATCCAGTGAACTGGTGAAGATCTTATGAGGAAGCATTAAGGGAAGGGTCTCAGGACGAGAGCCTCCAGTATTTCGAGCGGAGGTTGTTGTTCTGGGCGGAAGAAGAACTTTGCACCCAGTGGAGCCCTCTGGGTGTCCAGAGATGCCCAGTGGGCGGTTCTTGTCCTGATACTTTTCCTTTATCATTTACAGCAAGGTTATTTCATAACAGTACCATTAATAGCAACATCATTGATTCTTCAAACATTATTTTTGATGGCCAATTTTGGTTCACCATACCTCCGTTTATCGTTGCAGACACATTGGATGATGACACTATGTTAGACCTCGAGCGCATGTTCGGCCACGTTGAGACTGAAGAGGAACGTCTTATCCGCACCGGGCAAATGACACCCTTCGGCACATTCACCAAACAAAAAGAGCCGAGTAAACAAAGTGACCAAATGCAGGCAAAGCCAACTCCTGTAGGAAAGCCTGAAGGACATTTGGGAACGTCAAACAGCAAAGAGCTTGTGGAGCAAGAAATACCAGGCCTCAGGAAACGGAAGAGGAGAAAAAAGGAGCAACTTGGGACAACAACTTCGAATTATTTTAGCAGAGTTTCAAATAAGAGGTCAGCAGCGAAAAGGAGCTTGATAGACGAGCAGTTTTGGCAGGATCCTGAGCTGAGTGATCACGAAGACGTCGGTACGTCAGAGGACGAGTATCGTCCTGACCCTGAAGAGTTACTGGACAGCGAAGAGGATTCTGTGGCTATGTTTCAAGGTGAGTTTGTCATCATTTCTTTCAACCACCCTAATACAGCCGTGCCTCATTGATGTGGACCTCGTTAACATGGTCGACTTGAAATAGAGATGGTTTGGATGGGGGACCGAACTTCCCTTATATCTCGTATATACCGGGTGTTACAGTTAAATCCCCGGGCTAAATAATTCGCGAACTAGTGCACCAACCCACGAACTTTCTTTTTTACAAGTATGTGTCCGATACCACCTACAAGCTGCACACAGTGTGAATGAGTGGGAGGTGCTCATTATTGAAATAAAAATGCAAATGAGTTTCGTAAAAAAGCGTAACTTCGAAAGCAGGGCGCTGTCGGCATTAAAATGGGTACTTACCCCTCTTGGGACCTTCAGTGGACACCTTTTAGAGAAAAATCTGCCACCGAAGCGGGTCATTTGTTGCAGTAATTAATTGGTTTCGGTTTACGTATTTTTGTCGCAGCTGGTCGCGGCGAAGTGCAAAAGGACGCTCTTTCACTCCCTTATCCATCAATGAATTACGTCCTTTCACCAATGAATTACACCAATGAAATACGTCCTTTTGCGCTTCACCGCGACCAACCGCGACAAAATATGTAAACCGAAACCAACTAATTACTGCAACAAATGACCTGCTTCGGTGGCAGATTTTTCTCTAAAAGGTGTTCGCTGAAGGTCCCAAATGGGGTAGTACCCACTTTAATGCCAACAGCGCCCTGCGTTAGAAGTTACGCTTTTTTTACGAAACTCATTTGCATTTTTATTCTAATAATGAGCGCCTCCCACTCATTCACACGGTGTGCAGCTTGTAGGTGGTATCGGACAGATACTTGTAAAAAAGAAAGTTTGTGGATTGGTGCACCCGTTCGCGAATTATTTAGCCCGGGGATTTAACTGAAACACCCGGTATATCCGTATATCCCTTCTGAACCCATCCATATCCGAACCCATCCGTAAGCTTTAGGCAGACCTTTGTGTATTGTGCTGATAATTTGTATATGGATGATAGTGAAATGTAGCCTCCGTGGTGAAGCAGTTTCAAGAAAGCCGTCTCATTTGATAGGAGACAGGCAAATTAACTTGCAGCCATCTTGACAGCACTCGCTCCGCTTAACATCAGGGTCGAGGCTATCCTTGCCGCGAGCAACACCATCATTTACAGGTGACACCTTTGCAGCGCGTGGATTACCAAATTCTCATCGCTAGCGTTACATTGCGCCACATGCTACGTAGGCTCGCTCCCAAGCGACACATTCGCACTGCCGACACGGATCGGAATAGGGCCCCAGGATTGATCCTTTGCACCATTCATGATTTATGAGTGAAAGAAGCTGCAATTTTCGCTTTCCCTCTCCCTCTTTTTCTCAGGATGGACGACAATGAGGAGCAGGCTCTTATTGGACTCCCCAAAACGATTTGTCCAATCGGTTGAGCAGACCAATAGAAGGCCTCTCCACATTGTGGCGCTTCTCGAGAAGGGGAATGATAGTGAAAGTGTACAAAGTTTTTGCACTTTAATGGCCCCTTTCATGACCTGAACGAAGGTTTATCCCAGGACAAACTACGCAGCACATAGTTATGGCCACGACCTACTAGATTATAACGACCATGTCACAATCAGCAACCCCTATGAGGAGCCCGTCCGCACGATCCGCCAGGGGCGCTACTCATCGGCACGCCACGATTGGACGATGGAAATTTGAATTCTGAACGCGCAGAAGCGTATGCACGACCACCGTAGCAGACGACAGCGATAGCTCCTTTGAAAACGCGAAGAATGATGATGATAATCAACCTCAGAATGAAACATCTGTGGAATGTCCACCGCTTGTACAGAAATACTAAGGTAAGCTGAAGTACAAAGTATTGTCGCTAGGTAGCGACCTGAAAATGCTCCCCCCCCGACACACGCACACAAAGAGAAAACAAAGGTATATGCTAAAGGTATATGACTGAAAAAGCATTAGCAAACGTGAGTTACCTACCTCAAATGAGTGACAGCACTGGCTAAAAAGAATTGCTTTATGTGGGTGCAAGCGCGCAATTTCAATCGGGGAACTTGTTTACTGGCAATATGCAGGGGAGGAGGAGGAGGCGATTGAGATGACTAAACGCAAAAAGGCCAAGAAAAGAAAAGAAGGGGACATTGAAAATCGTCAACAGAAGACAGCGAAGAAGTTGGCTGACGACGGTGACTACAAGGCATATCTTAAGAGAATAAAGTGAGCGCATAATTGTGTGTCTCTTGTTATGGCCCACAGAAATTTGAAAGATATGGAACAGTATCATTTTCCTGTGCTTGTGCACTGGTGTCCAACGTTGAGATGATGTTGTTGGCCTATTTCAGGGCATACAGACACCATAGGTTGCGTGAGAAGCACAAAAAGATAATGGAGAGTACTGACACCTGCATCATTGATGAGAGCGATGAGAGCTCGGTCGAGGTAGACGATGACTTCCGTGTTCCATCTAGCATCTGGAATAAGTTGTACAGGTAAACTAGTATTGTGGTACCTACTATGACACATTACTTATGAAGTTACATATTTAATAACAATGCACTGTCTGGAATTTTATTTTCAACCCATTTATATTTTTTTCATGGTATGTATACTAAGTGTACTTTAGGAGACTTGATGTTGGCGTGGCTTATGATTTTTCTTTTATCTAATGCAGTGATTAAAAGTGGCTGTTGCTCCTCTTAAAGGGACGGTTGCATCAGAAAACCCATCTATGAAACCGATACTACTACGCTCTGCATCGGCCGACAACCAACACGGCTAAAGTTTTAATCCGAAACATGGTTAGATATTAGATCAACAAATATTAAGTATGCTTCAGTGGCTGCAGAAGCTCCAGTGATGTAACGTCATGCCGTAAGTGAAGGAGTGAGAGGGCATCGCGCAGAGGAGGAAAGGCTCCGTCCAGACGCCCGGTAACTCTATGAGACGCCTGCACGGTCGCGGCATTTCTTTTCTCAGTGTCGTGCCCTCATGGGTTCTTAGGGAGTGATGGTCTCACATTTTTTTCTAGACAGGGATTTCCTGCATACTCTCAACATCCGGCATCTGCTCTTGTCATGTATTCCGTCGAATAGCAGTCAAACTACTCCACTATTTCGTGTGGGATTTTCGATACCGTGGTCACTGGTCCAGGAGGAATAAAATTGCACTATAGTTTCGAAATCGACTGGAATGGATGCGACAGTCCCCTTAACCCTTTGAAATCCCTGGATTTTAAGAATCAAGGCCATTTCCGACCGCCATACAATTTTCACGTCAAACCCGAAAGTTAACGTAGCCTGGCAGTGCTCTACAAAATTGTGATTTTTACAAAAATTTACGAGATTTTTAAATTGCAAAAATTACAAAAATTTCGTGATTAAGTTGACATGTCTTGAGAAACCAATGTGCCTGCATCACTTTTCAGTACTCTGGAGTAACTTTTTGCTACTTTCGCTACAGCTACACTGTGACCACTCTGGGGGTACTTGAATCGTTGATCAGTGCAATACAGATAAGGAGAGAGAGATAGAAAATAGGACTATCGACGACTACTGCCCGACAGGACTCGGCGATACACCTGTGTGCTCTTTGCCTTCATGTGTGTTTTGCTGATCAACCGTTCAACTGCCCTCCAGAGGAGCTGCAGAGTAGACAACCACGTGTGTTGGCTGACTACGTAAGCTGAACACATAAGCTACATCACATGACAGACGCCAATGAAAAGAGGTTACATACAGCTGACACATCTGATTTTATCTACTAAAAAGGACTAACTTGAAATCACTCAGACCGCCAGTGCAAGGACGAAAAATGCACCACTGGATGTGAAACTTTTTTCAACAAAACAAGAATCTTGTTCAGGACTGAGAACGAGGTAGTTTGTTGTATCAGGGAGCATTGCAGATTAGTCGAATGATATAAGTGTATCAGGAAACCGTCACTCGTAATAAAATAGAAAAATTTATTGTTGGAAAGCAAAACTGGGTCACTGGCTAGTATTCGATGCAAGAGAAGGGTGGAGATGATTGAAGGTAAGATGATTAAGGTTAAGCCACATTTGTTTCAAAATGGAACCTGGTTGTCTGTTCAGTGCCTGCGTTGTCATCCTTTTCGTCTCTGCACTGGGGGTTTTAGCCATATTAAGTCAGTATATTACAAACCCTAGTGCAATTTTTATTATCACTTATTTATTTACCAGCGGCATGGCCGAGTGGGTTAAGGCGTCTCGCTCGTTGGTGTTGTACTGACTGGGAGGTGGTGGGTTCGAATCGTACCACCGGCTGTGCTCTCTGAGGTTTTCCCTGGGTTTTCCGAAGACGTTCCAGTCGGCACAGTTCCCCCTGATGTCGGCCTAGGACGCATACTAGCCCCCCTGTCCCCCTCTCCTTCCTGCTGTCCTCTCTCCATCTGTCCACATCTGTACTCTGCTCATAGCCGCAGCTGCTTCGCGGCGCTAACAATGAAAGTAAAAAAAAAAGTGAAAATAAAAACTTATTCATTTAGTTACCCAAACCTTATCTATCAATACAAAGAACCATTTCATTACTCGTAGCAGCATGTCATTAAAAATGCAAATGACATTCCTCATCATGAACCTACTGGATAAAACGTGTACTTACAATGCAACTAAATATTTTATTGGTTCTGTGCTTTGTCCTCGATTTTTCCGAGTTTTATTTTCTGCATCTTGACTGCTGTGTAAAGTATGTTACTTGAGCTACCTTGCTGCTCAATGTGACTTTTTTGTTCAAAGCTGTCTCGTGACATTGATGAAAAATAGAACACACATTTTTGACCACTTAATGCGCAATTCTTCAGGTACCAACAGACAGGAGTGAGATGGTTGTGGGAACTGCACCAGCAGAACTGCGGTGGAATAGTTGGTGACGAGATGGGGCTTGGCAAAACCATTCAAGTTATTGCTTTCCTTGCTGGACTACGACAGAGCCGCCTGAAGACAGTTGGAGATACGTGAGTTGTGTCTAAGACATTCTCAAAGCTACCGTTCTTACTCGCATAATTAACCCCCCCACCCAACATGGGTGCCAAAAAAGTGTGAGCACTGGTTATCCTTGTGTAGTTAACACAACCGCTCTCTGGCAAAAAACAGTGCATCAATTATGTTAGTTAAAATATACAGTGGAGCTGTTACCGGGATCCCACGCTTTCCGGACAAAAAGCATGGGGACAGGGTTCAGTCCATGTAATTTGTTTTCACTCTTTCTGTGCCTCAGTTTCCAGATCTGGACAGGGTTTCCCAGGAACTACCTTGAAAAATATGTAATAACTGACTTCACTTATCCAGATGGATGAATAGATGGATTAGGGGACATCTGGCAGGCATTTCATAACCAGAGTTGAGTACAGCACAAGGTGTGCTGCTGTTGTGTCCGGTGTCGAGTCTGAGATCGTGTGTGACAGTCGCGAAATCCCCAAACGTGAATTTCACAAACCCAATCGGGAAAAAATATTGGCTGTGTAGACAGCAGGGAGTGTCTCGGCCTTCGTGAAACCGTGAGGCTTACTTGCTTTGGCAACCACGAGTATGCGGTGTCGTTCCATGCCAGTGTTTGCACACATCATTGCGGTGATTCGTTCCTTGCTCCTTTTCCCCCTGGTACACATGTTGCCTCTGTAAGTGATGGTCTTAGTAAACAACAGAAAGCGCTGCGCACATTGTCGTTGAAATGCATAATGTCGTTTCTGCACAGCTATATCTGCCGTAATTTTGTTACGCGTATATTAAACACCATTTTGCGCATTTTGTTGTACGGTCGGCTCAACCGTGGCATAGTTGCCTGAGGGAGCTCCTTCTTTGACGGCGGTTTTATTACTACATATATGCGAGGTAGAACATGTGATCTCTAAGTGGCAGCCAGTGTACCACCCTGCACATAAATTTCTTAAGCAGCTTGTGAAAGCACACATGTACAGAACTACATGGAAGGTAACATATGCGGTTTCACATGAAACCACATCTATCCATCAATTAAATACTCAATGAATGTTCTAACTGGATATGTGCAAAAAATTAGTTATTTGCTAATTATTTAGTTAATTACAAGATAGTAAATGAATTAGTCGGTTAATTAACTGGATACTTAATTGAATCAAGTAATTAATTAGCTAACTGATTAGTTATTAGTAAGCTGAATAGCTAAATAATTAGCTGTTAGTTAGGCTAACAATTAACTGTTAATTAGCTAACTAGTAAGCCAATCAATGGATCGATACCCAGGACACACAAAGTATGTAGGATTCATTACCGCATTATGTGGTTACATACCTCACCTCACCTCACCTAAACTCCATAAGGTTCGCTCATAAGTTAACATGTTTCTGAAATGCCAGCAGCATGCCAGCTGGTGCGCAACCACACGCTCCGGGCTGTAGTTAGGCGCGACCGGGCAGTCTCGTTTGTATAGACCATTCTGCTCATTCATCTGCTCAAATTACCGGGCTATTTTCCCCCATTAAAATACACATGAGTTGGAGGGGACCTGAGTGTCAGTTTGAATTATCCGGAAGTTCAAATTAGGAGACTTCTAATTAACGGGATTGCACTTTAGTCATCTTTGTTATGGAAGTATAGTAGCAAGTCCGATCTAAGTAGGGTGAAATAATAAAGGTCCCCCTGTAGCTGGTGTACAGAACAGACAGGGAGGGGAGTGTCTCCAAACATTTGAGGGGTTGTAGGGGAGGGTTAGGATATATGTATCTGCTGTCTGTGATTCTTGTGCCTTTGCCGTTTGTTCGTTCCGTGATGTGCTGTTCCATTCGTTTGCCGCAATGTTCATTCTCACATTGTCACCATGATCCCAATACTATTGCTTAATGTGCAGTTACGAAGGCATGGGTCCTGTGGTGTTGGTGTGCCCGACTACTGTAATGCATCAGTGGGTGAGGGAGTTCCACCTTTGGTATCCCCCCATACGCGTGGCCATCCTTCATCTCTCCGGATCCTTCACCGGCAAAAAGGTTGTGTGCATCGAACGATGACAGTTCTTCTAATAACATTGGATACCTACAGTTTTCCTGAGAGTTACTTTTTGGATGTGCACCTTTCAGGAAGCTCTGGTGCATCAGCTCAACAAAGACAATGGCGTCCTGATAACTTCTTACGCTGGTGTCTCCAACTGTGCGCCTCTGCTGTTGAGCCATAACTGGCATTACATAGTGCTGGACGAGGGCCACAAGATTCGTAACCCCGATGCTCAAACTACTCTGGCGTGCAAGCAGGTTCGTTACCGTATCATTTGCTCTTGATCACTTTTCACCTCTGGACGATATACCATATTTACTCACATAGTTAACGCGCTTGCATAATTTTCCACGTGTTGCACGCAACTTAGCTTAAGCAGCGCTGCCGGCTCTACATCACAGCGACTGCTACCATGGCATAGAGCGGGAGGCAGATTTCTATGGGGTTATATGCTTTTGGAAGTGCATTATTTATGTGGGTAAACATGATAGTAATATAAATGTACGACTTTGTAAAACTGTACGAAAGTCGTGCGTTGAGCATTAGAAATTTTCAGATGTTTGAGAGACCTTACTGAGTATAAGCAGCGCGTGAGCCGAGAAGAAGGAACAAAGAAAGAAGGTCCTCAGCAGTTTCTACGTCATGTGGGGCTCGTGTCTCTCGTCCGCGACTGCATTCTCCCGACTGTCTTTTGTAAATTTTATTGCGCAGTGACAATACGCCGCACAGCGAAGGTATTTTGCATGGTGACTAATTGTGGACAGCTTCACAGATGAAGCAGGGTCTCGAGCCACGTTAAATGCCACTTCCGTGCTCTTTTAAAGTCGTAATATAATATGTCTTGTCTTGTCAATATGTCTTAAAGTTTGATGTGCAGCCTCTGTCGTCCACGCCATCGGTTTCTCATTACAGTTGTCGTGTTTGCTTCCTGTCTCCTACAGTTCCGTACGACACACCGGATCATTCTTTCGGGTTCACCAATACAAAATAATCTTCGAGAGCTGTGGTCACTCTTTGACTTTGTGTATCCTGGCAAACTGGGCACTCTGCCAGTATTTATGCAGCAGTTTGCGGTACCCATAACTCAAGGGGGTTACTCCAATGCCACAGATGTTCAGGTAACGCATCCGAGACTTGTTGCCCTTAGGTTTTTGCAGAAAAATGTTTCGATGTAGGTGAAAACAGCTTACAAGTGTGCATCCGTTTTGAGAGACACAATAAAGCCTTACTTGCTGAGGAGGATGAAAGAGGATGTCAAGGGTCATTTGCAGCTCCCAGGGAAAAATGAGCAGGTAACATGCATACTTTAATAAAAGGTGTACTGCATACTGCATTTGATTCTCTGTTTATGATGTTTATGATTCAGGTTCTCAGAATGTGCTGAAAGAAAAAGCGTTTTAAGAGAACCACGTTGCGTAATGTGCTACGAAACTGTATTGTGAATGTTAGCACTATGTGATACTAGAAAAAGAAACCTAGTATTTTTTAACTGCATACTACCATAGTTTCTCCTTAGTTCAAATTCGGATATTTCATACTTTGGAGTAGTTCAGACAGCTATAAAATTTCTGTTTAGCCCGCTGTGTTTTCAGTGTATTGAAAAGCCCCTAACTTGAAAAGGTGCATTCGCCTAATTTGCATTTTTTTTTTGCCTCGTAAGATGTTCCTACTGGCAGAAAACGAATGCTGCGCATAGATGACTCCTTACACTGGGACACATGCCTTTGAACACATTACCCACCTCTAGATGTCTGCTAAAAAAAAAGAGTCTCATAAGGAACTGCTTGCTTTGGCTGACACTGAAAATTTTGTTTGGATGGCTCATGTATTGACTAAGCCAGTGTTTCTCAAACTGTGGGTCAGAAGGAGGAGGGGGGGGGGGGGGTCGTGCAATGGCTGGGGAACTTGAAAAAATGCACAGCAAATGATGTCCTTAGACCACATGCTCACAGGCTCACAGGTCTTTTTATTCGCTTTATTCGTCCAGTATTTTTTCTTACTTGCTTTTCTTAATTTGAGTACCAACCAACAAGCCTCTTGAAATGGACTCACTGGTTTGCTTTGTATATGTATTTGCAGGTCTTATTCTGCAGCATAACCGAACACCAGAGGCAGCTCTACAAGGATTATCTGGCGTCTCCCGAGATAGCTCACATCATCGATGGCAGATTACAGGTACTCTCATGATCATGTACTGACCTTCTACGCCGTGTCAGAGGCTACAAGGTTTTAAGTCAGAATCCCGATGCTCGCAGATCTTTGTCGGACTGATCAACCTCCGCAAAATCTGCAATCATCCTGATCTTTATGACGGGGGACCCAAAGTGTTTGCAAACACAGATGTAAGCTCTCTTCCCGAAGAGTCAAAGTTTGGGCACCCCTCACGCTCAGGCAAGATGGCTGTCATCCAATCACTGCTCAAGCTGTGGAAAAGTCAAGGACATCGTGTGTTGCTCTTCACCCAGAGCAGACAGGTAAACATAACGTTGTCTGGGAAACAGAAACAGTGGCAGTTGTGGATTCAAAGTTTGCGCGAGTATTAACAATGCATCACGTATAGGAGCTTCAAGGACACAGACGAAAAGCCGAGGCCGATGCACACGTGCGCAGGCTCCAACGTAGGTAGGCTCCACACTACCAACAATGTTCGCTGGGAGAAAAAAAAACACACACACAAAAAAAACACTGCTTATAAATTGAGCCTGAAGTTTTTTTGGGGGTTAAACACGATTTTTCCCCGAATTTGCACCCCGAATTGAGGTTCACCTATCTAGGGTTAAACCCGATTTCTACCTGCAAAACTGCACCTAGGCTAGGCACCTCAAGGCATCAACATACTAGTTTCTCACAAAATATGCGACTGCCCCTTACTTCTGGCACTCTGGATAAACGGTACAGTGAACGTTTATTCTACAATAATGCCCGATTTCTCCCTGAACTCAGTCTGATGGTAATTTTTCTGCCCGAATTTGCACAAATTTTCGACATCAATTTATTGACCCGATTTCTACCCCCCGAATTAGGAAGAATATAAAACCCGAAAACTTCAGGGCCTACTCATAAATAGAGCCTGAAGTTTTAGGGTTTAACCCAATTCTTCCCCGAATTTGCACCCTGAATTGAAGGTTGCTGCTGTTTTGTGTTAGACTCCGTAGAGGAACAAAAACCTAAGTCGAGCTGCCGCTATAAGATAGCTGTTTATTGTACGAGTACCAAGTGCGGACTGACTCTAGACAAAGCCCGCCAGGAAAGATAAACAAGGGTGGGAATATGAGACGCGAAAGCCTTGAACTCGCCATGCGAAGACGCGGTGTGAAGATGAGTCAACGGCTGGGCTCGAATGCCAGATACCTCACAGCTGCCTTAGGGCGAAACCAGATTTTTACCTGGCAAATTGCCCACACTGAGACATCCGTAGGAACAAACACTAACTTGTTTGACAGCAAATGCAGTTACATCACCGTTTGTACCAAACCAGTACAGTTAGTTTGTGTAGCTGAGCCAGATTTCTCCCCGAACTTAGCCTACCGTATTTACTCGAATAATTTGCACACTTTTTTTTTATCAAAAGATGACGCAAAGGTTGAGGGTGCGCAAATAACGCCAGGCATTAACCAGACGACTTGAAAAACATGTGCAAAATGTTAAAATATGTTAAGTTTCTGTTAAAAGGTGGGCCTTCAGGTGAATAATACAGTAGAATCTCGATGATATGAATCCCACAGGGTAGCGGAAAACCTTCGTACTAAAAAAAACTGCATCAAAATAAAAATTTAGGTAAGAAAATAGACAGTGACTGTTCATTTTCCATTACTGTCAGTAAAAGAGGTCGTTCGTAACGATTTTATCTCTTCGTCTTTGGCCAAGGCTGCCGAAATTTGCGAGATGATTCAAAAGGCCCAGCAGGTGCTTTCCACACTTTTTTCTAAAGCGAGCTCCTCCTAAAGCACGCATGCGTTAGGTGAAGCTGCCTTGCGGAATGCTGACGCGTAATGTTGCCAAAGTTTTCCGATATGTTCCTCCCACGTGTTCGGGTCGTTGTTTTCCTAAGCCAGTGTGATGTCACACATCTTCGCAGTCTATTGTTGTGAGGAGGGTAAAAAGGTCAAAACATAGATAAGGTTCGGGGCCGTGTAATCCATTTGATCTTATTTCCTCCACCAAAGGGAGACTCATTGCTTGCATTGCGCAACATAATGTAGGGAATTCGTGGTGAGGATCCCCCTCCCTTTTCGAAAGAAGGAGCAGCATGTGCCCCATGACTTCACGAGGGAACGACCTCTGTCGCATCCTCGGCCCATTCGTATCATCCGTAAAGGCAAGATAACACCTCCGTACCATCCGAACTTACACCTTAAATAAATACCAGTCGCGAGATAACGTGATGATGTCGCACACGAAAGTAAAGGTGCGCAAATTACGCGAATTTTTATTTTCTCGACTTTTTTAGTGGGAGAGTGGGGGTGCGCAAATTATGCGAGTAAATACGGTACTGAAAGTTTTTCCACCTGAATTCGCGTGAATTTAGAGCACACGTTTATTTACCCAATTTTTACCCCCCAAATTTAGAAAAAAATATTTCCAGAAAATTTCAGGCTCTCCTTATAAATCTTTTGAACGCACACTCTGCCTCAGACACCATCTTTCCTCTGGGGTCAAGGTTAGCAATCCAACTATGTGTACAGTGTACATGTGTTGTTGTAGTCTGTCCATTCATTCTCTGTGTCTCCTTTTCATCTGTGTCTTCAAAGCTCTCATATGATGTGTTATTCAAAGTACCAATAAGCCCAAATTGCTTTCTTTTTAGCCTGACTTTATTGTTGGTTATACATGGGCCTATTGGTTATACTTATCTACTGGTTAACTGGGCCTGGTTATACCTGATTACTCCCGATATTTACCTCCCGATTCCAATCGACAAAAACAGAGCTTAACCCGATATTTCTCCGAACGCTGCTGTACCATGGGGATCCGAAGTCAACACAAAACTTTGGAAACTGTGTTGCAGATGCATAAATAAATATACGCTTATGGTACAAACTCGAAACAGGGACCCTGCCGCCTCTTAGATGCGTGGACTAAATATTGATACTCTGTGTCTACTAGTGTGTCATGTGTATTATGCCGAGTAAACCGAAGATTTACACGGGATTCAATCCGATTCAACCAGAGTTGTGTTGAATCAGGTTCAGTTCAGCCCGATTACACCCGAATTATTGAAGCAAAATATAACCCGATATTTACCCCCCAATGTTGCTGAAAAATATAACCCAAAAAAGTCAGTAACTTACTTACAGTTACTTACAAGTTACTACAAACAGTAACTTACTTGGCTGTGGTCGTTATCTCGGTTGTTGATAGGTACATATTACCAGGTTCAACCCAGAAACACAAAGCTGCATTCATTCTCTACCCATTGAGCTTCCTATGGAGATGATTTGACAAAAAGCTGTAGTCCTGAGATGAAATGGAGCTGCCGCAAGAATTCATTAAGCATGTATATGCAGGAATAAACTATGTGTTTTTCTCATTGCAGATGTTGGTGATCTTGGAAAAGTTCATACAGCAGGAAGGCTACACATACCTGACCATGACGGGTTCCACACCAATTGGCTCTCGCCAGCCGGCCATTAATAAGTTCAACTCAGTAAGCCATTGCAGTGCTAGTGTTGTGAAGCAAAAGTTTGGAAGGATTCCTTTCATCTGTAGTTTTTTTTTATAAAAATACCACGTGCGATTGATAGAAGTATTTACAACGTAACACTATCTCCCTCGCACAGGATACATCTATCTTTGTGTTCCTGTTGACAACACGCGTTGGTGGGCTTGGAGTCAACCTGACTGGTGCCAATCGTGTTGTTATCTACGACCCCGACTGGAACCCTAGCACAGATACGCAGGCTCGAGAACGTGCTTGGCGAATAGGCCAGATGCGGGATGTCACTGTGTACCGGTTGCTCACAGCCGGCACGATAGAGGAGAAGATTTACCATAGGTTGGGTTGTACTGTTGTGCTTACATTATTTCTGTTAGATGGCAACATACTGTTCTGTTCAACAAAAGTCTAATACAACTTCTTTGCTATCACATTTGCAAATTTTGTATTTTTTTTCCATCCACAGACTAACAAAATATTTGTACACCCTCGTGTATTCGGGTTTTATGTTGGTTTTTATAATTGGGATAGGAATCGACTTTTATTTTAGGAGCTGTAAAATTTGGTGATATCAACTGGAAAAAGTAGATTTTCAGGTGCAACATTAAAAAAAAAAAAAATCTGCTCACGTTTCAGATGAGTACGATATGCTGAGCGGCTGTTCGCAGTGTGCAGTGCTCATTGTTCTCCAGTGCACGTACTGCTGGCTGAATTTGCATTTGAACAAGCTCGTTTTTTTTTTTTACCGAAGTGATAATGATACAAATTGGAGAGGAGGGGTTAAAACAGATTTTACCAGTTTCATCTCCATAGCACAAGGAATTAGACTTGTGTCATGAACAAGTAATGTAAACAACGTGAATTTGGCGAGGCAGGCCGTAAATATGGACGACACAAACACATAAGCCTCCAGTGCCCAAGAATCAATGAAAGCAAACAAATCAGGAATTTTTTTCCCGAAAAACTTTTTTTCCTGAATATTTTTCCCCCCGAGTTGCTTGATTTGATTGATTTTTGGGCGTTGGAGGCTTACGTGTTTGTGTCGTCCGTGTTTGTGACCTGCCTCACCTAATTCTTGATGTTTACATTTTTTTCTTTTACTATCTGTTTCATTGCTACTGTGCAGTTTGTAATGCTTTTCTCTTTATCTCCACCCTTTAGGCAAATCTTCAAACAGTTCTTGACAAATCGTGTCCTCAAAGACCCGAAACAGCGACGCTTTTTTAAAACGAATGATCTCCACGAACTGTTTTCGCTGGTAGACGAGAAAATGGAAAAACGAACAGAGACCAGCTCCATCTTCGCAGGCACTGGTTCAGACATCCGGCCGATTTCTAAGCCTAAGTCAAAGAACAAGCCCAACTTCAATCATCGTTCGAAGCACAAACCGTGCCTAAAACTACACAGCGACACTAAGTTAAGGTTGTCTAGTGTCCCAGTGCCACACGAGACAAGACAAGAGAAGCAAGACTCGGACCAAGTTAATGCAGGCGTCCAGCTCCCTATAGGGCCTTCGACTCCGGATGAGCTGTCACCCCCCGATCGGGAGTCATCTGCAGTTCGTCAGCAAACTTCTTCAGAGGACAGGTTGGAGGGTCAGGATAACGAAATGCCCGTAGAAGTTGTGAAAGCAAACGAAGATGACGGTCCCAAAGTAGAAATGAATGAAAGCCATGTGGAGACCAAGGCGTCCCTTCTCAGTCCAGAGAAGATAAACCAAATGCGAGAGCTTGCAAAGAGGCTCAGTCAGAGGATAGCGCAAGGCGGCACCGGGGCAAGCCGGATGGAGAAACCGACAAAGCCCAAAGATGAAGAGAAGAAAAGGGAAAGGTGGAAAAAGAAAAAGAAGAAGAATGGTGAGATGGTCGTTGCACAGTCAAACCTCATTACGGCAAAACACGATACATGCAATGAAATTTGCGATATAACTAAATGATTGGCATTTCCCTCTGCTAGAGTGAAAGAGTTTTAAGCCGACACCTCGATACAACGAAACAAAAATTCCCCAAAACAGCATTTACTCCATCCCTAACACATGCCTCAAGGTAAAAAAAACAAGCAAAACGTGTGCCTCTGTGGCGCAGTGACGAGTGCATGCTCCTAGTTCGGTCTATCTTGCTCTAGATATCTAGCTTCTAGCTCCGATTCGGCCTATCTCCTCAATCATCAGCAAGGCAAAAAATCGTTGCCCACGGCAATTTTAACCTATCGGGCTTGAGGTGCCACAGCCATATTTCGGTGGCTAGCTGGCTACGCTGTACCGGTGTACCCGGAGATGGAGAGGTGGCCAACGCGGCACATCCAGGTCACGGAGTGCAGTTTCTGGCACAAGTACGACTGATGTGTGCGGCATGCACGGCGGCTCGCCCATTTGTATCATCCATAGCGACCCGGAAAAGTGTCCGTACTATCCCAAAACGCAACACATCATGCATAAGGCTCTCCAGCACAGATTCTTAAGAAGTTCTGTGAGCGTCTTATAAAAATTCTACAGTATATACTATGGGTGTGCGAATATTCGAATTCTCGAATTCGAATCGAATATCAAACGCTCAAACTATACGATTCGCGAATCGAATATCCAATATTTGATTTTTCGAATATTCGACTATTCCACGAATATGAACGACACAACCCAAAAGTGGGCTTCCGTGCATGAGGTGAAGCCTGCTTTACGAAATTGCTCTTGCTGCAGGACCAACACAGGTGGGATGGTGTTTCATTTAAGATAACGTTATCCAAAGTTAGTTTTGTTGACATCGTCTGTGGAAGGGGTGGCGCCCCTCTCATATGCAGTTTAGCGGTGCCGACGAGGGACTTTGATTTGATGTCTGTGAGGTTGCCTTTAAAAAGTTAGGACTCTTGAATAATGACTACAGCCCACGAACAAGAAGGTTGTCTTAAAGATGTCCTTTACGTCGAAAATTTGAGTAGTGCAACTTCGTAGGGCGAGTGCAAAGAAACTAAAGGGTTTTCATGGCAAAGCTGAGGCAGGATGCCAATTCGTTTGTTTCACAAATGGCCTGTGGTTGTCTGAAACAATTACAGCCTCATCGGTATAACATGCTACTGAAGGTAACCACTCCAGTACTCCAGTAAGTGTAGGCTCACCTGAAAAGGAGGAAGCACTCTCATGTAAAATTAAAGAGCAGGGGCTTTAAACAGAAGAATTGCATGTCTCTCGTGTGACAGTTAATGCCAGAAAAATTACGCTAAAGCCATGGGCTACAAAATGGAAACTTTTAGTGCGAAGGTCACATATTGTAAATTTTGCACGAATATTTGATATTCGATTAGGTATTCGGAACTTTTTCTCTCATTCGATTCGATATTCGATTCGACTTAAAATATTCGGATTCGCACACCCCTAGTATATACACGTTTATGTTGATTGTTCTTTCTAAATTCGCCATCTAAATCTTTTGAAATTTCATCACTTTCTGTACAATGAAATACTCGATGCAAGCGAAAGAAATCGCAGTCCCCGTGAATTTCCTTATATCGAGGTTCTGCTAGGTTGGTCTTGTACGTATAATGGAAGCACCTATTGGTACCATTTACAGTGGTGGACGGCGCTGAGATCAAGTGTGTAGTAAAGCAGGTAGCCTACCAGCCAGCAGTAAGTGAAGAGCAGCAAAAGGAACTCGATGACAGACAGAATGACTACGTTCTTCAGAAACTCTTCAAGAAATCAGGTAGGAAGGTGAACTCTATGGTGTCATCTCAAGAGTAATCTTATATGTTTGCTCCATGTAACCTACTGTGCCCAGGCTTATTTTGTCATTATCTTAATTGCTCCTCTACTGAGACTACTACTTTCTCCTTTCTGTGCATGGAAAAAGTGTAAAATCTTGTTTAGGGTTTGTCTAGGGGCTTGTTGAGGCCATCTTCCTTGCGTCTTGTGGAAATCACATATTTGTTTTGACCCTTGTAAAAGTGACCAGCACTCTTCCCGTAGATATTGATCATACAGAAAATTGCCACACATACAAAAGGCATCTACTATGTACCAGTGTAAACCCTATGCATTACTACAGCCTGAAGTTTTCGGGAAATATTTTTTTTTCTAAATTCGGGGAGTAAAAACCGGGTAAATGAACATGTACTCTAAATTCATGCGAATTCGGGTGGAAAAACTTCCAGTATGCTAAATTCGGGGAGTAATCGGGCTCAGCTACACAAACTAACTGTACTGGTTTGCTGTAGAAGGTGATGTAAACTGCATTTGCAGTCAAATGAGTTAGTGTTTGTTCCTACAGACGTCTCAGTGAGTGCAATTTGCTGGGTAAAAATCTGGTTTCGCCCTAAGGAAGAACCTTCAGTTCAGGGTGCAAATTCGAGGAAGAATCGGGTCAAACCCTAAAGCTTCAGGCTCTAGCTATCACTTACTACAGAATAGGGAACATTGTTCAAGCACATTTTACACGTTATTTTTGGAAGAAGGCTCTTACCAGGTCCACTTGGTAAGATGTTGAACTTCTGTTTTTTCAAGCATACGAGTGCACAACCAGTGGAACACATACTATTCGTGTCCTTGTGGTGCTCAAAGAATCAAAGAGCAGTTTTGATTGTATGCAGCTGCTAGTCATAGTTCAAGTACCTGGTCTCCCATGTCTGTGACATCCAGCACATTGTCAGCTCTCGGAAGCTTTGCAGAAACAAGATCCAAGATGCTGGAAAGCATTTCCCCTGTCATGGCTGTGGTCCGCATCAGCAAATGCATGAATAGCCGTTTCCCTCTTTAAGGACTCTGAACAGAGCTTATTTTGCTCTGTCTTTTAGAGGGTTCCTTATTACAGTCCACTCAGCCAAAACCTGACAGGTGGAAGTATTTCTCTTAGCATCGTGAGTCACACTGAAACCGAGCATGCAGCCTCAACATGCATCATCTGGAACCTCAGACCACTTGTAGGCCCGGAGGAGCACTCAGTCATAATAGCCGCAGTAGAGTAGATATGCCCACCCTCTACTTGTGCAAATGAGCACAGTCGTGGCTGTGATGGATGTAATATTATATTTAGAGCCTGAAGTTTTCGGGAAATATTTTTTTTCTAAATCCGGGTGGTAAAAATTGGGTAAACAAACACGTGCACTAAATTCATGCGAATTCGGGTGAAAAAACTTCCAGTACGCTAAATTCGGGGAGAAATCAGGCTCAGTTGCTCAAACTAACTGTAATGGTTTGGTACAAACGGTGATGTAACTGCATTTGCTGCCAAACAAGTAAGTTAATGCATTCCTACAGACATCCCAGTGAGGGGAATTTGCCGGGTAAAAATCGGGTTTCACCCTAAGAGGTGGACCTTCAATTCGGGGTGCAAATTCGGGGAAGAATCGGGTAAAACCCTAAAACTTTAGGCTCTAATTATATTACATGACTTTCGTGCAAAGAAGACCTCCGAGTTTCTTTCATGGGGCCATATTTGCCCTGAAAGCTGCAGGTCAAGCATTGAAGGAACCGAAACTAACAGGACCAAAGTCGGACTATATGTTGCACTGTGCAGGAGTACACTCTGCCATGCGGCATGATACCATCATGGAATCTGCCGATCCTGACTACATTCTGGTGGAAGGAGAGGCAGAACGTGTGGCCAAGGAAGCCATCCGGAAGATGAAAGAGTCCAGGCGACGGTGTCTTGGTGCTACCTCTGGTATTCCCACGTGGACAGGGTCACATGGTGCCTCGGGGGCTCCACCTGGGACAAAGTGAGTTTGTGTCTCTGTTAGGGCAAGTGGATCTGGGGCCGGCTACGGCAGCTAAATTGGGATATGATCACGTACCATTAGGACCCCGACATACTCTGTGTAAGTCCTTTGAGCCGAACTGCCGAAAGATAATATCTGTTGTGCATGCTCGTGGGACACAGCAAATTGAAGGTATGCCGCTTTTGAGCTGGAACACTTCCTATATCTGAAATTGTAAATAGAGATTGAAGGTTTAGGGTTTTACCCGATTCCTCCCCAAATTTGCACCCTGAATTGAAGGTTGCCTCCTTAGGGTGAAATCCCATTTTTACCTGGCAAATTGTCCTCACTGGGATGTCTGTTGGAATGCACTAACTTATAGTTATTTGTCAGCAAATGTAGTTACATTGCCGTTTGTACCAAACCACTACAGTTAGTTTGAGTAACTGAACCCAGTTCCTCCCCTAATTTAGCATACTGGAAGTTTTTTCACCCGAATTCACATCAATCTAGTGCACATGTTTATTTTCCCGATTTTTATCCTCCAAATTTATAAAAAAGTATTTCCCCAAAACTTCAGGCACTAATTGTAAATGATAAAAATGAAGGATAACAGCACATGAGCTTAGTGTGTGATTGTCTATCACAACTCCCATTATTTTCCATAGCACCGACATAAATGGGAATTGATGTTCTCAGGCTGACTTCCTTCTTTCATCACTGGCATAGAGTCTGCCACGCTGTAACGTGTTGTAACCACATGTTTTGCTGGTGTTGAATCAGCATCCTTTTCCCATTTTTGCTGTTTTCGACATGACAGCTTAGCGAAGGAGTGAAATGCCCTCTTCAAAAGCCGAGCTATTTCAATTTTGAGGGGCATGGAAACAGTTGGTCTTGTATTTTGATGTCATATGTGTTTCGTCAGATCTTCCTCAGCAGCTGCGAACAGATACAAATAAAGGCTCTTGCGTGTAATTTATGTTTTTCTCATCAGAACGTTCTGAATGTCCCCTGTGCCATTATCGTAACACTGTGATTACGTCAAGAGACATAGGCCTAGTTACAGCAAAAGTAATTTTCTATACATACCGTACCATCATGACAGCTGGCTGTTTTATAAATGCTAGCTCCCATACCAGTGACACAGCCTGTAGGTGTAACAGGTAGGGGTCCTGTGGGAACTTCACACGGGGAAGGGGATTTCACCCTCATTTTTTCGTTCCCAAATGCACTAGCAAATGTGCAAGTTCAAGGGGATTTGAACTGTCGGCTACACCACAGTCGCATATGCTTGTTCCTATTCGCTGCGAGATCGACCTACATGGGGCAACGCTGTCGCCTTTCTAGTGTGGATAACACACAGGCCGTTGTTCAGAGTTGATGGTTCTTTTCCGTAATTCTTGCGTATATTTACCAGAAGATCACTTGTGCCGCGGTGGTACGATACTGTTCGGTTCCCCAATAAACGTGTGGAACGTGCTGAATAAACGTGTAAAAGCAGACGACGCATCGACACTATGATAGTTTTCCGTTCCCCGCAGCGCGCCAACACCGTTCGATCTCGGAGCAAATTCTTGTATAGTTTTCTAATCTTTTCCTGTAACTGCAGTTTGTGTAGGGTAACACATCACCACTAAATCCTACCACAACACTCTTCAAGCTTCACGCCTCCTCAATTTGTCAATCCTTTTCAGATTGCGCTTTGGCCAGAAGAAGGCTCCAGCTGCACAAACAAAACCACCGGCACACACAACCACCTCTTCATCGGGACGCTCCAAAGCGTCCACATGCCCAGGAGCCTTTACCCAGGAAGTCCGCGATAAACAAAGTGGTGCGCCATCGTCCTCCGATCTACTGGCACGCATCAGGTCACGTAACCCAGAGACACAAGAAGACGAACAGGCCACCCTCCCCAGCACCTCGGCGCGGCAGGGACCAAATTCCGAACAAGACGAGCTGCTGGAAGACCTGCGCAACTTCGTCGCGTTCGGGTCTGCTACGGATGGCGAGGCAACCACGAGGGAAGTGCTGGATGCGTTTACGGAGAGGGTTAGGACAGCGGGCGGGGCTCCGGTGTTCAAGGCACTGCTCGGACAGGTGTGCGACTTCTTTCGTCGGACAGACGGGGAAGGGGTGTGGAGACTCAAGGCTGAGTTTAGATAGTAGAAGCTGAGAAAATGTACTGTCTATAGGAAACAAGATGTTGGTAACTTGTACACTTGAATATGTACATATGCAAGTTTTCAAGGAGTCCCTCCTTGGAAGTGGTTTCCGGTGCTTTTTGGGAAATGATTCATTTCCCTTCCCATCCTCAGTAGGCATTTCCCAGTTTGTGCGGCTGACACTCAAGAAGTTTCATGCTACACTTTGGTACTGCACTTTGGTGTAGTGCTTTATTTATTTTTAATTACTAAATTACGAATTAATAAATTAAACGGAAAATGAAGAGTCGTCGCTTTACACGAGCTGACGCGAGACCACTACAACTGGCCCAATGACTTGCAAAAGATACTTCAACATTTGGTGGCTGGTGAAAGATGGCTTGCAGTAAATTGTACCATTGTTCTATTGTTTTCACAAAAAAATAAAATCAAAGGAATTAGTGTATGCCATGTAACGAAGTATGCTGTTAGTGTGGTTCCTTCAAGCAGCTCTACAGCCTGCAGCCTTTGCATAAGGGTGCCTATAGTCAGTGACAACACAAGTGATACATTTGACCCCACCCCCACACAAGAATCGCTCCGCGCGGGCGTATGGGGTGCGGCGCGACCAAGTGGGGACTGGGGGGAGAGAGAGAGACGGTAGTACATCACGAAGCGGAAGAGTCGTGCAAAGGCTGGTAGCCAATCGCAGGAGCCTTCCACGGATGAGTGGGCTGTCTCAATTGTAGGACTTAAGTTGTCTCTGACTATAGGAGCCTTTACAAAGCTCTAATAAATTTTATACAGGAGTTTTAATGTAATATTTTTTACGACGTTCTGCCTAGAATGGTAAGTTCGCATCATGTTGCAGGGCCTTGACAGATTCCACTCTTCTGTACTTTGAGTAGATTAAGTGTACCACTAAATTTTGGGTCCATTTGTGCTTATTTGCGAGTGTTCTTGTGTGAGGGTCCCATACAGCTGTAGTGTATTCTAGAGCAGGATGGACGTAGGTTTAATAGGCGGCTAGTTTAACACGTGGTGAGGCTTGTTTAAGGTTCCTTCGCAGGTAACCTACTTTTTTGTACACATTGCTACTTATCACATTGACATTGAGTGTCATGAAAGGTCTAAAGACAAGGTAACGCCTAAGTATTTAAAGTTATTGACTTGTTTTGATCCCACAACCCTAGGTGCATAACTAACTTGTTGTGGAGTTTTCTTTTTCACGAATGACGCACAAACAGTTTTGTGAGGGTTAAGTTTCATGCCAGCAGGATGTTAGATTATCAAGGCCTTGCTGAAGGCAAATCTGACTGCAGGCATCGGTATCCTCTGCTATGTATCGTAAACAATCGTCTGCAAAGAGACGCGCTACAACTCCTAGTTGAAAGTTCGAGACCATGTCATTGGTATACTGTAAACATATTTTTATTCGCAATATATTAATTTTCCTGAATTATGGAATCTTTCATTTGCGAAACTATTCGCCAGTATTTAATTTCACAATTCCAGGGCTCTTTCCTTCCGCGGGATAAACGTCAGGATGTGTTTGCAACTACAATTTTTCGCGATTTTTTAGCAGTCGCGAAATTCACGAAAATTAATACATCGCAAATAAAAATATGTTTACAGTATATAAGAAAAAGTAAGGGCCCCAGGATAGGACACTGGGGCACCCCTGACGTGACTGGGAGTGGAGGAGACAGGGTACCGTCACTGCATATTTGTTGTGTCCCGTTATGTAAATAAGCACTGATGCAATTTGGTATGCTAACGTTAATATTTAGTGCAGGTGCATAATTTACTTAGTAACCCATTATGCAACGCCCTATCGAACGCCTTCGACAAATCTGAGGAAACAACATCTACTTGTCCTCTCATATATCCATTGTACTCAAGATGTAATGTACAGTTTCTACAAGTTGTGTAGTAGTAGACAGTCGATTACGGAAACCGTACTGCTTATTGTAAAGACTGTAATGATCATCAAGAAACTTTGTCAATAGTTTGGGTCAATGTGCTCGAACATTTTACAAGCATGGTAGATCAGGAAATAGGTCTAAAGTTTGATACATTACCAGTTTTTTGTACGGGCATTATTTTTCCTTTCATCCAATCACCAGGGTGCGTCGCCGTTGTAAGCAATTTTCGAGATAGTACTACTCCAAGATACTTAGATGGGGGTCCGTAAAGAATATCTATTGAGCAGCTGGTTGGAATATTTTCAGGACCTGGTGATTTTTTGCGTCAAGTTTGAGCAACATTTCCAGAATGCCTTCGTCTGATACGTGAATCTCGTTATCCGAGTCATCTGGAGGAACTCGTAGAATACGGACACTGTCACAGTCATTACAAAACACTGATTGAAGATATTTGTTGAATTCATTCGCTATCTGTAAGGGCTCGATGTTAGTTTGTCTCCAATTTTTACACATTGTACTTTGGGACGCCAAAATTTTTTTGGTGAATTTTTCTTTTTATTGTTGTAGTGTGCTTGTGTTAAGGCGGAGATTGTGTTTGTCTTTGTATTTTGTTCCTTCGATCAGCGTTTGGCCAAAGCTTTGTCAGCTGGCAATCTTCATGGGAGGTCCGCCCTTTCGGAGAACCCACCAGTTTCGATTCAAATTCACAATGTTGTACAGTCGACCCCCGTTTATCCGGACGGTGCCGTTCCTGGCGAAATCGTCCGGATACCGGGGCATCCGGATAAATGAAACGACCGAATAGAAACGTCCTACAGAGCAAGGTTTAATTAAAACAAAGAAATCTCGTCAATGACAGCTGTTACATAGTAGTGTAGGCACTCGATTCCTGCAAACGTTTGCTAATTGCATAGAGGTGAGCCACGCTGTTGCGCTGCTCTAAGAATGCCAGTGCGGATGCAAAGTGTCAATGTCGAAGCCTTGTTTCTCACTGGCGTCATCGGCACCGTCTTGCTGCACATCATCGGAGGCAGCAGCAGCCATCACACCGTCATCAGTCATAGCTGCGCACGCGTCATCATCCTTATGAACGTCAACGTAGTCAGAAAGCGCATCATCATCTACGGCAGTCGCAGTGAGCCTCTGCATCAGGGATCGCAGCTCACCTATAGGGGAATGTCTTCATCGGCCAACGGGCCGTAAGCAGCAGGCCCTCGGGTTGGATTTTTCCCCTCTAGAACCGGACAGTTACTCGAGATATTTCCAAATGACTCGATGGTCAACGTGGCCCAATGCACACAAATAGAAAAGGGGGTCATCATGCACGGTTGTCTCCCCTACGGAGGAATGTAGGTCACTAACGTGTGACGGGAATAACCCCAACACAGCGAAAAGGGTGACGAAGCGGGGTCAGTGTCTCCTCTTACTCATGGTAGTCCGGATAACTGAAGTTGGATTACAAGAATTTTCGACTTTCGTTCCCTGGAATTCTGGTCTGAGTCCGGAAGCTGAAGTCCGGATAAACGAGAACAAAATCCGTTCCCGTGCCTTTTGTCCGGATATCCGGACAAAAGTCCGGACAAATGAAGTATCCGGACAAATGAAGTCCGGATAAACGGGGGTCGACTGTACTTGGTGGAAAAATTGGAGTGCGTAGCAAAATTGGACCCCTGGGTGACTTCATTTATGAGCGGCGTTGCGCTGATGAGGCAGCAGTGCCAGCGGAGCCCGTACAGTGCCGAGTGTAGGTCGGGCCGGAGCCTTTGGTACAGCACTATTAATTAGCCACGGTGCCTTTTATAGCCCTTACTCTGACGAGCCGGGCAGGTATGGTGCCATTGGGACAGGCGGGTAAATCAAATGAAGGCTGGGCTGGAGCCTATAAGAATGCGGCCTGTGCAGTGTCTAGTGTGTCGAGTACGGGATCAGACGTTGGGCATGTATGGTGTACTGGGTACTCGGTGGGGTATAATCCCACCAGATTGAGTCAGCGATTCAAGGTTACCGTTCGGATGGAGAGTTGCGACCGGGCAGGGTTGTAACGCCACCTGTGGGACTACCTTTTCCTGCGGAAAAAATGGGGATTTCCAGCGTTTCATCATGGAATTCAGATACTTTTGCTGCAGGAAGTGCGGAACAACGAAACGATCAATTTCCAGATCACCATTTGCATCTATTGTTTGATTTATTATTGGGGGCTGAGCTTGGCTGCAGTGCTATGCCAAGACAACCCGTGACAGTGACGAGGCTAGCCTCGTTCACACCGTCGCATTACAAAAATAGCGTTAATATCGCAGGTTCCAATGGAACCCGTATCAGATATTAAGCTGATAAGAACAGATACTACAAATGATCTTAGCCAAAAGGCCGAGAAGCGATAGCGTGAATCTCTGCAGTTTGAGAGCCCTTCCCGTCGCTGAAGTAAAAAAGTACGGTGTCTCAAATGATGTATAACGAATTATCTGATTATCGGACACATCTGACATATGATTTGCTATATATCAGCAAGTGTCATGCCGAAAAGCACATGTTTACATTTCAAGTTTCGGCAGTACAAATATACATATATATAGCTAGGTGGTTCTACAACAGGGACGCTGCTACAGATCAGCTGCTCCTAACGGGATCCGGAAGGGATGTCCCGGAGAGGACGTCCACGGCTGACGTCGGGCGCCAGTGTGTGGGCGCCTTCGAGACAGGGGCGGGTGCATGTAAGTTGTCCGAGGCATATAACTGCACTGGACGCGGCAAATTAATTAATGTGAATGTTAATAATTAATGTTTTTCCAGGACGCAAGAGGCGATAGTGTGCTCTTTCACTCTCTCACATTCGGGGTGAAGGAAAGACGCGTCTCCGGAGGTGCGCATTGAACAAAATAAAGAAAAAATGGTGTTCCTTCACGAACTTTTTCCGGACGATCTATCGAACGGATTTTTGTTCTGGAAACGGTTTCGGTATCAGGTGACCAAAGGGATCAGTTGTTCTCATTGGGAAAACTTCGTATCTTGTATAATTAAAAAGTTAATTATTGAAAATTAATTAAGACATTGCCTTATGAGTTTGCTACTGCCCTCATAAGGTGTGCCCTTCATCCTATGGTATAATGCAATTGATTTCATCTCGAAAAAAAAAATGATATATATATTTTTAAGAAAATATGTTCGCATTTAGCTGGGACACCCTGTATAATTATATTTGGGCATTACAAAAACACACTTCGGTTGGAAGACTTACAAAAGAAAACGGCGGAAGCATTCCCGATGAGTTTCTTTGGATTTTCGGAATAGCTATACGTTTCTACTACAACGAACAAGAACAAAAAACTAATAACTACTATACTCTCGTCAGCAGCCCGTATAGCGCCGTCAGCTGGGGACATTTTTTGCGAACGTCTCTTCCTGGGACGTTTTTTCCCGTGGTCATTCTTTCCTATTACCGCTCTCGACGACAGGGTCTCAAGCATAGCTACGTACTTGTTGCACGCAGTTATGTCTCGATACGAATACGAGAACACGAAAGCGCAACACTTTTTTTGTCCGATATGTAGTCGGAACATGCAAACCGAAAACGAGCCTTCCCATTTTGTCCAGTCCTTCTACTCATGCCTTAGGTCGCGTTCACACGGGGCAACTTTTTCCAGCGACTCGAAGCAACTCAAGTTAACGTCTTACGAGCAACTTCAACACCGCATTCACAGCATATTGCACGTTTTCATGGCGTCATCAGCTGGTGAGCGCCACTGTCGCTAGCAGATTTGCCCCCATAATGTAGGTCCATGCCACTGATCTCTATAGGATAGGCTGGATCGCGCATAGGGTGCTCCACAGCGTGGTCACCGGCCGCCATATATTGGTGGGCCCATCGCATCCTGTCGTCGCATTTAGTTCAAGCGGTGCTGCCCGTATTTTTTAAAAGTTTCTTTTAAATTAAAGGGCATGTCATGCCAGTTTGTTGCAGCTTTTAGTACACTTCACGCGGACAGAGAAAGAGGGATAATTTTTCACAGGTATAAGGCTCTTTATTTTGAAGAAAAATCTGTTTATTGGTATGGCGTGCATCTGACAACTCGGACTTGTTTGCACTTCGCTGGTGCCGCTGGGTACTAAGAAAGTATGTGTGACTGCTCCTACAGCTCTCAAGACCATGTATTTTCTATAAACAATGCGCTTGTGCTTGCAGGTTCCCCTCACAGTCACTCAGCTGTGCCGAAGAACCGGATGCAGAACCTACGCCAATATGCCAATTTGTTCCACTGTTCTTTTAATCTGTGAGGTACGGTGGAAGCAAATAAACTGCTGTGTTAACCTCGTATGTGCAGTTGCTCCTACAGCGTGTGTGATAAGTCATGCATGTGCATGCTCTTCGTGCAAAGCGCTTCGAATTTCTGTAATGAAATACGCTGACAGCTGAACAACTGCAAAGCACTGGTGACAATAACGTTAAGGAATGGGGAGTTATGAGGAATGGGGAGTTTCATTGCCAATTGGAGTTGTTTCCACCTCATTACTGGTGGCGACGTGGTGAATAAAATAACGAGCCCCTTCAGAATAAGGATCGAGGTTTTATTGTAGCACACACACACAGACACTCGTAGAACATAATACGATAATGGAAAAAGTCAAACGAGAACCGTACAATACCAAATCACATAATAACGAACGAGAACCGCGGAACATCACACGGAAACCGAACAACAAACGAAAACAAACAAAAAATATAAAAACGGAGGTACCTTACAATAACAGACAGTGTGAAACCTTTCTGAGTAAAAATAATTAACTTTATAGGTTGACATTCACCAAATTCACCTTCATGCGTACGCGCCCTGTGCACGACAGTTACGACCCCCTATTCGGAATACATGCAGCGGAGAAGAAAAAGAAGGCAATTACCATTAAAAACTAGAGGAAGACGGCTGAAGCACGTTTGGAATACATCAGCACACTGATTCCTAAGAAAGATGCATGCTAATCAGCAATGAGGAGCGTTTAAAGCGCAATAAATACTCCAAATCAAATCGCTTCCCATAATTGTTTCCTATGGGAGCAGCCGACGCCAGTGGGCCCTCCAACATGGCGGCCGGTTGCCGCACCTCTCTCCCACGATCCCCTCTCCTATGCGCGATCCAGCCTTTAACTTCCAAGATGGCGGACGAAAGGAGGTCTCCCGAGCGAAGCAAGCGTATTCGGCAAGGTGTCGGCCTAATTATGTTCATCTGTTTCAGTTTTTAATACCCGTAAATGGGCATGTTTCATGAAAAAGGAATTAACTTTATCACCTGGTCATCTCATACTCTGCAGTTCAACTCAGAGCAGTAGGCAAAAAGTTCCCGTCCTCGAAGTTCGTTTACAAACGTCGGGAGTCGAGTGAACGAAGGAGGCATTTTAGAATCTAAGAAGGCAAAGCAGGGATATGTTTCCAAGAAGAGTGACATTTCATGTGTTTTCGAATGTGGATTACTAGTCTGCAAGCAATACCATGTTTGAGTTTCTCCTCCGATAGTCCCTCGTATTTACGTGTGAGTGTTGCAATCAAGGGAACAACAGCTCTGTTGGAAGTGTAGTGTCTCTATTAATTGATACTTTTTGTCGGAACATAGAGAAGTAATCCTAAAATTGTAATGCACAAGCTAACGTTCACATGGGCATTTGCAACAGCTCAAGATAGCGCTTATTTTCTTTGTTTCGTGTGGTGAAGATATAGCGTGCTCATATGACGTTAGCTCTGACCCTGATGTTTTCAGAACTCTGTGACTGTATATGAGTATACGTGAACAATACATATTTTGAAAGCTCTTGGCGTGCATGCGTGTATCTGACACCTTGTCTTCACTTTACACCATACACGTGCAGCTTAATTTGCTGTGCAGTGAACATCTGAGCGCTGGAAGAGACGCTCTGGCAAAGTGAAGTATTCGTTTTCTCTACCGCCCTTTGTATTTACGTACAACTTGGTGTGATATTTTTATCTTTGCGAGTCATTCGTTGATACATCTGCGGCACTAGACAGAAGCTTTCAATCCCAGAGAACATCCATAGTGGATGCTTGTCCACGCCACATTACTACGGTGACATTGTTTACTTTGCCTGAGGTCTGAAAATGCATACACATCAACACGACAAAGAAATGCGGGTTCGTCGTTTGGTATTACTAAGATTAATATTAAGATAGTATCGTGGTAACAGAGTTGGTCCGGAAACTCGGTCGACACAGGGGACCTCCGTCCCGTTCTTCTTGATTAGGGAAACAAAAGAAAGCGTGGGGCATTTTCAACAGGTTGAGAATAAATTAGTAGTGCAACATTCCTCTTTTCGATGTCGATACATTCTTTGCTGCCGGCATTCTGTCCATAAGCAAGAGAAACGTGTATCGCCGTACCGCTTCCCTGTCCGCACCCGCTGCCGGACCTCCACTCGCAGCTTTCCGAAATCGTCGCCAGGTGGCCACGGCTTCGCTGGAATCGCGAATACATAGAGATCAGTGGTCCATGCCTAATAAACCTCTACACGAGAAACGTCATCATGACGTTGGTAGACAGACTGAAACCGAAACAGATCGGAAGGGGAGGGCTGGGTTCCACGAATGGGCACTTGTTCGCTGCCTCTATTGAAAGAAAAGTATATAGGACCGAAGGTCGCGTCCCTTTCAGAGACCATCGTAATCCCCTCAAGACCGTGGCTTTCGGGCGCGACCTTGTTCGCCCCTAGCTTCGAGTTTAGTTCAACTCAACCAAACTGGTGGCGCTGTCGAACACTATTACGTCATTTGTTTACAAACGGGTAGAGGTTAGGGTTGTTAAAGTTACTTTTCAAAAGTAACTAAGTTACAGTTACAGATACTCAGCTTCAAAAGTAATTAAGTTACAGTTAGAGTTACTGACAGGAAAAAAATACCGAGATACAGTTACAAATACCCTGGAAAAGTATCCGAGTACGGGTGGAGTTACTTTTTGCAATTCTGTACGCAGACCATATCTTTCGCCTTTGGCTCATAATAGGTTTCACTCTAAAGCCACAGCGACATCCCTTCTTGGGTAATCGTACGTAATTGCAGGCAAAACATTGAAAGGAACGCCTAAACTGGGAGTACCGGCCGAGACAGGGACAGGTGAGACAGGGACAGGTGCTGTCACACTGATAAAAGATAAATAACCATCAAGATGTATGCGTTAGCACACCTTCTGTATCTCTAACCGAAAAGGAACTGATCTTCCTCAGATCCGGTGTGCTCAGAACCGGTGCGCCCAGAATGTGACACGTGTGCTGTGAAGGGTTTATGCTTTCTTACTCATTTTCTTCAATAAACTTAGTTGGAAGTTAGCGCCCGTCCTGTCTGTTTCTCCGTTCTTTGTCCGTGTATCTTGCGCTCTCAGTTCAGATGTCTCATTACCAACTAGCTCAATCCTCAACCCTGTCACACTGGACCGACAGCCGACAAAATTTGTATGCCGACATCGAAAGACACGGTGTCCTTGCACCTGTCACACTGCACAGACCAAAGACGGGCGACGCGTCTGTCTGTCTGCCGGCCGCCACGGCTGGACGCTGTCGGCACCCGCCGCTGACAAACATGCCTGTCACACCGAACGACAGCAACATCGCTACTGCCGCCACCATTTTGTTCGAAGATGGCGTCCTGCACAGCAGAAGCGTATGGGTATGGGAATGTGCGCCGTGGCGTTTTATCTTGCGCTCGACTCGGACGACGACGATGAAACTAGTAAAAAGCCACGATCATTGTGGAGTAGGAAGTGGCTCGTGCGACGAAAAAGCATGGGATGCTACGAGAATCTCATGCTTTGTCTCCATTGTAGATATCAACGTTTTCTCATCTTCCGTTGTGAACTCCATAGCTGAGGGGCAACACGACGCGTGCAGCGAAAGCTTTCCAAAAGACAACGGTTTTCGCGAACACACCTCCGTCAGAGGCGCTGATTGTTTAAATAATAATCGCAACACCCACAATATGGATTTTTCAAAAAAATATTATCTTTTCGCGCAGTGGATGTCGTATGTCGGTCATCGCATTTTTGAGCAACGATCATGTTGAGGTTTTATGCCGTGGACAATCTGTGCGTGTGGCTTCAACACTACCGAGAGAGCATCAGTCAGACATCCAGTTCGGTCCAGTCAGCGAGAGAATGTGGTACACCACTTTGTCATCACACACCTCGCGCTGCTCGGGCCTTTTATTAAAAGATAACTAATCCGAAACTAAAAGGATTTGCGCTAGACGCAAAAGATACAGCCCAACAAATGCCCCCCTGCGTCCAGCAAATCCTACACATTAAGGAAAGTTTGTGAAGCCGAATCCTTTGCCGCACACGGTGTTCTTTGCGTTCGACACTGGTTTCGTCAAAGCGTCGGCGATCATGTCCTCAGTGCGTAAGAATGTGATCCTGAACCGTTTGTTTTCCACTTCATTTCTGGCGAATAGGTATTTGAGATCGATGTGCTTTGTTCGTTGATGATGCATCGGGTTTTCAGTTATTCTGATGGCAGACTGGTTGTCACAACGGACTTCTAAGGTATGAGTTCCATAGTTATTGAATCCAAGTTCTGCCATGAACGTTTTAATCCACTTTCCTTCTTTTAAGCCTTCCGTAAGCGCAATGTATTCCGCTTCGCATGTTGACAAAGCTATTAGTTGTTGTCTCGTCGATCTCCAACTGATCGCACCCTGAGACATTGTGAATACGTAACCACTCCTCGATCTGCCAGTGCCGCACTCGTTCCAGCTTGCATCGGTGTAACCTGTTATGGGCTCCTTGCATGCGCTGTACGTTATTCCAACGTTGCGGGTTCCTTTGATGTAGCGGAGCACTCTTTTCGCCATCCTCCAGTGACTTAGCGTGTGATTTAAGTTGAACTGGCTCAGGTAGTGAGTGACAAATGCAAGATCTGGACGTGTCCCTTGCACCAAATACATTAAATTTCCTATCAGGGACTGATATGGTACATTCGGATTCTTCTCTGCAGCAGTCGCAGTCGTCGTGTCATTCCTCTGTCCAACTTCCATTGGTGTTTTTATCGGTTTGCAATCCTCCATCTTGAAGCGATTTAAGATCTCGTCAATGTATTTTCTTTGACTGATCGTTAGGGTCCTGTTCTGTCTGTCATGTTGTACCTCAATTCCGAGAATATAGGTTGGCTCTCCCAAGTCTTTCAGTTCGACCTTTTGCCCTAGGTCCTTGATGGCTGTTTTTAGAAGGGCTGATGAAGTGGCCATCATAAGCATGTCGTCCACATATACGCTTAGAATAACCTTCTGATGTCCTTGGATCAATAGGTAAACACATCTATCCGCTTCAAGTCTCCTGTAACCCAAGTTCCTGAGGATTTCATCAAGCGTTAGGTACCATGTCCTCCGGGATTGCTTGAGGCCGTAAAGTGCCTTCTTTAGTAGACATACTTTATTGGCAGCTCCGGGGCGCAGTGGAAGCGTGCTGGGCCCATAACCTTTGTTGAGGTTTTATGCCGTGGACAATCTGTGCGTGTGGCTTCAACACTACCGAGAGAGCATCAGTCAGACATCCAGTTCGGTCCAGTCAGCGAGAGAATGTGGTACACCACTTTGTCATCACACACCTCGCGCTGCTCGGGCCTTTTATTAAAAGATAACTAATCCGAAACTAAAAGGATTTGCGCTAGACGCAAAAGATACAGCCCAACAGATCAAACTGCTGTTGACATGTCGTCAGACACTGTCTGCCTGCCGATTTTGTTATCGAAATCTGTCACACTGAAGCGACATTTTGTCGACTTGCGTCTGCCGCTGTCCGTCGGCGCAGTGTGACAGGTGTGCTTGGCAATACAATGTATGGTGACAACGTCTGTCTTCCGTGGGCGTCAGCGCCGTGTCAGTGTCGGTGTCGTGTCGGTCCAGTGTGACAGCACCTAGAAACTTCGTCTTCGGCTCACAGCGGAGACATTTCAGCTCAAGATTCCCGTTCTCCTTCGTTCCGATGAATTTAAAGTGCTCTCGATATTGTGACCTCTGACAAAACGAAGGCAACTTTGCTCGGGCTGCTCGTAGTTACAGCCTTACAGACGGCGTCTGTGCCAGAGGTGGCGTCGACGCCTTCAAACTCGCCCATTCTCTTCACTAGCGCTAGCGCAAGGCCGCAAAGAGAGTGGCGAGGAACAAGGAATGTCACGTGCGAGTGCGAGGGCGTGAGCACGTGCAGCATGGGCGAGGAGGACTGGAGCTCGTGCCTGGTGTCGGCTAGGGAGCCTTGACTGGTTGCTGCAGCTTCTCACGCGCATGGAGGATCCCTAGTGTCGGCGCGCCCTTCGCGCCACCTCCTGCTCGGCGACTGTGTTTTGTCGTTTTTACTCAAAAAATACTCAAAAAGACAGATACAAGTTACTGAAAAATGTAATTAAGTTGCAGTTAGAAATGCGTGTTTGAAAATGTATCTAATATTTCCTCAAGAGTCAAGATACACAAAAAGTATCTAAGTACACGTACTCAGATACTTTTACTAAGTTACTTAACAGCCCTGGTAGAGGTCTATTCACGCAGTTCGCATTCACAGTACATTTGGTATTGCAGAGTTACTGTACGGTGTGAGTATTATTTGTACCATAATCCAAGTAATTTCCGTGTTTTAAACGTTAATAGTCCTTTCAAAAAGCACATCGCAGTGAACCAAAACCAGAACTAAACTTCAAGGGACCTACATCATGGCAGCAATTTCGCCTTTTCGAAGCTAATGCCCTCTGGAGGGATGACGTCAGTGCTGTCAGGTAGTGCTACGGCAGCTACCTCGGTAGCTCCACCCACAAGCAACCTCACGGCAACTACGGCAACCGGAGAATGTGGGTTCACACACACACACACAGATAGAGATACGATGATGAGATGGGGCTGATGCCGGCCAGCAGGCTGGGCGCTGCCCCAGTGCCACTTGTACGTGATGAGAGATGATGATGGATATGGGTGGATGGATGGATGTGGGTTCAAATCCAACTGATGATGTCGTTTCTTCAGTTGCTGTTTATTACGCCAAAAGATCACCATTATCTTCAAAAAATGTCTATTGATATTTTTGAGTGGCGCTAGTAAAATAAAAAAGTTATTTCTCGGCGGCACCTGCAGGATTTGGACCCAGGAACCTACGAACTACCATACACGAAGTCACATCACGCCATCGGGAGTCACGTCCCAAGTGGAAATTGCCGACTACCAACCATCAGTGAATGGTCGGTTTTTTGTCGGCAAGCGAAATAGTCGGCCACTGGACCTTGGACCAACGTTGGTCTGATGTCGCTCACAGCGGTGGTTGGCGAACGACGTTGGGCCGAGAACATTGTGCAACGTGTTGCGGGCGTGCTATTGAGAGATTGGCGTAATAAAGACGGACCAATGTCGGCCTGCACCGCAAACAAGCTCGAAAAGAATGCAGCTGAAGAAAAGACGCTTGGACGGTTGGCAAAAAGTCGGATAACAGTTGGCCAACGACTCTTTCGGCCAGCCAACGTTGGCGCAATGTTGCATAGTGATAGGCAAAGCGAGGTTTGGCAAGCCGTCGGCCAGGCGGCAGATCTGTACCAAGAAACGAGCTCGTTGGCCAAGCACTTGCCAAGCAGGGCTAGGTAGGTTGGACAGCCAAGCACTTGCCAAGCTTGGTCCAATCTCGGTATGTTGCCTTGGGGAGAGGGAAATGCGGAATTGTGTAGCACTGCATAAGTTCGACTTTCGATTGGCCAGGTGATTGTCTCAAACTAAAAGCAGAGACAGACGAAGACAGTAAGAAACAGAGACGTTATCTTCATGGTGAGCTAATAGGACAAGCAATTCCTCATTTCAGTGTTGTTTGTGTACGCGTACAATCACTGTCGCGTAGAATTAAACTGAGACACCTCACTCTTCATTCTGACTCATACGCGAACAGGACTCTCGAATTTGTGGAAGCTCGCGAGACAACCTATGTATAGTATCTGTTCTTCCTCAGGAAAGAAAGAGCTGTTTGACTCTAGTGATCTCGAGCATACTGCGAGCTTTTATGACTCTGCCCTACGCCGTTACCCTACGAACGATGCCACAGGACTGCTTTGGCCTAACTTGGCACAATGCAGGCTGGCCAATGCTTGGCAAGTCATTGGCCAGGGTACAGATCTGTATCAAGGAACAAGCTTGTTGGCCGATAATACACCAACCAAGGCCGGGTAGGCCAGCCTAGCTATTGCCAAGCTTGGCCCAACCTTTGTTGCTTGGGCATAGTTGGCCCATCGTTGCTGTTAATCGGTGGGCCGCCATCTAGCCGACAAAGGGCCGGCTATTGCCCAGACTTTGTTCCACGCTGGCCCTGTGTTGGCCCCATGTCTTATAGGTCGGTCTACTATACATTGGCCCAACATTGGCAGTATTAAGTCGGGCCGAGTAAGGTCAATGTCAATCCCCAAGCTTGGCCCAACCTTTTTCTGCAAGGACGGCCCAACGACTTTTAGGTCGGAAGCACACGTCGGCCCGGCATTTTGCCGACGTTGTTTTTCCCCTTGGGGTGGCAAAGCTCTTCTTGGCCGTGACCAGACTTGTACAAAATACTGCACAAAAGTATTCAAAATAAGATACTAAGTACTCTCCGTAAAAAGTATTTAGAATACAGTACGAAATACTCAGAACTGAAAGTAATTTGAGTAGAGTACTAAATACTCTAAGAAGTATTTAAGATACTCTTTAAAGTACTTTAGTATTAGCAGTAAGTGAAATGCGTCTTCTGAACGTGGCCTTACAAATGGAAGGAATAAACTTCATCCGTCATACTTAAGCATACCTTTCATTTGCAACGTCTTGGTCTCAAGTAATGTTTGGTGAACTTTGATGAACCCAAGTAAACCTTGTTGATATGTTCTGACCCAAAACTTCGTAATCCCTCCCTGTATGTCCCTTCGGGTCTTTCAACCTCTGGGACGTGTTTATTGCTTTGGTGACCGAGGAAATAAATGCCGGGATCGTCTTGTACCTAATCCCCTGATGATTCGCCTGGCAATATGAATAGGAACGGTTTTCTGACGAAGTTGGCTATTGACAAGAAAGGCTAAGCATGGGACCAGCCTATTGTACAAGAGTTTAAATGACAGATTCGCGAATTCCCGAAAAAAGAAAGAGAAATGGGGGTTAAATTCTACTGAGCTGGAAATCTTAGCACGGCGGGAAGTGTGCTGGATATGGCTTGACGAGGAAGGAAAGTATTTTGAGTACTGGGTAGCAAATATCGAAAATAGTATTTTAAATACATTAAAAATACTTGTCGCAAAAAGTATTGAGTAGAGTACCAAAATAACAGAAAAAGTATTTTAAATACTGTATTTTGAGTACGTACTCAAGATACGTACAAGTCTGGCCGTGACACAAGCAACTTCTCAAGATTTCGGCCGGGGAGACCAGCTGACGTGGCTCAGTGGTGCTGGCTGTGTCAAGTCGAGACGGGGAAGTACCCGGGTTCGAATCCTGGTGCCGGCCTTGCTGTCTGGGGTTTTTCCTCAGACGCTTTCAGACATATATGTCCGCACAGTTCCCTTAGAAGCCGGCTCGGGACGCACATTCCCCCAGGGCGTCAGTCGTGACGTTGACCACCTCTATCAGGACGACAACGGCGAACCCTTTCACCAGCACCACCACCATCGGCTCATGGGGAGGAGCCCCATGTATTTTCTATGGGAGAAACTTTGACTTATTGCTCCTTAACTACTGCACCGATTTTGACAAAACCGGTCTTGTTCGAGAGCTTTTCGAAAGCTTGGGGGGCAATGGGATTGAAGCTGCGAGTATTTGGAGTTGTCTTGTCAATAGCAGTATCGAAATAATTGGGAAAATCGTCAAAATCAGACATCCAATTTGTGAAGCCTACAGTTCTAACGTTATGACACGCAGACGAAATGTTAGGCCATTTCCCCTTCGGAAACCATTCTAGAATATTTTCGCACCAATATTATGCCTGACCACGGCATTGTTCACTCACAGTAACCCGATATATGAATTGGTATGTCAAACGTTCTCTCGTGAGCACATTTTCAATCGCACACTGGCGGCACATCGCGGGCAGTAGGAGAAGTAGCTATCAGTCCACCCATGGAGGAAGGAAACACAGGAGCGGCCGTTTCGAACAGATTTCCGTGGGACCCCTCTGGCGGTCGCTCCTGTCAAAACCGCCATTACGTCCTGTCCACCACGTGATCCTCTCTAAAGTTTCGGTTTAGCAACGCTTTGTTGCACGCGCTGCTTTCCGCGCTTTTATATAATTTAAAGTGAGCACTATTGTGGAAACAACGTTTTGTTAACGTGCTCTTACCGCGGTTGCGGCTGTCGTTCAACAGAAAGCAGCTCTGTCACGGGAATAGCGTTTCCTTCGTAAGTACGTACTTGATCGGTTGAAAAATATAGTTTCACACGTTCCTTGAATCCACGGCTGCGCCAGTGCGTTCTTCTTAACCCTGAAAGCTCGTGCTTCATGTTTCCCTTTGCTGACGCAATACATGCAATAAAAAGAAAAAAAAAAAAAGCTCCCTCCTGCAGGATAAGGAAAAACTGGGTGTGATGGAAAAATGCAAAGTCTTCGTTGTCACCTGTGACAAAAGTGTGTTGAGACGACAGTACCTTTAGAAGTACTGGAATCCCTACAGCAGTTAAAATGCAGCAATCTTGAGAAAACATAAATTTCCGCATTCCGTCGATCCTTTCGCAACCTGATTCTTGCCGACTCAGTCTCTGACATCGAATCTGAGTTCTTGCTGCTGCAGATTGTTATAAAGGACGCACGGGATGAGAACACGCCCAAGTTCTGGATAAAAATGCGAGGCATGGAAAACAGCATTGGGAAAAAGATGTTCCCGAAGCTGTCGGAGTTCGCTCAGCGTCCCGATCTCCAATGCCGCCGTAGAAAGAGTATTTAGTCAAGTTACTGTTATGAAAACAGACCTGAGGAACCGTTTGTCTTCGACCACTCTGGAAGGCCTCGTGTTCATGAAGTTCAACCTTCTCAAAGACGGTTTGTGTGGCTGTGCCGATTCCAAGCCCTCAGACGGCTTCCTAGAGAAGTTCACGAGCGACGTGCTTTATGGAGAAAGTTAATGCTGGGAAGGAACCGCGAACGAGGATCCTGAGGACCCGGGAAGCAACTCCGACGAATGTCATTAGCAGTCTACAACTGACTGGAGTTTGAATTTATCCTTCGTTCTAGTCGCATCATTTCACGAATAATCAATGTTTATCATTCATTCAATGCACGAGTGTCGTTTCTGCGCCAGCGGTCAAACCGAGACGGATAACAAGGAAGGAGCTTCTCCCGCAGCATCTGTAGAATGCGTAAACACATAGGGCGCTTTTCGCTATTTTTTGGCTAGAAGGTATTTGCGTGCTTGGCTATATTTTGGCTGCAGGTGGCCGGAAAACGGGCTATACAAGACCTTCGCCATCTGGCAACCCTGGGCCTATCCTAATCTGGCCTTCCCGGTGGTGGGAGAGTACGGTCAGCGGACGAACGTAGCCTGACTGAACAACAGCGCATCGCTCGAAGTGAAACAATGACAGTGCGGGAGGGAAGGGACTACAGGAGAGCTTTGTCAAAGCCATACCTTTCTGTGGTGTCTGAAAAGGGATGTCTATAGTCAGTGACAACATAAGTCATACACATGAACCCGCCCCCACACAAGAATCGCTCCGGGCGCGCGAATGCGGTGCGGCGCGACCAAGTGGGAACTGGGAGGAGAGAGAGGGCCGGCACCACATCACGAAGCGGAGGCGTCGTGCAAAGGCTGGTAGCCAATCGCAGGAGCCTTCCACGGATGAGTGGGCGGTCCCAATAAATCTCTACCCGACAAACGTCATCATGACGTTGGTAGACAGACCGAAACCGAAACAGATCGGAAGGGGAGACCTCGGTTCCACGAATGGGCAATTGTTCGCTGCCTCCTATTGAAAGAAAAGCAGGATCGAAGGTCGCGTCCCTTTCAGAGACCATCGTAATCCCCTCAAGACCGTGGCTTTCGGCCGCGACCTTGTTCGCCTCTAGCTTTGAACGTAGTTCAACTCTACCAAATTCGTGGCGCTGTCGAACACTATGACGTCATTTGTTTACAAACAGGTAGAGGTCTATTGTAGGAGTTAAGTTGTAACTGACTATAGTTATTCTTCTCTTATCCTGGGCAGGCGGCAATATTCGACAGATTGGTTTTGATGATGCAAAGCGAGTTTGCGAAACGTCTTTTCAGGTAGTTGATGCACCTGTGCACTTATATATCACGGTGTAGTATTCAAGCATCATGTAAATTGAAATTATCGTGACATATTCCAACCACAATTATTCGTTATTGTTTACAGTATGGTTATATCCCCACTGTCTGTCAAGTGGTGTCTCCCCATTTTATCGAGCGCTGTTTCATCGACGCCGTTTTATTAACCGCCATTTCATCGGACGGCCGACTCAACACGTGACCGTGTGGCTAGTAAAAGACATGCATTTGCGTTTTAGGGTTCTTGGTATGGAGAAAATGGGTTCTGGAAAAAATGGTCCCGGAAAATTTGGTCGCGGAAAAAAACGGTCCCTGTTCGCGCGTTCAGAAATACCCCGCGGGGTTCCGTGCGCCGGAGCGCCGTTGTGAACATTTGATGAAACGGATCATAGCTGATCAAGTGCAAAAAAAAAAAAAAAAAAAGAGAGAAAGAAGAAAAGAAAACATACGTCTTCCAATTTCAAGAAATCGGGAGAGCGAATGATAACACTAGGTCGGCTGAGCTGTGCTTTTTTTTTCTTTTCTTTCTCTATCACATCGTGGGCTATCTACAACTACGTCCATGTATTTTTGGCCAAGCAGGTCTTTGCGGGACCATTTTTCCCTACACCAGCAGAAAATGTTAATGTTTCCGCGCAATAACTTCGATATTTGACAGGCTTTGCCGATTCAGTTGAACGTGTCATAACTGTGTTCCTGACCATTGCTACAGTCTGGTGGGGTTCGAAGAAAATTTGTCCCTGGTTGCGTGGGCGGAAATAATGGTCCCGCTGGGTTTGCGCTCGCCCAAAAGTACGGGAGCGTCGTTGTGGACTAGTTGCAGATTGCGTCTGTTCCTCTTTCTCTCTCTCCCTCTCTCTTTATACAGTGAAGTACAGACAACGTATACTTGAGGAGGGAATTATCCTGGGCGTTCGTACAGGCACAAGGGAAGTTTTCTTTGGTGGTCGAACCTCATTGGAAACATCTTCTACTTCATGCTCCTAAAGCGATATTCTGCTTTGCGTCTAGGAAACGGCATTTTCGTACTGGTTAGGACGTTTCATCGAATCACTTTTTATTTCGTCCAAAACATTTTATTTGTCACATTCGAGATACCTCTTAAAAACTGAATCGAAACAATTATTTGTTTGTTTGTTTCCAAAGAAAAAGCCGTTACTTACTACCCTGGCGCAGGTCATCCCTTCATAGAACACAGAAAATTGAAAGTGTCACAGAACATTGAGATTTTCCCTAAATTTCAACAAATCAGGAGAGCGAGTGATAGTTCTTGCTCGGCTATGATTTATTTCATCAACTGTCCACAATGACGCCCCTGCATTATTTGGGCGCTATTATTTCTGCCTGCGCAACCAGGGACCATTTCTTCTGAGACAACATTTTCCGGGACAATTCTTTCCAAAACTCCACGACACGAACTCCACGAATAGATCCATGACAATCACGTCCCTGGAGATATTGCATACGCAACATTCCTATTATGATCACCTAGCCTACTGTCTTTACTTGATTATAACCACGCAAGCGACGGGGATTCAACAGCAGTGAGTTTTTGCGTACGTAAGGGATAGCCTGGTGGTTCTGCGCAATGCTTGAAGCTCTCTTTATGTTTACTGCGCGTGCGCAGAACCACCAACGGTATCTGTTGCGTACGCAATGACGATAGCGTACGACATACTAAAACTCACTAATAGCTCCAGCACCGTAATGGAATGAGAACCATAAATGTTATGTGTGGGTTGGCTTACGCTGGTGCTTGTTTTGTAAATTTAGGTTATTTTATATTATCGGTACACATGTATAATCGAACAATATCCACAGGACGTGTCTGTTGTTCCTTGCTCCCTGTCCCGGGTTTTTCTATCATTTAGCAGTTTAGCGACGTATACCGGTTCGCCTGCACCCGTGCCCTAATACCGACACTTTATCGGTCAGTACACTGCAGTTCCACAGAATTCGAACAGGATTCACCGGATTCGCAAAATTACTCCGTCTGTGAAAAGTCTTAGTGTAAAATATCTAATATAAAAAAAAACAAAAAAGAAAAAAAAAAGGAGAAAGAAGAGTAAAACTTTGCAAACAAGTAGACCTCCTAGCTAGCTGTCACCTCGAATCAGCCTTTTATATATTTATGCTTCTAGCGCGGAGGCGCTATTGCTATAGGTTCGTCAAGTCAACTCATTATTATTTAGGTGCATACAAATAAACGCGGGAAACTGCGGGGACTGTCCCGACATATTTCTGACAGCGTCTGGGGGGTACGAACCCGGTTACTTTCCAGTCACGTCGAGACTGGGAGGTACCCGTGTTCGAATCCCCGGTGCCGGCCGTGCTGTCTGGGGTTTTTCTTGGGTTTTCCTCAGACGCTGTCAGACAATATGTCGGCATATTTCTCTTGGAAGTCGGCCCCGGACGCACATTCCCACCAGAGCGTTAGTCGTGACGTTGCGCACCTCTGTGAGGCCGACAACGGTGAGCTCTTTCAGCACTGCCACCACGCGGGCGAACGTATAATAAGACCTGTAAAGTAATTAATTACAAGTAATTGAATTACTGTAATTAATTACTTTCTTAGTAATTAATTATTTCCGGAATTACATTAGGTTTTATGTAATTGTAACTGTAATTGTATTACTTTTACAAGTAATGCGTAACGCATTTTGAATTACTTTCGGAATTACTTTGAACGCTATCTGGGAAGGCCCAATGTTTAAAGTTTGGGTCAGTTCCACACCGTTTCTTTTTCTTTTTTTTCACAGTAATTACCCAAAGACTTGATTCAGATCGGTACTATTTTCGGTACAGGTTTTTTACATTTGAATGTGGAAGGAGAAAAATTCTTGCGCCATGGGAAAAGGAGTACGAATTGTGGGTATCGACCCGCACTTCAGAGTCGCTAGAGTGCTTGAAAGATCTTCCTTGCGTGCTCGAGGTGTTCATGAAGTACAATGTTGGGCTGTCCAGCAGAGCACCAGTGGAGCGTCTGTGTTCTGTTGGTGGTCTTGTTATGACAAAGAGACGTGGCAGCCTTACAGACAAGAACTTTGAGAACACCTTACTCTTGAAAGCCAATGGACGTTACAAGTTGCACTCATGATCTGCACTTTGTTCACATACGTGAAGAAAGAAAGCCTTTTGACTGTGATGTTCGGTGTTTCTTTAACATGGCAAGAGACTCGTCCTTGTGTAAGACTTCTCTAACTTGTTTTTCTACCACAAGCACAACTACGACTGGTATCTTTCAGAACATGTGCAATAAATGTGTACATCAAATCTCGCAGTTTGCACGTCGTTTGCCCGTACAGTCAACTTTGTGAATGTAATTCAGTGTAATGCAATTACTTTTTTCAGTAATTGTAATTGTAATTGAATTACAATAGAAAATGAGTAATTGTAACTGTAATTTAATTACTTTTGTGAACATGTAATTGTAATCGTAATTTGGAAAAGTGATTTTTACAGGTCTGATAATATCACATGGCGTTCGCCGTTGGAAGTATCAAAGGAGTGGCGGCGAAAGGGCTTGCCGTTGTTGGCCTCACAGAGGTTGGCAATGGCACGGCTAGTGCCCTGGCCCGTCCTGGGCCGACTTCTAAGGGAACTGTGCCGACATATGTCAGAAAGCGTCTGAGGAAAACCCAGGAAAAACCTCAACAAGCACAGCCGGCACAAGGATTCGAACCCGGGTACCTCCCAGTCTCAACATGACATGGCCTGAATACCCGAAGTAGATGGGCTTCTTTTTCTTACGATATTTTATTGTGACTGAAAATATGTATAGGCTCCCCCATTAGGATCAGCAGTTCCCCCAATGGGCACAAAGTTACTAAATTTTCCAAAGTGAGATATCCGAAATACTCGAATTGGGCTTTTTTTTTAAAAAAGCCGAATTGGATTCGAAATCGAAATAAACAATTCTAATTCGATTCGCAGTGTCTGTAAGATATTCGTATTCGATTCGATTTCGAAATTTTGCTAATCACACAGCTCAAGTGATAAGACACATTACAACGGAACTATTATGTATGGCTCCGGATACATTATCCTGATAGACAAGTTTTGCAGCAACATCCTACACGTCTTTTCACTTCACCTTTGGGATTTTGCAACGCCACACATCGGCTGGAATTTTGCTCGCATTGTTGTTGGGTTCCATTTGCTTGCTCTGTACGCGATGTTCTGATCCCGATCGTATGGCTTCTGCTATGCGGCTCTATCAATGGTCGTGCACAGTCGACACCCCCAGTGGAACAAGAATTTCCTTCGCAGTCTCGGAGAAAATGTTGAGATTACGGTAACAATAGTAATGAGGAGTGCGCTTGATTTTTCGTTCACGACTCTCTCGAAGTGTTCCCCGTCTAAAAATATATTGCGCGTTACGA